>NC_136058.1:274335352-275039352 GCF_964261635.1 Lissotriton helveticus | reverse complement strand
CGGTGCCTGCATCAGGTACTGAGATGCATCACTAATAGAGCCCCCAACTACATCAAAATGCCATATACTTTGGCCATGAGACAAAGGACAGCAAGAGATTTTTATCTCCGTGCACAATTCCCATGTGTGCTAGGTGCAATCGATTGCACCCATGTGGCCCTTCAGCCACCCCGCCACATTGCACACATCTTCTGCAACAGACACAGATGGTATTCCATCAATGTACAAGCTGTCTGTGATGCCAGTGGAAGGTTCATCAATGTGCATGCAGTGTTCCCAGGCAGTACACATGACAGCTTCATATTCCGCATGTCACCTCTTGCTCGGCGTATGGCTGCTGGAGAATTTGGTAACATGTGGCTACTGGGTAAGTACCAAGCACTGAAAATGAGTGATATGCGTCATTGAAATGTCTGAATGCCCCCCAATAGTAATGATTGTACAATAAGAAACATGGCCCAACAGACACTGCATGTATGAACGTATAGATCATGTCCTGTGAAAGTCAAAGAGTGAAATGTTAACAACTGCCCTTTCTTCCCTCTTCAGGTGACGCTGGGTATGCACTCTCTCCACATCTCCTCACCCCTTACAGGCGTGCTAACACTGTACCTCAGCATAGGTACAATAGGGCACACATACGTACTCGAGCCATCATCGAGCGCACTTTTGGACTGTTGAAGTCGCGATTCAGATGTCTCGACCGTACAGGGGGTGTGCTTCTGTACTCCCCAGTAGTCGTGTGCAAGATCATACTAGCCTGTTGTGTTTTGCACAACATTGCTCTAATGCATGGCTTAAACATGCCTCTCGAACCTCGACTAGCTCTGAATGTGGGAGACCGGGCTATTGCACATGACCGACGTCAGGGCATGCAAGTCCGTGATCAACTCGTTGCCACGTATTTTGCATGAGCAACCTGTAGTGTCACGGCCAACATGTGGTTTGCTGTCTGTTGTCAATGATGAAATGTGGACAGACACAACAGTGTCCATAAATGCCACCCTGAGACGACTTTGCAAACCACACTAACTGCATGCAAGTCACAGCTGCTGACAGAAGTCAAAAGGTGGATTGTGCCTCAGGTCATGTGCCCATGTCAGCAAGCAGCGTAGTGGACAGCCCTAAAACAAACTATTCACGCTGATCACAAACAATACATGTCCTGAGAGACATACCTGGACCTCATAAGGATGGGTCACCAAATCACAAAAGGTTGCATACTCAGGCCTATGCCCACTACAGATTTGACTCCCCCACAGATGATGGGCACAGAATGTGAGTGATGATGTCATGGGAGATTCATGCACCATGGGTCAGGTTCACAATAACAGTTGAATCTCTGCATATCAGCAGGGATGCCCCAGTAATTGTGCCTCACAGCAGACATCCCTTGCGCCATCATGGATGTGCCGCATTTACAAAGCTGTGCGCTGTGGGCCAAGTATAGACAGAAGCGTGAAGCATATGCTGTCATAAAGGTGAAGCACCACTGGAGTTGGGTCACAAGTGCAATGCAGCTCCAGCAAGGCAAGCGGCGATCCGATGCCTAACATGCTGCATCAATTCTTAGGCCTCCTACAAGCAGGCGCAGGGTTGTGACGCAGCATGGCCATGAAAATGACTGAGTGTAAATTGATAAATTTCACACTGCCACTGTTCGGAGGTGTTTGTGTGCTGGAAGGCCCCCCCTGTGCAGGAATGCACAACTGCAGTGCAGGGCCTTACAATATGACACATTTCACAGATGCGTCATGTTGAAGATACCCCACAGCATGGAAGTGGCGTAGCGCTGCTGCGCCACCAAAGTTACGCTACTGTGGCGCAATAGTTGCATACACGGCTCGTATAGCTGCCCCCATATGTATCTGACATATCCACACCAATGTTACATAACACTTCATTCAACTCTGATACTGAGTACTCAATATGACCTACATGTCCCATAATGCAAAGTATGAGATTAGGAAAGTGGGATGGATGTTGTCAGCCCCCTACCCCCTTCACTGCATAAATGACTTGAAATTACCTGTTCCCCCTTTTCATACATATTCATGATACACACCTGCATTGTCATTTCACCTTCCCCTACATCAGATCAACAGGATGGCAGTGGATTTGTTTACAGAATGTGGATGGCCCAGGATTAATACAAAATGGCTGCAAAATACTTCCTGTGATGTATTTCCTGTCTCCCACTACCTGTATAACATTTCCTGTATGATATAATGTGTTCCGGGTCATTCTCGTAATTTACGGCGCAAAATCGTAGTTTCCGGTGCCGCGTCGTAATGCGCGTGCGCGTGAACTACGATCCGGAACCGGAAACTACGATTTCGTGCCGTAAATTACGAAAATAAACTAGAACACATATTTTCATACAGGCAAGCAAATACATGAAGTGGGAGACAGGAAATACATCACAGGAAGTAGTTGGCAGCCATTTTGTGGTCATTCTGAGTCATCCTCTATCACTGATCAGATCCTCAGGCATCCTGCTGCTCTCATCTCACCTAATTCCCTATAATGGCTGAGGAATATGAGGAGAGAGCCCCTCCTTTCACAGACAGGGAATTGGACATCTTGGTGGAGGGGGTGCTGGAGAAATTCCCTCAGCTATATGGGGACCCTGAGCAGCAGCTGAGCACTGCAGCCCGGGGCAGGCTATGAGCCAACATCGCCGAGCGCTGCAGTGCAGTGGGAGTGGCCAGCAGGAGGCCTAGGGCGTGCCGCAAGCGCTGGGAGGACCTGAAGCGGTGGGCCCGTACCAAGCCTACCGAGCTGGCTGGCCTGTCCTCCCAGCACCATGTACATCCTCCTCGCCTGTCACCACTGTACAGGAGGGTCCTGAGAGCAGCTTGGCCGACCCTCCATGCTCAGCTGGAGGAGCACGAGCAGCATGGACCTAGTAAGTGCATCATATGCAATATGAGTCTGGGAGTATGATGTGAGTGAAACAGTGCTGTACCATTGTGTGTTCCATGCCTCCATTAGCCAATTGCATGTCCAAGCAGCAGTCACCAGGTTTCAAGAGGCACACTGTGGCATATGTACTATACAGGCCAGGGTGCATTTTGGGAGTTGTAGTTTTCTCATGACAACTGGGTAAATGCGCCACACTCATGCATCCATATTGAATACTGCTCTGCCAGCACCACTACAATTGAACCAAGTCAATCATAACAGATGTGTGCATTGGATGAGCGATGGTACAGAGACTGTCCAGTCTGCACATGGCAGGCCATAGGGGATTGGATGTTGTGATTAGCATTGCACCTGTAGCGTTGTGTTCCAATTGATACAGATCATCATGTGCTTTGGAGTCATGACAGATTTTGAGATCCTTGCATCACTCACAAGTTTACATAGTTTGGCAAGGTGTGTCCACTGACAGACGTCTCACCCTCAGTGGCCTATATGACATTTCACATGTACAGGTAGCTGTCACAACCGCCCACCACTGTTCATGGGTGTACTGCACTACCTTGTAAGTCAAGTAAGGCACTATGTGGCACTGGATTGTTCGAAGATGTGTGGGGACATCAAAAGGCCAGACACACAATGCAGCTAGAGGAGTACTCCAGACCCCACGTGGATGTGTGACCCACATTTGTCTTGTCCCATACAATGCTACAAAGCAGATGACACTTGTCCAGACTTTCAATAGCTGCTAATCCATATCAATGGCCAATACCTATCATATCTGGACTCTTCATGTTCTCCTATGGTGGACTTGTAGTTGAACTGGCACATGCAGCAGTGACACGACACACAGATCACAACAATGCAAAGGTTGAGGTTTGGATAATGCAGTTGCGCAAGCCACAATAATACACATGAGATGTCCATGTGAAACTCAAATCAGTATATGACAGTGTGCATACATGTAATGTAAGTGCATGGACAGAATGGGGGTTGGGAGCACACTGCCTCACAGTCCCAGCACGGTTTGTCCCTTTGCATCCTGGTAAATGCTGTATACAGTTCAAACTTACTTAGGAATAATCTGGAGCCATACACCAATTTTGCAGCTGACTTTGCTGTATGTCTCTAGACACATGTTCCTGGAATGAGCGCTTCATCAGTAGAGAGCAGCAGTTTCAGAGAGCAAAGTAAATCATCTGGGTTTGCTGTGTGCCTGTGAGTGTTACTGTGATCTGAGAGGAACTTGGCAGCATTCCCTGAAAACACAGATGATTCAGGAGTAAGTTAGTACTGTAAACAGCATTTTCCCGGATGCAAAGGGGGCAAACTGTGCTGGGATTGTGAGGCAGTGTGCTCCCAACCACCATTGAGTCCATAAGGACTGATGGGCAGATCAACAAGGCACCTGCGCACCTGTGCACCGCCATAGAGTCACTTTAGTGGCGGAGCACACAAAGCGCCATGCAGCAGGATTATTACAACGTGACGCATACGGTGCAGGAGTGCATCCTAAAAGTGGCTGATTGTAAACTACAAGATTTCACTCAGTTACTATTATGGCCAAACGGATTGAAATCTACGCACCCTCTTGAAGCAGGTGTAAGGATTGCCGCAGCATGTCAGCACTCCAGCAAAGCCCGGCTATTCCACCGGGGATGCATCACACATCTGCCACCCAAGCGCCACGCTGTGCCGCTTTGTACATGCGGGCCATCAGGGGTGACGCACGGGTGGTCTGATGCGTTGCAACTCATCAGACACACCTCTGCTGATTAGCGAGATGCGCCAGTAGTTGTAAATCGGCCCCTGATAACTATACAGTCTGATCAGAGGCAAACAAATTCGGACCTAGGCTATTCAATGTATGTGTAGCGTCATGCATGGAACAACCACCACATCAGGATTTTGCTTACACTTCTGCAGGCACGGCTGGTGAGACAGGAGATCCGCAGGAACAAGTCCGGAGAAGGAGACCATCAGTTCGGCGGCGGCAAAACCCTCTTTCCACCAGCGATGAAGAGGAGGAGGAAGTGGAGGAGGAGGGGCCCTCAACATCTGCAGGCCAGGGGGTTTCACCCACCCGGGATGAAGAAGAACATGACACTGGTACTATGTCCCGGGTGGAGGCTGTGGACATTGAAGGGGGGGTTGAAGAACCAGACACCTCCGACCATGATGTGGGGGATGGCCACTCAGCCACACATACCTCACCAGTGGGTCAGGAAGAGGTGTCCCCGGGGCAGGGCAATGTTCAACCTGGGCCTGCCATCAGCCCCTCCCTACCTCTAGCGTCTCCCATGCCATCGGGGGCTCCAGCTCAATCCCCTGATACCTGTACCCTCCTCGTAGCCGCCAAGCCGTACCCATCCGCTCCGGACCTGAGGCACCACATCCCTTCTGGGTCCCCCCCCCGTGCCGTTGCTGTTCCTCCCGTGGCTGTGCCAGGGGACTTGAGTTGGATGGTCGAGGATGAATTGGACATGTCCGCTCGCATCTTGCTACAGGTGTGTCTGGAGATACGCTCGATGCAAGCGCACATAGTCCGATCATTGGACAACCTCACCACCCATGTCCAGTCCATGAACACGGACATAGTAAGATCTATGGACAACCTCGGCACCCAAGTCCAGTCCCTGAACACAGCCATAACCTCTTTCATCTCCCAAGTGCCTTCCCATACCACCGTCAATGTGTCCCCTGTCCGTTGCCCCACACTGTTTCCCCCCATACTCCTCGTGTGTCACGTTCCCGTGTGGTGCCTGTTCCTGCATCAGCCAGCCGTGTGGATGTGTCCGACCCAGAGGATCTAGACATTGTGGTCCTGGAGGATGACCAGAAAGACACTTGGCTGTTGGATTGAGACATTGTTTCGGACGGAGATTTCTTTTTCCCCTTGTGAATAGACTGGTTCCCATGACGCTACCTGACGTATTATATTTGTTTTGCCCCACCCAAATCCAAGTTCCATTCTCCTTCTGCATTAAGATCATCATTTGTTTTGCTTTCTCCCTTCCAAACGGACGGTTTGTTTGTGTTCCTACATAAATAACTTGCATAATTAGACTTTGTCCGACTAGTTTGACTTCATTTTGAATGTTTATCCCCAAATATAGACACATATTTAGTAAGTCACATTCTATGCACATGACAACGTGTTGCTATGATGTGTTACACTTGTACCTGTCACACACACACACACACACACACACACACACACACACACACACACACACACACACACACATGTAAATGTAAATGTAAATGTATTTCGATTTATATAGCGCACGTTTCACCCAGGGGTCTCAAGGCGCTTGCTTAGGGAACCCGTCCTGGTATTCCCCTGTGAGAGATACCCCGGCAGGGTATTCACAAGGTGAAAGCCAAGCATCCCGCCGCGAGGGGCCGTAGTGGAGATTAAGCAAGCTATTGCCCAGAGTCGCAGAGTGTGACCCCGTGAGTCGAGTAGGCACCGGAGCGAGAATTGTCGAGTCCGTGGAATTTTTTGAGCCCAAGACCCGCCGAGGCGGGGAATCGAACCCTGGTCCACGGCTGATCTCAGCTTCCGGGTCTGCCGCCTCTAACCACTGAGCCACACATGCCTACATTGTCAGAAGGGACATGGTACACAACAGGATATTACTTTGGTATATATTTATTGTCTAAATACTCCTAAGGAGCCCAAAACAAATTGGCCATGTCAATGGCGGTCATGTTTGCGTTTCCGCAATAGTGGGGGGGAGGAACGCGGTGAGGGGTGAGGTTGAGGTGGTCGCCTTCGTGTCTGTGGGCATTGTCCAGGCTGATCAAGAGGTGCAGGTGCCAATGGTGTCTGCACATTAGGTGTTTGTGGCTGGAAAAGGGCTGGTTGTTCAGGTGGTTGAAGTGACTGTGCAGAGGTTGGTGGTGTTTGCGCAGGTAGTGGCGGTGGTGGGAGTGACTGTGCAGAGGTTGGTGGTGTTTGCGCAGGTAGTGGGGGTGGTGGGAGTCACTGTGCAGAGGTTGGTGGTGTTTGGGCAGGTAGTGGGGGTGGTGGGAGTGACTGTGCAGAGGTTTGTGGTTTTTTGGCAGGTAGTGGGAGTGTCTGTGCAGAGGTTTGTGATTTTTTGGCAGGTAGTGGGAGTGTCTGTGCAGAGGTTTGTGGTTTTTTGGCAGGTAGTGGGAGTGTCTGTGCAGAGGTTTTTGGTGTTTTGACAGGTAGTGGGGGTGTTGGGAGTGACCGTGCAGGGTGCAGGTGTGTTTGGGTACCTTGGCTGTGGTGCTGTGCAGTTGGTGATACAGGTGTGGGGATGTGCTGTCCTACAGGCCGACATGATTGTTCCCCTCCCTGCGTTGGCCGTGAAGGTAGACTTTGGATCACTCTCACCATGCCCTCCATCATCTTCATGGCCAAGGCATGGTGTCTTGCACTCTCTTCCCTTTGGATGGATATCAGGTCTCTCATAGTTCTAGACATTTCCTGCCAAGTGCTATTCATCCCATCCAAAGCATGGGCCATCCTGTCCACCACCTGAGGGAATTGGGCCATGTCCTGCAGGGACCCAGAAATGTCGGACAGGGTAGCCCCTATGGCCCGAATGTCCTGCCTCACATCTGCCTGTTGGAAGAAGTCCTGCTCCCACTGGCCACCATCGCCACGTGCAGACCCCCTCTGCTGGTGTCTGCCAGGGATGAGATGAGCAGGTCCAACAACAGGGGGGGGGGCAGGTAGAAGTCTGTGGGCAGGAGTAGGGCGCCCAGGGGATACCAGGTCCACAACAGGGCTGGTACTTCCCACAGTTGTTGGAGAGAACGGCTGGGATAAACTGCGTAGGGAAGAGTGGGTAGGGGAACCACCATGTCGGTCACGGACGTGAGGGCTGTGAGTGAGTGATATCTGTGAGTGGATGTGTGGGAGCAGTGGATGGTTTGATGTATGCCGTGTTTTTGATGGTTTGCGAGGAGGCAGACGGGCGTGGCTTGTCAGAGGATGTGAGTCCAGGACATCAGTATTGTCATCCCCGGAGTCAATAGGAATGTACTCATCATCCTCTAAGTCAACGTCCTCTTGATCTTCATCATCCTCCTCTTGGGCATGAGTTGCAGCCGACATTGCTGCCTGTAGGATCAGAGGATTCTCCCCTTGGATTGCCCGTCGGCCACCACTGGTTGTCGGGCTGTCTGCCTCTCCCTCAGCATCACCTGAAAGTCAGAGGTTGCAACTGTATTAGTGATTGACCAGGTATTACATGTGCAGCAACACCAGGGTTGTATTTACTGCACTTTGCATCAGCAGATGAGGATCATGTGATCATGTTAGGGTACCACCACAAAAGGCCGCTCACACCATAGCACTGAGGTGTTACACGGAGATCTACATGATACTAGCAAACTCACCAGCTCCAGCCCCAACTCTCTGTCCCTTTGCGTTCCCTCCTGGTGTATCCTGCTGCACCTGTCTCATCATAGTTGTTGTAGAAATAGCTGTAGAGGGTAGAAACAACATTCTCAACAATCTGCCTCACCAAATGACAGACCTGCATATGTGTCACTCCTGGTCTGTATTTCACTTTCTAATCAACAACTGTTGATTCCATGCAAAAGGGGATCTCGATCTCTGTAAAGGCTTTGAAATCTAAGCTGTTGACACTCCTCATGCCCGATTTACCTGTGGGACAGGTGCGCGACGGTTTCACAGCTGCAGCCAGGATGTCATGCAAGCCCCGGGATGGTGTCCGCTGCAGTCGTCTCATCCTGTCAGCACCTGTGATGAGAAATACATGTCCATATTTTAGTACAACAGATTGTGGCTATGAGATCAAATAAATTGTCTTTAGCCATTTGTGGATAATCAAGGACGATGTGCAGCATGTGTAGCTCATTGACTTAACATGTGGGCACCTGCTCACAAGCAGCATTTGCTAGCTTACAGCCATACAGCACTGACATCAATAAGATGACACATCAACTGACGAACTTGTATGAGAAGGTTACTGATTTCACCCTTACCATTGTGACAGACTTTTTCCATGGGTGTAATGTTGTCTGTTGACAAATCAGAAAGGAGTACATGTGTGAGATTTGCAGTTGTCAGGGGCCTGATGTTGCCCATTTGTGCTTCCCTACCCATGAGGTCACACAGCTCATTTTTGAATGAGCGAACACAGATTACTAATGTCCATCCTTTGAGTGTTCTCTGTTCCCAAGCTCCATTTCCAACATCATGGTACTACTTACATGACAACAGATGGTGTCTTGTGCAGCAGACATCCAAACCTCATATTTCATACACTCACCTATACATTTGAATATGGTAGAAGGGAGGCAAGCTGAAGACAACATTTGGTTTAGATCACACATTGCAGATGAGGTGAGTAGCTTTGAATCTTCCCACCTGCACAGGATTATCCTGCTGCCCTTCAGCAAAAACATTTAGCAGGTGTAACTGCATGAAGATTCTCCTTAGCAGCCCCTACACCCATCTCACAGGTACACAACTGGCACCAGTGTGTGCCTCAGCCATACCAATTTCATGTTGATTTGACCATGTTAATGTTGCTAGGGATTTAGCATATCATTGAATTGCAAGCCTGTTGTGTTGTGGACGTTTCTTATGACACATTGTGCTATTGTATCTCCATTGTGCACACACTTGGCATACATTTTGTGTCAGCATCTCATTTGCCACCAGGGTCTGACCAGCCATGTGTTCAAATGCCCTATGTGAGCATATTGTGATGCAGGATAACAATGTTGTACAACACATACGGTGGAGGTGAAAGGCACAATTAATAAGCATTCAGCAAGCTTGACTTACTGTGGCCCTGAACCGGAGCAGTAGGTGGTCCCTGGACAGATGTCAAGTCCAACCTAGTAGCAGAAGTCAGTGGGCGTCTGGGGTTCTGGGAGGACAACATTGTACCTACAATGATAAGTTTGTTTAGCAACTTTACATTCCTGCTGCCACATGTGATGCATTCAATTTCTGGCACAGGACGGGCACAAGCAGTCATGGTCACCACCGTTGCAGAAGTGTGTCATACAATATGTAACGAGTGATCCCACATATAACTTAGATTGGGCCCACTACCTTGATGCTACCTACGTCACAATGACATGCCTACGAATCCATAGGTTAAGTCCACTATCGTGTTTTGTTGATGTCCGGAAATTATCCATCCAATGTACGCAGTACATGATCAGCTGTGTGGACTGTGCTGAATGAAGTATGTATGACAGATTAGCAGTTGGACAGTGTATGCATTGTCAATACTACAGAGACTGGTATCTCACTGTTTGGTCTTCATTTCCGTATCGGTGCAAATGCTATTTCTTGATAAGGTCTACATACACTATTACAATATGGTGTGTACACCCTTTTGACTTGTTGTGGCCCTCGATTACAGGATTGCTTTCCCCGTTCTGGGTTTGTTGGTGTAATACATGTTGGGTACCACAATTACAAAGGTATGATGAGCCAAGACATTTTATGATTTGTCTTTTGCTGTTCAGAAATGTCATATGTTAAAGGTGAATGTCCATTGACAACTCCAATTGTAATGCAGCAAATGTAGCATAAATGGTTGACTTACATAGCTGGCCACTATTTGTCCCTCTGTCGTCTTCTGACGATATCTACATTTTGACCATCTCCTGTCCACTTTGACTTACCAGTTTGTGTGGTTGACATGCCTTCCTCGGTACGTTGCCCATTCCTCCTATGCGATGCGGTGACCTCTGCTACTGCAGTTGTCTGTGATATGGCTGGATGTGTCAATGGGTGAGAAGAGAGAAAAGTTGACAAATGGGAAAAGTGCTTGTGTAACGTTTTGGGGATTTGCCCATATCTTCTGTGTGATAACAGTACTGTGCGGAACTGCCGCAGACGGGGCAGGTAGGAACAGTGGTGTGTTGGGGATGGAATGGCGTGGCAGAGTGGGAATTGGACAACAGGATATGTGTTGGACATATTTACATCAGAGGATACTCTCACCATCTACTCTGTGATTTAGGCTGGCACAGGGTGAAGTACTTTTTGGAGATTTTGTGGCAGGTTTACGACCCCCTAGAAAAATGATTTACACTGTTGTTGCATCACTTCTGTGACACGACAGTGGTTTACAACAGACAACACATTTAGGATTATTTGCAACGTGACGCTACTAGGGTGAAACGTCATGTTGTGAGGCCCTGCGCAACGTCAGCTTGGAGGTAGACAGGGTGTGCACTCCTTTGGGATATGCCGCGTCCAAGTGAGTCAGTGTAATCTACGTGATTTCACAGTATCACTTATCAGAGGCCGCTGCGACGCAACCTTACGACTGCTTGAAGCAGACGTAAGGAGTGTCACAGCACGTTAGGTATGGGCAGTGCATGGACATTGTTGGAGTAGCAACGCTGTTGCGACACAACTTCAGCAAAGCCCCCCTAGACACCATCAGATTCAACACACATCTGTTTATCCCTGCACCACAGTGCACCACCATATGTACACGACACATCCGTGTTTGCGCAAGGCTTGAATTGCATGTCACATTGGTACTGGCGCTTCCCTGCTAATGTTTGTCTTTAGCTAATTTATTTATTTAACGTAATTTAAAATTTCCATTTGTCATTGCACATTTTCTGTCATTATGTACAGTCATTGAATTAGCTGGGTTGTGTATGTATGGCATCATCACTGTGCACATGTTTTTAATAGGGTGGTGGGTATTAGCCTTTTCGGAAGCAAAGGTTTCTGGGACTTGTGGTGCTACGTAGTGGGTGACACATGAGTCTCTGACTAACCATATATATTTATGCATTTTGGACAATTTCCATGATCACTATGACAGTGTAACACAGACAATCTCTTCATGCACTTTTGCTTTTCATTCCACTTACCTGGTACCACGTAGCGGACGTCACTAACAGGCAGCCCATGGACCAAGTGGGGGTGTATAGTTGTTAGGATATCCTCCTCCAGTGGGGTGAGCTGGATGCGGGGTCCAGGGCATGCAGCAGGGAGGACTCTCCTCAGTTCTATCCTGGAGTACTTTTCCTTTACTCTCTGCTTTTCGTCCTGCCACTTTTTTTTAATGTCCTGTACACTTCGCCTCTCCACCCCCAGGGCTGAGACAGCAGTGGCTATCTGCTGCCATAGTTGTTGCTTCTGTGCACCACTGGTGCAATATGGTGGTAGCCCATATAGGCGCTTGTGGTGCCTTACTATGTATTCCACGAGCATGGTGGTCTCCTCTGCTGAGAAATTTCTCTTTCTGCGCATCTCCATGGTCTCTGGCACTGGAAGCGTTGTCGTAACAGTCTCTCTGTGGCCAAACCTGTTCCTTCACTGTGTGCTGCTTTTATGTGTGTTGTGGTACTGGCCAATTAGTGTTAATTGGCTTTAGCTGGAGTGTGGTGGGGGATGGTAGGCAGTGGTAGCATACACCATGGCAAAATGGAGCTGTTGGCTGGTACTGGCTGCTGTGTGTCAGCTGATCCATGTTGGGGGATGGGTGGACCTTGGCCAGGTGTTTCCCCTTAGCTAACATGCCCAACGGGCCAAAAGCGTAATTTACGCCCCGTAATCGTAAAATACGCCCCGTAATCGTAAATTACGGCACAGTGCCGTAAATTACGATTTTGAGCCGTAAATTACTCCCCGGCGGCGGACGTAAAGTTAGTTGTCTTAAATCCAATCTGTGAATACCGAAAGTAGTACGTTTATTCTGTGAATCCCGAAAGTAGTAAGTGCATTCTGTGAATTCCAAAAGTAGTAAGTGCATTCTGTGAATACCAAATTGTAGTAAGTTTAGGATTTTGTCTTAAGTTCATTCTGTGAATCGGGCCCCATGAGTTTGGTTTTGGTGGCGTTCACCTCTAACCCATGCTCCCCACAGAAATTCTCAAAGATACACAGAGCACACTGCAAACCACTAGGCGTTTTCGACATAATAAGCGTGTCGTCCGCAAACATTAATATACGGATTTTTAACCCTGAGAGAGATGGAGCGTCTACAGGAGCTGTTACCATACGGGGGACTACGCCATTTATGTACAGAGTGAACAAGGTTGGAGCCATTGAACACCCCTGTCTAACCCCCCTTTCAACTGGAAATTCATCAGTAACCATGTCGTGCCCTCCCCACTGTATTTTGGCAAAAGTGAGCTCGTGTAATCGCATTACCAAGGTCAGTAATTCCTCAGGGACCCCCAAGCTCTGAAGAACTTGCCACAGTTTTGCCCGCGGGACCAGGTCGAAGGCAGCCCACAGATCAACAAATGCTGCATAAAGGCTGCCTCCTCCCAGCACCACAGTCTTCCACTGAAGCAGTTGGAAACGGAACACTTGGTCAACCGTGCTAGTTGCCCTTCGAAATCCTGCTTGATACGGTGATAAGATGTTATTGACCTCAGCCCAATCTAGGAGCCTGTTTACCACCACACGGCCGACTATTTTTTGTACTGTATCGATAAGGCTTATTGGCCTATAATTACCCGGCTGTGCACGATCTCCCTTTTTGAACACAGGGACAATCACAGTACCTCTCCAAGAGGCTGGGACCTCAGCGCCCTTGGCAATAAAATTGATGAGTAAATAGATATATTTACACCACCGCTCTTTATCATTTAAAAAAATGTCTGCGGGAACGCCATCTGATCCAGGTGCGCGTCCTCTATTCACAGCATTTATAGCAATCAAAATCTCTTTAACATTAAAAAGATTACCATAAGAAAAAGACATATTAATAATGTCCTCCCCTCTAATCTGTGTATTGAGAGCGTACTGCGATCTAAAAAATTCTACCCAAGCTTCCTGAGGTACGTTATTATTAGGGGATTCCTCTACTCTCTCGCTACCCCATTTAACGATATGCCAGAACGCTCTGGAGTCCTTTCTATCACTTGCTTTTTTCAATTTACACCAGTGTCGTTCGTCCCAGGCTCTTTTAGCTTTCACTATGCAGGCTTTGTAATTCTTTCTGGCTAGAGAAGTGCTTTCAGCTTCCCGCCCTTTAAGAGCCTGCCCTAAAGCCAGACGTGCAGCCCTACATTCTGCGTTGTACCATTTAGCATCTTTACTAGCTCTAGCCCCATTTCGCCTAACAGGTTTCAGGAAATGCTTTTTAATCTTGGCGAACAGAGTATCATGAATGTTAACCACTTCCTTCAGGCCAGAGGTGGAAACACTAATTGTTTCCAAAGCAGCTATAGCTTGATCAGTTTCGTAATTAATATTATCAATAGCTTGTTGATTGGTCACAACACTGGCCCATTTAAGCCTACGCATGTTATTCTCTGGGATGAGCGAGGGTGGAGCAAGAGTGTATAAACAAGTAAGATTTGTCCCAACGGCCCACCATTTGTGCTCAACACATAAAGGATTGTGATCGCTCTCAGGTCTTATTACGACCTCCATATCACGGACAGATGACCACAGTAATAAGCTGCAGATAACATAATCTATCCTACTTTTGTGTCTTCCGTTGTCAAAGGTCATGGAGCCTTTTCTATCCGAAGCTGTACGTCCATTCAAAGCTCTCAGACCTTTTTCTAAGCACAGTGCATTCAGATCAATAATTTCCTCAGTCCAACGAGTAACTGGCTTCAGGTGTAACGCAGGAATGCCCCATTGGGAGTCCTCTTCTGCTCCAATGGAGACCTCACTTAAGACCAGGGGCTCAAACGTCCTATTAAAATCGCCTGCTATCACCACCCTGTTATCAGGTGAAAATTTATCAAGGAGGTTACCCAATGCAAGAAAGACGTCAGATCTAACACCCTTAACATTCCTAGCGTATATGTGATATATATCTAGTGACCCTGTTTCATCACTGGTTACCCTGATTAACTGAATGTCATTATGACTAGTCTCAATATTTGTTATTTTAAGTTTGAGGGTTTGTCGGACCCAGATTGTAAGCCCCCCATCCGTCTCCCTTTCGGGCCCTTTGCTGCAGGCACAGAAAAATTTAAATATCCTAGCGCAAATACAGGTTTACATGCCCAAGTCTCTTGAAACAAACATACATCATATAAATTAACAAAGCTAAGCCAGTCCCCACAGTCTAGTTTGGAGCATAGCCCGGCCAAGTTCCAAGATATTAGATTCCCCACCCCGGTTGGAAGATCAAGTTGTACATCAGGAGTTAAAATCAAAGGAGAGGGCACTCCCGCCACAGGTATCGCTCAACTTGTCTGCGCTAAAGTACTTATATGATTCAAATGGGCAACCTCACTACTTTTGTGAACATTCAGGGAGCGTATTCTCTGGACTTTTTCATCAAATGATACTGAACATTTATCCCTTTGAAGTCAATCACAATCGTTTAAATTGGAGAGGGCTGAGAACCTGTTCTCAAGATTTAGTCCCCACTCAGAGGAATTAGTAACATTCTTCCCCTTTGCAGAAACCACATTCCATTTTGTTCTTAGTGTATACCGATTGGAAACCCCCCCTTTCCGATAGTAGAAAAAGTCTAGGGTAAGAGGGATAATATCAGTGGACCTTCGCTGTGGGGGTAGAAGATTGGGCAAGATGTTAATTAGCACCTCAGGGTCTGAAAAATTCAAAACAACACAGTCACCCCTGAATCTTTTTGGGCTGCTGCCTATCCACTCCACCCTCTTAGCCATAACTAATTCCTCTGCCAGTTGTTTCTTACCCCAGTGGTTTATTACCATATTGTTGGTTAGCCAGTATAAGGCTTTAGACAGCAATGAAGATGTAGTTTCATCCTGTCCTGGATCCAGTTTAGGAACGTTAGCTAGAACAAGGACTAATGGGGAAGCCTCAACTATAAGCTCAACCAAGCCTTTCGCATGATCCTGGTCTGGAAGTACAACAGGAGGGACAACTACCCTTTGTGCATCCTCCCCTACCTCTACCTGTGGAACCACAGGATGATTAGACAAGGGGGATGCCCCTCCCTCACCCTCACCCGCAGAGCTAGATGTTGCATTCTTTAACTCAATCTTATTTATCATTTCTTCAGGCAGTTTTTCTACTTCCTCCAGAGTTTTGCTCAAAAGGCCCCCTAATCGTTTAACTTCATTAGTGAGCTTATCTATCTTCCCCACCAATGGCTTTACAATTCCCTGGATCTTGGGGCCCGATTCACAGAATGAACTTAAGACTCAATCCTAAACTTACTACTATTTTGGTATTCACAGAATGCACTTAATACTTTTGGCATTCACAGAATGAACTTACTACTTTTGGTATTCACAGAAGTTAGGATTTTGTCTTAAGTTTGTCTTAAGACAAACTTAAGACAGACTTAAGACAGACTTAAGACAAACTTAAGACAGACTTAAGACAAACTTAAGACAAAATCCTAACTTCTGTGAATACCAAAAGTAGTAAGTGCATTCTGTGAATGCCAAAAGTAGTAAGTGCATTTTGTGAATACCAAAATAGTAGTAAGTTTAGGATTGAGTCTTAAGTTCATTCTGTGAATCGGGCCCTTGGTGTCTATCAAAGCCAGCAACTTCCTAAACTGCTCACTAGATAGAGTCACACCGACTTCATCAAGTAACCCTTCTTCCTCCACCACAGTGTTACTTGGAGGGGAGGCAGGCTTCTTACGGCTTGAACGGAGCCCTCCCCGCTTTTGCTGACCCTTTTTTGCTCCTCTGGTAGTGCGTCTCGCAGGTACTGGGGTAGGGGCTTTTATCTCTTGGGGGTATAAATCAACCTAATTTTCACTATCACTAACCTCAAGAGCACAATTAGTCTGGTTCAGGGGAGCATTGTCGTCAGATTCAGGTATTACAACCGGGCAACTACTATTAAGTATGTTCGGGGATTGAAAAGAGACAGATACTGGCAGAATTGATGTAGGTGACTTTGGGGAACCACCCAGCCCAAGTGAGGATCTCCTCTCACTATTAATTTTAGCAACTACCTGCACTAAGTAGTTATCCATAGTGTTTTTTACCGGGGACAATTTTTTACTAGGCATAACGCACCAGTAAAACAAAGAGGCAGAACCCCCCAGAGACACAGTGTAAATACGCTAATGTGTGTACCACGATCTCACAAATCGGATTAGACACAATGCATGTAAAGTCAATGCCTGATAATGTCCAGGATCCTCCTTGATCGGTAGAACAGTCTCACCTGACAATAACGAACAGGGTAACTGGCCCAGTCCAGTCTCTGCCTGTCTCGGACTGTCTTAGACTGTCCGCCCTTAGTCCGGGCTTCGTCCGTCGCGTCCTGCGCGCGTCCTCGCGGGACGAAGGCTCTGTCGGTGCTTTAAGCGCCTCCTGGCGCGCTCGTTGCAGGCATCATCACTGACCCCAAAGGCTGCTGGGGGTTGTGGTCCGGCCGGCGGAGCCAAGCCCGGCCGGTCGGTTGCAGAGCTAGAATGGCGGAGCTAAGCCCGGCCGCAGTTCAGGGAGGACAAGAAGCTCAGGCCACACTGCAGGTATGAAGAGAAGAAAGACAGGGGACTCAGCCCCTGTCGGTGCTTTAAGCGCCTCCTGGCGCGCTCGTTGCAGGCGTCGTCACTGACCCCAAAGGCTGCTGGGGGTTGTGGTCCAGCCGGCGGAGCCAAGCCCGGCCGGTCAGTTGCAGAGCTAGAATGGCGGAGCTAAGCCCGGCCGCAGTTCAGGGAGGACAAGAAGCTCAGGCCACACTGCAGGTATGAAGAGAAGAAAGACAGGGGACTCAGCCCCTGTCGGTGCTTTAAGCGCCTCCTGGCGCGCTCGTTGCAGGCGTCGTCACTGACCCCAAAGGCTGCTGGGGGTTGTGGTCCGGCCTGCGGAGCCAAGCCCGGCCGGTCGGTTGCAGAGCTAGAATGGCGGAGCTAAGCCCGGCCGCAGTTCAGGGAGGACAAGAAGCTCAGGCCATACTGCAGGTATGAAGATGCGCAACACGTAGGCAAAATTAAATCCGGCGATAGTCGGCGATATGGAACATTAGCGCATGAAAACAAACGTTGTTTTCACGCACTAATGTGTGCCTTGATAATATGGGGGGGTGGATTCAGCGTTAAGATCCACACCCCCATGTTATCAATGCCTTAACACCTGGTCAGAGCAGGCGTTGGGAGACCTGCGATAAACAAGTTTATCGCAGGTCTTCTTCTCCCAACGCCTGCCTTGGTAATAGGGTGTTCCCACCTCCAACCACATTTTACATGTGGTTGGACGTGGGAACGCCCACTTTGCATGTCATTAGCGATGTTTCTCGCTGACATGCAAAGTGGGCTTGAGGCAGGCGTTAGCATGCCCTTGTTAATAGGGCGCTGGAAGTATCGCCGCTTTCTCGGCACAATTCCCAGAAAAAGCGGCGATACTTCAGCTTGCTAATATGCCCCTTTGTTTCTCTCCCTCTGTCTCTCCCTACTACTACTTCTTACCCACCTCAGTCTATTTCACAAAGCCCTCTAATGCCTGTTCCTCACCCACCACCTCACGCTATGGTTGCTGCCTATGGTCTATCCGCGGGTGGCCATTGTTAAATGTTTTTTAGACCTTTCAAGATGGCTGCCCAGGCACTCACCTGCACAGTTACCACCTAGGAATCCTTTTTCTTTTGCTTTGAAAAAATACCCCAAACATGTGCACTCGCGTACTGCAGCAATCATGGAAAGATTTTCATATAAAACGATTTCATGATGGGCACTATCTTGGAATCCTTTTCTTTTGCTTTTGAGAACAATCCTTCCATGATTCATGCACACATGTGCATACACATGTAGTGGTCATCTGGGGGGAAAAGAAACATTGCAAATCCAATGGGTGTTGTCACAGCTTGCAAATAGTTATTGGGGAACTTGGTGACAGGAACTTTGATGATAATCCCTTAATATACCTCTCTAAATAGACTAAGGTACCTGGTGGTACCTTAGTCCCCCAATTCTTGCTTCACTCAATGTAATCCCCACAGGGAAAAATGGGTTTGGGGAATGGAGAGAATGAAAAGGCACCTTGAATGTAGCTTGTCTCTCTGCAGTCAAAGCCCCAATGTGTTGCTTTATGTGAGTACTAGCAGCCCGTCCCGACGTTGTCCGGGTATGAATTGCTGCCGGCCAGTAGTATATTGTTTTGTAGGATTTCGTTTTGATAGCATTTCTTATCTGTGACAGGCCTGTGAAACGCTCCGATTCACAGTGCACTGCTGATGCACTTAAGAGTGTGCGTTGAGTAGTGTGTGAACTCGAGTTTCCCTACTTTATTTTTCCTTGCAATATTATATAGCGCGAACTCGACAACATGGCATGAGCACAATTAACATTACAGAAGAACACATTAATTTGTGGTAGGCACGGGAGACAAAGCGATTTGCCTGGAATCACAGGATGTTGAGCTGATGCCGAGATTCGAACGTAGCTCCCCAGCTCTAGGTCGCAATTCTAGAACTTGTTGCGGGAGGAGTGTCTAAAAGTGTATGTCGGTGCTGGCCATCAATGAGAGAGACCTGTGCATTTTTCAAATCGGTGAAAAAATATGAGTATGTTGCTGGAGATGTGAGCCGCCGTGCCACCAATGTACTTACCGGGGGAGGGTAAACACCCATTATTCCGCAACTTTCTTTCCGCATACCATCACACCACATACTTTCATTACGAAAGTACCATGACTCCGCAATGCCATTATAACGCATGGCATTACATTTCATATGCTTTTACCACGCATACATTTACAACTAAATTCGTTGTAAAAGAATGAATGGTAAAAGCATGTTTTTTTAAAATGTTTGGATAAGGTAAGTATGGCTATAGGGGTATATGTTTTGGGGTACTGAGGTATATATTTTGGGGTGTTTGGGTATTTTAAGGGTTCAGATATAGTTTTGGGTTATGGGGTGCAGGGGTAGTTTTAGGGTTTAGGGATAGGTATTGGTTTTGGGGTACAGGGGTATTTTTAGGGTTCAGGGCTAGGTTTGTGTTTTGGGGTATAGGGGGATTTTTAGGGTTCAGGGGTAGGTTTGGGTTTTGGGGTACAGGGGTATTTTAAGGGTTCAGGGCTAGGTTTGGGTTTTGGGGTACAGGGGTATTTTTAGGGTTCAGGGCTAGGTTTGGGTTTTGGGGTACAGGGGTATTTTAGGGTTCAGGGGTAGGTTTTGGTTTTGGGGTACAGGGTTATTTTTATGGTTCAGGGCTAGGTTTGGGTTTTGGGGTACAGGGGTATTTTTAGGGTTCAGGGCTAGGTTTGGCTTTTGGGGTACAGGGGTATTTTAAGGATTCAGGGCTAGGTTTGGGTTTTGGGGTACAGGGGTATTTTAGGGTTCAGGGGTAGGTTTGGGTTTTGGGGTACAGGAGTATTTTTAGGGCTCAGGGGTAGGTTTGGGTTTTGAGGTACAGGGGTATTTATAGGGTTCAGGGCTAGGTTTGGGTTTTGGGGTACAGGGGTATTTTTAGGGTTTAGGGATAGGTTTGGGTTTTGGGTTACAGGGTGTATTTGTAGGGTTAAGATGGGTTAGTGTTTAAGGGTGTTGG
The DNA here is from genome assembly GCF_964261635.1 of Lissotriton helveticus. NCBI lineage: Eukaryota > Metazoa > Chordata > Amphibia > Caudata > Salamandridae > Lissotriton > Lissotriton helveticus. The sequence goes on along the minus strand of NC_136058.1, from coordinate 275,019,019 downwards.
GGTATTTTAAGGAGTTATGATTATGGGGTGCAGGGGTATTTAAAGGGAGCAGGGTGGACACCCGGCGCTGGAATATTTATTTTCCCATAATCCCTCGCCCCGCACACGACCACGCCCCCAGCACACAATATGAGACATGGCATGAAGGGTAGAATGCAAAAACAACAATTGATGGACAGAATGCAGAACAATGTCATACATTCACCCCAGTACAGAAATCTGGGCCTAAATCTTTTGTTTTGTTGCACTGCATACCTCTCCAGTTCAGCCTTGACCCTGTGCTTCATGAGAACAGTCCAGCCCGAACTACCAAGCCATGTCTTTCCTGCACCAGTATCAAGCATCCTAGAACCAGTTTCTGGCTATCTGCCAAGATAGCTTGACTCCAGTGGTCTGGAGTGCATGGGACTCACGTCTGAGCATACCCATCCCACTCAGGTTGACAAATGCAAAAACAACAGTTGATAGACAGAATGCAGAACAATGTCATACATTCACCCCAGTACAGAGATCTGGGCCTAAATCCATCGTTTTTTTGTACTCCACACCACCCCAGTTCAGACATGGCCATATGCAAATCAGCCTTGACCCTGTGCCTCATGGGAACTGTCCAGCCCGAAGGGCAGAACGTACCACACGCCCCCAGCGTTTGTCACGCCCCAGCACACGCCCACAGCCCAACGCAGACACGCCCACAAGGGACTACTTTGCTGGCACGGTTCTTTTACCTTTTAAATGTATATGGTGGGCGTCTGCATAGCCTATGTCATTCTGCTGCAACTGCCCTTTCCAACGCTGTATTGGGTGTTGTGATTGGTGCTGTGGTTCCTGAGATTACCCGCCTCAAAGGTTTGGGCTCTCTCTTTATTATATTAGTATGGATTTCTCTCTGTTGGACTTCGGTCAGGATATATTCTGTTAGTGGATGCAAGAACAACAGTAATATGAGAAATAAAGGAATATGAACTATTTGAAATGCAGTTCGAACCTCTTTTCATATTCAGTTACCATTTACCTGATGCTTCGAGTTCAGGAGCAACAGGACCCCAGAGTGGCAGTCGCGAGTAGTTTGTAGCAATGGTCTAAGCTTACACCTCACTGCAATGCAGACATTTACACAATAGTAGCAAGAGGGTCTTGAGAGGCAGAAGGGTTTGAGTTACTAAAGGGAAAGAATAAGCGGAGATAGAGCGAGGGAAGGAACAACAAAGAAATAGCTACTAATACAATGAATAAACTAAACACCAGCAGGAACCATATAGCAAAGATAGTTGTGAGGCAACATGGTTCGATTACTAGCACTTCTTATGCTGCCCTGGAAGCACCAGGTTCTCTGATCCTGATACTCTGATAGCTCTGGCTCGGTCTCTACCCAGCAAAGCTCTTCTCCTTCTCAGCCCCAGTCTCCATAGTTGGGATTTCGAAACATTCCAGCTTTTCTAGGTTTACCAGTCATCCCGGATTTCCGTGGAGTAGTCCCCATTTTTGGTTATCCGTCCCGACAGATTTCAGTATATTAAACACTTGTCTCAGGTACTTCGAGCAGCTCCACTGAATACGTTTTTAGAGTTGCAGAATTTCAGAAACCAATGTAATTAGCAACTTATGAGAGTCTATGTAATAGCTTTTTATTATTTAGGCCCATTTGTGGCTTGATGTCTGTGTTTGCCACATTGTCACGCATCTGTGCCGTTTTTGCCCCGTGGTGTGCCGCATTGTAAATGCGGCGCATCCATGATGGCGGAGCTGTGGCGCACAATAACTGGCGCATCCCTGCTGATATGCAGGGATGCGCCAGTTATTGTAAATATGCCCCTTTGATACTTTAGCACTGTAGACCTGAATGACTTAATCTCAAACCAGTTTATGACACTTCTGCATGCTTTTATGATGCAGTTTTAAACTTTAACGTATTCACGAAACAATCTGTTAGTCATGAGTTTTAAGTAGATTTTAGTATCACACCAAATGAGCAGGAATTTAATCAAGCAAGATTGTTTTTCAATAATCAAGCTCCATCAGAGGACAGCCGTGAACATTGACAGGTGCTTAAAAGGAGTGAGACGTAATTGCTACAGAACGTGTGTGCGTGTGTGTGTGTGTATACATATATATATTTATGGGGTGAGGTGAGTATTCTCTCCACAGAGAAAATTCTTTAAAATGGGCTAAACAGAAGCATTATAAAACCTAATTTGTGCCTAAAATGGCGGACAATACTCAATTGATGACATGTTCAGAGCTATTGTTGAATTTTTAAAGAGAAGGTGGCATAAAGGTAAGCCATGAACAGCGTCAACTGGTGAAGTACAACAGTGTTGGGTTAGATCAGTGATACTCAAAGTACGGCACGGGGCCGCTTGTGGCCCTTCTGACCGTTACATCCCCCCCGCCCCCAGTAAACAGCAGCAGGAGCTACTGTTTAGTTGCAGAACACCAATATTCAGAAAAACATGGTAAATAAACAGACAAGCATTTATTGACCTGCAAATAAATGCTTGCCCATTTATTTAAATTTTTTAGACCTCTTTACGCAAAACCCGACTCACCTAGGGCCCCTACCTTCACCCTGCTGGCATCAGTGTGGCCCTAGAACACACCACAGACTGTACTTTGTGGCCCCTGGGCAACTGTTTGCGAGTACCCATTGGTTAGATATATCCAAGATGAACTGCACACAGCAAGCAAAGCAAGGGGTCCACAATTACTCGAAGGGGTCAAAATATCTATTAAATGCACACTGGTAGTGCATTGTAGAGCATAAAGGAGCACTCGGTATATATAGCACAATATTTTATTTGTTGACTTTCATCATCAGTGTTTGTATATCTGGGTGCTGGGATACCTCAGGGTGACTACGCGCTCTACAAAAATAAATAATAATAATAATAATAATAATAATAATAATAATAAAACTAGCCTCACATTTCAACATAGTGTGTCTCCAATGGACTGAAATGTGGCCTGATGGCCAGTGCTGCCGACTTTGGAGTTGGGGAGCCACGTTTGATTCTCGGCTTCGACTCAACATCCTGTGATTCCGTGCAAACTTCTTATTCTCCCCATGCCTAAAAATAATTAGACCTTGTGTAATGTAACTGGTGCTCATGTGAAGCGCTCCAATACTTTCTGTTCGTGTTCGTGCTATATAAAACTGCATCGCGCCATATAAAACTGCATAAAAAAATAAAAAGCCATAGGTATTAGATGAAGTCTCAAACACCTTCATGAATATTCTCAAATGTCCTATGGTTTTTTACTTTCCAGTTTGTACACCCTGCCACTTCTAAGTGTACTGAATCATCACATCTTGATTGACAATTAACTTGGAAGGGTGGAAAAATTAAAACCTACCCAGAACTGATAATCCCAGGTCTTGAACAGCTGAGGCAGAAGATCTTAAAGGCTCAAACAGCAAACCTGCCACTACAAATCTAGCAACTCAGATGTCAAACAGCAGCAAGCAGCTTATCAAACATATAATGCAATTACTTTACCAGTCATCACATATAAGCCATAGCAGGAACTTCCCTCGGGCTCTCAAGAAATATCAGCAATACGTTTCCTGGATCTAGTATGAATTAAATCATTCTCTTCTCAAACATTATCATGTTAGTATTTTGAGATACATATACACATTGTTATCAAACGCAAAGTTTTCATTCAGGAATAAACACATTTTAAATATCCCGGATGTGCAGCAGGCCGTTTTCAGAAACAAACAATGGGCCCGATTCACAGAATGAACTTAAGGCTCAATCCTAAACTTACTACTATTTTGGTATTCACAGAATACACTTACTACTTTTGGCATTCACAGAATGCACTTACTACTTTTGGTATTCACAGAATGAACTTACTACTTTGGGTATTCACAGAAGTTAGGATTTTGTCTTAAGTTTGTCTTAAGGCAAACTTAAGACAGACTTAAGACAAACTTAAGACAGACTTAAGACAGACTTAAGTTAGGATTTTGTCTTAAGTTTATCTTAAGTCTGTCTTAAGTCTGTCTTAAGTCTGTCTTAAGGTTGTCTTAAGTCTGTCTTAAGTCTGTCTTAAGTTTGTCTTAAGACAAACTTAAGACAAAATCCTAACTCCTGTGAATACCAAAAGTAGTAAGTTCATTCTCTGAATGCCAAAAGTAGTAAGTGCATTCTGGGAATACCAAAATAGTAGTAAGTTTAGGATTGAGTCTTAAATTCATTCTGTGTATTGGGCCCATTATTTTGTCCTGAAATACTAGCGTTTTATATTTTTTTAGTAAAAACATGTTTGGTCCCTAAATATCAGTGTGCCAAAAATAACTCCCATGCACGTGCCTCCTCATCACGTGAGAATAGTGCCTAATGCATGTCAAAAATGCCATAGCATAATAATGTCAGGGGTGGAAACCACCATGCCATGGATCCCCTGAGATGCCAAGAGTTGCCACGTTTATGCCAGGGATAACAGTCTGCCAGCAGTGGGGACCATCATGGCACATGCCATGGATACCAACAATATGTGAAGAAATCCCATTGGGGCACTCATTCGAGCTCGGGATGAAGGGAAAGTGGGTGCTAACATGTATGACTAGAATTAATCTGAATGGCAGGCTAGAACACACTTCTGTGCGGTGGGCAGCGGCGTAGCTTCGGGCGGGAGGGGTGTTTGGGGTGTTACACCCCCTAATAAATTTATTTTGTGGTAAATAGTTGGGTACAGCTTCTTTCATTCGAATGGTGAGACGTCTGTTTGCATTTACCAAGACTTTTTACATATAGACAAAAACACACACACTCTCTCCCTTTCTCCGTTTTGAAAGTCTTCAAAGATGTTGGTTATTTCACAAAATATTATGTATTCTCTCACTTAGTACCCCTACCAATCCGTGTTCCTCTCCCTTTCCACTGCCCCTTAAGCCCCTCTCATGTGCCCTGTTTGTACCGTAATGTATTTTAACATCATATGCCCACGTGATTGTTAGAAAATCTGACACTCCCCACAACCTCCTCCCAACCTCACTGACCAAGCCACGCCCTGGCGATGGGGAGTTGTCAGGTGAGTCAATAGGCGTGGACTATTGATTGTGAGGCAAGTGTCCCTGAAGGGTGATTGATTCAAACCCACCTACCAGAATGGGGTTTTTGGCTTACGAGGCTGAATGTAATCTAAAGAAGTGACAGCCTCCGAATCAGATCTGCTGTAGCTCCTAGGACTGAGCCTTAAGGCGCTATAGCTATATTAAACATCAGTTCAGAATCAACCACTGCTATCAACCCAAAACCATCCCCTAAGAGCTGCTTGTCTCTCACATTTTTTAGCAGACCTTTCTCTCGCCTCCAGTTGATCTATCTCTTACTTTATGCCCACTCTCTCACTTTATTATCATACTGAAACTTGTTTTTGCTCTCTGTAACTCTGTCTCTCTCTTACTTTCTCTTTCTTTCAGCAGCAAATTATTTCACTCCCTCCTTTGTCATTCTGTCACACCCAGTCTCTCTTGTATTTCTCTGCTCTTATCTTCTTCTTCTGTTATATCACTTATATGTAACGGGTTCCCTGTCTATTCTTTGTCACATTACCTCTTTATTCTTTCATTTTGCCTTAAATGTTTACTTCTTTCGTTCTTTATGACTCCTTTTGCCTCTTTTTCCTCTTTTCTTTTGCATCTCGTCTATCAAGCTCTCTCGCTTCTACATTTATCTAGTTACATTTCTCTCCCTCTGCCTTTTGTGGTCACCTCTTTTATTTATACTCTCTTTGTTTTCCCTCTTTTCACTTTCATATTTTCTTTTTATTGGTATTGTTAGTTTTTTTCTTCCCTCTTTTTTTTGGTTCTAGTTATTTTTCTTTGGTTTATTTTATGTTTTTTGTTTTTTTCATGGCCACTTGCCTACATTGGGTGATCCTACGCAATTATTATATTTTATCGTTGCTACAATTTTTGATTTATTGGGTATGAGAAAACCTTGAAATTCTTGATTATGTGGGTTGTAAAAAGTCTCTTTAGTGTTCAACTTAATGGACTATATAATTTCCCAGAGTAAAATAAGAATATAGCCCACACAAATGGGGCACAACAACTGACTTGCCTCTTACTTCATTATTGGTATTGTCACCAAAAATTGAAAATAACGGGGCCGATTCACAGAACTAACTTAAGACAAAATCCTAAACTTACTCCTTTTGCTATTCACAGAAGTTAGGATTTTGTCTTAAGTTTGTCTTAAGACAAACTTAAGACAGACAAGACAGACTTAAGACAAAATCCTAACTTAAGTCTGTCGTAAGTTTGTCTTAAGTCTGTCTTAAGACAGACTTAAGACAAAATCCTAACTTCTGTGAATACCAAAAGGAGTAAATTTAGGATTTTGTCTTAAGTTAGTTCTGTGAATCGGGCCCAGAATTTATAAAGTGCTACAATTGCCCTCAGGCGTCCAGGCGCTAGAGAAAGAGAAAACACATCAGCTCATTTATGTCCTGTAGACGGTGTATGCGCGGGCTTGCGTTCAGGAGTGTAAGTCCATCTGCCAGCATTCAGCGTTCAGCAGTGTAAGTCCATTTGATAACAATCAATTTTAATAAACGTCTGTCAATGATATAATTTGATGTACTAAGTAGAAATGCTTGTCAAAGAAATATACTTTTTTGAACTTTTTCATATTTTTACATAACATTTTTTGCACCACTTCCATGCCACATATACCCATTGCTCAGCTTGTGCGGGAACTCTTTGAACCAAGACAGACCCGTAACTCAGCTTTTCCTATACATTTGTCAGCTTTCCCTACTCTACTACAGTATTCTGTATAACAGTTACTTGAGGTTCCCCTCTGCCAGTATCTCACTCTGCAGAACAACATCTTCTTTTCTGAGATTCTGGCCATCGTTCATGGGTCTCAGAAGGATAAATATTCATATGGCTGGTTTTAATAAGGATGAATTGAGCATTAGCAACAGTAAGATGTTTTTTTAAATTACCTGTGAATTTTTAGCATAAAATGAAACAAACAACAAGCAAATAATTAATTTCCCAGTTCTGGTACTCTGTCCTGAGTAAGTCTCCATTCTTTTACCAACTGACACTGTCTGCCCTTTACCCATCAGGCTGAATGCAGTGATTACTGTGACTGTCTTGTCTTCAGAAGTCACCCTTCTTCTTTGACCTCTGTTGGAATGGTGCACCCTGAATATACCAAGTGATCACACACACTTCTCGGCCCTTCAGTGTGTGTGCAATGAGACCTTCGCAGTACCCCTGTATGTTCTTCAGTAGATTCTGCTGCTCAAAGTCTGACTCTGCAGCTGAGGGAACTGAACAGAGTTAACAGCAAGCTCGTAGTGCAGTAGGAACTCCTGTGTCCCTATAAGATAGGAGAAACAGCCTTTACAATGCGGCTGTTACATCACGTTAATATTACAATGCGGTTGTTACAACAACCGCGTTGTTACTAAGCGATGCCTTTACCACTCAAGTCATTAGATCGACTTGCTCTAGATGGCGCTCCAACCAAAGGAATAGTGTAATTTACTATTGCAACACCTTCGCTACTGTTGCGCAGGGTGGAGTTAGAATAGTAAATTATACTATTCCTAAGGTTGGAGCACCATCTAGAGCAAGTTAATCTAATGACTTGCGTGGTAAAGATATTGCATTGTAACAACGCAGTCGTTCTAACGACTGCTTTGTAATGGAACGCAAAGTAAAAGCATGCATTGTAGCATGATATATTCAGTAGGTTGCAGAGCTGTAACAATTCAATTCATGAAGCTTTATTCGGTACATATAAAATTACCATAAAAGCGCAAACAAGACAGATACATGATATAAATATAACATAATTCATAATCCAATGGATAAAACTTACGATAAAAGAATATATGTACAAAAGGCTAAAATATCATACTTTTACGTGTATTGATAGACTGATTAAGAAAGGCTGCAGTATAAAAACAAACATCGACAAATTCCAGATTAAAAATTAAACTCATAGCCTGGTTAACAGTACACACACCATATTTGACAAATAAAGGTTTCAAATAGGCTGTTCTAAAGTTCATGTACAATTTACAAAATAGTAAAAAGTGCAAGGTGCTTTGTTTAGAAAGGCAATCACACGGGCATGGTCCCATCGGATGTTTCTTAAGGTTTGGATGGGCCACTCAATGGTGTGCTGCCCCAAACCTAAGTCTGGTCAGCACAAACTTATGCGATGGCCTAGTCACCATAGTTAAATATGCTGGAAAACCTTCCTTTACAATATATTTGCTATAAAAAATGACAGTGGACAGAAGTCCAGACACTGAGGCCCGCTTCCTAACTCTGCTAATAAGAAATTTAGCTTTTAGCTCAGCTTAGGGAATTTGAGAAGAGGCGGTTCGGTCAACCAGAACATTATTGTTAAAAATTTCCAGAAAGTAATCAGCAACATATTTAAGCCAAGGGATATTTTGGTGTTTATCTAGTGATAGACAATCCTCTATAACAGATCTATTAAATGACTTTTCCTCCTGAAGCCAGATAGAGCGCCAGGCCATTAGTGGCCTCAGGGATAATAGATCATTTAAGAAATTGATATCCAGTTCACGATGGGTCAGCTCAGAGGAGGCGGAGGGGGGTAAACACAGAAGCTTTTTTTAGAAAGGTGTTCTCCTCCTTCTGTAAATTAGGGTCACATCTGTGACCCCAGACACCTGCCCCATACAGTGGGTCACACATCTCGCCTGGTATTTTTTAACATATCTCTGGTCCTTCTGTCCCCAATTTTTGCCGCAAACTTGAAGACACCATCGGAATTTTTGGCCATTTTGTTGCTAATATTAAGAAATTCATTGGTCCATTTTCTGTCTTTAGAGAAGGTGATACCGAGATAGCAAAATTTATCAACTTGTTGCACCTTTTCACCATCAATAAAAAAGGCATTAGTTCTTGAGAGCAGTACCGCGTCGTCAGCGTACAATAACACTGGTACTTGAACACCTAGAATCTTAGGGGCATCCGCAGTTACATTTTTTGAAATTGCCTTGATTTCATTAATAAACCAAATAAAAAGGAGTGGGGCTAAAACGCAGCCCTGTCTGATCCCACGATTTACACCAAATTTGGGGGTACATTCCCCATTAATACCGTAGCGCACACAAGTTTGTAACTTTTGGTACAGCCTGGCAAGGAAGAAGATTATGCCCTCCGGGGCTCCCAGCTCAAGCAAGGTTGGCCATAATAGAGAGTGGTCAACCATGTTGAATGCGTTACTTAAATCTGCAAAGCAGAGATATAATGTGCCTGTAGGAAATGGGGGTTGCCCAAATCTCCAAGGGGGTAGCATGGCATCAAGCGGGCAGGCCAAACTTCGAGGACATGTGAAGCATTCACGCAGTACCCTCAGTCAACACACCAGGCACACCACAAAAGAGGCAGGACACCAGTTTGAGATGGAAAAAGATACGTTGTTTAGTAGGGTTTCCAACCTGCAAGGCAAAAGAATGCAAAACAGTAGTGTCACACAAGACGCCCAATGGCGCCAGAGCCAAGTAAATAAAGGGGGGAAAATTATGTACATAGGAAGTAGTCCATGCTGTAAGGGAAAAAGGATGGATTTAAAATGTCATTAGTTCTGGAGCCCAATCTGGCGGGGCCAACTCAGACTCTCATCCTACAGGGAAGGCTGTAAATGCAAAAGTTCTACATTAGCATAGTTAACCATCATGCACATTAACACCAACCCAACCCCTGTTAGGGAAAGAAAACATTAGGGCATCACGGCATAACATGGGCAGGAACATCTGCAATACATCAGCCTATCTGGCCCATCAATCTGGTACATAACAAGGGCCTGGAATAACATCAGGCCAACCCATTGACCAACCTAGGCGGAACATACATCGCCCAGCATAGATATCAGGTAGGAGCCCTCCTTATATATCAGGAACACCTGTAAGGAAATAGCTAGGCTCCCTCTACCAACAACCTTGGGGTATCAACATCAGACAGAACGTTGGCATCACTATAAGCATAAGACATCAGGGTGTACACCACAGCCAACTCTCTTCATGAACATTAGGCATACACCTTATAGAGCATTGGCAGGTATTAAACCATACGCATGAGCCTAATCCTACCCACTGGTGCATCATCTAATGAAGGCCCCCTAGGCATCTGTTCCCTCCCGGCTCATTCAAGCCAACCTATATGGGGGTGTGCCCTTAGGTCATAAACACACTGACACACTGGGTGCGGAATTCAGCGGAAGCACTGCCTTGCCACACTAACACAAATCCCAGGGCCTACACTAGCTGGCATTCACCTGGTCACCCCAGGCAGGGATTAACTAATGTCGTAGCCCAGTTCAGAGGCCTGGCAATCCTGCTGGTACTTCTCACGGGAGCCCTGGCGTAATTAGGGCCCACGAGCTCAATTACAATGTCTCCGGGGGGGGGGGGCGAGCACCGACCCTGTGCCCCGTTGCCCTCTCCACCCCCACACTGTGTATTGTTGCCCACACTCACCGACTGTCCAGGACCTCCTTTGCGGTGGGGACAGGCACCGGCAATGTGCCTCGATGCCCCTGCTGCACAGTGCTTTCAATTGCAGGGCTTCCCTGATCAACCGGGAGCCCTGCGGGACCTGCAGCACCTTCTCGTGACCTCTGTCTATCCCAGGCCCCTCTGATCTTGTGGGGACCCGGGCTGCAAGGCAGAAGGGCCAGGCACCGACAATGTGCCTCGAGGCCCCCTGACGTGGCACACGCGAAGGGAACTTTTCTCCCCTCTGGGGGAATCACCCGACTCCTCCTCCTCACCGGAGGTCTGGGCGGCTCAATCGGGGCTCCTCAGGTCCTCACGGGAGCCTCACAGCTGCTCTCCTCCGGGCGCTTCAGGTCGGGAGGTGGGGCTGGCACCGACAGTGTGCCCCGGCCCCGCCTACCTCACCGGACCTTCTCCCTCGGGGCACAGACCGGCGGGGTGGCCTCCCGCTCCGGTCGCTTCACTCGGGGCTCCCTCGTTGGCACGGGGGCCCTGCAACCAAACTTCACCCGGGTCCCCCTCCGACCTCACGGGGACCTGGGGCTTCGAATCCCCTTCTCCTGGCCTTCCCGGCCGTCAGCCAATCCCTGCGCGGCCTTAAAAGGTCACGGCCGCGCAGGCCAATCCGTGCACGGCGGGGGCGGGCCGATGACGCGGCCGGGCCCCCGTCACGTGATAGGGGATCTGCCGGCCTCAGGGCCTAGCGCGGCCCTTTCTTCACTTCGGCGGCCCTCTCCTCACACCGGGGGCCGCCGCAACGGTATTCACAACGGTGGGAGTCCCTGAAAGGCGGTGCCGGGCCGCGGTGGTGATTTTCACCAATTTACGACGGGCGCAAGGCAGCGCCAACACTCCTCGGGCTGCGGCGGTGAAATCGGCGGCAATAAGGGGTAGGCTCCCTTTTAATTAATTATCTTTCTGTCGCTATTCTCCACAGAGACCGGGGCGCTTTTCTCAGAGGACAGCTCCTCCTTCAGCCCACACAGTCCTCAGAACCAATAGCACTTCGAGGGCCACACCAATCACAGGGCACAGTCCCTTGGGGGCACCATCCTCCCCAGGCAGCTCCATAGGCAGCAGCAGCCTTTAGACATCCAGCGCTTATGGGGCGATACGGCAGTTTACGCCAGTCCGCTGTCCACAGCCTTTCACCATAGGCATCTCACAGCCCAGCGCTTCCAGAGGGGCCACCGCTTCCTTGGGGGCATCAACCTCCCCAAAACAGCACTACTGCAGCACACCTCACAGGGGGAGGGTGAACAGTCCCACAGTCCTCCTCAGGGGTACACTCCTCACCTCCTGGGCGCTTCTTCACGCAGTGCTGGCGTGGTTCCCGGTCCATCCCACGTCAGTGACCAGGGAAGGGGCCCTCCCTTGTCAGGGGCCCATGGGGACAGCAGCGGGGGGGTTTATAAGGGTGCAGGGCCCAGCTCACAGGCCCATGTGGCGGTAGCACCTCACAGTAGATCCCCTCCCTTCTTGGTCCCAGCGCTGACTGACTCTCTGGTGACACTTCTCCCTATTTATACCCTCCTCCCAGGCAGTGCCAGGACCTTCTAGAATGTTGGCACATCTAGCCTAAACTGGTTCTAGGGGAGGGGGTGAGCACCCTGGGTGCCAGGCTTTCCCTCCAAAAGCTAGGGGTAGCTGGGTAATATTATCTAGTCCGCTGACCTATGTCAGTCCAGTGGCAAAACCCAGGGCCATGGCATCCATTTTAAAAACACTACATTTCAGTCAGGTGCAGTTTTAAAATGGGGGATTTTACAAGTGCTCACATTATTTCATGTAATTACATTTTTCACAAGGGGTCTCACACCACTCATGGCCTATACAGGTTTAATCCCATGGGGGAGACAGTCTAGATAAGGGGGTCAAAAGCGAAAAATTTTGGGGGAAAAAGGCCAAGTCCAACACAACTCCCCCCCAGCCAAAAGCCAGGGTAGACCGATCAATGCCTTGATGGGCTTCCCTGCTTGGGGCGGAAAAAGGTGGACGCAGGCCTGCAACTACAGGAGCACCTGCAGTTTCTCCTCCACTCTGGAACCCAATGGTTCTCTCTCGCAACCCTCCCTTCACCAACAAAACCACCCCACTGGTGTTCCCTAGTGGGATGTTTTTCCTTCCTAGAGTGGGAGGCTCTAGCCTCAGGCTTGTAATTCTCCTGGACCACTCTCTTCTCTCCAAATTGCCACTGGTCCACCCATCTGGGGTCTACACCCTCAGACTGACCAGCCCTTAGGGGCGAGGCTCTCCTCCCCCTACTTCTCCTCCTAGGGTTCCTCCATCTCCTACGCCTGGGGACACCCTCACACAACTCTCTCCCCAACCTGGAGTCGAAACCCACAGGCTGAACTGGTGACAGGGGCGAGTCCTCCCTCTTCCTGCACCCCCTCCCAGAGTTCCGCACCCTCCTACCCGGAGAAGTACCCCTGGGAGTCACTTCCGGGGGGACTCTGGTTACAGAGGTCCCTCCCACCAGGGCAGGCAACCCCTGTCCCTGGCCACCCAACCCAGGATCTGCGCCCTGTGGCTGAGCTGGTGACAGAGAAGAGACCTTCCTCCCTCTGCACCCCCTCCCAGAGTTCCGCACCCTCCCACTGGGAGTAGTACCCCTGGGAGTCAAATTGGTAGGGACCTGAATTACAGGTACCCCACCCTCCAGGTCAGGCAACCCCTTAACCTGGAACCCCAGTCCAGGATCTAAACCCTGTGACTGGTCAGACCCCCGAACCACTGGAGCTCCGATTATTGATGCTCCGGGTCCTCCTGACATGAGGGGATCCCTTCCTCTGGATGACACATCGGGACAGCCTAGTCTCCCAACCTGGGGTTCTCTTAAAGAACACTCCAGGCCCGGTGACCACAGCTGGGGCACCTCGGGACACCCCCCGTCTCACTCCCTTCAGGATCACTCCCCTCAGCCTTCCCAGACGCTCTGGCACTTACCCAGAGGTCTGCCTCCCGTGCAAGTTCCCTGGGGTCTGAGAACCCGCACCGCAACAGATGGTGACGCAGTCTTGGGAAACAACTCCTCAGCATGTGCTCCCGGATAACGGCATGGCACAGCCCTTCCCAATCCTCCACTGCTCTCCTCACCACCCAATCCTCCAGTACAGTCCAACACTCCTCCTCGAACTCTCCCCAGGACTGATGGAACAGCTTTCCCCTGCCCCTAAACACTAACCCGTCCTCCTCTTCCGGGGAATCAGGCACAGTCTCTTGGGCTTCGGGAGTGGGACTCCTTGCACTGGACCTACACTCGCTGCCACCACTGGATCCCACCCTCCACGGTGAATCCAGACTCCTGAAACCACTCTCAGGGGACAACTTACCCACCTGAGCTGATCTCTCTCTGGTGAAGGCCCTCTCCGCCTCCGCCATCCTCTCCTGGGCTAGGACTTTTTCAGTCTCTAGTCGCTGCTCTTCTACCCTCAGCTGCGCTAAGCCCTCGGCATGCCTGAGCTTTGCCAGCGCCAGCTGATACTCCCTCTCTTCCCTCCTATCTGCCCACTCTTCTGGGGACAGGGAAAGGGATTGGGCAGTGGCCCCGGGGCTGGACCCAGTGCTGGACTCCCGATCTACAGTGTCCTCATCAGCTCCTGGCATCTCCGCCCTCTCAAATTCTTCCTCCTCCTCATCGGAGTAATTACCTCCCAGGGTTCTGGATGGGGAGCCCTCTCTCTGGTCTCTAACCCACTGACATTTCAAAACCTCGGGAGGGTAGTCAGATAAGTCCCCACCAATCTCCAAGGGCTCTCCCCTCTTGAGGGCCTCATAGAGAAACAAATTCCTCCTAATGTTCCCTACTGGGGGTATCCCTCTCTCCAGGAGGAAGTCTATCACCTCCTGTTCGGTGTACTCCATCAGTTCCACTTCCTGGTAAATCAACCCCATCGTGGCGAGGTACACCCGGGACACACCCTCCCAGTGGAACAAGGGGACAGTTCAGAACACTCTTCAGGAGGAAGCAATTTAGCAAACAATCTTCCAAACAATAATCCCCACCACAAGGCTCTACTTGTGGTGTAACCTGTGGCCGCTGTGGTACTGCGCAAACGCAAGTCCTATCCCACCGCTTGCCACCAATGTAGGAAATGGGGGTTGCCCAAATCTCCAAGGGGGTAGCATGGCATCAAGCGGGCAGGCCAAACTTCGAGGACATGTGAAGCATTCACGCAGTACCCTCAGTCAACACACCAGGCACACCACAAAAGAGGCAGGACACCAGTTTGAGTTGGAAAAAGATACGTCGTTTAGTAGGGTTTCCAACCTGCAAGGCAAAAGAATGCAAAACAGTAGTGTCACACAAGACGCCCAATGGCGCCAGAGCCAAGTAAATAAAGGGGGGAAAATTATGTACATAGGAAGTAGTCCATGCTGTAAGGGAAAAAGGATGGATTTAAAATGTCATTAGTTCTGGAGCCCAATCTGGCGGGGCCAACTCAGACTCTCATCCTACAGGGAAGGCTGTAAATGCAAAAGTTCTACATTAGCATAGTTAACCATCATGCACATTAACACCAACCCAACCCCTGTTAGGGAAAGAAAACATTAGGGCATCACGGCATAACATGGGCAGGAACATCTGCAATAAATCAGCCTATCTGGCCCATCAATCTGGTACATAACAAGGGCCTGGAATAACATCAGGCCAACCCATTGACCAACCTAGGCGGAACATACATCGCCCAGCATAGATATCAGGTAGGAGCCCTCCTTATATATCAGGAACACCTGTAAGGAAATAGCTAGGCTCCCTCTACCAACAACCTTGGGGTATCAACATCAGACAGAACGTTGGCATCACTATAAGCATAAGACATCAGGGTGTACACCACAGCCAACTCTCTTCATGAACATTAGGCATACACCTTATAGAGCATTGGCAGGTATTAAACCATACGCATGAGCCTAATCCTACCCACTGGTGCATCATCTAATGAAGGCCCCCTAGGCATCTGTTCCCTCCCGGCTCATTCGAGCCAACCTATATGGGGGTGTGCCCTTAGGTCATAAACACACTGACACACTGGGTGCGGAATTCAGCGGAAGCACTGCCTTGCCACACTAACACAAATCCCAGGGCCTACACTAGCTGGCATTCATCTGGTCACCCCAGGCAGGGATTAACTAATGTCGTAGCCCAGTTCAGAGGCCTGGCAATCCTGCTGGTACTTCTCACGGGAGCCCTGGCGTAATTAGGGCCCACGAGCTCAATTACAATGTCTCCGGGGGGGGGGGGGGGGGGGCGAGCACCGACCCTGTGCCCCGTTGCCCTCTCCACCCCCACACTGTGTATTGTTGCCCACACTCACCGGCTGTCCAGGACCTCCTTTGCGGTGGGGGCAGGCACCGGCAATGTGCCTCGATGCCCCTGCTGCACAGTGCTTTCAATTGCAGGGCTTCCCTGATCAACCGGGAGCCCTGCGGGACCTGCAGCACCTTCTCGTGACCTCTGTCTCTCCCAGGCCCCTCTGATCTTGTGGGGACCCGGGCTGCAAGGCAGAAGGGCCAGGCACCGACAATGTGCCTCGAGGCCCCCTGACGTGGCACACGCAAAGGGAACTTTTCTCCCCTCTGGGGGAATCACCCGACTCCTCCTCCTCACCGGAGGTCTGGGCGGCTCAATCGGGGCTCCTCAGGTCCTCACGGGAGCCTCACAGCTGCTCTCCTCCGGGCGCTTCAGGTCGGGAGGTGGGGCTGGCACCGACAGTGTGCCCCGGCCCCGCCTACCTCACCGGACCTTCTCCCTCGGGGCACAGACCGGCGGGGTGGCCTCCCGCTCCGGTCGCTTCACTCGGGGCTCCCTCGTTGGCACGGGGGCCCTGCAACCAAACTTCACCCGGGTCCCCGGGGCTTCGAATCCCCTTCTCCTGGCCTTCCCGGCCGTCAGCCAATCCCTGCGCGGCCTTAAAAGGTCACGGCCGCGCAGGCCAATCCGTGCACGGCAGGGGCGGGCCGATGACGCGGCCGGTCCCCCGTCACGTGATAGGGGATCTGCCGGCCTCAGGGCCTAGCGCGGCCCTCTCTTCACTTCGGCGGCCCTCTCCTCACACCGGGGGCCGCCGCAACGGTATTCACAACGGTGGGAGTCCCTGAAAGGCGGTGCCGGGCCGCGGTGGTGATTTTCACCAATTTACGACGGGCGCAAGGCAGCGCCAACACTCCTCGGGCTGCGGCGGTGAAATCGGCGGCAATAAGGGGTAGGCTCCCTTTTAATTAATTATCTTTCTGTCGCTATTCTCCACAGAGACCGGGGCGCTTTTCTCAGAGGACAGCTCCTCCCTCAGCCCACACAGTCCTCAGAACCAATAGCACTTCGAGGGCCACACCAATCACAGGGCACAGTCCCTTGGGGGCACCATCCTCCCCAGGCAGCTCCACAGGCAGCAGCAGCCTTTAGACATCCAGCGCTTATGGGGCGATACGGCAGTTTACGCCAGTCCGCTGTCCACAGCCTTTCACCATAGGCATCTCACAGCCCAGCGCTTCCAGAGGGGCCACCGCTTCCTTGGGGGCATCAACCTCCCCAAAACAGCACTACTGCAGCACACCTCACAGGGGGGAGGGTGAACAGTCCCACAGTCCTCCTCAGGGGTACACTCCTCACCTCCTGGGCGCTTCTTCACGCAGTGCTGGCGTGGTTCCCGGTCCATCCCACGTCAGTGACCAGGGAAGGGGCCCTCCCTTGTCAGGGGCCCATGGGGACAGCAGCGGGGGGGTTTATAAGGGTGCAGGGCCCAGCTCACAGGCCCATGTGGCGGTAGCACCTCACAGTAGATCCCCTCCCTTCTTGGTCCCAGCGCTGACTGACTCTCTGGTGACACTTCTCCCTATTTATACCCTCCTCCCAGGCAGTGCCAGGACCTTCTAGAATGTTGGCACATCTAGCCTAAACTGGTTCTAGGGGAGGGGGTGAGCACCCTGGGTGCCAGGCTTTCCCTCCAAAAGCTAGGGGTAGCTGGGTAATATTATCTAGTCCGCTGACCTATGTCAGTCCAGTGGCAAAACCCAGGGCCATGGCATCCATTTTAAAAACACTACATTTCAGTCAGGTGCAGTTTTAAAATGGGGGATTTTACAAGTGCTCACATTATTTCATGTAATTACATTTTTCACAAGGGGTCTCACACCACTCATGGCCTATACAGGTTTAATCCCATGGGGGAGACAGTCTAGATAAGGGGGTCAAAAGCGAACAATTTTGGGGGGAAAAGGCCAAGTCCAACAGTGCCACATTTAGCTTCCGTGTATTTGCCAATCAATAAATCAAGGTTAATACACCGGTCCACTGTGCCCCGGCCCGTTCTTGAATCCATACTGGCTATCGGCCAAAATGGCCTCCTGTTCAACCCACTCCTCTAGTCTAGCCAGCATGACTCTACTCATGATCTTAACTGAGGAGTCAAGAAGAGAGATAGGGCGACAGTTCTTTACATCTGCCCTACTACCCTTTTTATAAATTGGAATTATAATGGATTCCTTCCAGGTTTTTGGTGCCTCAGTACAGACAGCTGCGTTAAAAACAATAGCCAGAAGGGGACTCCACATCTCTGGGGCTACTTTATAAACATCTGTTGGAACCCCATCTGGTCCCTGGGCTTTCCCTCCCTTGCTTGCACGTATCCCAAGTTCCACTTCATGAACAGTTATTCCCAGAGGTATAATGGACCATTTTCCAGCATTAATATCTGTACAGCTATCAGAGCCAAAGATGTTTGAGAAATGTGAGACCCATCCATCGCTGGGGACATTAGAGGTTAACTCAGGTATATTCTCCTCTTTTAAAAAAGGGGAATTTACCGTAGCCCAAAATAAAGTACTGTTGGATAGTTCAGCCGCTTGGTTAAGTGAATCCCAAGCCTCCTGTTGTAGCTCACACTTCCTCCGTTTCAAGGCTTGCTTGTACTCTAGCCTTAACAAAATTATTGAGCCCAGATCCCTGGGCTTTTTGGCAAGTGCATGTTTTAACTGGAGTAATAGGCTGGTACATGAATGATCAAACCACCCTGGTCCATTACTGTTCTGGGTTCTATTAGTTTGGTGAACCTGGCATCAATAGATTTATTAATACATTTAAAAACATTTAAAACCCTTTCAAAATCCATGTTATTATCAAGAATAAATGTAATATCGATCAGATTTTCTTTAACGATGGCACTTATTAATTCAGTGGCTTTCTCACCTGACCACCTTAATCGAACTCCATTTGATCTGTGGGGTTCCACATTATTAATTATGGTTCCTATACCTACATTGCTTCTACCCCAAAGAAAACAATCTAAGATTATGTAATTATGATCGCTGAGGGATGAAACTTCAATCCTAGGGGAAGCTAAAAAAGAAGTGATTTTAGAAGAAACAATCACATGGTCTATGACTGAACAACTTTGCTTGTTCTTATAGGTAGGGATGAATTGACCCCTTTCATCCTCGACAGGGTCAAGAATTACCAAATCATAGCATCCCATTAGCCTATGCAGTGCTTCACCATAGCTTTTATGTTTAAAATGCAGGTCGTCCAAGTCATCATTATTGGTAACCCCACATACCTTTTGGGTTGACAATTCACATAGTGGAATGTTAAAATCACCCACCCAAATAATATCAAAGAAAACACAACATTCTACACTCAGATTATCTATTGCGCTAGCCAATTCAATAACTAATGTTGACCTGGTATTGTCAAAAACATTATTATAATAATTCACTAACAAAATGTTACGCCCTTGATCATCAATGAGCCAGAGAATCTGTGCATGAATACCTACAGTCACAGATCTTTGAACTATGATTTGCCGACTGATAGAAACCAAGATCAGAAGACCGCCTTTGGCTCTCCCCGAGGCGGATGCTTGTGCCGCTAAATTGTAAGAGAGAAACCCCTCGTAATTAACATCTTCCCTGGACCATGTTTCCTGAAAACAGATAATATCATGGCTATTAATGAAGCTCTTCCAGCCCAAAACATGCCCCTTGGACCTCAGTCCGGCAATGTTCCAGCTGACAATTGAGAGACCTGCAAAGCCTTCTCCTCTTACAACGTCTTGAACATCAGTAGCATTTATGCCATCTCCAACCAACCCGTTTGAAGTATCCCCACAGTTACTAATCACATTTTGATCTCCAGTCAAATTTCGCTCTGGGTGTATTTGCTCCTCATTAAATTCAAAAGCTAGACTAGACGTTAACACCTGTCTATTTGGAGGCACAATTTGGTCATCAGTCCAAAGATGCTCAGGGAAAATAATCTCCTTGCTAGATTTAATCACCTGGCTACAGGTGGGCACCATATTGTTAATGGGTACACGCACGTGGGACCCCTGGTCCTTATAACGTCAGTCATTTGCGTCCAGGGTGCTTAGAGCTTGATACCTATTACGCATTGGGACCTCAAAGACAGGGCGATAAATGGGTGTGATCGGTCTATTCCTAGGAGTAACTGGTGGTGTTTTGATTAAGTGACTGTAAAAATAACCAAGTGGGCGCACACAGACGCTGTTATCATTAGATAATAGCGAGGCTGCTCTTAATAAAACAGTGGCAACATGTTGAGGGTGTTTAAAGTTAACAATGACACAATCACTCCTACAGTTCTTTCTAGAGTTTCCGATCCAGTTTACCCTCCTGGTGGATAAAATCTGGTCAGAATAGGCAATGGGAAACCCGCATTGATTATGCAGCCATGAGACTGTTTTATTCTTAAAGGAATCATGTGATTCCTGCTGGTGCTGTCCAGTATGATTATCGGTTGGTGGCACATTAGTTAGAACAACCACGTACGGTGCACAGTTCGGGGGGAGGTTGATGAAACGGCTTTTCTTAACTTCTGTTAATCCAATGCTACTCTCAGGTACAGTAGCAGCCTGTATATTTTGGCCTGGTAATGGTAATGGGACTGGGTTATGTATAGCTGTTTCCTTTAAATTGGAACCTCCATTGGTTAAATTAGATACATCTTCCCTGGCTCTGGCTCCCTTCTCAGCCGTAACCTTTTTAACAACGCTAGTGCTACTGGCACTATCAATATAAGAGTTCAGAAGACCACCTAGTCTTGAAACTTCCGTGGAGATGATATCCAGTTTAAGTACCAGGGGTTTAATCAGCTTTTCAATTTTGGCGTCTATGATGCTGACTAAAAATGTAATTGCTCGTTGTCTATTTTGACAACACCATTCTTTACTAATGGCTCCTGATCACCGGGGATATTATGAGGGGGTGGGTCTGCTCTTTTTTTATTGCGATTCCCACCCCGTTTAGTTTGTGGTTTTCTGCATGCCCTCACTGCTCTAGGGGCAGGGGGGGGGTTTGTAGTAGGGATTCATTAGTAACGCTAGAAACACCCAAAGTGTCCCGATTAGACTTGAGTTCTATAGGCACATCGGTACATACATCAACAGGGTTAACCGATGCACCACTGTCATCTAAAAGACTGGTGATCAGGGCACTTGGGGTTACAGGAGGGATATCAACTGGGCTCCCTCTGCCTAAAGATTTTCTCCGGTCATTGTTAATTTTACTGACCACTTTGACTAGATAATTATCCAACGTTGCCAAAACTGGCACAGTGTTAAGGGCTTTTTGTTTAGACAATATCGACAGTAACTCCAAGATCAGCTAAATATTAGTCTTAACAAACGTGAACAAACACTTTCATGAATTGCTTTCTAAAATAAAGTACGATTGTCTCAGGTGCCAACAATTAACGAGGCAGTAAAGGGCCAATCACAGTCAATAGTCATGAAAGTCTCACTTTACTTGAATGACTGTCCTCCGCGACGTCGACGGCCAAGGTCCGGGGCCCAGCCCAGCCCAGCCTCTCCTGCCCCGGACTGCCACAGACTGCCCGCCCTTTGCCCGGGATTCGCCCGGCGGACGCGCGCGCGCACCCACGCTGCGGGGTTGGACAGCTGATTTTATTTCCTTCCGGTTTCCTTAAAAGAGGGCGTGGTGTTTTTCTAGCGCCTCCGGGCGCAGGCAGAGGCGTCGCAGGTGCGCCTTGTGACCCCGGGGCTGCTGGTAGTGGTAGTACCGCTGGCCGTTTCCCTCATGGCGCGGAAAGACAAAGGAAAGCACCCGGCCGTTCCCCTCACGGCTCTCGGACTGGTGCTGATTGCAGCAGGTAGGTTCCTTCACGTCCCGCACTGCGGCGGGCACTTGCCGTTTTTCTAGTGCCTCCGGGCGCAGGCAGAGGCGTCGCAGGTGCGCCTTGTGACCCCGGGGCTGCTGGTAGTGGTAGTCCCGCTGGCCGTTTCCCTCACGGCGCGGAAAGGCAAAGGAAAGCACCCGGCCGTTCCCCTCACGGCTCTCGGACTGGTGCTGATTGCAGCAGGTAGGTTCCTTCACCTACCGCACTGCGGCGGGTGCTTGCCGTTTTTCCAGCGCCTCCGGGCGCAGGCAGAGGCATCGCAGGTGCGCCTTGTGACCCCGGGGCTGCTAATAGTGGTAGTCCCGCTGGCCCTTTCCCTCACGGCGCAGAAAGGCAAAGGAAAGCACCCGGCCGTTCCCCTCACGGCTCTCGGACTGGTGCTGATTGCAGCAGGTAGGTTCCTTCACGTCCCCCCGGAGCTGTAACAATTTCAGACAATGGGTGCTGCATCAATCTTACATTAAATTAAATAAAATGTCATAAGGTTTTTAAAAAATCCAAGCTTCACACAAAGAACAAGTGAGCCACAGCCATTCAGCAAGAGAGTGGTAAGGGTGTAGTATGTAGCTGGTGATGCATTTAGGCACTCACAGTCACAATGCATAGTGTGGTAGCCATTGCCATTGATACACAATACATTTTCCACTGAAATGACCACTGAATTAATACAGTCCCACAATTGTACGCATAAAACTATTTACGGCACAACCAATAATGTGTGGAAATTGAATTTCATTTGTCATTTGTGCATCACCAAGTAAAAAGTGTTGATTTTCCTATTTAATCTTTGTTTCCATCACACTTTGGTATTCGAAAAGAAGCATTTCATGTGTGCTTTCCTAACTGTTTATTTTTTTGGGAATCTTAGTACAAATGTTCATTCTATAGATATTTAAATGTTGTTCTGTGGTATGAAATCAAAACATCCTTACCTTTAACACTGAGCAAGACTCCATGTCAAAAGAATAAGCTTCAATTTGTCGGAAGGCTGGACTGAAATTTCCCCCTGTCTTTGAACACAGCTAATTTAACAAGATAAAGGCAAAACTTTAAGTCATCTTAAATGCTCGTTCACATTCTGAACTGCAGTATGGGTATTTAGGTGCCCTCTTAAGTCTCAGGGGGTTTCTGTAGTTGGTCCCTTCCCACCTCGGGCCCCGGTGTACTGCACCAGCTGCTCCACCGGTAGCTACACCCCTGTGTTACAGATCTATAGTTGAAATAAGTAATGGAGCTGTGAGGGAGGGCAATGCCAAAGTATACCAGAAAGAGACTGACTGGAAAGGGCTGTTTAAGCTAGAGCAGTCAAGGGAGGAAAAAGAAAAGCAAATAATGCAGATGAAGAGGGAAGAAATGACAAAGAGAAAGAAATCTAGGAGGCAAAGGGTCACAGATTGAGCTGCGCAGACTTTGGCACATATTTGTTTTTAAAAACCTTTATTTTCCATTTTTCAATAAAACAGAAACGTTGTCACATATTTATCAAGGTTTTGTGTCACCCTTGCGCCACACAGTGGGCTGCGATACAGAAAAGGGGGTGGTGATGAACAGAGTGTCTGAATTAAGCAGACCACTCTTACCCAGTCCAAAGATCAGGGCTTGATCCATCACCGTTATTTATCTCACTGCCCCATCCCAGCTCAGAACCTGGCTATATGCAAATTAGTCTGTCCCTGGCCCAGTGCATCATGGGAACAGGGCAGACCAAACTACCAAGCCAATTCTTCACCAGAAAGGAGACAAGCTACTTGAATCCTGATGGAGCAGTGAGAAAGGGACTCATGTCTGAGTATACCCTGCCACACCTATAGTGGCCAAAAACGATACAGAAAAGGGGGTGGTGATGAACAGAGTGTCTGAATTAAGCAGACCACTCTTACCCAGTCCAAAGATCAGGGCTTGATCCATCACCGTTATTTATCTCACTGCCCCATCCCAGCTCAGAACCTGGCTATATGCAAATTAGTCTGTCCCTGGCCCAGTGCATCATGGGAACAGGGCAGACCAAACTACCAAGCCAATTCTTCACCAGAAAGGAGACAAGCTACACAGTGGGCTGCAACACCTAAATGAGATTTACAAGCCATGTGAGGCCACCTTGTGTGACCCTGTGTGGCTTGTTTTATCGAGAGTGATGCAAAGCAGCACAAATCGCTGTCTTGCGCTACTCTGCGGCCGGGAGCATGTTACTGCACATCCATCCATGCATTCTGGCACATTCCTAGATTTATCAAAGCGTGTTGACCTGGGAATGTATCAGAATTGTAAACCTCCCGACCAGAGGCATGACGAGGAGAAATATATTTATTTCTTCTAGTTGTTTCCTCATTCTAAGTGTGCTGCATTCTGCAGAGGGCCCTTATAGTGACTGGGGCTACTACCCCAGGTGGGATGCATGACATTACAACGCATGCTATTACAACGCATGCCTTTACGACGCAAGTTTTACAACGCAAGTTGTTACAACGACATGCGTTGGGGGGCGCTGGATAGTGAATAGTTTAATTTACTATTCCAACTCCAGTCCCCGTGGATAGTAGGGAAGGTGTTGGAAACTATTCCCTATCCTAGAGCGCCCCCCAGCGCAAGTCATTGTAAAAGTTGCGTTGTAATGGTTGCGTCGTAAAGGTACTTCGTTGTAACAATTGCGTTGTAAAGGATGTTCCCCCAGGTGCATTTATGGATACAACATGCCTTGGGTACCATTAAAAGTGGGGCCCTTCTAGTGACAGGGGCTACTACCCCAGGTGCATTTATGCGTACAACATGCCTTGGGTGCCATTAAAGCCTCTAAGGATTGTTTTTTTGCAAGATGCCTGCCCAAAAACAATCCTGTCTACAATGCAGGCACCCTTACACCAAAGTGCAAGGGTGCCTGCACTGTGCCTGGAAGCAGGTTGTGTGCCAGCACAGGCAAAGATCAGGAATGCGCCATATAATATTAAATATGGTGCATTCCTGCCCTCTCCCTTACACACAGCACATCAAGTTGGCAGGATGAGTTGCATGACAAATTTATAAATATGGGCCCCTGTTTGGCACCTCCATCCTCAGAGAGTATTCATCTCTGGGATGAGAGCCCTTACTCTTAGCTATCCCAACCCCTACCTCAACTACAATACTTACCGTTAGTTACTCTTATCCCTGTTATAGAATTAGACCTACCTCTTCCCCTTGCCCATGTTTTTCAAAAATATTTCTGGCTCCCTGCTTTTCTTTTTTTAGTTTTTTAACTTTTTAGTTTTTCTAAATAACATTTTCCAAATTTTGGATTTCTTCAATTTTTATTTTGAATTATAGACCTAACTCAGAGCAGGGTTATCGGATGACTCCACATCACCAAAAAAAGATAACTCCATCCGGAGGGCAAAATCCAGTTCTGTGTCTCTCTCTCTCCACTTTGTCTCTTTTTTCCTGGTTTCTACTGTGGGTTGAGTGGGGTTTCATGGGCCACTGGGGCTTTAAAAGGGTTTGATCCACATACACATGGCAGTGGGCGCGACAACAATGCAAACAACATGTCCTCTCGGCAGAACAGAAATGGTTCGTTTTCTATCCAGTGCTGAATATTTGTAATCGGAGGTTAGGGTTTGCTCTTGTGAGGTGTTTCTACCTGTATTGTGAGTTGCTTGGTACTTCAGCAGGTTACGCTCCCATCCATACCAGACAAGGGCACAGAAAGCTTTAAAAGAGGGGCTTTTTCAAGTTTATATGTTTACTAAATAATAACTTTAAAATACATGAATTCTGACATGATGCTTTTTGCCAGAAAAATACATAGGCCCTCATTTATGAGGCTGTGCGTCACTTTTACGCCGCTGGTGCGTCACTTTTTGTAACGCACCAGTGGCGTACAAAATGTGCCTTGTTGCACCATATTTAAAAAGTGACGCATCTAGGTAGATGCGTCACTTTGTAAACCCCTGCGCTACATTATACCTGCTCCAGGTATAATGTATGCAAGGGTGGTGTACTGACGCAAGAAAGGGTCATGGAAGTGACGCAGTGAAATCTATGAGATTTCACTGCGCCACTAGGACTCAAATGCGTCAAAATCTTACGCCCCCGAAGCGCGGCATTAAAAAAACTAACGCTAAGCTCAGTATCGCTAACTGTTGGTAATATGCCCCAGTGTTAGTAGAAAACTGGTCCCCTGTAAGAAGTGGCTATCCGGCAGCAGTCCTCCCAACCCCTTGATCTCCCACCTACTGTCAACGCAAAGCATTTCCTAGCCAGGCTTGCTGCTCTGAGCCTGCACCCATCATGTTCCCAACACCGCCATATTGAACTGGCTGCAAACACTACGGGCCCGATTCACAGAATGAACTTAAGACTCAATACTAAATTTACTACTATTTTGGTATTCACAGAATGCACTTACTACTTTTGGCATTCACAGAATGAACTTACTACTTTTGGTATTCACAGAAGTTAGGATTTTGTCTTAAGTTTGTCTTAAGACAAACTTAAGACAGACTTAAGACAGACTTAAGACAAAATCCTTACTTCTGTGAATACCAAAAGTAGTAAGTTCATTCTGTGAATACCAAAAGTAGGAAGTGCATTCTGTGAATACCAAAATAGTAGTAAGTTTAGGATTGAGTCTTAAGTTCATTCTGTGAAGCGGCCCCATGACCGATAAGTGTAACTGAGAGGTTGCAGTCTTCAACATCACCATTAGCTGCTTAAAGATGTCCTTGCCATGGGCAGCTTTTACCGGTAAATGGTCCTTGGAGTCATGGGTAACTACAACATAAAGTCAGAAAAATTGGAAAACGTAGTCTACTGCCCGTATGACGGAAGTTTCAGATTTTATCCTCAGCCGTTTATCAATTTTAATAAAATTCCCAGAGTTAAGTTTCGACATCGGCTATGTTGCTGAGAAACGTTCTGTTATTCCTGTTGATTCCTTGGCTTCCAAAGTTGTAATTTGCATATGGAATGCTGGAGCACTGAGCAGTGTAAGCAAGAAATGTCCAAATATCTGTCAGTAGACCTTCCTTTCACAGAGACTTTAAGAGTACACAGGCGGTTGTGCAATGGGCAATTAAATCAATCCCAAATAAATACCATTCTTTCCTCATTCAATCACACCCACTTTGTTTCTTAACCTTGCACGTTGGAGGAAGGCTGGCCATGACAGCTGAGTTATGGAGCCTTCCAAATCTTTCAGTCTGTGGTATTGTTCCCAAGTCCTGAAAGCTATAATTAGAGATTTATTGCATATCTAATTTCGAGATGTTAGCTCAGTTGTCAAGGGCAGGAGATGAAAGAATATCAACAGTTTCCTGTGCTTTTGGCACCTGTGATACACAAAAATGGAGGTGGAAAAATAAATATTGTGCGCCAGATTCTGGAAGATTGATGTCAGAGCAAATTGGAAGATGACAGGGGCGTTTCCACATTACACGAGACTCCTCTAGAAAATATTTGTGGAGAAAAGGTGGACATTTCTGTGTCATCTTAAAGATGCTAATGTACAAAAAAGGAATTACTATGATTTCCCGAAGTACTGCTTGAAAATGTAATCCTGAGCCCAATTGACAAAGTCAATATTTCAAAGTGTAGATGTAACTTAGGGTCATATTATCAAGAAAGGGCGATACATTATCGCTGCTTTATCTGCCGATAAAGCGGCGATAATGGGCTTGATAATATGCCCTTGTGAATTCCAATAGAAGCCCAGGTTAACACCAGAACATGGACTTCAATTGGAATTAACAAGGGTGTATTATCAAGCCCATTATCGCCTCTTTAGCGGCAGTTTCCTGCCGATAAAAGCGGCGATAATGTATCACCCTTTCTTGATAATATGGCCCTTAGTCCTGAATTTCCTACAGTAAGCCAGGAGTAGATCAAGAGCAAGTCATACCTATTCACAGAAAAGATCGTAAATAAGGCCTAAAGAATCTCCAAGGGAGTATCTCTAGATTTTTTGTGTGAAATCCCTAGGGTAATTTCCCAAAAGATTAATTCCTGTGCAACATAGGAGGTGTCAGCAGCATATTTTAATATTTGAAATGCTCAGTGGTTTTACTAGATTCACCTAAAAAAGCAGTCTTTATGAATTAAAATTTCACATGACCATCTCAAAGGCTTACTATACAACCAAGAATCCAAGTTGCTGAATTCGTAGACCTAGCTCAAGTTGTGGCAACTGACCTGTGTGGTCAGTGGTGCCTACCAAGAAAGAAAAATTTCTTTCTAGTGTCCCCTCACTCACCGGGGTTTCCCCACGGTGACATGCTTCATCATTGGGGCCCTCCCAGTTCTCTACGAAAAGGGGCGTGCTACGACTCGCGAACTACGCAGGAGCACTTTCATGTGAGAGACTATGTGTAGTGCATGAAACATGTCGACCTTTCACTGAACCAATCCCCATTATAGGTTGGTTATTAGTGATCTCACCCCACTTTTAATATACCTGACTAGCAGCAAAATAAAGTCATTGAGGCCCACTAATCACGGTATTCTTAATTCACCCACACCCACTCCATCACCTTGCACTACACATAGTCTCTCACATGAAAGTGCTCCTGCGTAGTTCGCAAGTCGTAGCACGCCCCTTTTCGTAGAGAACTGGGAGGGCCCCAATGATGAAGCATGTCACCGTGGGGAAACCCCGGTGAGTGAGGGGACACTAGAAAGAAATTTTTCTTTCTTGGTAGGCACCACTGACCACACAGGTCAGTTGCCACAACTTGAGCTAGGTCTACGAATTCAGCAACTTGGATTCTTGGTTGTATAGTAAGTCTTTGGAGGACGACCTAGTCTCTCATTCCTCCTTCTCCCCTAGTACTTTACTTTCATCTCAAAGGTTTCCCAGGCATCACCAGGCTCGCCACAGTATGAACCACTGTGAATAAAGTGAGCAATGGCTAGTATAAGTCTGAGGACCTTAGGCATCTTCGACTGTAATCCAGAGAAATGCACGGCAAGAGATGCCTTAAGTCAATATGGTGAATGACATATGGTATAAATGTATGTATCCCCTTGTATTTAATTTGCTACATCTTTTGAAAATGTGTGTATCATCCACCAAGGTTACCGATTCCTCTCAGCGTTGAATACAGCTTGTACAAAATTGACCTTTCATTTGAGCACTCTTAGAAGAACTGGAGTCATTAGGAGCAGCAACTGTGTTTACATTTGTTGAGAAGGTCCTAACTATTGGCAATTCTAGAAATGTAGGGGCATATTATCAACAGATTGCGATAATTATTGCAAAGCGCGCTTAGCGTGTTTTTTATTATCGCCGACTATCACTGGACTCCATCGCCATGGTAGCGCGGTATTAACAACGCTTTGCTCCAAGGCGATATGAAATCCAGCCATAGCCGTGAGAACATGCTTTATCATGAGAAAACAAGCAATAATGTTCCTGCGATACTGAATAGCTTGCTAATTGCAGGTTTGGACTTAGCCTTGCAATCCACCTCCCTTATAAAAGATGGCTAATTTGTATTTTTAGCAGGAGTTAAAAACCTGCGATAAAGGGGGCTTAGGGCAGCTTTCATTCCCACATCGCGGATCCGATGCAGCCTTGTTGATATTCCGAAGCTATCTTAGCAAGTGTTTGTCATGGAGTTGTGTGACGGAATGCCCACTTTGCATGTCATTATCGATAAATATCACTGACATGCAAAGTGGCAAAAAACAGCTGTTAACTCAAGGTAACAAGCGCTAATGCTTGTTAGCAAGTCCTTGTTAATAGTGCTATAGACAAATCGCCGCTTTTTCAGCAAAAAGTGCCGATAAAAGAGGTGATACTTCTCTTGATAATATGCCCCATAATTCTTAATATTCTTCTATCAGAATTATTAAGCCTATTTTAAATACAACCATTCTACTTACAGTAGGCTGAGGTTAATTATAATAAAGTGGAATCAATGTAAATCTATTGCATTGAAGGTTTCATAGTTTCTCCCTGTCCAGAAGTGTTTCATCACTTCATAGCACAAGAAAAATAGTTCACCTCTAAATAAGAATGTACAAAAATTTAAAATGTCACCATACAGTGACGGATGATACTCCCTTCACCCTAACCTCCTCATTATGTATCTTTTCAAGCACCTCTCATGCCCCCTCTCAATCTCTGACTCTCATAAGTGGGTGCATACTCTTACCAGAGACTCAAGAGTGGCACTGAGGGATCCGCAAGAGATTGCGGATACATTCAGACAATACCATGCTACCATATACACTGATTCCAACCACCACTGCAAAATCCTCCAGAGCCGTACAGGTACACCTTCCACTCCTGGTACTCACCCCTGAAGATGCATCCAACTTGGAAAGAGAAATCACTGTGGAACAAATAACTTCTGCTATCCATAGTATTCAATGCGGCAAGGCAATGGGACCTAACGGGCTCCCAATCAAATTATACAAGGCAGTGACCCTCCAAGTGGCACGCCATCTGCTCCTAGTGTATTCAGAGAGCGCGCAAGCGTGGAGCTGCTGGCAGATCAACAACTGGCCTCAATAGTAGTTATACATAAACCGGATAAGCCGGCAGATCGCTGTTCCTCGTACTGCCCTATTTCACTCCTAAATGCCGAAATCAAAATACTGGCTAAGATTCTCACTTCCAGGCTCATACATCACATCTATTATCTGATACACCCCTTCCAATCGGTTTTCATGCCTGGAAGAAATACAGCACTCAATCTGCGCCCCCTTCATGGGGTAATAGGAAAGAAGGAAACCATTAGAGAGGTTGCCGTGGTGATGTCTCTGGACGCATACATGGGGCCATATTATCAAGAAAGGGCGATGCATTATCGCCGCTTTTATCGGCAGGAAACTGCTGCTAAAGCAGTGATAATGGGCTTGATAATATACCCTTGTGAATTCCCATAGAAGCCCAGGTTAACACCAGAACCTGGGCTTCTATGGGAATTCACAAGGGCATTTTATCAAGCTCATTATCGCCGCTTTAGCGGCAGTTTCCTGCCGATAAAAGCGGCGATAATGTATCGCCCTTTCTTGATAATATGGCCCATGGTGTTTGACATGGTGGAGTGGCCATATTTATTCGCAGTGCTGGAGAAAATGGGATTTGGATCCAAATTCCGGACATGGATTTGACTCCTATACTCTGGACCCACGGCACAGGTTGTGGTGAATGGGCGGACCTTTGTCGCCTTTGCATTGCGTAGAGGAGCTCATCAGGGTTGTCCCCTGTCACCACTTTTATTCCTGTTGGTCCTCGAACTGTTGGTGGTGTGGATCGGGAGGATCAACTGAAATTAGGTCATTATATGCTTATGATGTCTTACTATATGAAGCTTCCACAAACTTAAGTCTGTATTAAGTTTGTCTTAAGTCTGTCTTAAGTTTGTCTTGAGTTTGTCCTAAGTCAAACTTAAGACAAAATCCTAACTTTACTACTACTAAATGCCTTCTGTGAATACCAAAAGTAGTAAGTTCAGGATTTTGTCTTAAGTTTGTTCTGTGAATCGGCCCCACTGTTTTCCATTTTTTCATCAGATCATTCCAATCCTAGTCTGTGAAGGTCTCAAGTACCAGTAATACTGACAGTGCAGATTCACAAAGGGATGCCTCTGAAGATGCTGTTCTTCCTGTTACAATCTAAAAAGATTCCTAAGGAACTTGTCATGTGCCTAACAACATATGGACGGATGAGCTATTTGATGTACTGGACTATGATTGTTGCTGCTGCCAAAACAGGCAACTGTTAGTGGAAAATCTGATCAGCTAGAAACCTTTTCAATGATCAGGTTAGCATGGAATGTGGGACTGTGCAAACTCAGGAGCTTCTGGTGTTTGCCTCAAGAAGAAGATGCTCAGAAAGTGGCAGAGGAGGGTGATGTCGTAGTAGTTAAACCAATAGATAATTAGCATTTAGGAAAAGGCTGGCCCGTGAGATTAAAATATAATTCAAGGGGACAGAAAGGTTAGTAAAATCTTCACCTGTGCCAACAAGGTAATGGCTTCTGTTTGGCAAGGCGGTCTGTCAACATTTGTGGAAGATTTGGAGATGTGCAGGTAGATTTTTCATAGTGATCTTGGTATGTCTTGTGTGTATTATATTTTGTGGCCTACGAGGGAACCCATGATGCTTTATACTCAATCCCTAGCAAAAATGGCTTCCCAGCTGCCTTATAACCAAAATGTATAGTATTGACAGTGCTCACAATATGTGTATATTTTACAAGGTATTCGCACTCCTTCTTGAACCATACAGGTTGTGTGTGCTCAGTTGACATGTTGTGTGTGCTCGGGTGAGTAAATCACTATGGAGCACACGTTCTCCTAAAGGTCTAGCAGGTACAGGAAGGAATCCTTTGCCCCTTTCATCTCAGGTAGATGTGTTCACCACAAGATTAATAAAAAGTAGTCAGGAGAAAAACCAAAAAAGATAGAGGGATGTGCGGTCATTCCTAGTTGTTGCTTTTCAGTCTCGACTCTAAGGCCCAGATTCACAAAGGTGTCATGCAACGCAGCACATCACCCAAACAGGCTGCGCTGCGGGGCTTGACAGGGACAGAGCAGGAGAGCACCAAATTCATATAGATATGACACTCTCCACCCCTCTCCCTCACGCCGGTGCTGATTTGTGCTGCTATGCGCCAGGCACAAACCTTAGCACTGTAGTGCTAGGGTGCATGCTTGAGTCTACAGGCTTACACTTCTTGTACAAAATACTATAACTAGACAAGTTTAAAACCTCTTCCTACTGTGTGCTGTACAATGATGCACACACGCAAAGTTGAAAAAGCAAGGAGAAATTAAAACATTTCTCCTTTTAAAGCCTGCTTTTCAGCGACAATTATTTTTGGCGCTAAACCCTGTCTACTAATGTTAGTAGATAGGGTTTTGCGTCAAAAAACATTAGAGGTTGCATGGGAATGCCCATGTGCTACGTATTCAATTCCCCTTGACGCAAAGCTTTGCATTACTTTCCATTCAAACCAACGCAAACATCACTTTGCTTTGGTTTCAGTGGCAGCTGTTGACATTTGAAAGTGGTGAGGCATAAAAGATGTGGCTGAGTGCACTGTGGTGAGTGAGCATTGCCAGCGAGTCCTACCGACATATGGGGGGTTCCAGGAGATTCTCCCCCTGAGAGGATTTTGAAAAAATAGTGGGCAAATGGTGCATTTTCAAGCAAATTTGAGAAAGTAAGAAGGTTAATAAAGCAATTGTGAAAGTGTTGGAAAAGGAGGTTGGGTTTTATGCAACACCTCTTTGTACAATATGAATATAAAAAATATATAGCCTTCTAGCTGCTGCCTCGGGCTACACTGGGATATAGCTCGAGCCACATATAAGGCCATATAATAAGAGAGAGTTTGCCTTTAACAACTAACATAGTCTGAGGTAGCTGAGCTATAAGGCTATTATTACATTCCATCCACTGAGAGTAGAATAATGTTGTAAATTAAAAGGTAGAAACAGAAAGACAATTATTGGAATGCTGGAGAAGCCGGCTATACCATCTGTTACTAGCCCTGAGCCACTTATTGTCTTCAATGGAGCTCTCAACATTCTAATCTTCTAATGTTTATTACAGAGCTCTTTGCCTCAAACTGACACTGAATGATAAGACGCCCCCAACTGTGTAGACCACGTACATAGCCATAGTCAACTACTTTGTCAAAATAAAATAGTGTCAGTGCCCTTACCTTAAAAACTCTGAGGTTGTGGAAAAGCAGAAAAGGAAATTTCTATGCAATCCCTCTGTCAAAAAATATGTGCACTTTTTCAGGCTGAAACAAATGCAGAAAAGCTAAATATTACAGAATTAGCAGTGAAAATCATTTCTGTAGGTGGTCTTGTGACCATTCCATGCCCTTTAATTCTACTACATATGCAGATCAGTCTTTACCCAGCTCTATAAGAGCAGTTCAGCATCAGAGAGTGAACCCATCTGTTAATGCACTGAACACTACTAATCTCCTAATATTTGACATGGGATGATACATTTCCACTGTGAGGCTAGCAGAACCAATTGCTGGAACGAAAGCAGTCATGTCAATTAGAAAACCAAATAACTGGAAAGCCCTTTTAATTGCTAACTTTAAGGATGGAATGGGTCGAGCATGGTCCTTGTCTGATCTTTCATGTTCGGATGCCACATTCCTCGATTGTCACAACATTCTGCGATTCCATGAAGAACAGACCTCGTGCAAACACAGGGAAAGGAGAAAACACTCTGTGGCTGCTGTTCGGAAGTCAGTCATTCGCTCTTGGAAGATGTGTATAGGTAACACCCAGCAGGTGGTCAAAGTAAAACCAATACTGAATTTGCATGAAGATTGTGGTGGTATTTTATAAAGCGTGAACCTTTCTGGTAAGAACATAATTGTGCATTTCTGGGCATCATGGCGCTAGAATTGGGAGGGGACACGATTTAAGAATGAGGGAGTCAACAATCCCTCTGAAGACAAAGGTGATGTTCGCCCGTTTGTGTGGTTTATCCTTTCATAGTGTTTTTTTGTAAATTGGTGGGTGCACACTGGACTGAATTTCATCACCTCTTAGCAACAGTGCATGCACTGCCCACTGCAGCTTTCGCAGACAGGAACTCGTAAATCATTTGTCTTTAAATCCAAAGGAGATGGATCGTGCAAGGCATTTAGAAAGTGCCCCACTACATAAAAGCAACATAACTATGTAGACTAATACACAGACACATACAGGTGTACACTCACAGCCCCATGCAAAGACAAACACAATTACACACGCTAAAGCATACATACACCCTAATGCACATATAAATATACTGTCATGAGAAAAAGTGCGCCACACACACACAAAAGCTGCATTTAGACGCACATTGATACGCACAAACTCTCAGACATACTCTCCCACATATGCATCTGTACATACAGATGACTTTGCCATGTTAAAAGTTCTGCAGGTTACGCTGAAGTGCTGAGAAGTCCCCTGTGTCGAGAAGCTACCCTGGTTCAGCATCAGTGAGGATATAACATTCACTGCACCCTAGAATATTGTCCCATAATGCTTTGCAGGGCCTTTGGTTGGGATTTTATTTTTTGCCCATAACTGTGCTTGGGGTGGTCCTAGGAGGATGGGACCACCACCGAATCGTTCAGCATGATGTGCTCTATGGGGCTGATTCACAGAACTAACTTAAGACAAAATCCTAAACTTACTACTTTTGGTATTCACAGAAGTTAGGATTTTGTCTTAAGACAGACATAAGACAGACTTAAGACAGACTTAAGACAGAATCCTAACTTAAGTCTTTCTTAAGTCTGTCTTACGTCTGTCTTAAGACAAAATCCTAACTTCTGTGAATACCAACAGTAGTAAGTTTAGGATTTTATCTTAAGTTAGTTCTGTGAATCTGGCCCTTTGTGTTCAAGGCATCTGCTTGGTTCTCTCCCTAGGTTATTGAGGACATCAAATTCATCACCTCTCTCAGAGCTTGCATTAGATGC
Organism: Lissotriton helveticus; assembly: GCF_964261635.1. NCBI lineage: Eukaryota > Metazoa > Chordata > Amphibia > Caudata > Salamandridae > Lissotriton > Lissotriton helveticus. The sequence goes on along the minus strand of NC_136058.1, from coordinate 274,983,928 downwards.
ATTTTTAACATGTAATAATAGAGCTATTAGTAATTTCGCCAAGAGTATGTGAGATTTCTGTTTTATTAATTGTGGAGATATTGGTGTTGCGAAGGGAAATTCACATATCAATTCTGTGTAGAGGTACTCTGCCAACTACTCCCACCAGTACTTATTTAGTCAGTGGGCTAAACTACAGAAGGGAGTCGCGCTTACACTAGCAATAATCCGTTGCTCTTACTGTGCGCAAGAGGGAGAGAGGTTGAGAAATATGTCTGCGCAAGCATGTATATCTGTGTACAGGCAAGCACACACACATTAACACACAGAGGCTATAGAGTGAACGAGAAAAAAACTGCGTATGGCCGATAAAAAAAAAGTTGTTTTAGAAGTGAATGAAAGAAAAGGGGAGAAAGATAAAGGAAAAATGGTAGAGAGTGCTGATGAGGAGGAACAGAGTTAGAGGGAGAGAGAGGGGAGTAAATGAGAAGGCGGCAGAACAGGAGGCAAGGAGAAGGAGAGAGTGAGAAGGGAGAAAGCATTGATGGTAAGAGGGGGTCGATAGAAGGAGACGGAGGGAGAGAGAGAGAGAAGGGACAAAGAAAGGAGACAGGTGGCCAGGGACAGACCAGAAGAGGAGGGAAGAGATAGCCACAAGAAAGAAACAAAGCATTAGGATGGCAAAAACCATAAAGGAACAGACAGTGCATGACTGCGGAAAGGAAAAAAAGACGTGACAAACACGAAAGAACATTGAGTAGGCGAAAGAAATGCAGTGACTTCTAAGAAGTTGCAGAAAATAGGGAAATAAAAGGAGTGGCAATAATAAAATAAAAATGATAACTCATAGCACAGACCGATTAACTAATTTTGGATTTGTTTACCTTTATTGTTTTAAAAGGCTGCCGGCTTCAGCTTCTCTGAGGCCGACTCCAAGACAGTGCTGCCTTGTGGGCTTGCAGTGAGGCTTCCTAGTCGTTGTGTGCACTCCAGCAAACAATGCTGACAGTGGTCCTGGCTGGAGGCAAATACACAGGAACTGGAAGAAGATTCGAACTCCAGCACGCAACAGGAGTAGGGCCAATCATTGCATGGCTTCATAATGGAGCTATACAGTGATTGGTCACTAACGATGTGAGCCTGAAAGGAACCCACCCACCCCTGCGCTGTGCACCAGAAACTCAGGGGCATATTACCAAGGGTCATTCTCGCCGCTTTAGCGGGACTTTTTCCCGCTAATGCGGTGATAATTTTATCGCCCTATTACCAAGCTGTCGCTAATACCAGTTAGCGACAGCTTGTAGGCAATAGCGGGCATTTAGGGGCCCACTTTGCATGTTAGCTATAATTATCGCTAATGACCTGCAAAGTGGGCGTGCCATGATGTTAGTGATTGAAAACAGTCGCTAACATCGCTATCTCCTATTACCTACAAAGGCGTAGTTTTGGAAATATTCGCGCTAAGTGCGAATATCTCCAAAAGCTAATACCTGCCCAGAGCAGTTCCTAGCCATGTTATCCAATGGGAGGTGGATAACATGGCTAAGAGCATTGTCACGATAATGTGTGAATATCGCTGTATTTCCAACGATATTCACGCATTTCGAATGATTTTTATCGTTTCTGAGATAAACCTTGATGATAGCAAGGTATCTCAGCGATAAAAATCGTCGTAGCGCGGCGATAAAATGATTCCCGCTAACCCTGCTTAGCGATAAATATCGCTATTGCTAGGTAATATGCCCCTCAGAGAGGTCTACTAATGCGTCTCTTGAGCTAACACTGATCCTGCTCTCTTGCTGTGCACAGCAAGAGAGCGTTGCCTGGACTTGTTTGAGCAGGCAAAGTTAGCACTCATTAGGAGACGTGGGGACTGCAGCTGTGGGTATCCCGGCCCACTAATTGAGCAGGCGAGAAAGGCCGCAAATGTGCATATGGGGTTGGGACGAATGCCTTCTGTGGCCAGCCAACATGCACACTTGATTGAGTCAGTGGCATGTGGTGTTTTGTTTACTATGCACGTGTAAAGCAAGCCTCACCCCACCCACCTCCCTCAGGATTCAATTCAGGAAGTTCTTTACTTTATGTAACTGGCCCACGGCTGAAAAAGCTGACTGCCTTGCTGTGGCCATACTTTTTTGTATGTATTGCACCTTCATAACATATTAATACTGGAGATGGGGGGGGGCACAAATATGTAGGGGGGCAATGCCCCTACAGCCTAAGGGTTGCAGCTAGTTGGTTTGTTAATCGCCAAACAGGTTTAGCCTCGGGTGAGCATTAAAAATAAAAAAGTAACACTAACCCAATGCTAAACCTTTGTGAATCTGGGCCTAGGTGTTCTAAAGAGATAGTAATAGAAGGCCACAATGCTTTGGAGTCGACAGGTGTGAACCCTCAAACTGCATTGCTAGAAATCCATGACCCAGAAGACTGGACCCTCTGGATCAATAATCAGCAGGCAGCAACTGCAGCACAGACCGCCAAGAACTCTAGGAAGCATACTCTGAGACTTGCTGACCAAAGATCACTCAGTCACTCCCCAGTAAAGTTAAAGCAATGTCTATCAGGTATATGCTTCAAAACCCCTTTCTCTGTTTCTTGACTAGTATTGCAATGAGAACCATGTGCATTTGTATTTCACAGCTCATCTATTACATCACAAATTCAGGTTTCAATAGCAAAACTCCACCTGCTTGCTCGTTATGTAAAGGATATCGTGAGATTTATATGGAAGTCCTACTTATAAAAAGACTTCTTAATGTACATGCACATGCCTGTTTTTAGATGTCACCTACCAGACAGCACAAGTGAAACATCTATTGTGAACTTATAGAGGGCCAACAGCTTGCTCATTGGCTACAATTGGTTGGCTTTTGTGTCACTCTTATTTGTTTTCTTCTTATTTGATGGCTTCCATGTCGCATCTTGTCCACTGTGTGTTTGTTCCTCCCACGGAGCATCAACTCTTTGCCAGCATTATGCTTGGCTAACTTGTATCCTTTCACTGTGCACTGTTAGGTAATTTATTTTCTCTTTTTGGTTAGGCAATCCATGAGAGCATATGTTTTCCAGCTCTCTGCCTCGTGTGCTCCCCTGCGCTCTGTGATGCTCTCTTCATCATGTGTTCCCCTCATTCCGAAACCATCCTGCACCCTGTGCTCCAGGTCGGTTTCTCCCTTGGGTGATTCTCGCTGTCCCTGTTCTCTGGTATTTTCTCCTCCTTTGCTTTCCTGACTGCAAACTCCGGGCCCGATTCACAGAATGAACTTAAGACTCAATCCTAAACTTACTACTATTTTGGTATTCACAGAATGCACTTACTACTTTTGGTATTCACAGAATTAACTTACTACTTTTGGTATTCACAGAATGAACTTACTACTTTTGGTATTCACAGAAGTTAGGATTTTGTCTTAAGTCTGTCTTAAGTTTGTCTTAAGACAAACTTAAGACAAAATCCTAACTTCTGTGAATACCAAAAGTAGTAAGTTCATTCTGTGAATGCCAAAAGTAGTAAGTGCATTCTGTGAATACCAAAATAGTAGTAAATTTAGAATTGAGTCTTAAGTTCATGCTGTGAATCAGGCCCTCCATTCGTGGGCTGTGTCGCTTTCTGCCTCGTATGCTTCCTCAAACCCCCACTCTGTGTTGCTCCTTCCCTCATGTACTTCTCCACCCACAAAACACTTCACACCCCCTGCTCTTTCACTTTAGTGCTTCTTCTACGCACAAAACACCTGCAGGCTGCACGTTCATCTCTCCTACAAGTGCTTCACCCTACCCTCTCTCCATGTTGATCTCTCCATCTTGTGCTTCACTATCAGCAAAACACCTCCATGCTCTGTGTTGCTTTCTGCCTCATGTGCTTCTTCGCTCTGCAAACCCCAGCTCCCTACCTGCTCCCTTCAACTTTTGGTCTCATACACCTCTCCTCCTCCGGAAACACTCACAACCCTCCATGTTTGCACTCTCCATCGCTTGCTACACCCTAGGGGAAATCACCCCCACATTGCAACTCAATCTCTCCCTTGTGTGCTTTCATCCATGCAACACCCCAACACCCCTTTCCCTCCCCTCAAAAAGCATGTCAAGGTTAATAGGTAAAACACAAAAAGTGAGGACCTATTGGTTTTGACAATGCTTGTTGTAGCCTGTTTCCAGCCTATCACATTGGATGTACATGTACTTATTTAAGGCGCAGTTCATGCTTAAAGGGCCAATTTCATGGCGTTTATGTGGACACTATATTTTGACAGGAAGGCTGTTTAAGCAACTGCAGCTCTTTCTTGAGTATTTAATGTGTTTAAAAATGCCCCCAGTGACATGTTATGTTATGTTATGTTATTTTTACTTATACCGCGCACAGCTGCCCCAGCAAAGGGGCGTCCTGGCGCTTAGACAAGGCAAGCACAACACAAAACCAAAAAAAAACAGAAGGGCAATAAAACACAGCATAAGGGCTAAACAAATAAAAAGGTCTTGACGGCTCGTCTGAACTGAAGAAGCTCATCAATGGCCCGGATATGCATGGGAAGAGAATTCCACCAGCTTGCCGAAAGGACTCGAAAAGAGCGGCCACCAGCTCTACTCAGTCTGAAACGCGGGACCACTGCTAAATTCTGACCCAAAGATCTGAGGGTACGCAGAGGAACATAGGGTGTCAGCAAATTCTCTAAGATTTGGGGAGATGTACCCTTGAGAATTTTAAATGCAAGGCAAAGGACCTTGAATTTAATCCTCTGATACACAGGGAGCCAATGGAGAGAGCACAAAGATTTAGACACCGAGCAACGCCTTGGCAGACCTATCACCACTCGGGCTGCAGCATTTTGGACTCTCTGCAACCGAGAGAGTTCTGATTGATTGAGCCCAGCCAGTAGTGAGTTGGCATAGTCCAGCCAGACAGCACTGATGCTTGAACCACCAGTTGTCTAGTGGATGCATCAAAGAATTTGAGGATAGGTCTAAGTCCTCTGATAATGCCATAGCAAGAAGCCGCCACCTTCTTGGTATGACAGATGAAACTGAGGGACGGGTCAACCCAAACCCCCACATTTTTTATCTCTGATGCTGGGGAAGGAGTCACACCCAGTTCCGATGGCCACCGCTTGTCACCCCACAATGTCACCTGCTTGCCGACTACCATAATCTCAGTCTTCTTGGTATTTAACTGGAGACCGTTGGAATTCATCCAGTTAGCCACTGCCCGTAAGCCATCGCAAAATCTGGGAGCCTCCATGTCTGAGTCCCCACTCAGTGTGACCGCCAGCTGCGTGTCATCTGCATATGAGACCATTGTCAGGCCCCACTGCTTGACGACCGCAGCCAGCGGTCTCACATAAAGATTAAAAAGGGTGGGGCTCAAAGATGAACCCTGAGGGACCCCCAGATCTAGCGGATAAGATGTCGACTTACCGGGCGTGATCGCCACCTGGAATGACCTATCAGCAAGAAAAGATCGAAACCAGCATAGGGCGGAGCCAGAGACACCCACTTCCTCAAGTCGTTGAAGCAAAATCCTGTGCGAGACCGTGTCGAAGGCGGCACTGAGATCTAATAACAATAGTGCCGCCGTCCGACCCGCATCAAGCGCAGAACGCAGATGTTCGACCATAGAGAGAAGGGCCGTCTCCGTGCTGTGGCCCGCACGGAACCCATTCTGAGTAGGGTCAAGAATGTTAGCCCTAGATAGATGGTCTGCAAGAGTGGCATTCACATGGGCCTCCGTGACTTTCGTGGCCCAAGGAAGTAAGGAGATAGGACGGTAGTTTTCAGGTTTAAGGGGGTCAAGGGTCGCCTTCTTCAAAATCGGTGTGACTACAGCCTGCTTCCATCTGACGGGAACTACTCCGGAGGAAAGTGACAGGTTGATCAGAGAAAGCACCGGAGTGCGACAAAACGGCGCCAGATTCTTAAATTGGGCCAGTTTCAGCGGATCTGCCGGGGATCCTGACTTGATCTTAAGACTGAGAGAGTCAAAGGCCTCCATAGATAGGGAAGGCAGGATGGTAAGACACTCACTGTCTCCCAAAGTGCAGCTGACCCGCTCTGGAGTTGGGGAGCCCATTGGAAAAGTTCGATAAATGGCTTGCACTTTTTCGCGGAAAAAGGAGGCCAGGCCCTCACAGTGGGAGTCCGAACATATTTCCGCCGCGGCTGCCCTCTTAGCCATCAGATCCTTCAGCACCTTAAAAATGAGTTTTGAAGGGTTCGCGTTATTCTGAAACTCGTGAGCATAGAAGGTTGCTCGTGTTTTACACACCGCCCTGTGATAGATTTTAATCTTAGCAAGATAACAGGCCTTCAATTCAGGATCGAACGACTTCCTCCATAATCTCTCGGCCTGTCTACAGGCTCTTTTGAGGGACGCTAAGGCACTATCATACCATGGGCTAGGCTCCTTCCGGCGACACTTGGACCAGCCCATGGGGATCAGAGAGTCGAGGGCACCAGAGATCCACTCACAGAAGGAGTCATATCCGCGATCAACCTCAGTAAGAGGGCCTAGAGGAGCCTCCTCAAGCAGATGGTAAAAGTCCTCCAGTCTTAATTTGTTCCAATGTCGTTTAAGAACGAGTCTATCCTGAGGTATAAAAGGATGTTCAGACATGGGGCATAACATTTTCACCAGCATATGGTCTGACCAGACCAACTGGGAAGAACCAAGAGCTCTAACTCCCTCTAAGTTCGAAAAAAAAGGGTCAAGAATATGACCGTCTCTATGTGTGGGGGTGGTAATCAACTGGGAGAGCTGTAAGGCCTCAAGATCGGCCAGAAAGCTCCTAATGGAGGGCAAGGACGGACAGTCAAGATGGAGATTAAGGTCTCCAATGACATTAAAATTAGCACATCCTAGTGTCTCAGTGCTAATAAGATTAGGGAGAGCAGCCCTGAAAGCAGAGTCGCAACCCGGAGGGCGGTAAATTAACAAGCCAGAGAGGATAAAGTGGTGGCTAAACAAGATTTTAAAAAGAGCACTTTCACACCCTGGAAGTTTAACAGCCTTCCACTCACACGGATAGCACCGCTTAATGGCCATGGCAATACCCCCCCCCCTAGTCACCCGGTTTAGGGTAAAGATGGAGTATTCTGGAGGGAAGGCCAAATTGATTGTAGAAGAATCCGAGTCCTGCAGCCAGGTTTCGGTCAGGAAAAGCACATCAGGGGAACCATCAATAAGGAGATCATATACCTCCTGATAGTGCTTTACCAGTGATCTGACATTTTGACTCCAGATAATCAAATTCCGCGGTCCTGCCTTACTTTTATGTGAAGCTGGATGCCCCAACGATCGAATAAGGGAAGGGGAGTCGGGGAGTCTAATGTCCAGGCGCCACAACTACATTGATAGAAGCCACATAACGGGTCCACGGGCGGGTGATCACAACGTATAGTTCGATCACGGATGGCCAGCAGATCAGCCCTTTGGTAACTAATAAGAGGCAGAGCCATGGTGTCCAGTCCCAGAGTCCTGCCGCGACCCGCGTTTCCTTAGCGCTGACGGGCGCAGACGGGCAGGACTCTGGCACGACTCAGGCACAGCAAAGGCACGCCCGCAAAGGGAGCTTTAAGTAGGCGTCCCTCTGGACGTCCGGAGCGCTAGAACGCTCGCTAATGGCGTTCCCTGAGAGTCCACACCACACCACTCCAAGATGGCGCCGAAAGTTCCCCACCACCCGGAACCGGACCAGCCGAACAGCGGTGTAAACCGATTAGAGTGCAGGTAAGGGGCCGAAAATGCTTCCCATTTAAAAGCAGGGGATAAACAACAAAAATAGAACATAAATATCAAATAGGTAGGTTTAAAAGAGCAGCGCGACAGTAATAGCGCCGAGCGCAGCGCAGTGCAGCGTGCGATTATCTCATCAAGGCTTTCACAGGATTGGTCGCCTTAAGTAGGCATCCCTCTGGTCGTCCGGAGCGCTAGACCGCTCGCTAATGGCGTTCCCTGAGAGTCCACACCACACCACTCCAAGATGGCGCCGAAAGTTCCCCACCACCCGGAACCGGACCCGCCGAACAGCGGTGTAAACCGATTAGAGTGCAGGTAAGGGGCCGAAAATGCTTCCCATTTAAAAGCAGGGGATAAACAACAAAAATAGAACATAGATATCAAATAGGTAGGTTTAAAAGAGCAGCGCGACAGTAATAGCGCCGAGCGCAGCGCAGTGCAGCGTGCGATTATCTCATCAAGGCTTTCACAGGATTGGTCGCCTTAAGTAGGCGTCCCTCTGGTCGTCCGGAGCGCTAGACCGCTCGCTAATGGCGTTTCCTGAGAGTCCACACCACACCACTCCAAGATGGCGCCGAAAGTTCCCCACCACCCGGAACCGGACCCGCCGAACAGCGGTGTAAACCGATTAGAGTGCAGGTAAGGGGGCGAAAATGCTTCCCATTTAAAAGCAGGGGATAAACAACAAAAATAGAACATAGATATCAAATAGGTAGGTTTAAAAGAGCAGCGCGACAGTAATAGCGCCGAGCGCAGCGCAGTGCAGCGTGCGATTATCTCATTGCACAATTGGCCAGAATGGGCTTGACACAACACTAACTTATCTCCAGATGTGGGAAATTAGATGAAGCCTAAGGAATCTGGTCACAGAATTCCCACTCTGCAGGTTGTTCTTAATTTCTGAAGGGCCTCAGGATCCATCTCATTATCCCCTGGCAACCTTTCCCCCCCGCCTGGGAGGTATGGTAATCATTAGGGGGGTGAGAGGAGAATTACCAGACCAAAATCCAAGAACCTCATATAGAGCCCCTAAGAGTAAAAGAGAATGTTATACTTTTAATTTCTAAAGACTTGAGAGATGTGGAAATATTCACCTGTCAGAGCAAATCAACTGAAAATCCAAAGAAGAATCAAGGGGGAACAGGTAGGGGCACTAGGCATCTCAGATTTGCCAGGACAGTCCCTGTTTTTCACCACAAGTTGTTGCAAGTCACAGTGGGCCTCATTTATGAGGCCTGGCGTCAGTTATGCGCTTCCAATTCGTCACTTTTTGTGACGCATCGGCGGTGTAAAACATGCCTCCTGTTGTGCACTATTTACAAAGTGACGCATCTAAGCAGATGCGTCACTTTGTAAATCCCTGCGCTACATTATACATTATACCTGCGTCAGGTATAATGTATGCAGGGGGGGCGTTCCCCCGCAAAAATCCTCATAGAAGTGACGCAGTGAAATCTATAAGATTTCACTGCGTCACTTCTAGGACGCCGTTGCATCAAAATCTTGCGCCTGCCTCACAGCAGGCGTAAGACTGACGCAGGCCCTTTCACATGGGGCTTGCCCCATGTGAAAGGACACATTGCTGGGGTTGCGTCACTTTCGTGACACACTCCAGCAATACGTCACTTTTGCGCTTACAGATACGTCAGAAATACTGACGTATCTGTAACTCCTTGCGACATGATGCGTCATACATTAAATATGACGCATCAGGTATGTCACAAGGAGGGCACACTGAGAAGTGACGCATCGCTGCTTTCACACAGCAATGCGTCATTTCTCATAAATGAGGCCCTGTAAATTTTGATCATGTCTTGGTTTTTCAGAGAGAGTCGACTAAACACAGAGGGAGGAATTAGTTAGCAGCTCTGACCAGAAAACCCTTTAGTGCACCCCAAAGATACTTGGTAAAAAATTATGCTTAATTCACGCTATTGTCTCATTTCCTTTTGATTTCTATTTCTCATTGGGCTACCAAAGAAGTCATTCTGTGTCGCACAGATGATGCAGATTTGAGGTACTACTTTTATGTTTGTGGAATGACCCAGTTTTTGCTTATCAAAGTATGATCACGACATTTTATGAACTTCTGAGATTTGCAGATGGCAGCCATTTCTACCAGATTTATAGTCTGGGAGCATGTTAAACTCTTTCAAACTACCTATTCCTAAACAAATATTGGCAGCTAGTGGCTTCTTACTTCACCCCCTGTAGTAACCACTGGGTACAAATGCTTATTGCTCACCTCTATAGACCACCTACCAAATGGTCCAACATTAAGTGCATGTATCTATATTAGGGAAAGAACATAACCAGAGAGTATAAAAAAAGTGCAGAAAAAACAGTAAATGCACAGCAATAATCAGGCAATTTTCTTTTCATCCTTTATACTCTTTCATTCTTATTCTTCGTCAGTGTAAACAACAGCACACCCAACGCGTTTCACCCAATTACAGGCTTTCTCAGGGCTTTAAAATGAAATAAATACAAATATACGACCCACAATATTTACATCGTGTTAAAAATGCTGCATGATGCTTATCAAAATTGCAGTATTATTTTACAAATAAATATGTGGTTCATTCTCTAATTAGACAGCTGAAGACCAAAACGTATTATATAAGGTTGCAAGATTTATACAAAAGTGAAAGAAGCTCACAATCACCATAAACAGGCTCATTATTATGAATTACAGCTTTTTTTTTTTAAGAAATCATAATCACAAATGTGACATCCTAAAGTAAAGCATGAGATACAGAATAACAATTCTTTTGGAGCTGTGTCCACAAAAGTACAAATCATAACAATACAAAGAGACACACACCTTCATGGATATGTAAACAGAGAAGTCTTATCAAATGACAGACAGAAAAAAGTAAGAAACAAAGGGAAAGAATGAGGCAAAAGAGAAAATCTGTTAATTATTCCACTTCTAGTACCGAGGCCCAACTCGATTCAACAAGTGGTTTAACAAAACAAGCATATACAATGCAATGGTCTCGGCATTATTAAAGGCAGAGCTATTGGCATTGCTCATTACATTTTTTTCTTTTTTTTTTAAATCATACTTAAATAGCATGTCATTTACATTGCCAATAGCTTAATCGTTAAATAAATGGCATTGTAATGTACAATGCCAATAGCTTTTGTAAAGTGTATCACTGCTTGTGAGAGCTCTACGTGCATGCAAGGTGTCCTGCAAGATGCATATGTATCCTTCCTCTGTATCAGCGATAGCTGGCACCTTACTTCTCCTATGACCACTATGAGTGCCAAAAGAGTCCTACATTTGTGCCCTAAAACAATCTGACCATCCTATCTCTGGTGTCTCTTTGGGGACGGCTTTGTCCGCATTCTTCTGGAGTGTCTTTGACTGGCGGCTTTGGGGAAGGGGTTATGACCGGGGTCTCATAGAAGAGCAGCAGCAGCAGTACTTAGGGATGAAAGTGGAGTTCTGGGTCCTTCAGGGTGTGCTTAGTGGATGATTCTCTGGACTCGCAGCTCTACTAGACTTTCTTGCGATAGCTGTAGCCCAGATTTCCTGAGGATCGCTGGGGCCAAGAACTCCGGGAATAGACTAATGGTCGAAATCTGAGAGGGGAGCTTTGGTACGGGTTCCCCTGCAGGCGTAGGGAATCTCTTACAGTAGTACCGGGGGAAAGAGGGTTGAGTTCAGAGTCTCCCATGTCTTTGAATTACTTTCCTGGGGATGCTACAGGCTAAGACTATGGCTGAGGTCTAAGAGGAAGGGTTATGACGGGGTCTCCTGGAGGTTTGCGACAGGAGAAGTTCCTGGTGGCAGTCTCGGAGACATGGGCAATCTGCTGTGCAATACCTTTGCAGACTCACCAGCTCAGCGTCCTATCTCGCAGCCATTCCAAGAGAGGGAGTCAGAGCTCCCATTAGTCTTCTCAGGGATCCTTGGCTCTTACTCTTCCCTCCGACCTCCGGCACTTCCCATCTACGACACACTGACCCAGAAACATTCCTTATACGCTAGTGCGCATGCGCGGGTCTTTGCACTGGGCAAGCGTCTTGCTCGCTAATGCGCATGCGCTGGATAATCTTAGCTCCGTGAAAGCAGACTGAGACTAAAAGGAAAACATCGAACCTAGCTTAGCGGTCGCCTCGGAACCCATGTTGAATTAGTGAAGTAGAAGTGCCTTTATTCTTTATTGTCCTGACACCGAACAGAGAACGAAACGCCCCTCCGGTAAGCAAGAAAATGCGTATCGCGGCCCGGGGCTCCTGTGAGCTTTGGAGAGCCCCGGGGCCGCCAGCAGGAGGTTACGCAAGTGTTGCGGGGCTCCCTTGACCAAGAGGGAGCCCCGTGAAAGGAGCTGGCAAGAGCCGCAGCGGCGGAGTCCCCCGAGATTGGCCCAGTAAGTTAAAAAGGGCTGGGGGGGTCTTGGTGAACTTGTGTGTGTGTCTGTGTGCGACGGGGGGGGGGAGCACTCGTGTGTGTGTGTGCGCGCATGTGTATGTGTGGGGGGTGTCTGTATGTGCGTGCGTGCATGGGCGCTCGTGTGTGTGTGTCTGTGTGAATGCGCGACAGCAGCTGGCCACAGCGAGAGCGTTCGCGTGCGTGTTTCAAATCGCCTCCAAGGCGATGCGCGCGGCCAGGATTGTCTCCTGGAAAGCAGACACGCCGACCATAGGTTCTCGGCGAGAACGCGCTTCCGCGCGCTTAGCCGAGACCTAAAAAAGGTCTCACAAGGTGCTGAGTCAGGACACCGTGGGCCTGGAGGAGGAGGGTACGTCTCTTACTCCGCTCAGCAGGCTCTACTACACAGGAGGGAGGGGCGTTGGGGGGTTTAGCAGTTATTACGCTAGAGGGAGGGGGTAAGAGGGTTAGCAGGGGAGATGAGGGGTACGAGGGCAATAAGCGAATCCGCCCGCCACGGAACTTGGCGGAATTTCACTGGGTTTTCTAGTAACTAAGTGAAACACCGCAGAGTGCTACTACACAAGCTCTGCTTAGGGTTGGTTTTTTTCCAGTGAATTTCTAAGTTTTTTCATTCTATTTCCTAATGATTTCGTCTCTGTAAACTTTGTTTTTTTCAGTGAATATACATATACTGAAATCAGTCCCTTAGAACACGAAGAATGTGCACTCCAGAACCACAGTACTGCTTAATTTGTTTTTATTTAGGCAAGACAAACATCCTACATGCTTCGTCCATACATCCTTGCTCCCTTGATTTGTAATTTGGACCACTTCTATTCAGCTGTTTTAGAGAAATTTTTAATTAAGGTTTAAAATGTAAAGATATGTGTTGCTGCAGGAGACCTGTGAGAGTCCCACCAGGGGTAGAGATACTTTGACCCCTTAGCCCTTCTGGGGAGTCCTTGAGGAGTTCACCATGGGCACAAAAACCATTTCAGGTTCTCTGTGGTCTCGTGCGACTTCTGTTGAAGCCCGCCTGACCCCTGAGTGCTCATGGGTGGGTCTTGTAGGACCAGAACAAATTACAAAACAAGAGAAAATGAGGGGTGGGGTCTATGCCCCTCCAGCCTCGCCCGTTCATGGCCATTGACCATGTGTGGTGATGGGTGACCACACACCCCCTTGCCGCACATCGCCAAAACCTGAAAATATATTCTGGTTACTAGTTATATTTATGTCAATTATGTATAACTGGCACATTTCCCTGGTTTATGTTTTTTAGACAGATCAGTGAATTTCTATGGTTTGTGAACACAAGTTAAAATCTTACTATCTTCCTCACATATATCGCCACTTTAACCTCTGTTTTTTTCCAGAGAATATACATATTTATTTATATATATATATGGCATCACCTTATGCCGTTTACATTAAAAATGTTATCTGTGGGGGGGCGTGGCCAAGCACCATGGCCTCCGAGCTCCCTGTCCGGCCTACCCATAAATCCTGTTAAAATCCTGTTAATTAGAACTTCCAACCCACCTGACACTGTCCTGGAGTGACCCAGAACAGAGAGATTCCCTGCCTTGTTGATAGGGGTGATGAGGGAGGAGACCCGGCAATAGCCTCCAGGGCCGGGCTGTGGCTCAGATAGTGGGCTGCGGTCGTGCCGCTTCTCCGCTGGACCAGTCTGGGGCTTTGCTGCCCCCCCCCACCCCGGGATGAGGGGTGGCTCGGAGGCCCTATGGAGGAAGCTGTGAGCCCAGGGACTCGGAATTGACGTGAGGGAGCGGCATTGGCTGGCGGCGGGGGACCTGGTGCTGCGGCTGTGATCTAGTGGCTTGAGATTCCTGGATGGGGCTGATCTGTGGCCTGTGCTTCTGCGCCGCAGACCCCGCTGCTGGAGAGGCAACCTTGCTCTGACAGCGGATTGGCGTTGAGACTGGAGGTTCCACGTGGGCTCTGGCTGATGCTGAAGAGAAGCCTGCTGTGAGTGGCTGCCGCCAGAAACGAACGGAATCCCTTAGGTGGCCCTACCATGGTTAAAAATTGTGCCTGTGCGCTTTTAAAGACCAGTGTGAGGCTCCCGTCAGACCAGAGGCACATACTGTGAGGCGGGTGACCTTGCTGGGAAGACAAGGAGCCCGATTCACAGAACTAACTTAAGATAAAATCCTAAACTTACTACCACTTTCATATTCACAGAAGACACCTACTCATTTCGGTATTCACAGAAGTTAGGACTCCTAACTTTAGGACTCCTAAATGCCTTCTGTGAATACGGAAAGTCTTAAAATTAGGATTTTTCTCAATTTAGTAGTAGTAAAGTTAGAAGTCTTAACTTTAGGACTCCTAAATGCCTTCTGTGAATACGGAAAGTCTTAAAATTAGGATTTTTCTCAATTTAGTAGTAGTAAAGTTAGGTGTCCTAACTTTAGGACTCCTAAATGCCTTCTGTGAATACGGAAAGTCTTAAAATTTGGATTTTTCTCAATTTAGTAGTAGTAAAGTTAGAAGTCTTAACTTTAGGACTCCTAAATGCCTTCTGTGAATACGGAAAGGCTTAAAATTAGGATTTTTCTCAATTTAGTAGTAGTAAAGTTAGGAATCCCAACTTTAGGACTCCTAAATGCCTTCTGTGGATACCGAAAGTCTTAAAATTAGGATTTTTCTACTTCACAAATCTCTGATTGATTTATTGATTGATTCCCATGAGGTGCGATATAGTGACGAGGAATTGTCCCAGGTATACATTGATCTTGAGAAAGCTTTTGATAGGTTCGATTGGATGTATCTACTGGAGGTATTGACAGTCACAGGGTTTGGTCCGTGATTTAGGCGGTGGGTAATACTCCTATATACAACGCCAAGCACTTGGTACGAGTGGACACTGGAGCGTGGCACATTACAGGGTTGCCAGCTCTCGCCACTGTTATTTGCGCTGGCCATTGAACCACTGTCATTATGGGTGCGAACGAAGCTCGAGGGGTAGGGTATTCGGACAGGAGAGTCATTCCACGTGATCTCACTTTACGCAGATGATGCCCTTTTTTAACATCGCCTCACCTCGTGAGGCGATGCCGAGGCTATTACAGCTTATGGAGGTCTTTGGAGCGTACTCTGGACTGTGCCTTAATAAATGAAAATGATTGATTTTCCTTTTGGCTCTTCTGACTACTGAACACGTGGAGTGACTATCTGATCTGGGGTTTCGCTGGGAGGTAGAGCTTTCAGCTACCTTCGTATTCAGGTGGCACATGTAGGTTCCCATATATTGAACTTTAATGTGCACAGAATGGTCAATAAACTTAAAAAGTCTCCAGTCTTTTGGAATAAAGTGCTGCCCTCTTAAATGAGCAGACTAGCAGTGACTAAGATAGTTGTACTACTGCACTGCCTGTACATCCTCCAAAACACGCTGTGTCCTATCCCCATGTAGGTATTTCGACAGTTGAACTCTATATTGGTGTCTCTTTACTGGGCTGACCGCTGTAGTAGAGTAGTGCTGGGCACTTTAAACCAGCAGTATGGGGAGTGGGGACTTGAGGCCCCTAGAATGGAACTGTATTATTATGCGGCCCACCTACAACACGTGGCCTGGTAGTTGGATGAGCGAGAGTACTGGGAGAAGAAACTGCTGAAGGGATGTGTAATGCCTGACAACCTACCATCGGCACTGATGAAGGGAGCAGGGATTACAGAGAGTATGCCCTTTATAGTCAAACAAACCGCGATTATTTGACAGAAATTTATGGAGCGTTTCTTATGAATAAGCCTAGGTGGAGTTTGCGGAATCCACTATGCGGAACTCTGTGAAGTAACATAAAACCTCCACGGAGTTCCGCACGGAGTGCGGCGCGAACTGCATTCGCGCTAATCTTCATGGGGTTCACCATCGAGGGTTACTTATGACACGCTCCATTCCACCGAGAGCTCTCAGTATGGATACTTGCCGTGGTGCACTGTATGATGGAAAATATGTCCGTTCAGGTGTAGAGGGAGGGAGGATGTGAACAGATGGAGGACCTATCCCCTGCCAAGACATTTTTCTCCTACAAACAGGCATGTGAGGCCTTAGGGTTTGGCCGAGGTCACTACCTCCATTATGCTGGACTGTCTGATTTATTCAGAGTATCTTCCCCCGTATACCCTGCTATCCCTCAGATGACCAAGAGGCTGAATATAACGCTCACCTGGGGAGCATGAAGTAGACTTATCCCTCTTTTATTGGGCAATTAGGGAATGGTTCAGTCAAATCCGCCTGGGATGTGGATTTGACTGAACCATTATAGGAGACGAACTGGACACCAGGAAGTGCGCTCACCCACACGGTGTCATCCAATAGACACTTGCAATTAATACACTACAACTACTTACATCGTACATACATGACCCCAGAGAGGATGCACTGTATAGCACTCGACCACCCAGATACGTGCCCTAGGTGCGGTGAAATGAGTGCAGACTTTATGCATTTAGCGTGGAGATGCCCTGAGGTTAATCAATTTTGGGTCAGGTGGTAAGGAAGGTCCGAAGGGGCACAGGCATCAGTGTTCAGTAGTCCCCGTTGCACTTCTTGATGGGACAAAAACACAAGGTAGAGTATAAACTCCTCCAACTCCTGATGGTATGATGGTATTGCCGAGACGCAGAGTGGCAATAACTTGGATGGGCAAGCGCTATTCTTTGATTGAAGCTTGGCTGAGATGTGCATGAATGGTCATTAGCAGAGGAAGTCCATATGAAAAATAGACGAAGGGATCCAAAAGTACAAGACGGTCTCTTTATAAGGAGAGAGCTATGTAATGCTTTTTTCACCTCGGACCCCAAGGCAAGTGATCAGGAAGAGTCATGAACGCTTGCAGATAAGTCAGAGACAGAATCAGAATGAATGTGTATCTGAATGCCTGCACCCTGATGTTTTTTCTTACTATTTATTTATTTATTTATTCAAAGTTTTATATAGCGCGAACAAGATCCTTACAGATATCAGAGCGCTTCACAGAGACAGGGGTAGGGGCAGCAGGAATGAACAGAGATAATGGGAGCAGTATAATAGTCACTAACATAATAGGATAACAATAACGTACTGAAAACATATCAATATACAATCAGGTAAACAAGTAATATAAGACGGCACAAGTCATTGATCCCACTACAGCTACAGAAGGGTTCAGGTAAATCTTGGATGTGTGGATGGCTTATACCAATTTCTTAGGATAGAGAGAACACGGGGTGGGGGCATCGGGAGGGTGATTCAATAGGCCAAAGTGTATCATATATTGGTCGGTAGTATGAGAGTAGCGTGGTAGTGTCATCATCAAGTAGGAGTATAGTGCCAAAAGAGAAGGTGATCAATGATACAAAGTGATGCAGAGTCTCTGATCCAGCACCTATAAAGTTCAGGAGATCTTGGCCAGAAGGATGGTTTTCACCTCTTTCTTGAAGAGTGCAGTGGAGGAGATAAGCCTGGTTTCAGGAGGGAGCGCATTCCAGATCCTGGGTGCCATTCCTGAGAAGGAGCGCTTGTATGTTTTTTCTTTCCGGAATCTATGAGGTTTCAGGAGTAGATTTTTTGTACTTCTATTGGATCTCGAACCTCCTGATATAGACAACTTTTGAGCGAGGTAGTTGGGTGCCTTGTGGTGCACGGCCGAGTGTGTCATAACTGCAATTTTTAGCTGTATTCTGGCTTCAAAAGGCAGCCATTTTAGAGACTTTAAGTCTGGGGATATATGCGAATGTTTTCTTGAGCCAGTAATGAGTCTCGCGGCAGCGTTCAGGGAGGCTCTTAGGGGTGCTGTTGTGGATAGCGGGAGTCCGCTGAGGGCCACAATTCCGTAGTCTATGCGAGGGATGACTAAAGCTTGTACAGCAGTTTGGAAGTCTTTGGCAGGGAGGAAGGGTTTAAGTTTCCTCAGTGTATTGATTTGGAAATTAGCTCCTTTTGTGGCTTTGCTAACGTGCTGTTGCATGTTGAGCTTGGCGTCGAGTGTGATGCCTAGGGATTTCGCAGAATCCACGATGGTAGGTTGGACATTGAGTGCTGTTAGGTTATTGAGCCAGGTTTGGGTGATGGAAATTTTCGCCGGAGGTGAGATGAGTAGGAACTCAGTTTTCAGAGCATTTAGTTTGAGGTGATTATCGGCCAACCAAGATTGAGTGTTAATAAGTGTGGAATTCAGAAGTTTGATATCTTCCGGGGATTGTAGCTTTAGGTAAAGTTGTGTGTCATCGGCGTACCTATGGAATTGAACATTGGATGCTTGGAGGAAGGTGGCGAGTGGTTCCATGACGAGGTTGAACAGTGTGGGGAGAGGGAGGATCCTTGTGGAACACCTAGATCTGCAGGCACAGGTGTAGATAGCACATTGTCGATCTTGAACTTCTGAGACCGGTTATGAAGGAAGGAAGAAAACCATTTGAGAACAGTTCCCGATAGACCCATTCTAGTGCTTAGCAACTCCAGTAAGTTCTCATGTTTGACCGTGTCAAATGCTGAAGAGAGGTCAAGAAGGATGACGAGGCAGGACTCATTGCGATCAAGGATTTGGAGGGCGTCATCAATTATGTGTGTCATAGCTGTTTCCGTGCTATGTTTCGCTCGGAAGCCTGATTGATGAGGGTTGAGGAGGTCAAATTGGTCAATGTGTTTTGTTAGTTGGAGTTGGACACATTTCTCCAGCAGTTTGGCCAGGGTGGGGATATTGGTGATAGGACGGTAATTGTTCAGGTCAGACGGGTCAGCTGTAGGTTTCTTGAGTATAGGCAAGACTTGCCCCACCTTGAGGGAGTCTGGAATGAGACCTTGTTGAAGGGAGCTGTGGATGATTTTGGTCCAAAGTGGGAGGAGCAAGGGGATGAAGTCTTTTACAGCATTAGCAGGTAGGGGGTCTATGAGGGGATTAGAGGGCTTCAAGGTGCAGAGCAGTTTGTGTATTGCTTCTTCCGAGTAGGTGTCGAAGTACAGCCATGATGCCTTGTTTTTAGGTTGAGTGTTAGACATTCTGGTGTGGTTGGGGAATCGGCTTACATCCATGATGAGGTCATTTCTTATGTTGTCGGTCTTTAGCTTAAAGAAAGCAGAGAAGGCTTCACAGTGTGGGGTGTCGCTTGTTGTGCTGTTTGATTGTAAGGGTTGTGTCTTTGTTTGAGTCTTGATTAGTTCGAACAGCTTTCTTGGCCTGTTTTTTGCTTGGTCCAACTGGCGGCTAAAGAAGTCCGACTTTGCGCGCTTTATTTTCCTAAAGTAGGCATTTCTCTTGTTCTTAAGCGTTTTGAGATGCAGTGATGAGGGGTCAGATCTCCAGGTACGCTCTGCCATTCGCATAGTACGCCTGTCCTCATTGAGTCTGCCGTCATACCAGGGGTTAGAAATTTTGGTGGAGACTCTCTTCAGTTGCAATGGGGCGACTTCATTGACTATTGAATTCATAGAGTCAAGGTAGTGATCGGTCAGTGATTGAGCATCCGAGGCACCTGAAGGGGGAAGGAGGAGACTGCCGATGTGGGGAGGCAGGGTAGTGGGGTTAAGATTCTTCATGTCCCTTTTCCAGGTTTTGGATTTGGTGGGTTGAGCCGGGTTAGGTTTAACTTTTTCGTTGATAAAGAAGGTGATAATGTGGTGGTCTGACCAGTCGCAGGGTTGGATAGCCTCCAGTTGGGTGGAGTCCTCTTTGGCGATGATGAGATCGAGTATCGAGCCTTTGTCGTGTGTTGGTCTATCGCATATTTGGGTGAGGTCAAGCGCATTAAGGAAAGTTTTGAGACTATTCACCACTGTGTCTTTCTGATCGTTCCAGTGGAGATTAAAGTCACCGAGGTAGACTTGGGTGGTCTGCCGACCGGCATTGGATGTGATCGTGTCCATGATTTGTTGGGTGAATATGAGGTTGTCACCAGGCGGGTGATAGATGAGATGTAAAGCACAAACTTGTTTGCCCTCGCTGGTGATATCGAGGCAGAGGAGCTCACAGGAAGTAAGGGAGGGGGAGGTGGCTTTAGTAACGGAGAGGTTGCTCCTAAAAATGCATGCAATTCCCCCGCCCGTCTTGCCAGGCCTGTCCAGTCTAATGATGTGATAATTGGGGGGGACTAGTATGTCCATTATCGGGGTAGAGGCTTCAGTAAGCCACGTTTCAGTCAGAATGGCTAGGTCCAGATCCATTGCTGAGACGAGATCAGCGATGTCGGAGGAGTGTCTCTGGGCCGATCTGCAATTGAGTAGGATGCATTTGAGTTTGGGAGTGAGAAGGGTGGTCGAGCCTTCTAGAGAGAGGGGGACTTTTCTGAGGTTGTTAGGGACGGAACCTCTGTTGCTAAGGGTTGGGAGCCTCAGAGGATTTGTGAGAATTGTGGGAATGGGGATGTGTGTGTTGGATATGTGTTTTACCGGACCTGGGCCATAAGAGCGTAGGAGAGAGCATAGGTCGCGGTCCGACAGTGAGTTGAGGACACGACGGGGGCGGTGGGAGTTATTGCGAATGGGGATAGTCGGCCAGCGCGGGGGTCGTTGGAGGCGAGGGTATGTAGGGAGGGTGCGTCGTTTGTAGGGTAGTGGGATGGTGGGAGGTAGACTGGGCTGTGAGAAGAGAAGGTCTTTGATTGCGTGGAGATCTTTTTTGACTTGTAGGAGATCCTCTTTGACTTATTGGAGGGTAGATAAAGTCAAGTCAAGAGATGGATTGGGGATGGGGTTGGTGGTGAGAGCCATTGGTGAATGGTTGAGTAGTGAGCTGGAAAGCGGGCAGGGTATCGAGGGGGGGATATGCTAGCGTTGTTGGAAGGTTCTACGGTGATAATGAGTGGGATGGCATTCGATGTGTGGGCGGGTTTGTGGGCGAGGGGTGTGGGTGAGGTAGGGGGAGGGTGGGAGGCATAGGTAGTGACGTCAGTGGGAGACGGTGCCGGTGAGTTGAAGAGTGAGTGAAGGCTGAAGACAGTGGGGGTGGCAGGAAGGTAGTGGGGGCTGAGAATGGGAGGGGAGAGAGGGGGGATGTTAAGGTAAGGGAGGCGGTATGTTCTGTGGGACTGGTTGGGAGGGTGGGGGTGTCGTGAGTGAGAGTGGGGAGGGAGCTGGGGAGGGAGAGGGATCTGCCGTGGGGGGGAGGGAAGGGGGGGGGAGATAAACTCCGGACGGTGGTGTGTTCAGAAGCGTTCGTGGGGGGTGTAGCGTGGGGGGAAGGGGGCGTGGGGGTATCGAGGATGTGTGTGTATCTAGGATGTATGGGGGGAGTGTACTCACGTGGGGACTGAGAGTGGGGGGGAACAATGGGTGGGATTTGTCATTGTGCGTGCCATTCTGGTGCTGATCTAGGTAGGAGGTGTTGTGGGTGGGAGTTGTTATGTCAGGGGAGAGAGGGATGGGAGAGATATGAGTGGGGGTCAAAGGGGTAGTGTTAGAGGGGAGGCTAGTGTATGAGGGGGAGAGATTTGTGACTGCGCTTGGGGAGTGTGGGGCGGTAACAGCAGGTGGGCGATTGACTAGGGTGCTGGGGGTAGAGGTGAGGTGCGTGCGGATCCGACGCTGAGCTATGTTAGAAGTGTTGTGGGTGGGGGCTGCGACGTCAGGGGTGATAGTGCTGGTGGAGTTCTGGGTGGAGGTCCGCAGCTTGGAAAGGTGCTCTTTGAACTTGGGGAACAGGTTGTCTAGTAGTTCCAGGTTCTTGTCTGTGGATGGAATTAGGACAATCCCGTTATTGTAGATAGTAATGGTGGTTCTGCAAGGGAAGAGTTGGGAAGGTGTGATAGAGAGAGTTAGGCCATGAGCTGTTTTCCTGGTGGTGGAGACGGTGAGTAGGGTTAGGAACGCTTTTCTCCATTGGGCTCTGCGTGAGGTGTGGAAGATGATATCAATATTCAGGGCTCCATTGCCCGGTGAGAAGTAGGTGTCGGCAAAGGGTGTTTCAGGGTGCGACCTCTAGAAGTTATGTTTAAAGCGTTTAGCGGCTTTTTTGGTGAGAGTGGAAGGGTAGTTGATTCTATATGTGTGCTTACCGATGAGATCCATGTTAGGATGGCTGTAATGTTGGGTGTGGGAGAAAAGACGACAATAAAACTGTCAGCCATTGGTTACAGGGCACAGGAGTGACACTAGTG
This sequence comes from Lissotriton helveticus, assembly GCF_964261635.1. Classification (NCBI taxonomy): domain Eukaryota; kingdom Metazoa; phylum Chordata; class Amphibia; order Caudata; family Salamandridae; genus Lissotriton; species Lissotriton helveticus. The sequence continues at coordinate 274,961,729 of NC_136058.1, read as the reverse complement.
AGTGGCCAAAAGTAGCCAAAAATATAAGAGGTAGCAGTCGGTGCAATCCAGGAACAAACAGTGCGTAGGTGCAGCTTACACAATGTACAATATATGAGAGGTAGCAATCAGCTTACACCATGTACAATATATGAGAGGTAGCAACCAGTTAGGTGGAGCCAAATTGACACATCATAATGTAAGAGGTAGCAACGGTGTAATCCAGGTGTAGAAAGTGGCTGGGTGCAGCTTACAAGACTAACGAAATATATGAGGTAATAATAAGTGCATCATAGTGATAAAAGTGAGATGGGAGCAGCTTACCAGACTGAAACAACCGAATGAGGTAGCGATCATTGAATAATAGGGATAAAAGTGAGATAGGTGCAGCTTACAACATGGACAGTATACAAATATGAATAAAATACTGGTGAATTACTGGAGCCAATATACGTGCAAACAGATGACTGCAATAGACAAGTATGACATTAATAGGCAACCTGTAGAATATGAGGTAGCAATCAGTGCACTGTCGGTGAGTAAAAGTGGAAATGGGTGTAAGTTACTTAAAGTGTAAAAGTACCAGTAGTAATATAATAATATAATAATGCAATAAAAGTTACATAAAGTTACATAAGTTACATAAGGTGTAAAAGTACCAATAGTAGTATAATAATATAATACTGCAATAAAAGGCAAACACTTAATCGCATAAAGATTAAAGTACAGAGCTATGTAGAGTCTGTGGTACCGATAGGAAACAGTAGTCAGAAGGACTAGTCCATGATGGCCGCCAAAGATAGAAAGAGTAGTCTAAAAATGGCCGCCAAGTCAGGGGAATAGAATCATTAGTCCTCTTTTAGTTGTTGTTGTTTTCAGGGCAGGGAAGAGCAGTTTCAGATTCTAATCCGGCTGGCTCAGGATCTTGCATGCCATGGGGAGTCTTATCTCAACTTTTGTTATCTTAAGTGGAGCTGCTCAGGGGCCTCGTGGGTTCAGGCGGTACAGGAGGGGATTAAGTGCTCAGTTTATGGCCCCCGGCCATTTTGAACAAAGGAGGTTCAAAAACGAGTGGGGCAATTAAGAACCTTATCCTGTAAAAACGAGTTGGGCAAAGTAAATACCTTTTTCCAGCCTTCATTTCAGCATGAGCTCTGCAGTCCCGGCCTCAGGTGTAAAGACGATCTTTGCCAACGTTTGCAGCTCACGGTGGCAGTGGCGCCCAGATCAACAGGCTCACCTCCGAGCCGAAGGGGGCCGCCTCTGCTCTTGTGTCAAGTCGTCAGAACCGTGAGCGCGAGAACTGCGAGCCCCCCCCCCCGACCGCCAGGCGCCAGCTTCCTCCAGTGTCTCAACGGTGGCTGCAGGCGGGGGACGAGCAGCCAGACACACAGCACACCCGGCAGGGCAGGATGCGCTGGACTCAGCCCGCAGCGATCAGCCAGGCGGGGAAGCCCTCGCTCGCCCACGCTCCGCCAGTCCGCCACGTCCCACACCTCTTCTGCCTCCACGACCGCCGGGGAGCACGGGAGTCCCGCCGATCCGCCCCGCCAGGCGTCGTGGCAGCTCCGCGATCAGTCCTCTGCCCTCCTTTGCATCGCACAGTGAGCGGTCGATCCCCGAGGATGCACGGACTCCGGCCCCCTGCACATGCAGTGTCTCACCGTAGCCCGGCGCACACAAGGCGGTCACGGTGCCTGCTCCCGTTGCAGCCCCTCATCCACGCCTCTGACCCCTTCCTCCTTAAGCCGTGTGCAGCGCCCGAAGACAGGTGGGCTCCGGACCTCCGTCCCAGGTCCTGTGTAGAGGCGCAGCAGCCAGGCGAGGCGGGGCAGACTCTCAGACGTGTGTGGATCCCTCAGCAGCTCCGCAGGTTCCAGCCGACTCCGACCCTCCGCACCGACTCACCAATCGGTCCTCCGTCCCCGAGCTCCAGCTGCCAGTCTCGGCAAGGCGATGGGGGTGTCTGCAGGCGAGCGTCCAGGAGCAGTCCGGCGAGGATGAGGGGAGATCACAGGTCTTCACAGGCTCCCGATCTCCGCCATGCAGGTAAGCGTGAAAAACCAGTTACTTTTCAATCCAGTTACTTTCACCATCCAGTTACTTTTGGTAGTGCAGTTCCTTAAGACTGGTGGGTGCTTAGCAGGGATAAAGCCCGAGTTGGGATCCCGAGCACCGGTAGCTCTTTACAGGAGCTCCGACCAGGCAGCCATCTTGGATCTCCTTTACTATGTTTCAAAAACTTCAAGAGATTTTATCGTTGTCATGAGACACTGCTGGACTGTATCATCCCAAACATGTACTAGTAACACTGTAAACAAGGTTTTAGGTGTTGAAAAGATAAATAAAGGTAATAAAAATAAAAAAAGTGTAATCTGTTGCCCAGTTTATGGATGCTGTCAAAAAGCATATTTGTAAATGTTTTCTTCATCTCACTGTTCCATCTTCCATTCCTCTTTAACACCTCATGGTCACAGTTTTTTTGTTGCTCTAGCCCCGCCTCCCTCCACAACTAACCCCACCCCCACCGGTGCAGCCCTCGGCCACAAACCACACTGTAAATTTGGCCCCGGAGAGAAAGTCTGTGAGTACCCATGGTCTATGGCATCATTGATAGTATCACTGAAACAATTGCAGTGAAATTATTGAGAAAACTGTGCATGTTGGAGCCGCGACTTATAGTTACCTTAGGAGACGAGTTATAGTTACTTGAGATAGCTGTAACTCTAACTGCTGAATTTCTATGTGCAGTGTGTAAAATCTGAACCTAACTATAGCGTCCCTGTAACCTTTATTTTTTTAGTGAATATTTATATATACTTAGGCATTGATGTGAAAGGTGTGACACTGACAAGATTCTAGACAGGAAATTTATCTGAAGGGATAGTGTGAGTGTGAGTGCAACTCTGGTCCCTTAGTGCAAAGTACATAACCTTATGAGTAGCGTTTGTGAGAATCAGCTACCTAATAGGAAAAAATGTCTCACAGCCATGGGAAATTCCGTAAAGCCTCATCTAAGTAGGTGGTTCATTTTTACTATATTAAATATTACTCTGTGTTGAAGGTAAAAAAATCAAATAACCCTCACTGCCTTTAATGGAGCTTGAATGAATTCATTCAGAGATCTTTTAAGGCATGGGCAAAGTCGGCAATTGCCCATGGCCGCCACCTTTCAATTGCCTCCCTGGTAGTCAACTTTCTCTCTATTTTACCTCCGTCTATTCTATTTCGTTATCCAAACCCTTTTGCCTACCTTTACTTTTGACCCTCTCTATCTCGTTCTCTCTCTCTCTTTTTGTTTGTTTGTTTGTTTCTTTCTTTCTCTCTCTCTTTTTGTTTGTTTCCTTCTTTCTTTCTTTCTTTCTCTCTTTCTTTCTTTCTTCTTTCTTTCTTTCTTTCTTCCTTTCTCTCTCTTTTTTTCTACCCATTGGTGGTGTTCAACGCAAGACCTATTCTAACAAAGTTTAACACATAATGCGATATAGTTGGCATTTTGGGAATTTAATCAACAGGAAATTGATAATAAAACTCAACGTTTTCCAAAAAGGACCACGGAAAGTTTTGTCTTGCCTGAGGACCCCAACATCCTTAAGATGACACTAAATCCACTTTGGTCGGTGTGATAGGTAAAACTCGTTGTTTACCTTAGAGTTCTGATGCAACCTCACCCCGTTTTGTAAGTTAAGTAATGCTATTTGTCACTTACAGAATACAATGACTGCAGCATCGAAGACATCTTCAGATCTCCTGGTCTTTGTCCTTATCAATGTTAATCAGACTATTAATCACGTTCAGGATGTAAAATGCTTCTGTGCTATATTTACAGGCAGATTACGCAAGCCCAGGGAAGGAGCGGTGAGGAAAAGGAAACTGATGAAGTAAAGGTGATTGGCGAGTACCGCGGGCCTGTTATGAAACAGGCACACGCCGTCCTATTTCTGGGGTTGCTTTCGCGTGCTTAATCACTGAACTGTGTGTGCAGCAGGAACCCCGTGGCTATCCAGGAAGGAGACGAAATTAAAGCACGGAGAGCACTCTCCACTGTGGTCATGTCACATAAAAGGCACATATCAAAATGTACCCTGGCTGTGAGAATGCATGTGAACTGCAATCAAACTGTGTGCAGATGATGAGTCTGGGGTGCTGTCCTATCTCCTTAACTGAAGCAGAAGCACAGTTGAGATGTATTTATACATGTATTCCAATATTTAAAATAACGGGGCATATTACCAACCAATAGAGATAATTTTTGTCTCTAACTTGTTTAGAGACAAAAATTATCGCCGCACATCGGCGATTTTTATCGCAGATAAACCTTGCTATTAACAAGGTTTATCGCAAATGCGATAAAAAACGGCCGCAATGCATGAACATCGCTGAAAAGTCAGCGATATTCATGCATTATCGAGCAAATGCTCTTAGCCATGTTATCCACCTCCCATTGGTTAACATGACTAAGAACTGCTCAGGGCAGGTGTTAGCTTTTGGAGATATTCGCGCTTAGCGCGAATATCTCCAAAAGTTGGTAATAGGAGATAGCGATGTTAGCGACTGTTTCCAGTCGCTAAGATCTTGGCACGCCCACTTTGCATGTCATTAGTGATAAATATCACTGACATGCAAAGCGGGGCCCAAGATGGTCGCTATCTCCTATTAGCTGTCGCTAACTGGTATTAGCGACAGCTTGGTAATAGGGAGATAATTTTATCTCCGCTTTCTTGGCTTTTAAAGCCAAAAAAGCGGAGATAAACCTCCTTGATAATATGCCCCAACATCCTTTGCAGTGTCTACGTCCAGTTAGACTTGTTATGACCAGTTTCTTGATGTTGGTTGGATTGCACGCTGAAGACTGCACTCCTCAGGTTCAATAATAATGGGGACTGAATGGACTATCAGAAACAAATTGTGAACAATGACTTTAAAATGCTTGATTTCAAATTTACAGTTCTGTATGGGCAGGACACCCTTCCATGAATGTGAGGAAGGCACATAGCCTCTCCAGAGTGTCCAGCTGCACCATTGACATAGTGTTGAGGTCATATGCATCACAGCTTGAGTTAGAAAGTCAGGCCAGGGCCATCTCGCCCTCAATCTTGATTAATGGGTCAATCGATTCCCGCCCAATGGATCCAAAGGTTAGCTATCGATACTACTGGCTTTGTATAAATGGACAGGTTAGACATCAGGTGGCTCAGATAACCCACATGGATGGGATTAAGGTGTAATCCACTACTACCCCAAATCATTATCTCCCACTGGAGTCAAGTGATCTAAAAAGTATTTTTTGACTAAATAGACTAAATTCATTGACCATGTCAAAGGCAGCCGAGAGCTCCAAGCGGAGTGGTGCAGCAACCCCGATGCGGTCAACTGTGTTCTTCTGCAGTTTATAGATCAAGTATGTTACCCCGGAGGGAATCCTAGAACTGATACCTAATTCTAAAGATCAATACAGGGAAAAGAGTTACTCAGACTGTTTTGCTTTCAATGCTTTAAGACAGGGAAGATGACGAAAAGCCCTTTCAGGGAGCAAGGCAGGGCACTCCAAAGTTAGGAAGCCAGATAATTAAGGGCTCAACCACCAGAACATGTATATAGGAAGCGGAGGAATAGTTAGGTTGAGTTTGGTAGCAGAACAAAGGGGCGATGATGGGTATGCACAAAAATTGTATTCTGTAAGTAACTCGTCCACTTTTATGCACTGCGTGATGTATCATGCAAAGAGACTCCAAATGCTTTGGTTGTCCACTGGAACTGTGGAAAATTAGTACGGTTTGGTAAACATTATCTGCGCCATCTTGCCTTTTCCCCTGATGCCACACTTTTTGTCGTGCGCACCCGCCATTTTGGTGCCTCGATCAGAACCACCCTCTGCATGCCACTGACCCCCACTCACTGGCCACCCCCGCTCTCACATGCCCTGGGTCATAAACCCCTCTTCAGCGCAGCCCTGCCTCAGAATCCCATCCTGTTCCCAGCGCGACACCTCCCTTCATTCCTTTCATGGTCCCCGGTCCTTTGATACAAACCCCCTTTTCCTGTGTGCCCGTTTGTCTTCCTCATTCCCAGGCCGCCACCTGGCCCTGCAGATACTGTTTATTGCCCCCCCCCTCCCCGTACAGTAGGAAGCTTCCCCCATTAAAGGGCCCTCGAATTGATCAAAGCCCCCACCCTATGAGATCCGATCCACCCCATGCATTCCGTGAATCGGCGGAATGTCCAGCTGCGCGATAATCATCACCTATTGTGACCGGGGTGGGGACTTCAACTGTAAATGTGCGTGGGAACGGGCCTGAAGGGGAGATTCCGAGGATGTCCTTTCATACTTCAAAGCATTGCAAGAATTTGTTACCTGCAATAAAAATCATAAACCTGGGGGAGGAGCCTAGCTCGCGACCGAGATGGCCGCGCTTTAGCTCGGCTCCGTTCGCCCGCCTGTGTTTTTCACATTTATCCTGCATTTATCCTGCCCCGGGAAGCCCTCCTTGCTGTGTGGTTCTACTACGACGCACTGCAGGCACTTACCACTTGTTCCGGTGGTCCTGGCTGCTGTGGGTCCGGTGCAGTGTCCCCGATCGTTCCCGGGACTCGAGAGCGGACTGGCCTGGTTCTTCGTCCCGGCTCCTGGGCCGGATGCAGCCTGCGGGCTTGCCCTTCGGGGCGCGCTGGAGGTGATTGGAGGGCCGCTGTTCGTGTGAGCCGGAGGTTCCTGGCTGAGAGACTCCTGTGTGGCAGCGGCCTTGGATGGTGACGCTGCCCTTCATTATTGGGGTTCCTCGTGTGTTCGGCTTCCTCCCCCTTTGTTCTCCGGTCCGGCCATTTTGTTCTTTGCCGCCCGGACTCGGAGAACGGGACTGGCGACATTGGAGGGCCGGCGAATCCCCTTCTTCTGGTGGCCCCCCTTCCTGTCCGGGGTGTTCTTCTGCCTGTCGACGGGACTTCATCTGCTTTAATGCCGCCCCGGCGGAGGTTGTTGGCCGCGCGGCCTGTTCGGGCTCTCAAGATGGCGACCAGCCCCATTTGTTTGGGCCGGGCCCAGACGAGCACTGGGGGCCCGCCACAAGGCCCGGGTGTCGGATACTGTGAATGTTTTCCTGCACTTAAGGGGATCCTGACCGTCCTGCTATCCTGGCGGCTATCGGTGGCCGCGCCACTCCTGGCTCTCGAGACGGTTCCTCACTACGGGCCTCCCGGGCCCCCGCGACCGGATGAGGCATCGATATCGCGGGGTGTGGCTGGTACTCTCCTGGCGGACTCGGCCCCGGCTGCCACCCCGGAGGCGCGCATCCTGATGGCGCCTTCTCCTCCTGTGCTGCCTCCTCTGCCCTTGGCCCGGGAGCCGGATTTTGTTTTGCCGGACTTTCATGATTCTCCTGGTCCCTCTCAATCACCACTGCCCGATGACGTCTCCTGTACCGGCCCGGATGGGTCGGCTTTTATGGATATATCCTTGGAACTGTGCCTGCATCGTTTGCTACATTCTGTGACTTTCCTGGATCTTCCATGCTTTTCTTCCTGTGACTTTTTTGGACTGCCGTTGGACTTTCCTGCTGCCTGCCTTCTGTTCTTTCTGGCAAGGTCCTCGTTGGATCGGACCCTTACTGCTTTGGATAAAAAGGGTCAGGGCTGATGAAAACTGGCTCCTATATGCGGTGGTTCATGAACGGTTTGGATGATCTCTGTGTCCTGATATGGTTCTGTGTAACTGGTTAGTGCTCCTGGACTTTGGCCTGATACTCTTTGGCTTCCCGAGGACTTGGACCCTTAACCCGGGCGGGTGGATGGGTGCATTTACTCCTGTCTTTGGCCCTCCCCCGTGTGTATGTTTGTATGTCTTTATTCCCTTCTTCCTTCCCTCCCTTTCCCCCCCCCCCCCTTTTTTGTCTTCTAATTCCAACTTTTCTTGTTCCACTAAATTTCGGGTTCAACTTAGGGCGACAGGCACGCTGCGGGGGGGTAGGCCGTAGCCTTCTGCAGGGGTGCAGGGTGGGCTTAGGGGTGGGTGGGGGGGGTCTGTTTGTGTCGGGGGGTCTTTTTCCCCCCTTATTTTCCCTTTTTGTTCTATGGCTCTTGTGTATTCACTTTTTCGGGACTCTGTCACCTTGTATCTCCCCCGGGGGTATTCTGTCCTTCTTCCGGTGTGTGGCTGATTGTGGTTTGCTGCCTCTTCTGGTATTATGTTGCTGTTACATCGCATGCCGGTTTTATTGTCCTGTTTTTCCCCCTGAGGATGCATGGTCTGGCGGGTGTTCCTTCTGTTGTCTTTTTCCCTCTTTCCCTTCCTCCTTTATGGAGGTGCCCTTTTTCCGTTGGGGTGCGTATTGCATAGTCTTTGTGATGGGGCTTTTTGACCACGTCTTCTTTGTTTGGGTGGGGGCGGAGGTGAGTGTGCGCGATTGATTGTTGCCACTGTCGCTATTTGATGTTCTGATTCTGTTTTTGTCCTTTGCTCGATTTGATTATATGGCTTCATTTTTTACGTTGTGTTTATAAAATGGCGGCTTGCCGCGGTCCCTCCCTTGTATTCTCGTATACGGCCCGTTATTCTTTTGGTCCCCTCCCCGTGCTAGAAAACTTAACCTTTATTATCCTGCTCTTGCTGAACGCTCGATGGTCTTTCTTGTTTCACCAGTGCTCCTGATGTTATATCCTGTGCAGAACTTCCTTTTGTATGCTGGTTATTTGACCGTTCTGTTTCTGGCCAGCCCGTGGGGTTGTAGGCCAGTATTTGTGAGCTTTCATTGTCAATAAAGGTTTTCAAAAAAAAAAAAAAAAAAAAAAAAAAAAAAATCATAAACCTGTGTATAAGAGGCCAGGCCTCAGAGATGCGGGGAGAGCACCTCGTGACGATACTGGCTGTCCGAACTGATGTGTTCTCCTCCGGAGAAAATAAACCTTGTTTCCTGCCTTCCAGTCTCCAGCGCCTGCCTCTTCATTGATTAATATTTTGTGGGTTAAAGAGGCGATATCGCCGGGCAAATATTGGTTGGCCTTGACCTTTTTTTTTACAATTGGCGTCCCAAGCGTGAGGTCCATCAGCGACACGTGGATCCAGTGGGAGAGGTCCTGACGACAGAGTGAACGACTGCAACGATCGGGAGAGCTCTTGCCCAATAGACCCTCGTCTGGCAGCCGATCATCCGAACTTCACTGGTTCCGAACAGACCTCTCTCGAGTGATCTACGGTCCTGACTGGGAACCATCAGGAGTGCCGCGAAGAATACGAGGAAAAGAGGACGATCGGGCGCTGGATTCGGAAGACAAGAAACTGTTCATACGGTCCGGGTAAGGTCGTGTAAACACGACAAATTGCGAAATGATTGTTTAATTGTTCGGAAAATACTAGTATTACTCTTTGTTGACTTGTTTGGAGATTCACTGTCTGCAAACAGAGAAACAACAGGCTCTCTCTCTTTGCAAAGAGTGAAGGATAGGTAACGCAGCCAGCGTGCCTATCTTTCTCCCCCACTGATTGATTATTTGTACCCACACTGATTAATTGTTTTTGACCCCGAACTACTGTTCGCGGATTGTTTTCTGGAGATTCTCTGTCTGCAAACAGGAAAGAACAGGTTCCTCTTTGCAGATAGGGAAAGGGTAGAGGACGCAGACCTTTTGCGGGCCTACTTATTCTCCCCACTGATTGTTTTGATTGACCGAGTATTGACTGTTCGATATTGGTTCATGAGGTATTCACTGCCTGCAAACAACGAAGAATAGAAATATTCTGTCTAGTCTTTGCACGCAGTGATAAGATAGGCAGTGCTGACTTTTTGTCCTCGTTGTGAGCCGTCATGTCTGTCTTCTCCCCACTGATTGATAGTTGGTTCAGCCCGGACCGTTTATTAGAGGTGGACCATCTAGCTCCGCTGGAAGGCACCCCTAATAAAGACATGTTCACAAAGTATGGATTAGTTACCATAGCCTATAGTAAGCTGTGGCACAGGTATACCAAAGAAAATCAAGAGAAACAGTGGCCACTGATAGGATCCTTCGATCTTGATAAAATAGAAACGTTAGAAATAGCCCTTTGTAATAGTAAGACAACACCTATCATGCTCGACAGTCTCGGTATGTGGCGCAAAGAAGCAATGCAACGAAAGAAAAGAGACGAAGCCAGAGTAGGTAAAGAAACGCGACAGACAACCTTCCAAGCATCTGGTAGGCAAAAGGAAGGAATAGCGGCAACACGGTTCCAAGGAGTAAACGCAGGAAGGGAACGGTGTAAAGGAACATACCGACAGGACAACCCCAAGACACAACGACCCGAAAGTAATCCCCCGACACTACGCACAGGACGACCAGACTTAGGGCAAAACCAATGTGCTTTTTGTAAATATTCCGGGCACTGGAAAGCCCAATGCCCGACTCTACTGAACGAGGGTAAGAGCAGAGGGCCGACAGAAATAACAGGCCGGCAGAAAGGGAAAAGACGTGAGACAAAGATGAATCAGACTGACACGGACAGGCCAGATAGAACCACCACGTTTGATTATGCCCGATGGCACAGATTTCGCCAGACCGATTTCAGCGACATGTTTGAGTCCTCATAGATCGAACAACGCTAAGACGGGAAACCCAGTCTAGCTCTAAGTTACCCGGTGACGAACCCAGTGCTATCGCTACTGTTCCCTAACACAAAAAGCCACCCTTTTCGGATAACATACAGAAACAATACACAGAGTAGTCTCGGACAGATTAGTATACATTCCATTAATGAACTCAAACTTTGAGTACAATGGGACTGATTACTCTCTGCTGCCCCCCCCACTCTGTGGAAAAAGGAGCAATTACAGGCCTACATAGACAACCCCCCATTACCCAGACATGCCTGTCCAAACAAAATACCTACCCCCACTCCGGAAGTTCCCGAAATGCCGCAGGTCACCGGTCACGCCCATCCAGAAGGTGAAGCACACGGCACGTGTGGGGCGGGGCCCGCTGACAGCCATCGATCGAAAGATCGCCGGCGGGATGTCCAGGAGGCACCACGGGCCCGGCATGAAATGGCCTTCCCATCCTCTCCTTCCTGGGGTGGCGTCCCCTGGGCCACGAGTAGGGAGGGGGAGGATGCAGATGACCCCCTCCCTCGTATCTCCTGGTCCGGCCATCACAAATACCTCCGCTGAAGAATTGGTACAGGGTGGGCTGGGAGGGAGAGGCGGCGCGGACGAGCCTCTCCCACCTCCCCGGATAGGAGGTTTCCCAGCCCCGGCCCGGCGCCGAAATCCTCCAGCCGGGCGGCGGCCATACTTCCGCAGCACAGGCCATAGAACAGCGGCGGCCATACTTCCGCAGCACAGGCCATAGAATGGCGGCGGCCATACTTCCGCAGCACAGGACATGCACCGCGGCAGCCATACTTCCGCAGCACAGGACATCCAATGGCGGCGACCATACTTGCGCAGCACAGGACATACAATAGTGGCGACCATACTTGCGCAGCACAAGACATACGATGGCCCTCAAGTGTACTTGTGGAGCACGGGATGTGGGGTGGCCATCATGCATGCCTATGAAAGAGGGCAGCGTGGAGTGCACCGGGAGAGGGAGACGGCGCGAACGAGTCTCCCTCGCCTCCCCAGGTGGAGGCGCCACAGTTGCACCCTAGTGCCTCTAGCCGAATGTCCTGCTCCTACGACACGGTGTTCAATTTTTTTCCACCCCAAAAGGTCTCTTCCACTCTTGCAGACTCGACAAAGGGCGGCTGCTGCGGGGCCTCAAAATGGCGTCTGGACCCCCTGGAAGGCGGGTCTAGGCCGCTAAAGTAGCTTTGACCAGCAGTATAATTCGGACGCTTGCCCACCGGGGCACGAGCCCCCACCTCCGACAGCATCCCCACAGCCTTGAAGATTCTACAAAAGTCCCAGGAGCCCTCGGCCCCTACAGGCTTCCGGTGAGGGACAACTGCCTTGATCGCTAACGAAATAAGCATGACATAGCCACCCCTTCTGTTAGCACGAGTTTTTTGAACTGCCGAAAAGGACTCTGGTCCAACCGCCGGTTGTGGGAAACATTCTGTCCCTGATGCTACTTCCGGACTAACCCGGCCCCGCCCACAATGGCGCCGGTATCAATAGGAACTTACGAACACCTTGTGGTGTTTTTTAGCTAATAAGACTTGATGTTCTGAGATATGTATATGATCCTTTGTACACTTGACGAAAAAGAGGGAGGGTTCACTTGACGAACATGTAAAAAGGATCCCGTTAAAATGTTGGTTTCAATGTACGATTTATTATGATATTATTGTAACTGATACATAACCTCGCTTATGACACACGCCCACGGTATGCATATAGGAAATTTGATTGCAACTAGTCCGACTGTGCTTCCAATTATGAAATGAATGCCCCTTGATCCCTCCACTATTGATAGACGTTTTTAGTTTCCTGCAAATGAATGAATAAACCCCTTTCTTTTACATGTTTTTAATGCTGCAAAATAGCCCCCCTACTGTACGCACTTTAGCCATCGCCGTGTCCGGCCAAATATGATTGCACCCTCATATCTACGCTGAACGATTGTGCAAATAAAGGTTTTCCAAACTATGAACAGGTATTGCATGCTTTTTGTAAAATGTGGGATCAGCGGGAGAGTTTTTCTGTGCGCTCTGCTTTGTTCTCTTTTTAAGGTTATTAGAAGACGGTTGCTCAGCCACGGATTGAGGATCGAATCTAAGGCACGATACTCTGCCCCCGAATATGCGACTGGCTCAGGAACTAATGCATGGAGAAGGACCTCGACTTCTAAGGACGGGTAAAATGGAGTGGTGTAAATGATAGAATGTTGTAAAGGTATGGTACTCAAAGGTACTAGGGAACAGGGTTGGCCGAAGAGCCGATATGCCTTAGAACATCACAGCGTTGGAAAAGATTTAAGGACCATGATAGCTAGATACATCTACCAACTAGATACCTCGCACTAAGCACCTCTGATTTTTAACGTTTCCCTACACACGGCCTATAATGCCACACTCGGACCGTCTCCCTCGTGAACAACCTATCGCTCGTCATCCTTGCGACACTGCCCCCCCCCCCCTGGCTTCAGAAACCAAGACCCCAGGGATTCTATCCCGAGGAGATAAGACGAGTATGTGGTAAGTAAAGGACTTTCGTGCCCATGCATTTGATATGCTCGAATGTTGTCCCCCTCCCTTCCCCTCTTTTCCTCCCTCTACAGGTTACATTGGAATCACGACTGAGGTATGGTGAAGATCTGAAGCCTCGCCATGTCTGATACACGAAGCGGACTAACGCTGCAAGGTGGCACCTAAGGATACCCACAAACTACTCTTGTAACGAAAGAGCCAATAAGTTGTATGATATGATGAAACACGATCACCCCTAATCCGTGTTGTGTGAATGGGCACATGTCACGTATGTCTGAAACTATGAGAAAATGTTTTTATGCGACTGAAGCGTTGACTTAACTAGTCAAAGGACCGAGAGTGCGAGAAGTGCGACACAATGGTGCCTTTTACTCAATGCATGTCCCTTGTACCCGGCCTAATGCTCGTCCGTCCCAAACTGCATGCTTTCGAAGTTCTAACACAGACCTGTAATGTCTCATGTTGTGTAATGCGCTGAATAGCCTGTCTTAATACACGGCCACCCCCCCATGCCGCACGTGTACTATTTAGCCTATTGTTGCACACCTCTCTCTCTCTCTCTCTCTCTCTCTCTCTCTCTCTCTCTCTCTCTCTCTCTCTCTCTCTCTCCTCCACACTCTCACTCTTCTGAACGACTAGCACCTAATTGGCAAACCGCCACCCCTGGTGCACCACCCAATTGGCTCCAAATGCCGCAAGTATTTGCACAAATTTGTCTTAAATAAAATCACCTTGATGCCATGTTACTACCTCTCCTTTCTGCTAAATATTGATGAAATCGAGAAAACAAAGGAGAGAGTAAGGGATTGTGCCCACTCCGAGTGGGCAGGATATACTCCTGTTCCCCTGGACAAGGATATGCAAAACAAAAGAAGGAGTATGCAGCCGAGCAGCGGACGGTAGCTGTAGGTAATGGGCCATGTTCCACGCCAGATAACTAGTACGTTGTACCGCGTGATGTACCTACCCCCTGCCCGACGAAGCACCAAACAAAAACGATATTAGTTTTTGTTTTTCTAATTTTTGCTCCACAACGTTGTGAGCATTTCACCTAGGTACAACTGTGCCATAGGTTTCACAAGGATTTAGGATAGGGTGAGTCCTTTAGGAGGCTCATACCGTCCATCTCCTTTGGTCCTGAAGAATACCGGGAATTATCCCATAAGGTAGAAACATGTTGACCTAAAAACACCACCAACACATATAGAGATACGTAGGTCGTAACTTCCCCCTTCCAGTATCTCGCATTTTGTTTTAATATTGTCCAGTTGCTTTTTAATAAAACTCATTTTTTAAAAAGACAAACCAGGACATTTTTAACATCACCCCTTTTTTTGCACCTACACTTCACAAACCCGCTCCACTGTACTACAGGTGTTGAAGCACACCCTGGTGACGCTAGGCCACCAGGGTGGACCCCGATGATGAAGCATGTCACCACTAGGTGGTGAGTGAGGGGTTTATTATCAAAAAAGGATTATTTCTCCATTTTTTGGTTGACCCCCACCTGAAATATTGATGAAACCCAGAATTGGCCAAAAAGGAAAGGACAGGTAAGACGACTGAGGTTCCCTAATCTGACCCGTAATAAGGGAACTACATGTCAGTGGCTTTTATGATAAAAATGCCTCAGGTAAACACGACCTTCCCCGTCCCGAATTGTCTCAATACCCAAACAGTAAAGGTGATCGAAACATCCCCATCTTCCCAGAACGCCCCCAGTTTTGTATCAGCTGCCCCGGACGATAGTTTAAAAAACTGTCCCTCACCCCTGGTTGTAAGAGATGGGTCGACTCACAACTAACACAGGCCAGCCGTTGTTCCTAGAAATGATTTGTTGATGAGCAAGCTACAGAGTTTAGAATTCGAGAAATATCACTGAAACGCTTACCAACTGAACTGTGGCCTCCTGCTAGATAACGCCCTCATGACACAAAGCAAGACGATAGTCCCTTACCCCAGTTTGCTATGTTCCTAGTTGTTTTCTATAAGACCCCGGTTTTTAATGAAGTAGTCAGGTTGTAAGAGACTATGTAGGAATTAGAATGATGTTTGCAAAGTTAAGATTAGACCGAAATGAAGAAATTGTTGCAATAAACCCTGTTAAAAGTAAAATGTTTAGCTGAAAGGTAGGATGCATTGGTAGAATGGAAAACTGTTTAGCCTCTGTTCGTTCCTCAGAAAGATACCTATCAGACCATGGTGATAGCACGTTGCACTTTTTCGTAAAATATAAAGCCCTGGAGAACGGTATAGCTTCGTGAGGCTCGTACTAGGAAAGTGGGTCTCTGCCAGAAGAACTGACGTGACTGTAATAAACAAAATGCAATGAATAGGTACCAGATCTCGTACCACGACAATGAACGTAACACCAACAAACACCAAAGAAATAGTTACGAAGGAAAGTTATAGGAAATCCAGCAAGCCCATCATCAATTATTTATATGTTGGTTGTAAACCCCAATGTAACGGATGTTTCTTAGTTGCTTGGAGCTGGGAGAGAAATAGACTTATGTGATTACCTTCCTCTGCCAATTTTCTAAAGACTGTCTTTTCAAACTCATTTAAGGGTACCACTGTCGGAGGAGAGAAAGACCGGATGTGGGAGCACGCGGCCTGACTGCAGATCGTGGGACATCTGCGACATTGGCCAAGGCGAGACCGCAACAGTAAGGAGTCGCAGGACGAGGCACTGTTTTCGACAAAATGAGAGGAACGGGCTGATCTGATGCCCCTGCTCGATGATCAACATGTGCCGGAAAGTCCCCGCCCTCTGAACTCGGTCATGGACCCGCCTACCTGAAATTTTCTGTCCCCCTGGTCTGTTCCCGATCTGGCCCTGCTCCATCCCCTTTTCCTCCGCCTACCCTAAAGGACTACTCACACACCCCCTTCTCCCACCTGAACTCTTTGACAATCGACTCGACACAGGGCGAAAAAGGACCTTTTTGACCAGGAAAACGAGAAAAAGGTCATGCCCTGCAACGCAGGACCTAGAATAGAGCTGGACACATAGCTCCACCGCCGGTGCTCAACAGTGCCAACAGAAGACTACAAAGAATGCTGAGAACTCACTAATAATGGCCCACGACAATAAGACTCCCCCTTCGAACAGTGACACCCCTGATTATCGTTTTTTCTACGTCTCATTTCTCTCCCAGCCACCATTGTATTGATTATGCTCCAACCGAATACGAAATGAACTTACATTTGTAATAACCTATCAGTCCATATTCCGAATGACTATAAGCATCTATGAAATGTACCCAATGCTCTCACTACGGAATCGTTTTTGTCCGATATTGCATTACTATGACTTTCCTGCAACGAGCTTAACGATAGGCCCGCCTCCTAGGATGAAAGATTTTAAATGTACTGTTTACAGCTCCTTCACATGGGTTCCTACTTCTTTTACTCATGATCGCCCCAGTAGACATGGATAGGAAATAGGCCAGCAAGATGTCTTGGGAATGTTAAAGGGAGGACTGTGGAAAATTAGTACGGTTTGGTAAACATTATCTGCGCCATCTTGCCTTTTCCCCTGATGCCACACTTTTTGTCGTGCGCACCCGCCATTTTGGTGCCTCGATCAGAACCACCCTCTGCATGCCACTGACCCCCCACTCACTGGCCACCCCCGCTCTCACATGCCCTGGGTCATAAACCCCTCTTCAGCGCAGCCCTGCCTCAGAATCCCATCCTGTTCCCAGCGCGACACCTCCCTTCATTCCTTTCATGGTCCCCGGTCCTTTGATACAAACCCCCTTTTCCTGTGTGCCCGTTTGTCTTCCTCGTTCCCAGGCCGCCACCTGGCCCTGCAGATACTGTTTATTGCCCCCCCCTCCCCGTACAGTAGGAAGCTTCCCCCATTAAAGGACCCTCGAATTGATCAAAGCCCCCACCCTATGAGATCCGATCCACCCCATGCATTCCGTGAATCGGCGGAATGTCCAGCTGCGCGATAATCATCACCTATTGTGACCGGGGTGGGGACTTCAACTGTAAATGTGCGTGGGAACGGGCCTGAAGGGGAGATTCCGAGGATGTCCTTTCATACTTCAAAGCATTGCAAGAATGTGTTACCTGCAATAAAAATCATAAACCTGTGTATAAGAGGCCAGGCCTCAGAGATGCGGGGAGAGCACCTCGTGACGATACTGGCTGTCCGAACTGATGTGTTCTCCTCCGGAGAAAATAAACCTTGTTTCCTGCCTTCCAGTCTTCAGCGCCTGCCTCTTCATTGATTAATATTTTGTGGGTTAAAGAGGCGATATCGCCGGGCAAATATTGGTTGGCCTTGACCCTTTTTTTTACAGAAGCAGTAGAATAATCGCCTATAAGCAGTGATATGAGTTTGTCTGTTTGGATTAAAATCAGGTGCGCTGCCAGATTTGGAATAGTTGAAGACTCTTAATTGCTTTGCTTTCTTATGCTCCCTTAAATACAGGCTATTGCAATAATCGATTCTAGATAGGATTAAAGCTGGTGCTTCAATGTATGACCTTCTAAGGGAAGAAAGGAGATTTTTTTCTTGAAAATTCATAGATGAAGCAAGTGGACGAAAGTTTCCTGATTTGGAAATGCAGACAAAGATTCTCATCTAAGTAGATCCTCCCCCACCCCCCCAAATCCTTAACAGCCATTTTGGGAGGGGAATAGGCCCAGATCTGTTGGCCACCAGGTGTTACATAGATATTCAAAAGTGAGGGACTGACACCCCCTGAGGTACTTCAACTATGACTTGATATGCTTCGGACAGCGAAGAACTCATCTGCATTTTCTGGTCGCGATCGATCAGGAACAAAGAATTGCCACACCAGGCTAGTGACACCAGCCTCCCTCATTCTAGCCAATAAAACGGCATGAGAGGCGGTGTCAAAGTTGGCTGGGAGAGCAAGAAGGGTCAAGGCTGCACAGCCACCTTCTCCCAAAGCCCCCCGTAGATAGTCAACAACAGGAGCTAAGGCTGATTCTGGGCTGTGCATTGGTACAACGCTTAACTGCACCAAATCTAGTCGCAAGTGAGCTTTTAATAAATCAGGCAAGATGCTGCTGACATTTCTTTCCAGAACATTAGTTGGGAGAGGCAGCAGGGAGACTAGGCAATAGGTATCAAGAGTAGCTGGATCTGTTTATGATTCCTTCAAGTTCGGAAACAACCACAAGTTCCAGCTGCTTGGTACCACACCTGTACTCAAACAAGCAAAGCACGGTTAGTTAGCATTGGGTCTATCCTGTATACTGCTGGGGAGAGCATGGTTCTAATGGGGAACCAGGTATAACCTTCAAGGTGAGCTTTCTTACATCACTCTCGGAAAGTGGAGCAAACTCCAAAAGTTGCATTAGATCAGAACAATAGTGTCTATTCACCCACTGGTTATAGTTGTGTTAATCGATTTAACAAATTTGCACTCATTTTATTCAGCATTTCATGAAAAAAGAAGCAAATTCATTATTAGTCTCTAAGGGGTCATTGACATTTCGGGAGAGGCTATTGGTGTTAACAAATGCAAAACAAACAAACAAACAAACAAACAAACTCATCACCAATTCAAAAGATTTCTCTCTGTACATTAATTGTATTTGTGATCTGCTCCACAAGGAAAGTGTCTTTTTGGCAGACCTCAACTGTTTCTTTTAGTTGTGAAGGGATGCTGCATACATTGTTTTGGGATCACCCTTGTAATTTCTTTGCCAGGCTTTCTCAAGCACCTTTCCAATTCATAAAGCTCCTTTTAAAGCCATGACACTGTTCTCTTTGCTCTTTTTGGCTTAAGCTAAGTTTTTGGGTCTATAACATGGAGGGCGTGGACAACCCAAGCATTAGAGCACCGATGTAAGTCCTCAACTTCCTCCACTTCAAGATCAAATCTAGATTGTGTGGCTTCTAGGACTGCTGCTCAAGACTCTTGAGGCACTTTCTTCCGTACCCATACTTCTCCCAGTGACGAAGGCGGCTTAAAACCAGCCTTCCCTCCGCTACCCGCTTAAATGGAATTAAAAAGTGGTCAGTTCAATTTTGTGGGAGACTAGTAATGCCCTGAATATTCTTCTCACTTGCTAGAAGTCAACCAAATGTGTTACCTTAGATGTGAGTTAGAATAAATAAGGTAGGACAAGCCCAAGGCTTCACAGTGGTCCAATGCATTGATTAGAACACTACTTTGCTGTAGCTATTTGTTGATTAAAAAGGAGCAGTAAATTGACTCTTTCAGAGAAACACTACTGCAGAATTCTACTTGACGCCAAATTCTGAATCTGGTTTCCACATTAGGTTGTGCTCACATCATGATTCCAAGGTGTACGAAAACACGCAGTTTCGACAGGTAAACCTGGTACATTTTTTCTTCAGAAAACTACAGCAGTCCAAATGATACATCTCTAAATGCTGTAAAGCTTTCCCCAATACAGCATTTTGTCACATTCAGAGGTGCAGAATGGAGTGGTAATACCGCACCTGACAAAAGTCGCAGCCCGCAGTGTCAGCATTCACCAGATGAGGCAACACAAGCCCAAACACCACAGATTGTGCAATAATGCCTTTCACACAACAATAGGAAATTAGTTATTACATAAGTTCTCACAATGCATATTCCTTTTAGACAGCTCTTTCTTTAAGAAAACAGTGATACACGTGGATGTATGACTTGCAATCAGGATGAAATATGGCAGGAGTGCAATACTGCGCGTGACTGGCACTGATGGAAGCTTAAAGTATAGAATTGCATAACGCATGAGAGGTGCAGAGTGAACCCGAATCATTGCAACCAGGCATGCTATGTATTGGATAATCAAGATAAAGCGCCTACACCGGATCAGGCATGGTGTTAAAACTCAGGAGCGTATGAGGCCATGTGTCCCTAATGGCACCCGTCCCTAACACAGGTGAAATAATACGCACTTCAAGGAAATAAGGGGCATATTATCTAGAACAGATTTATAAATTATCGCCGGTTTAGCAGCAGACAACTGCCACTAGAACGGCGATAATGAGCTTGATAATATGACCTTGAGAATTCCCATAGAATCCCAGGTTCTGGTGTCAACCTGGGCTTCTATTGGAATTCTCCAGGGCATATTATCAAACCCATTATCGCCATTTTAGCTGCAGTTTTCTGCCGCAAAACCGGCGTTACAATTATCATCTAGAGTCAGTAGCAAATTGTAAAACATGAAGGTTTATTAAAACAAATCAAGGTGCAATACAGGAGGCAAAAATAATAGTTGATCGAAAAACATAGTTAATCAATATAGGGAATTATCATTGGGCTCAATAAAATAAAATACAAGGATCTGACACGAAGTGAAGGTTTAGAGCAAAAAGCATGAGATAAAAATTGACAGGTATTCAGGGCTAGATTAAACATTTATTCATACAGTGCAATACAGCAAGACAAGTTATTGCGCTACGTGAAAGGGAGAGGGGAGGAAAGCACCATATCTATCAAGATTGCTGCTCTGACACACAATCTGCTATCTAACTCCAAAGCAGGCAAGCTTGCGGCTCGGTCCAAGGATGCCTGCATGCAGGCAGGATTGTTTTTGTGCAGGAAGGAACAAAAACTATTCTTAGATGCATTTTCCTCTTTCTAAGTGTGCTGCATCATGGAGCACACTTAGAAAAAGGAAAAAAACCTAGGAGAAATAAGATTTTCTCCTTTTTGCACATCTCCTGAGAAGGCATGCAATTCTGACGTATTCCCTGGTTTATCAGTGTTGGTAAATATGGGTATGCATCAGAATGCATGGGAGGATGCGTTAGAACACCCACATTCCACCCATGTAATGCTCCCATTACCCAGTGTAATACAAGGCAGCAACTTGCGCATCCTTGTTTACACCTGATTTGCCAAGCCAGGCAGAGCTACGCAGGGTGCCTCTACATGCAGGGCCGGACTGGCCATAGCGGGTACCAGGCAATCCCCCGGTGCACCACACGGGTGGGGTCCGTTTTTGGGCCCCTGGTGGCCGTTTTTGTTGCAGGGCCATACGGCCATGTACCAAAATCGGCCGAAAACCGGCCCCGGCAAAGAGCTCAGCGGCACCTCCGACCTACTCCCCCCACCCCCCGAATGGGGAGGGGGGGCCAGCCAAGCACTTTGTCAGGGCCGGTTGTGGTTCCCAGTCCGGCCCTGTCTGCATGGCACGGTAAATTTGAATTTAGATTTTGTGTCGCGCTGTGTTGACTTGCGCGGTGCAAGGGCAATGCAAAACCATCAAAAGTCAGACCCTTGTCCATTAGAGTAAGGGCAAACCAGACATGGCTCTCCTCCAAAATGCACCATCTAATATAGGAGAGAGCACAGTGGAAATTGCATGGTCAGCATAAGGAGATCATAATTGTTGCATCAATTGATAAATCAGAATATAAAATGTAGCGCAGCATCATCTAACACCATCCCAAGACCATCCCCTAAATTAACATTAATACAATTCCTTTGACATAATGTCATTGGATGTGCTAATACCAAATCTGGTTACATTGAAAACAATTACAGTCTCATATAAAAAGGTCTATAGTAGCACAAGTAGGAAGAGCCTTGAATGTAGCTAACGGCTTCCTCTGGAGTTCTTCGAGAACAGTTTCTCTATACAGAGCATTTAGGGGCAGATTTACAAGCCCATTGCATCACTTTTGCCTCATTTTCCCATGTTAAAAATGACTCAAAAGTGGCGCAAGAGGCTTGCAAATAAGCCCCTTCGTTTGTGCACATTTTGGTTACATGCATTGAGCAGAGAAATGTAAGCTCACATCATGGCTGCGTTGAAATCCAAGAGGGAAGTTAGGCCTATAATCCGGGTGCTGTTTAGTTAAGAATATGTAAATTCATTTTACAAAGTGCAGTGGTTTTTTTAGTGCAGGAATGTTCATAATGTCAAGTCATCTTACACACCCTGGGGCATATTACCAACCAATAGAGAAAATTGTTGTCTCTAACTTATTTAGAGACAAAAATTATCGCCGCAAATCGGCGATTTTTATCGCAAATAAACCTTGCTATTAGCAAGGTTTATCGCAAATGCGATAAAAAACGGCCGCAATGCATGAATATCGCTGAAAAGTCAGCGATATTCATGCATTATCGAGCAAATGCTCTTAGCCATGTTATCCACCTCCCATTGGATAACATGGCTAAGAACTGCTCCTGGGCAAGTGTTAGCTTTTGGAGATATTCGCACTTAGCGCGAATATCTCCAAAAGTTGGTAATAGGAGATAGCGATGTTAGCAACTGTTTTCAGTCGCTAACATCTTGGCACGCCCACTTTGCATGTCATTAGTGATAAATATCACTGACATGCAAAGCGGGGCCCAAGATGGTCACTATCTCCTATTAGCTGTCGCTAACTGGTGTTAGCGACAGCTTGGTAATAGGGAGATAATTTTATCTCTGCTTTCTTGGCTTTTAAAGCCAAAAAAAGATAAAGCCCCTTGATAATATGCCCCCCTGACTTTTAGGCGGCAGGTGTCAGAGAGGTAAATAGACAACTGGAATGAATAAGAAATCACCCACCAAAAATACCGTAGTAGTATGAAAGTGCAAACATAAGGACTTCGCTGCAGCAGTTAATAATTGTGTTGATGTTATTTTCATCATCTCTCCTCTTTTCTTTCTTGTGCACGAAATATTGACTCTATGGTAAGATGGACTGCTTTATGAGGTATTATCTGGTGACACTTCACTCCCCTGTTTTCAGCTTGTGAAAAGTGTCCACGGCATCTATTTGATGTCATTGCACATGACAACATCGTCTGAAAACATAGCTTTTGTATTTAATTCATATATCTACCCAGCTCAGTTCCACATATGGTGGACTAGGTTGACACTCAATGTTAACTCCAAACCTACCATACCTAAGGGCATATCAACAAGCGGCAGCGAGAATATTATCGCCGCTTTAGATAATATTATTGCATTATCAACAAGGACACGCTAGCGCGTGTTTCCTTGCATTAGCGCCCCTTGGCAGCGCACCTCCCATCACATCGTTAATGAGATGCAAAGGAGGCATGCCTGACAAAACCCCATGGGTAAATATCGCTAACCCAGCTTCGTGAAATTAACAACGAGGGTTAGCGATATTTAACATCTGTTAAAATCCTGACTAAGGCATACCTAACATGGGGGGTGGATTGTGTGGCTAAGACCACAGGCCCTATCACCAAGGATATCGCCGTTTTCCATGTAACATTGCTGGAAAACCATGGTGAAAATGTTAGCGATGTTATGTTATGTTATGTTATATTATGCATTTTTTATTAGGCGCACAGCTGCTCCAGCGAAGGAGCGTCCTGGCGCCGCGACAAGGTAGCAGCACAACACAACAAGATAACACACAGTAAAATTAAACTAAGGGAACAGGAAGGTTTTCAGCGCACGGCGGAAGGAAAGCAAGTCCCTGAGGGCGCGAATCGCCAGGGGAAGGGAGTTCCACAACATCGCTGCACGAACTTGAAAAGAACGTCCGCCAGCTCTGCTGCGCTTGAAGCGAGGGACAACAGCTAGTTCTAAGTCAGCAGATCTTAATGCTCGCGCAGGAGTGTGGTGAGCCCCCGTTATATCTAGTGGGTCGGACGACAAGAGATGGTAAAACTCGTCCAACTTCAATTTGTTCCAGCGCCGTCTAGGAGTTGGACACACCACTGGTTTGGGCTGCGTGACAGGTACGGGGCACTGGATCTGTATCAAATAATGATCAGTCCATGCCAGCGGTGTAAGGTTAGTAATACTGGCTTCCGCCATGTTGGTAAAAAACGGGTCGAGAGTATGCCCCCCAATATGGGTGGGTTGTGAGACCAACTGAGCCAGCTGGAGCGCTTCTAGGTCTGCCATAAAACTAGACACTGACGGGCTAGAAAGATTGTCAAAGTGTAGATTCAAATCCCCAATAATGGAGAAATTAGAGCACCCTACAGCCAGTTTACTGATAACATCTGGTAGTGCAACTCTAAAGGCCACTTCACTCCCGGGGGGTCGATAGATCAATAACCCCGACAGGGTAAAATTGGGCGTGATAGCTACCTTAAAGATTGCAGTTTCACAGCCAGAAATACTCTGTCCCTGCCACGTGCACGAGTAGCAGGACTTGACCGCAAGGGCTATCCCTCCGCCTCTAGAACCTCGATTAAGAGTGAATACCGAGTATTCAGGCGGGAAGGCCAGGTTGACAATGGCCGTATCGGCATCCTGCAGCCAGGTCTCTGTCAGACAGAATATATCTGGCGAATCATGGCATAGCAGGTCAGAGATGTCCAGGTGATGCTTTACCAGCGACCTGGCGTTCAAATTCCAGATGCTGATAAAAGAAGATGGACTAACAGCCACAGTGACACGATCCTTAAACCCCCTTCCAAGGGGGGCGGGGAGAGTAAACCGCCCACAACCGCAAGAGAGAGGGCCACCTAAGGGGTCCACCCGCGTTGTCCCGCAGGTCCCAGATGACTGACCAATGGCAACGAGTCTGTCTCTGGCATAGCACAACATTATGCTCAAAAGAAAAGCCACAAAGGGGCACAGTCCTGCCCCGCCCTGCACGTCCTGTCGCGGACGGGCGCAGACGGGCAGGACTCTGGCACGACTCCGGCCACGCGAGGACACGCCCGCTACGCGATCCCGCTACGCTGGGGGAGGAGCGTTAAGTAGGCGTCCCGTCGCAGGAGCATGCGCAGTCACGCGCTGGCGAATAGAACCTCCCCTGCCCAGGCAAAGATGGCGACACCCGGGGACCAAGCCCGCCAAGCGGCGGTGGGGGCACAAATTAGAATGCAAGTAAGGGGGTTATTAACAAGCATTTACAATGCAACGGTTTCGCCTTTGTAAAAGTTAGAGCTATTGGCATTGTAAATGACAACATTTTTATTTATGTGTTGGTTTTGAAAATAGATAAATAAATGTCACTGTCATTTACAATGCCAATAGCTTAATCTCTCGCAAATGCAACACACAAACACAGACCCACACTGAGTCCCACACACATACATACCTACAGAGCCACACGCAGAGCCACACACACACAGCCACACACACATACACAGAGCCACATACACAGACACACACACAGCTACAGACACACACACACACACACACACTTCATCCACCCACTAAGTCCATATAAATTACCATAGATAAAAATTGTTGCAACTGTATAAGATGATAGTGAACGTATTTGGATCCAATTTGGCATGAACACAGAAACACTTGAACTCAATGCCCATCCAGGACTACATACTTTGAGAAGAATCTCATAGTAATATATGAAGCAGGGATGCAACCTCATATTCACTTAAAGTGCTTCGGCAGTAAGACAAAGAATCTAGTCTCAGGTTTTAAAAAAAAATACTTTGCTCTGTACTTGTAGAGCTCAGCTAAAGGATGCACAGATGCCAGATAGAATATGTTATTATATCAAGCTTGCTATGATGCATCTGCCCCCTGTTCTGTGTTCTTGGCTGCCATGGGTGCAAGACTGGACAATACAGTTGGTTTGACCCCAAATTACTGCAAACTTGTAAAAACAGCCTTGAAGTAAAGCCACACAAAAAGCTACTGACCAAAGTGAAAAGAGATCCACCAAGCCAAAATAAATGTTCTTTCTATGCTGGTTTCCAAAGGAAAAGTATTTAAGTGTTTGTCAATTTCATGGGGTTCCTGTTAAGACTAGCTAAGCACAATACTGTCTTTATTACTTGCTATCAGCATTAATTAGGTTGAGCCTGGGCGGCACAGGCGCTGCTCTGTGAGGCGTGCTGTATTAGAGTATGTACATGAAGCTCCACCAACTCTCCGCCCATATTTTTCATTGGCTTGTGACACTGTCTTTTATAAAGGCTGGCTTCTGCATCGTTAATAGGCTTGTTAGTCCCTCTCTAGTACCGCCTTGCCTTTATTTGTAACCTCCAATGAGGACTGGCCCTTTTACTTCTGTTGTTACACGGTATGTATTATTTAGTGTGTAAGCACTATTATCTTTAATGAGTTTCTCTTACTGCAGACACAAAATGCTTTCCTGCAACATTCAGCACACCATGCACGCTTTCACTATCCTAGTAACGCAGGACAATGGTGGCAGCTTCTTGGAAGTGAAATAGGTCTGGCATTTACAAGAGTTTGAGCTATTGGCATTGTAAATGACAATGCCTTTTATTTATGTATCATCAAAACAGATAAATAAAAGGTGTTGTCATTTACAAAGCCAACAGCTTAAACTCTCGCAAATGCGAGACCTATTGCATTTCAAATGCCTGTTTATACTTTTATTTCATTTACTAATTAGTTCGAGCCTCAGAATTACAATTTAAAACGGAAAAAAAACAATCTTCCTAATAATTCCTATATTGTCCCAAGCGAAATTTGTGCATACTCTGTGCTGGCCTACTTGAAACTGCACAGTGCTGCAGCGCACTACCTGCAAGAAAGAGTCTGGGACTGCGCAGAGTGCACCCCTCCTGCTAAATGAGATGGGGGGGGAAGTGAAAGGGCAGAGAAAGGGACAAAGAATAAAGAGAAAGGGAGACCGAGGGATGGGGCCAGATTAGAGAGGAAAATCACAATTAAAGGAGCAGGACAAATGGAGAAGGAGAAAGGGAGAGGGAGAACGTGAAAGAGGTAGAGGGATAGAAAAAGGGAGGGAGGGCGAGGGATAGAACAAGCCAGTGAGCAAGCAGTACGTTGTTCCCGTTTCTTTAACGACAGCAACTTTACTTGCTACAAGCATTGCTAATCTACTTAACTGGTCACACAAGCCCTCGAAAACTGGCCTGGCCAGGGTGGCAATCAACAAGATACCAGATCGCGGAGACTACTGCATAAGAAGCAGTTCAGTTCACTTATTGCTAAATGTTAGGTAAACATGGCTGCGATACAACATATTTTCACAATCGGCGCGTTACACAGTCATTCATTCACCCACTGAAAACTGTTACGCATAGATGAACATCTGCTCCAAACGAGCAAAGGACTATTGATCATATCCAATAGAGGAAAACCCCGTGTACTTCTCCAGTGACGGCTAAAAGTAAAAACTCTCCAATGATCTCCTAAGATCAAACGCAATTAACCTGAATACTAAATCTAACCGGATAGATTGCATACTCTCTACTAATCTCACACACACATAAGATACAACTGTTGTTTTTTTACAGCTCCCAACAAAGGAGTCCAAATATCACGGAAACTGTATTAGCACTACACACTCGAAAACATAACTTAAATTGGTGGAAAAAGTAAATATGTCAATGGAGTGCGATAAACCTCACACCCCAAAAAAAAAACACTAAGCAAAACTTTCTATAGATGTTTACAAAGGCTGCAAAATACACTTTGCACACCATTAGTTTATACTTGCCGTCCATCCTTATCTAGTTGGCCTTTCTCTTGCCTTTTGCTCCCTGGTTCTATCCCCTCCATTCCAGCGTTCCGCCACTTCATTCGCACCAACACGTTACCCTTTCCCAACATTGCCCATCTGCTCCCTCTACTTAATTCCACGAAAGGGTGTGACACTAACTGTCCCAAAACAAGCATTTCTTGATGTGACTATGCACAGATTTGCTACATAAGGCGTGAATTACACCAATTGGCAAACTGAATACTTTGCCCTCTCAGCCTCCGTTTCCTATCCTTACAACTGTCACTCCACACACTCTATGTATGCCCTTACGACTAGTGATCTCATACGTATTCATTGTCATACGTGCTACTCACCAGGGACTTGCACATAGAGCGACCCGAAAGCACATAGATAGATGCCGGCAAGTGCGACTAAAAACATTCGCCGGGGAAGCCGGGTGTCCGCCATGGTAGGGAGTAGGTGCAGGGGGCTCAGAAACACAAACTCCTCGCCTTCAGGACAGCCAACGCGCCACGCTGGGATTCGGCAGCAGGAAAGACGTGGTGGGTTACAGCAGTTCTATGGAACGCGCGCACGCTCTAGGGGCGTGGCCATCGCCCCTTTGAAGAGAGAAGGAGGACTCAAGCAAAAACACAGTGGAACGGAACTCCTTCAGTAATAAATGTTGCCAGTTAGAACGTGGGGCCAGCAATGCATTGTACGATGTTGTGTTAAAGTTCAAAACGTCATATAGCGAACCACGTAATACAAGCTGTACTCTTCTTAGCTTTTAACCCATTAGTTTGCTTCAATTTGCCACACACAAGATGGCGGAGATTCTACGGGCGCTATAGTTGAGGTCTTCACACGCGCCACACCACAGACAGTCAGTATCTCTTGTCCCGCACTGTTGACGTTTGATCATTCGAGCGAGCGGGAAAAACAACAAGAAACAGGGGGGCAGAGGCTCCGGTAGACGCTGCTCGGAAAGCACAGCGTCCTGTAGGGATTCGGGGGCGTGCTCTCCCCTTCCCATTGGCTGGAAGGTAAAATTCCAGCCAATGGGAAGAGGAGAGGGCGTGACTTAAAAAAAGACACGGAAACGCCCCCGAATCGCGTCAAGGCGGGCCCTGAACTGAGTGACGCTCCTCTCCTCCAATGGCTGGCCAGGATTTACGAGGCCAGCCAATGGAGAAGAGGGGCGTGTTCAGCCCCCATACTACAGACAAAAGATTTCGGCTCCGCCCACTGCTTACGCAGTGCGACGGTAGCCGAAACCTAAAAACGGACAGCCCGGAGGACAATACACTAAATAAACAGTTTTAAAATAGGAAATGAAACGCGAGCGCGCAAGACGCTCAAAGCAGCAATGCGCTCCGCTACCTCGTCAAGGTGGAATAGTCAGGACTCGCCTTAAGTAGGCGTCCCGTCGCAGGAGCATGCGCAGTCACGCGCTGGCGAATAGAACCTCCCCTGCCCAGGCAAAGATGGCGACACCCGGGGACCAAGCCCGCCAAGCGGCGGTGGGGGCACAAATTAGAATGCAGGTAAGGGGGTTATTAAAAACGGACAGCCCGGAGGACAATACACTAAATAAACAGTTTTAAAATAGGAAATGAAACGCGAGCGCGCAAGACGCTCAAAGCAGCAATGCGCTCCGCTACCTCGTCAAGGTGGAATAGTCAGGACTCGCCTTAAGTAGGCGTCCCGTCGCAGGAGCATGCGCAGTCACGCGCTGGCGAATAGAACCTCCCCTGCCCAGGCAAAGATGGCGACACCCGGGGACCAAGCCCGCCAAGCGGCGGTGGGGGCACAAATTAGAATGCAGGTAAGGGGGTTATTAAAAACGGACAGCCCGGAGGACAATACACTAAATAAACAGTTTTAAAATAGGAAATTAAACGCGAGCGCGCAAGACGCTCAAAGCAGCAATGCGCTCCGCTACCTCGTCAAGGTGGAATAGTCAGGAATCGCCTTAAGTAGGCGTCCCGTCGCAGGAGCATGCGCAGTCACGCGCTGGCGAATAGAACCTCCCCTGCCCAGGCAAAGATGGCGACACCCGGGGACCAAGCCCGCCAAGCGGCGGTGGGGGCACAAATTAGAATGCAGGTAAGGGGGTTATTAAAAAAGGACAGCCCGGAGGACAATACACTAAATAAACAGTTTTAAAATAGGAAATGAAACGCGAGCGCGCAAGACGCTCAAAGCAGCAATGCGCTCCGCTACCTCGTCGATAGCTGGCGATATTCAATCTGACGGATAATTGTCGCTGCCTCGTGTTGATATGCCCCTTAGTAGTAAGTGCTTGATAGCCCGATTAGTTGAGGATGACATATTTGTAAAGAGGTATTTAAGTAAGGTGGAGACTTTGGGAGTCTGTGCTTTGGCCAACAGGTTTTTTGCTAAATAACTTTAAATATACTGAATTGTATTGAAATTTAAATAAACAGAAATTGTGAAAAAAACAATTTATAATGCAGACAAATGTTAACCAGATACATCAAAAACTATGATGTGGTCTATGCTATGTATATCTCTGTATCAAACGATGTTGGAAATCAATGTTAGTATTTCTTCGAAGTACACACGTAAAGGTTCGAGTATGTTGCAATGCCCACATGGCAGTGGGATAGGGATATGTCCAGTTGGTGAGGGGTTGGGGAAAAAGTGAGATTAGCTGTACGTGTTCAGAGAAAGGCTTTCTCCCTTACCTGTGCACCCACCAGGATTGTAAACTTTAGTTAAAGTAGGTAGGCCATTAGTTGTAGATGAATAGGTGGTCAGCAGGTTAGGAACATCTAATCAGATGCAGGGAGTGTAATTTTGGAAGATGGCATGGATTTGTCAGTGGGGCTAAGGAAGCCCTGAGGCTGTTGTGGGAGGCTAGACAGACTGATCAGCTCACCCCTGGCATAAATGTGGGGGAAGTGGGGGTGGTAAGGGGTAGGCACTGAGGATTTCTGCAGATGGAGTAGTAGCAACAGCATTAGCCTGCTTGACTTGGTGCTTGAGGAGTAGAAGGATGGCAGGGCAAGCATGCGGGTTGATGTATGTGGGTCTTAGGAGGCAGGGTGAGAAGGCAAGTGCTGAAGTGTGGAAGCTGATGGGGGGCGGTCCGGCCACACACAACAATGTCATGCAATGAACAGCTACTTAAAGCAGAAGCACAAGGAGAAGCTGACACAGTGTGGACTGGCTTGGATGGCCACAAGAGAGAGGCGTGGAGCATGGTGTGGACAGAGAGAAGTTTGTCGAGCTGCAGAGAGGAGGAGGCAATCATTATGATGGTGGATGCTTGGCTGTGCCACTGTCTTTAAAACCGTGAGTAGTGGAAATCATATGGCTGGCACCAGTCATGGCGAGTGGTGTCTAGGACAGGTTGGATGCTGTGGAGAGTACCACTGCAGAAACCTAATTTGCCACAAAGGAGGAAGGCAGAGGGTGTGAGGAGCCTAGCTAAAGGTTAAACCTGGGTGGAGGATACATAGTGGTGCTCTGCGTAGTTCTATGGAAAAAAACCTCTGTCAAACTACACAGAGCTCTGCTACGCCCTGGGACCACAGTCACCACACAAAGAAATATATATATTTTTTAAAACACCACTTACTTTGTCTTCTGCCAGCCCTGTTCCTTGCCGTGGTGTCTCCCTTCTTCCTGCATCCTCCTCCTCACGTCCCTGTAAGTATTACGTTTTCCATGAACTGCATGTGCAGTTCACACATGATGTAATACCTACAGTGGGGGGGGGGGAGTTTCGGCGCAGGAACTCCCCCGAAAAGTGGAATCTACAAGATTTCACTCAGTCACTTTTACGGCCATGCTGCGTCAAAACCCTGCGCCTGCTTGAAGCAGGCATAAGGATTGACGGAGCATGTTAGGGATAGGGGCACCCTGACCCTTGCTGGAGGTGCGTCGCGCTTGCGACGCAACTCCAGCAATGCGCCGACTTTCCGCTGGGGGATGCGAAACGCATCTGCCCATTCATGCGCCACAGTGCGCCGCATTGTAAATGCGGCGCATCAGTGGTGTCGCACGGGTAGGCAGATGCGTCACAACTCTTCTGGCGCATCCCTGCTGAATAGCAGAGATGCGCCAGAAGTCGTACATCTGCCCACAACTTTGAAGTTTTCAACCCATTGTACCTCCCTGAGGGAGCCTTAGATTGCTCTTCAGTAACTACCTTAAGAATTAAGTGCTGAAGGAGTAGCTTCCCCAGTCTCATTTTGAGCATTCAATTATGATGAGAATTATGAGGTTCTCTGAAGGCTGTTTTTAATGAATTATAATATTTGAGGTATATATGGAAAAAGACTTGAGGTAATGGAAATATGTTTTTTGCTCCTTGTACAGTTGGTTCTCCTGTTGATCACTGTGCAACTTGCTCAGCTGAGTTCAATAAGGATTTCCCAGTAACCTGTTTAGCTGACCCATGAAAGAGATGATCACAATTTTCAAGACAAAGGCCGTATCTGCGGCAACCTATGGTGGAGGGGTGTGGGGTTACGCAGACATGAAATCCTTGCAGATTGAGGAAAATAAATTTCTTGGGTGTTTGCTGTGCACCTCACCTATGGCTCCAGCTACCATACTGCACAGAGAAGGGGATTTGGTCATCTTGGATGATATCTTCACAATCAAATCTATATCCTTTTGGCAGGATTGTTTTACCCTGTATTACAGCCTAAAACTCCCAGGGTTGTCCTTTATTGATTAAACCCCTAAAACGGTAGTAGGTCTTTCCGGTCTTGTAGACCAGCTAAAAACTGTTAACACTGGAGTAGATGGCAATAAAGGCTATTATGCTTGATGCTTGTGCAAGGGGAAGGGCAGTAGGCGACGAGAAGAAACAGACAGTGATAACTTATATGTCCCATATTTTACCCCTGGCCTGTCGACCCTATTTAACTGGTGTGACGAATTATTAGTATTGTTATGTCTTAACTAGACTACGGTTGAATAATGTACATCAGCCAGTATCATACCCTAAAGTTGTATGATGTTACTACGTATGCTTTTACCCCGCGTGCCGTTACAACGCAAGTTTTTACCCCGACTTGCTGTCGGTGGTGTACTGGAGTTTGGAATAGTATAATTTACTATTCCAACTCCAGTCTGTGCAACAGTAGGGAAGGTGTTGGAGTTAAATCCAACACCTTATAACCCCTACAGCAAGCCATTTTCTTTGTCAAATCATGCAGGGTAAAAGCATGCGTTGTAATACATGCATTGTAAAGGTTGTTTGACAAAGTAAATCAATAGGATTTAAGTACAACTCCTTGCCCCTGTAATGGAGCTTCCAAACAATGCACTTTGCACTTTCTACTTTTTTTTCAGTTTTATTCAAGTCTAAAGAAACAATTTTTAAAATCAATTTTTGTTGTCTCATAACATTAGAGATTTTAAAGTTGCCATGACTTTGTTGTTTAGCTTGTAACCCCCTGTCATTTGTTGTAACGTGGCCTCGTTTACTCGTAAAGCTATTTGCTTACGGCAGAGAACATTTTAAGAAGGAGGATTTGCATGTGTTTGAAGTCTTCTTTGAAAGATTATTGAAACAGACATATTATATGTAATGGATTATGAATATTAATGTATTCATTAATTTTCAAACAAAATGGCGTGCATTGTTTTATCATGCTCTTTTATGGCCAATGCAATAGTGCAAAAATAAAGTTTTGACTGTGAGTTCAGTAAGGGATTTTCTGCACTTTATTTGTGCTCCAGCACTTCAATAATGAGTCTGCTGCACTTTATCTTTCGCACTTTATTTACTCTCAATATTATAGGATAAGAGAATTGGTATATGATGCAATATATTTAAAATCGTATTGTTATTCTTCAAGTTGCACACATTTTAAATGTTACATTGTCTATACAGGGGTATATTTGTTATTGCCATATGTTTATATTTGAGGGTAATGTATGCTACCTCTTGGCTGAATATATATTGTTTGTGAGCATTTCTTATTTACTCAAAAAGCGAGAATTGATGAGGTACTCTAGATGAAAAACAAATTGGTCCCCTATTTGGTAGACATTTGAATTTTACTTGTAGAGTTGTGGGAGCAGAAAGGAGGTATTGTAGGTAAGTATATTTTATAATGTCAAAAGCAGTTTTGCGGCATCAAATGATCAGGTAAAAGCCTTAGTAAATTTGCTCTTGAGTAACCGAGTGGCATTTTTAATTCACTTTAAAGGAATGATGATGAGGGGCCTGAGAAGCGAGATGAAATGGAGAGCATAGATATTATTGACTGTTGGCTGCAGACTGTAGATTCAGCCCTAATTGGCAGGGTAAGTGATGAGCTAAAAGTGGTTTAAAAAAGAACAATGATTGCATTTCTGGAAATTGTTTTGCCATTCTTGTTGGTACTGGTGTTATTCGCTAAAGTTCTAACGAACTGAGGGGCATATTACCAACAACTAGCGATATTTATTGCTAAATGCGCTTAGCGACTTTTTTGTTATCGCTGCCGATCGTTGGTTATTTTAGCAGAGAAAACATGCTATTAGCAACGTTTTTCTCCATAGCGCTAAAATATCCAGCGATAGCGGCGTAATGCGAGAATATCGCTGAGAATATAGCGATATTCTCGCATTAGTAATGAAATGCTCTAAGCCATGTTATCCACCTCCCATTGGATAACATGGCCAGGCCCGGACTGGCCGTTGCGGGCACCGGGCAATTCCCCGGTCGGCCGCAAGGGTGAGGACCGTTTTTGGGCCCCTGGGGGCCGCTTTTGTGACAGGGCCGTTTTTGCAGCAAAGCTGCAAAATCGGCCCTGTAACAAATTCGGCGGAAAAGCGGCCCTGGTAAAGAGCTCGGTGGCATCCCCCCCTCCCCCAGGGGGAGGAGGGGGGGCCGGCCGAGCACTTTGCCAGGGCCGGTTTTGGTTTCCAGTCCGGCCCTGAACATGGCTAAGAACTGGTCAGAGCAGGCGTTAGTTTTTGGCGATAGCGGGAATATTTCCATCGCTACGCCAGCCTTGTGAATAGGCGATAGCGACGTTATCGACTGCTTTCAGTCGCTAATGGGTTGGGTACGCCCACTTTGCATGTCATTAGTTATAAATATCGCTGACATGCAAAGCGAGCCCCAAACCGCTCGCTAATGCCTTCAAGCTGTCGCAAACTCCTGTTAGCGACAGCTTGATAATAGGGCAATAGAATAGAATTTTCGCCGCTTAGCGGCCGAAATCGGCCGAGATCGGGCGCTAAACCGGCGAAAAGTGCCTATCGCCCCCCTGAAGAGTTAAATGTCATGTATTAAACAAGGAAGTGTTTTTTTGGGGGTCATCTAGCAGGGAGCAATAGAAGAGCAGGTTTTGAAATCATGTTGGGTGCATGACTCAAACAAGCTCTTAAAATTAATCAGACTCCCGGTGTAGATACAGGCATTTTGGACATTCACTCTGGCACCAGATACAGTCTTCCAGGACAAAGATGGTGCTGGACTGTAGGACCTAGATGAGTGAGTGCACAACAGCTGATTGAAGGTGATTAGCTACCTGTATTCTGAAAATATTAATACTTCAATCAATCCCACCAGCCTGGGGGATGTTCATTCAATGAAGAAATAACAAACTAGATTCTCCCGGTTTAACCAAATAACTACGAGTGAACAAATCATGAAATTCATGTATAATAAAGGCATAACATATACACACACACATAAAATTATTTGCAAAATCAATCAAAAAGAACACAATACAAATACAGTGCATAAGTTGTTACAAACAAAAATCACACAACAATAAAGTAAACACATAATGATCGCATATAAATATTATTGATTCCATCAACGTCAAATTCATATGAGACAGTCCTATATTAAATGTAGAAAATTGATTCCACAAGTTCATGGTTTCGATGGACTGTTTGATTTGTCATATACGTTGACGTTTCGACCCCTCAAATATAGCGTGAGATAGTTAATCATCAGTATGGGGTCTTCATCAGGACTAAAAATAGTGTGTGCTGCCGCATAATTATAGTCGAGCGCATTAAAATGTTGCTTGTCGTTCACAGACAATTAAGGGAAAGGAGGCGACACCGTGTGTTCATTCCGCCTTCAACAACCTCAGATGTCAGAAGTCAAAAATCAAATCCATGTATTCATGTGAGGACGCAATACGGGGATGAACCTTTGTTGCGAGAAACAATATGAAAAGAATTACTTCCGACCACTGTGTTCAGAGATGACAAAAAGTTCCAATACACCTAAACCAAGAAATTGTGGAATCAAGTTTCTACGATTAATATAGGACTGTCTCATATGAATTTGACGTTGATGGAATCAATAATATTTATATGTGATCATTGTGTGTTTACTTTACTGCTCCTAAGAAAGCATTAAAATGAGGCGCTAGCCTCAATGAAAATGGAGCTTAGGGGACAGGCATGGTCAAAATTAGTCCAGGCAG
The DNA here is from genome assembly GCF_964261635.1 of Lissotriton helveticus. Taxonomy (NCBI): domain Eukaryota; kingdom Metazoa; phylum Chordata; class Amphibia; order Caudata; family Salamandridae; genus Lissotriton; species Lissotriton helveticus. The sequence continues at coordinate 274,925,887 of NC_136058.1, read as the reverse complement.
CCAAAACAAATGATAATATTCTGTTCTGGGATACTGTAAACGCCCCGTTTTTGAAAAACGTTCCCATTCTTGAATAAACATTACATGTCTCACTTCAAACCTGGGCAGACCACTTCGAAAGGATCTTTAATCCTTTGGTTGATAGCGAGCTGAGGGACACTAACACAGCTTTGGAAGAAACAGAATTGAGTCTTATTTCTAAGAGCTGCATGCCCCTTCACTTCACCCAAGAAGAGGTCCTTGAAGCTTTGAAAGGTTGTGCCAAAGGTAAAGCCTCGGACCTGATGGGGTTCCGGTTGATGCTTTTATAAATGTGGGTGATCTATAAGGTCCAATTTTGATTTGAGTCTAATTTGGTGGCAATGGGTCCAGGGTTCCATCTACAAGCATTGATTCCATTATTGTTCCCATTTTCAAGACGGGATAGGCCTGAACCAAAGTGCTACTGCCCAATTTCCCTCCTGGAATTATCTGCGAAGTTCCTGGGCTGGGTTATCTTTGAAGAGATTGGAGAAATGGGCAACTGATAACTCCATTCTGTCAGATGTCCAGAATGGTTTTAGGTGAGGACTGGGGATGGTGGAACAGTGTGTCAACTCCTTATTGGAAAATATAGAAAGGCGAAGCCAGGACCTCTTTACCTGTGTTTCGCCTACCTAAGCAGCACCTTTGATCTAGTAGACTATTCAATTTTGTGGCATACTTTGCTCTCATATGGGGCTCCGGAAAATACTGTCTCCCTTCTTTCTCGGCTGTATAATAATCTTTCATCCAAGGTACGATACGGATCCAATGAGGAATGTTCTCCACCTTTTAGAATTAGGCGAGCTGTGAGACAGGTATGCATGTTGGCCTCATTTTTTTCTCCTTTTTCATAAATGTATAGATGATTTCCTTCGGTCCTTGTAGGCCGATGCTCCATCCATTGCTGGATGCCCAGTTCCTGTTCTGTATGTAGGCGAAGTGGTCCTACTGTCTAGGACCTCTCTTTGGCTACAGCGATTAATGGATACTTTTACAACTTTCATGGAATCCAAGAAATTAAAGATTAATACATCTAATACATTTATCATGTCCTATGGGAAAAACTACCAGAAGGCTGGGTCTTTTTTCCTAGAGGCCACGCCTATTGCAAAGGTGAATTCCATTTGCTATCAGGCCATTCTATTTTCCAGTAACGGTTCTTGGGTCCAACACATACAGTTTGCCCATTTAAAGGTGAACAGAGAGTGTGAGGGTATGTTTAGGTTTTCCTCCAAACTCACTTGTCACCCCGTTAGAGATATGATTACCATCTATAAAGGGGGCGTGTGGGGCCACACGTCTAGTAGCCCCTTACAGATCGAGGATACGTCTTGTCAAGGCATCTTTTGTGCACTCCCCCTTCATCACCATCCTCTATCATTCATAAGGAAGTGGGGTTAATTCACCTGGAAGACACGCTATCACTTAAACCAATTTTATTGTGGCGTTCAATATGGGCCAAACCTTAGACAGAATTCACAAAGGGAATCATCCGGGATTGTCTAACGTTAGATTGTGCACTTCATCTCCTGTGGTTATCCTATATCAATGACACCCTCAAACTGGCGTTTCGCTTTCCTGGACTCCAGGAGTCGATTAGAATCCTTCTGCACCAGAAACCTGAGGTGAAGAAAGTTTTACTTGATGTTTGGGCAGAGAAAAGGGCTCTTGTTGATGCCAGGAAATCCATGGTTGTCACATATATGACAGACCACTAACAGAAAGCACAAACGTCCCCTGCACATGCTCATAGTATACAAAACAAGTAAATACAATCCTTACCACACGTGGGAGGATTCACGGAGTTGGTACCTGGATCGGGTGACCGGCGGCCTCAGGACTGTTGTTGGCTGGACGCCACAACCCTGTAATAGGGGATCAGTTGATTTAGGAGCCTCGAATATTAGAAACACGATTTCTTCAAAATAGCGAATCCCTGCCTTGGAAAAGAATGTTCTAAATTACACCACTTGGATAAGAAGTGCCATACATGTGATACCAGGACACCTAAATCTAGTCTCTAGTCGAGGAGACAATATAGACACCTTCGGGCGGAATTACAACCGACAACAAGGATCAGAATCACAGGAATTCAGCCCTGAAGAAGTCGCTGTGTTCTCCTTGGTAGTGACGAAACACGTGTTGACTAGGCTAAGGCTTTCAACAAAGGAGCTTACAATAAGGACAATAAATCCTGGAACCGCGCAAAGCAGTGGATGAAGAGTGTTCCTTTTTTCGCGATTGTATTTACTTTTTTTGTGTGCTACGAGCATGTGCAGGGGACTTTTGTGCTTTCTGTTAGTGGTCTACCACAGTTTGGGGAGCGGGGTGGTTCTCCCTACCCTTTTGCACTGCACGCACACATAATTACACCCAACAGTATCCGCACACTGCCTAGGAGCGCCATCACCCTACTAGAACAACCACCGAGTGTGTAGTGTCACATATATGTCATACACTTTGCCTGAGGGATTCCAAGTGTATCTTTCCCTGGTGACAAACACGCAACATTGTTTTGTTTTTGACGAAGTTCGATTAGGCATTGTACACCACCTTGTCACTTTTCCTAAAATTAACCGATGGCATGGAGTGTCTGTCCCGTGCCCAGGTGATGGAATTTCAAAACAGAGCACTCAGGGGCATATTTACAAGGGCTTTATCTCTGCATTTTTGGCTTACAAAGCCAAAAAAGCGGAGATAAAACCAGCGCCCTATTTACAAGAGGGTGCTAGCATGCATGTTATGTTATGTTATAAAATATTTTGTAACGCGCTCTGCTACTGCAAAGTATCCTGGCGCGATATGTAAGATTAACCAGAACCAATCTAAGGGAAAAATTAAGTACTGAGATTAAATAGATGGGTTTTTAGGCCTTTTTTGTATCCCACCAGTGTGGATGCTGTTCTCAGAGAAAGCGGCAGGGAATTCCATGAGCGAGCTGTTGGAACAGAGATGGACTGACCGCCCAGTCTAGCATATCTGACTTTAGGCATAGTCATCAGATGCAGATTGGCCGATCGGAGAGCACGGCGAGGGGTATACAAAGTAAACCTTTTGTGCAGGTACTGTGGCCCAAGTTGGTGCAGGGCACGGTAAGCAAGGACCAACGATTTAAACAAAATGCGGTAGGCCACTGGGAGCCAGTGAAGCTTTCTAAGATAAGCCTGTACACTGGTTCTTCTCGGAAGATGGAACAGAAGTCGCACCGCCGCATTCTGAATGATCTGCAATCTTTTTAAAAGGTATGCGGGGAGGCCAATAAACAATGCATTGGCATAGTCAAGCCTTGTCAGGATCAAAGCTCGCAGAACAGTCTCTTTCGCCTCCCTATGGAGAAGCGGAAAAAACCTCTTAAGTGACTTGAGGGTCGCGAAGCAAGTCGCAGTAAGTTTTTTTAAATGGACTTCGAACTTGAGGTCCTGTCCGAACCATACCCCCAAGTTTTTGGCCGGGCCTCCGCAGGAGCTAGGACATGGAAAATCAGTCGGCCAAATGAGATCCCTGAAATTGGCCGGAAAATTACCATAAAATAACATCTCTGACTTGTCCTCGTTACATTTAAGCTGAGCTGAGGCAAGCCACCGAAAGACGTGGGATAGACAAGTACAGACCACTCGGGCATCCAGACAGTCATTTGGCCAAGTGAACAGCAGCTGCGTGTTGCATAATCGCATGTTAGCACCCTTTTTCCCCACGCCTCCCTTTGCATCTCCAATGAGATGCAAAGTGGACGTTACTGGACGTACCCCAGATGGACTACCTTGCAAATATCGCTGATGTTTACATCTCTATATTTGCAAGGCAGCCCACATGATTTTAGCACACATTAGATTTTGGCGAAAATGGCCGTTTTCGCCAAAATCTAACGTCTGCTAAAATCCTGATTTAGCCATCCCTAACATAGGGGGGTGATTATGCTGATACAACCCTGTGGGTCGTAACAGCAAGGTTATCGCCCTTTTGCAGGGAACATCACTGGAAAACCAGCGATGTTTCCTGCAAAAGGACGATAACCTCGCTATCTCTGGAATTTTTATCGCCCTGGAGTAACGCGTTGTTAATTACGCGATCCCAGGGCGATAAATACCAGAGATAGCCTGCGATAACAAAATTATCGCTAAGCATGGCCAGCGATAATTATCACTGGCCTTTGTTAATATGCCCCTCAGTGTTTTATGCTTTTCTGCCAATTTTATCTCGATTTAAGGAGCATTTTAAAAAAAAAACAATCTTTACTGCACATCATATCAGGGATCTCAATGTCGCAATGCATTTCTTTTGTACTCTGGATTCCCCTGCTTCTCAGATTTGGGAAGCAAAACGAGTTAGGAAAAGCATTCTTTATTAATGATAGCATTGTATGATATTGAATTTTGGATGTATTTTTAATGCTTTTATTCTGCTTCATGATATACTGTATTTTGCCAATTGTTCTTTTATGTCCTACGTTGATAGCACCAAAATAAAGATTCTGATTTGCATGGGACATACCTTATTTGTGTATAAATTAGCAGGCAGATGGACAGCATCAGATTAACCATGCAGAGTTTTGCACAGTGGTGGCCTGAACCTAAAGCAATGGAGGGCTTAGGATCCGGTTCACCCAGCTACTTGTCCTCATAAGTCTATGCTACGAGTGTAAATTGGGTGTATTACCGAGTGCAAGGACATCTTGCGCTTGTAAATTAATTTACCCTTGCATAGAATTATCCCACATTGACATAATAGCATGTGGGAGAAAATGCCATGCACCGCGTGGGGAGTGGATGGGTGACGGCCTGTTACATCTCAGAGGTTTGTAAACATATACATGCACCTCTGTATGTGCACACTAACAAAGGGGCGTATTATCAAGGGATTTATCTCCGCTTTTTTGGCTTTAAAAGCCAAGAAAGCGGAGATAAAATTATCTCCCTATTACCTAGTAGGAGATAGCGACCATCTTGGGCCCCGCTTTGCATGTCAGAGATATTTATCGCTAATGACATGCAAAGTGGGCGTGCCAAGATGTTAGCGACTGGAAACAGTCGCTAACATCGCTATTTCCTATTATCAACTTTTGGAGATATTCGCGCTAAGCGCGAATATCTCCAAAAGCTAACACCTGCCCTGAGCAGTCCTTAGCCATGTTATCCAGTGGGAGGTGGATAACATGGCTAAGAGCATTAGCTCGGTAATGCATGAATATCGCTGACTTTACAGCGATATTCATGCATTTCGGCCGATTTTTATCGCTTAGCAGATAAACCTTGATAATAGCAAGGCTCCTAAGCGATAAAAATCGCCGCAACACGGCGATACAATTATTGCCGCTAAGCCAACATAGCGATAATTATCGCTAGTTGTTGGTAATATGCCCCAAAGTTCCTCCCACCCCCATGGCCATGTTTGCGCTCCTTGGGTGCTGGAGTAAATCTGGAGCATACTAGTAAGAACCTCGTTAAAATTATCGCTGTTTTAGCGGCAGGATACTGCCGCTAAAACGGCGATAATGAGCTTGCTAATATGCGTTATAGAATTCCAATGAAAGCCCAGGTTAGATGTCCTGCACATCTAACCTGGGCTTCTATTGGAATTCTATAAAGCATATTAGTAAAGTCCATTATTGCCATTTTAGAGGCAGTTTCCTGCAGCCAAAACGGCGATATTTTAATGAGGTTCTTGCTAATATGCCCTTTATTTCCAGGGTGGTAATCGGCTAGGAATTCGTCCAAGATTTGCTGAAGTGGGAAGTGGTTTTTCCACAGAAGAAATTACTTCTCCGAGGAGAGAAGACAAGGCGCTGCCATGTGACAGAACGCCTTTGGGCTCTTCATACAATTGTGTATTGTTCAAGTAGCACCGCACAGGAAAAAAACACAAATTTTCCTGGAAACCTGACTTGCACAGCTTTCCAGGGATACAGTGTGAATGTTTTATACAACCCAAAAGCATAAAGTAAGTTTTAGCTGAAGAAAGAATCTTATAAAGTATTTTACACTTTTTCTCATAGATTATGGCAAAGGACATAGGCTGCGTTGTGCAGGCTACAAGCACCTACATTGGCAATGACAGGGAGCAGAGCAGCTGTGAGGCACCAGTTGTGAAGGTTATAAATGTATGTGGGTATACTGAACATAAACAGGCAATGCTTAGTTTGTATCAAAAGAAGTGCCGGAGCCCCAAGTTTTTCTCAAGAGGCATGTATCGACACTGCCAGAACCTAGGGGCATATTAGCAAGGCGGGCGATATGAAATTATTTTGCAGCCGTTTTCAGCTATGAAGCGGCGATAATTTCATCGCCCTTTTAGCAAGCTGTCGCTAACAGCAGTTAGCGACAGTTTGTAGGCGATAGCAAGCGGTTTGGGACCCGCTTTGCATGTCAGCGATATTTATCGCTAATGACATGCAAAGTGGGCGTACCCAACCTGTTAGCGACTGAAAGCAGTCGCTAACATCGCTATCGCCTATTATCAACGCAGGCGTTGTGATAAAAATGTTTGCGCTAAGTGCAAATATCGCTGCAAACTAACGCCTGCTCAGACCACTTCTTAGCCTGTATATCCAATGGGAGTTGGATATTCAGGTTAAGACCCTATTGGCGGTAATGCCTGAATATCGCTGGATTTCCAGCGATATTCACGCATTAAGCCGCTATCGCCGGATATTTTATCGCATTTGAGATAAACGTTGCTAATAGCACGTTATCTCTTCGATAAAATCTGGCGATGCACGGCAATAAAAAAATTTCGCTAAGCCTATTTAGCAATAAATATCGCTAGTTGTTGATAATATGCCCCCTAGGGTTGCCAAATATCAAATCTTCCTAAACTACATGCCTCTGATTGCCTCTTCTTTACCCACCTGGCAATCATTGTCTCTCGTCTCACTTATGTAGGTTAATTTTCATCACTGACCTCTATCTTTGTCGCTGCTTTGCTACCTTTTTCCTCCTCCCTTCTCTACCTTTTTAGGTCTAGCCTGGACAGCACATGCGCTGCTCAGCGAGGCATGCTGTATTGAGGTATGGCATAGAAGCTCCGACCATTTCATGCCCATCTTTTCAATTGGCTCCTGTTACTGTGCTTTGCAAAATTGTTGCTTTTCATTTGTGAATAGGCTTAATAGTCCCTGTTTGGTACCACACTTTCTGCAATTGTAACCTCCTAAAGCGACTGGACTATTTACTTGTGCTGTTGCACAGTCTGCGTTATGTAGTCGGTGAGCACTATTTTCTTGAATAATCTTCTCCTAGTCCACCCATGACAGCACAGCACGCTGCACGCTTTCATATTATTAGTCATGTATTTATTTAAATTACAGCGCAGTCTGCTTTAACTATAGCGCCTGTGCTTATTTAATTATTAAATTTACATCGCGGTCCACTTTCACTTTAGCAGACGCGCTTATTTAATTATTTAATTTACAGAGCAGGTCGCTTTCACTTTAGCGGCCGTACTTATTTATTTATTTAATTTACAGCGCAACTGCTTTCACTTTAGCGGCCGCGCTACAGAAGCTTTCTCATTAATTTTTTTTTGTTGGTTTGGGTGAATGCCCCCATACACTCTTTCACTTTAATGTTGGCCACACCCCTTTTTTTTAGATGCTGCTCACTGTAACATTAATAAGGTGAGCAGCATCTAAAGAAAGGGCCGCGGCCACCATTAAAGTGGTTTCGCATTTGCAAGAGATAGAGCTATTGGCATTACAAATACCAATGCCTTTAATATATGTGTTGCTTTTAAAAACTCATAAATAAAAGGCTTTGTCATTACCAATGCCAATAGCTTAAAAGCTCGCAAATGCGAGACCTATTGCATTGAATATGCATATAATATTGAAACAACTTCTACTAAAAGCCCTGGTGACACCACGAGGATGTTGCTGCGCCTGAGTTTCAAAAAGAGAAGGGAAATCCAGAAAGAAAATGACTCTTTAAAGGATTTCCCTTCCCCTACAACGCTCACCTGGAATGATTTCATGCCATAACTTCTCCACTAGTGAGAAGTGAGCAGTGTGAGCATGGCACATCGATGTGCCTGCTGTCACTGCAGTCCGGAAAAAATGGCCCCTGTGCCAGGGCACAAAACAGAGCCCGATAGAGACCTGTTTTAAGGCCCCCTTTAAAAAACTGCTGGTGCTCAGCACCGGTGAGACCCGACTCACTTAAAGCCCTGGGTAATATGAAGCGGGGAGTCTGGGCGCTGTGTGGTAGTGTTTAGTGGTGAGTGAATGCAGGGTCGGCTTTAGTGCTGGTGGCGCCAGGTGCAACAGTCACTTTTGAAGCCCCCACGTCCCATGACCGCCTCCTCGCACTCTCTCACTACCATCTGCAAAAGTGCCCCTCATCTCTCACATCATAAGATATTGCTTAATACAGCGCCCCCTTGAGGTCACAGCGCCCCCCCCCCCTCCACAGGTTAGCACCCAGTGCGGCCGTACCAGTCGCACTGCCCTAAAGCCGGCCCTGAGTGATTGTCTTCGACTGAGGGATACGTTAAGCTGATAGTGAAGTATTCCTGAAAGTTGTAAGAAGTTGTGGGAACCCTAAATAGTGACGTGGTGCTTCGGACACAAGTGGAAAAGAGTAAGGGGCAGATTTACTACTTCTGGCGCATCCCTGCTAATCAGCAGGGATGCGCCAGAAGAGTTGTGATGCATCTGCCCACACGTGCGCCACCACTGATGCGCCACATTTACAATGCGGCGCACCGTGGCGCACGGATTGGTCAGATGCGCGTCGCATCCCCCGTTAGAAAGGCGGCGCATTGTTGGAGTTGTATCGCAAGCACGATGCAGCTCCAGCAAGGCTCGGGGATGCCCTACCTCTAACATGCTGCGTCAATCCTTACGCCTGCTTCAAGCAAGCGCAGGGTTTTGACGCAGCATGGCCTTAAAAGTGGCTCAGTGAAATCTTGTAGATTTCACTCAGCCACTTCTAGGAGGCATTCCTGCGCCGGAACGCCCCGCGCCAGAACGCCTACATGTGGCGCAGGGCTTTACAACGTGACGCATCTCCCTAGATGCGTCATATTGTAAATACCCCGCAGCATGGCGCTGGGTTTGAGCCGCCGCTGCGTCACAAACGTGACGCAACGGCGGTATAAAAGAGGCGCAAAAGGGCTTGTAACTCTGCCCCAAAGTATTTGTTCTTCAGTTAGAAGTCAAGTTAAGGGTGAGTTCTTTCTGGCATGTTGCGCCTAAGAAAAAAGTGCCTGTTTCCAGTCCCTGCCACCTCGGCACCCCCTCGTCCTTAGAGGCCACTACAATTAACCTTAGCTCCGTGTTTGAGACACAAGGAAAACATGTTTACACCGAGGAGGGAATTAATAAACATGCTCAGAAATTATTGCTTCCATTGTACTTTGGCAGTAAATTCAGAAGAGGGCATACTTTTAATATACTACAGGACTGCGACAGGGCTGATTTTATGAGCCCTGTTAAACAGGCCGTCACTGGACTCTTTCCAAGGCGTGGTGGATCCGAGGCCTTGAGTGCCCTCGCGGAAAAGGACTGCAAAGTGCGCACAAACATCTCCAGTGCCGAATAATAGGAGAACGCAAGAACAGAAGCAGGACCTAGACCACATTCTAAGGCCTGCGCTGCCATCTGCTGCCTAAAAGGAAGAATTGTAGCATCCCTGCACTAAATTATGAGAAACTCGTCATGAAGTTTTCAGTCTTCACCTGAAGTTGTTCCTCTGACTGACAGCTCTTACACAGCACACGTCACCGTCACAGTGTCTCCTGGTAAAGTCCCTCTGTATTGTACCTTTTCATTTTATTTTCGATTACTGCTTTGTGCCCCCCACTCCTGGGAAGCATTGTGTGCGGTTACTGTTATTTAGCATACAGTAAAAGCGCCTTTTTTGTCCCCCAAGCCTCCCTCAATGAGTCTCCCCTCAAATACCCCTCTTCTATTATAGTTATCAGCATCAGGAATCTCGTGAGTCCGGTGACACGCTGCTCCTTCTAGCGCAGGCAGTATCTAATGATTAGCATGGCAGGTGAAAGTTATACATCACAAACAAAATCCTAGAATTTACTGCAAAAACAGTTCATAATTAGTTATGGTTCTATGACCACAAAGGAGAAAATCCCCAGAAATTCTCCAAGTCATGCCATGCAATGCACAGTGCATATCATAACGCAGGCCCGGTCTCCACTAAACTCTGTACACCGCTTTGTTGATGACGTGATGAAAAAGGAAGCCATCTAAAAGCAGAACATTGCAAAAAAATAAATAAATTAATAAATATTCATTTATTCATTCATCCATTGTTGTCTTTGTGCACTGTTGCTGCGAGATCTGCGTTGAATGCCTGTCAGTGGATGTGTGCCTGTTATGTGGCATGTGGTGCCTGCCACATGGTGCAGAGATATGTATACGATAATTGCCCCCAAATCACAACACTGAGGGCTAGAGGGAAAGGGGAGCCCGCTACGGGCCCCCAATGTCCCTTTCCGCCAGCCTTTTCATGGCGGGTAACACACCATGAAACAGCTAGCAGGGAGGGACATCATAATGCCTACGACGGTGACTGGCAGACACCGCCGCCATTGTATGGATCGGAGTACCCTCTGACGGACTGACAGGCTCCTTGAGCCCGCCGGGTCCCTGGTGGTTTTTCTCTCCGACTTCCACCCCGCCGCCCGCCATCCCAATGTGGCAGGTGGAAAACATGCTTAGGATGGCGGTGAGACCACCACTGAAAGGCTGTCAGCGGTGGTCTCACCGTCATCCTAATCAGGTCCCTAATGAGGCCCAGAAATATTGGGCTTTGAGCTCAGTAAGGCCAATGCATTACAATCCCTCTACTTTGAGATGCAAGGACGGTTATGAGAGGAAATGGAATTTAAGGGGCTCATTATGATGGTGTACCGCCATCATAATGTGGAACAGCCCCGCCATATAATGTATTGCGGAGGACGCAAAGTCCGTCCGCCACTTTTCCGTCGGATGGCAATTGTTCCGATTGCCGGCCGGGCGGTGCTGGGGCAGTAATACGGTGGCGATGCCCAGCAGGCACCGCCAGCCATATTACGATGTGGGTTCCATCTAGGCCCTTCCATGGTGGCGATACCGCCATGGAAGGGCTGGTGGGGATTGGCTTTGGGGGCCTGTTGCGGGCCCCTGGGTGTTTGGGGGGCAGAAGGTGCATATGGGGGGTAGCCATCGTACCCCCCTGCAGTTACCATCACCAATTGGCAGGCATCGCTTGGTGCCTGCCACGTGGTGCAGGGAAATGCCAGGCATGCAATTTTGACATTGCAACGGGTGCTGCTGTAAGCAGCACCCGCCACAACGTTAAAAGCGGAATGCGACTGCCAGGGTGGCTGTCACATCCTAATTCACGGTGCGGGACCGCCACATGTCTGGCGGCCGGTCCCAACACCACAAGGATGGTGGGAGGGCTCAGGTCCGCCCGCCATCCTAATAGGCCCCTAAGTTCTAAATTGGAGCCACAGTAAAATGTTTTAATAGCCAGATCATGTCTAGAGTAGATCTGTTATTTTGTATTAAAGATAATGACTTCTGTTTTTGCCATCCAACTGCTAGTAATGAAATGTAATCCTTAGCCTGAGGAAGACTAATAAAGGCAGAGAAGCCTTTATTAATACATATTTTTCTGATGCTACGTTGAAAATGGCCTCAACAGAGTGGAGTTAATGATGTGTAATAGTTTGGCCTAGGTGCACTTTGAACAGTGTCTGAGATCAGTGGGGACTTGTGAGAGACTCACCAGGTGGTAGAGCTGAAAAGGGTGTTTGGACAAAATATTGGAAACATAATATAGTGATATCAGAGATAAAAATACTGGGGCATAATATCAAGACAGGCGATAAAATTATCGCCGATTAGGGGGCAGAAAACTACCGCTACAACGGCGATAATAGGCTTGATAGTATGCTCTATGGAATTCCAATTGAAGCCCATGTTAGATGTCCTTCACATTTAACATGAGCTTCAATTGGAATTCCATAGAGCATATTATAAAGCCCATTATCGCCGTTTTAGCTGCAGTTTTCTGCAGCTAAAATGGCGATAATTGTATCGCCTGTCTTGATAATATGCCCCACTGTTTTTAGTGTATCTTTTAATATTGTAAGAAATATTAAAGTAGAGAATATAGGGGCATATTACCAACCAATAGAGATAATTTTTGTCTCTAACTTGTTTAGAGACAAAAATTATCGCCGCATATCGGCGATTTTTATCGCAGATAAACCTTGCTATTAGCAAGGTTTATCGCAAATGCGATAAAAAACGGCCGCAATGCATGAATATCGCTGAAAAGTCAGCGATATTCATGCATTATCGAGCAAATGCTCTTAGCCATGTTATCCACCTCCCATTGGATAACATGGCTAAGAACTGCTCCTGGGCAAGTGTTAGCTTTTGGAGATATTCGCGCTTAGCGCGAATATCTCCAAAAGTTGGTAATAGGAGATAGCGATGTTAGCGACTGTTTTCAGTCGCTAACATCTTGGCACGCCCACTTTGCATGTCATTAGTGATAAATATCACTGACATGCAAAGCGGGGCCCAAGATGGTCACTATCTCCTATTAGCTGTCGCTAACTGGTGTTAGCGACAGCTTGGTAATAGGGAGATAATTTTATCTCCGCTTTCTTGGCTTTTAAAGCCAAAAAAGCGGAGATAAAGCCCCTTGATAATATGCCCCATAGTTGTATGTAGTATCATTTGTAAGTGTTAATTTGCATGTAAGGTATTCTAGTGTGTTTCATTGCATGTGTTTATTATTTTTTTATGTTTGTTTTTAGTAAGATATTTTATTTATGAAATTGTTGAAATTCCTATTTTTAGTTGTAATAATGTATCCAATTAATAGTTCAATATATTTTTTTAGTCAAAGGATATTTGTTTTTTAGGAGCTGAGGGTAGGGAGCTTTTTTTAAAAATGTTTGTTTAAAATTTAAATAGTAAGGCAATAATTTTAAAGATATGCAAATTAATAATTTAGAATCATTACAAGTATTTATAATATTATTATTTTAATTTATTTTAATTTGATGTTAATTAAGAGATATATTATTGGTATTCAAACTTTTTAAATAAGAACAAATTTAATATTATAGAATATTAGGTAGAATATTTTGAAATGTTTGTATGTTAAAAACACTTTTTTAAAGATTTAAAATTGTATCAATTTAAAACAAATTGAATTTTAAGTTAATGTTTTAATTTTTTTTAGACTATAACATTTTATAAATATACTCTTTAAATTCAGGATTGTACATTTTTGCATTGTTTTTTTATTGTTGAAAGTTTCTGGATTGTAGTAAATATTTTAAACAATATATTATTTATTAATAATAATTAAAATAGTAATTTTATAATCAAAAATATAAACATGTATATAATGGTTTGTAGAGTAGATTAGTGTGCTTTTAGGTAACATTTAAGTACATTTTATATTACAAAAATGATGTGAGTGTATGAAGGTTTGATTGTGTATGTAAACATTTCATTTTGTGATATGTTATCTAAAATATGTTATGTAAAATTTGTTATTTTTAACCCCAGGCGGAGTTGGTGTAGTGAGACTACGCAGGGGTCCACGGAGTAAGGGAAAAACTCTGCTCCGCCTCCATTCCCCTTAATAAAAAAAACAGTTGCACATTAATTTAAAATGAAATAAAAACACACTTACCTGTACTGCGGCGTCCCAGGCTTCCCTCCTCCTCCTCGCCATCTCTCTCCTAGTTGGGACGTACATCTTGAGAGAACTGCGCATTTGCAAATGCGCACACATGCGCATTTCTGGCAAGACGTCTTGCGAGGAATGGGCATGCGTGTGTGCAGTTCTCTCAAGATGTACATCCCACATAGGAGCGAGACAGTGAGGAGGAGGAAGAGGGCAGCCCGGGGACGCTGCAGTACAGGTAAGTGTGTTTTTATTTCATTTTAAGTTAGTTTGCAACTATTTTGTATTAGGGGTGGAGGCAGGGAGCCTATTACAGGAGGGGGGGCTGGCTAACTCCGCTCCTCTGCGGAGTCAGAGTTGTGCCCTATACTTCGCGTTCCCAGTGTAGCGCGGAGTGGGAAAATCTCCGCACACTCCGCTGGCGTAGCGGAGTTTGCGCCCAGCGTTAGTTATTTTGAAGTGGAAATTGTAAATTTCAACTCTTCAGTGTTCAACATCTTGCCCCAATATGGTTAGATTGGAGTGGGAATAGTAATTGTTACCCCTTTAGTGACCGAAACCTTCCTCAAATTCGTTTATATTGGAATATATAATATGTTTTAACTTTTGCATGTTTGTTACTAATATGATAAAGAATTTGCAATTAACTTCTATTTTGTATACTTGCATGTATGCTCTTTTGAGGTATTTCACATGGTTTCATAGCTTTTTCATTGGAAGTGTTTTAATGTGGAGCAGGTGTTTTCTTTTCTGTTGAAGGAAAAAAAGTGTAAGTTACATTTTAAAAGGTTCTTTGTTGATAGTTTGTTGAGCTTGAGTTTGTTAGGTTTATTTTTTTCACTATTTGGGTGTTTATAATTTGTTATTTATTTATTCATGTATACTTACTTTCTTATATCTTTTTGCTGGTTTGTGATAGTTGGAATTTTCTGTCAGTTTATTGGTTTTCAAGTTATAAATGTTTTCTTTTAGGAAGTCTATGGAGAAAGATAAAAGTTGAGACCGTGTTAATTCTTATGTTCTGTTATATTGTTTGAATTTGTTTTTATCAGTTGAGTCCTTCTGTTGTAAATACTAATTTAGGTTTTACTTTTTATGTATAGTATATAGTTTGATATTTTGGTTATACATGTATTTATATACATATATTTAGTAACATTTAGATTGGTGTTTGTATATTTTTACAGTTAATGCAAATGTTTGGAGGGTTAATTGTATATTTGTGATATACAATTTGTTTGTGGCGAATGGTACATACTATGATGATGTAATATATTTTTAATTAATTTAAATATATGTATACCAAGTCTAGGGTTTGTTTAAAGTAAGTCTTTTATATGAATAGTGTATTTTTACCCTTTAATAGTGATTAATTATTTTGGGAATAATATTGTAGTTGATATTGTGTGAAACAATATATTTGGCATATTATATGTTTATATAGAGGTAGTGATATTTTTGTTTCCGATATTTCTG
The DNA here is from genome assembly GCF_964261635.1 of Lissotriton helveticus. NCBI lineage: Eukaryota > Metazoa > Chordata > Amphibia > Caudata > Salamandridae > Lissotriton > Lissotriton helveticus. The sequence goes on along the minus strand of NC_136058.1, from coordinate 274,910,735 downwards.
TTCTCGATATATTAAAAAATCTATATTTCTAACAATGACATTTGCGTTTTTTATAGTTAAGCATAAAGAGCCTATATTTTTGTTATTGATATTTACTTTCCAATATTTTTGTGTTTCAATATTTTATGGATCAATGTTATGTCAGTGATCCTTTGGAAAGGAATAGTCCAAGTACAAACCGCTGAGACCCCCTGATACAAAAGAAGCTGTAGGTTGGAGTTGACATTAACTACCATGGAGCATGGCGACTGAAGCATGTCTTTTCTTCAGCATCGAAAACTGCAGAGAGGTTCAGCATGGCTTCCCCCACAACTTCTGGCGAGTAAAACTTAGAAAGGTTACTCTATGGTTCCTGGGTGTGTAGATTCAGCAGCTGAGGAGGTGTTCACAATGGTGAATAAAAGAATGTCCATGACCTCCCTTGGAGCTGTGTCCACCAAACAATGGCATGGTGCCCATCTCGACAAAACATGTACTCACAGCCTGCTGCTGGATCAGAAGAAGTTGGAGGTCTAAGGGGTATATTATCAAGGGGTTTTATCTCCGCTTTTTTGGCTTTAAAAGCCAAGAAAGCGGAGATAAAATGATCTCCCTATTACCAAGCTGTCGCTAACACCAGTTAGCGACAGCTAATAGGAGATAGCGACCATCATGGGCCCCACTTTGCATGTCAGTGATATTTATCACTAATGATATGCAAAGTGGGCGTGCCAAGATGTTAGCGACTGGAAACAGTCGCTAACATCGCTATCTCCTATTACCAACTTTTGGAGATATTCGCGCTAAGCGCGAATATCTCCAAAAGCTAACACCTGCCCTGAGCAGTTCTTAGCCATGTTATCCAATGGGAGGTGGATAACATGGCTAAGAGCATTTGCTCGATAATGCATGAATATCGCTGACTTTTCAGCGATATTCATGCATTGCGGGCGTTTTTTATCGCATTTGCGATAATCCTTGATAATAGCAAGGTTTATCTGCGATAAAAATCGCCGATGTGCGGCGATAATTTTTGTCTCTAAACAAGTTAGAGACAAAAATTATCGCTAGTTGTTGATAATATACCCCTAAGTTCTGGGCCACAATTTGGGCGATGATTATCCTTAAACAACATCATCACATGTATATACTATAAGGGTATATAGGTGCTAGCCAAGGTCATTAGAACAAGAGGCTATGCAATAGCAGTGTGGACAACTAGCTCAAGGGGCAGATAGAAGAACAGTGTGGGTAAGGGATGGAGATAACATTAACTCTTTGATTAAACCCAGTGTGTGAGTTCTGCTCTGCAGAGCTCTCAGAGTGCAGAGGATGTCAAGCAGCCTCAAGCAGTCAGATGACTGTAGAAAATAGGAGCCTCTAAGGTTAGGTAGCACATAGAGGCAGATCAAGTGATGTACAATCGCATTTTAAAAATGTGCTAACATTAGACATTCACACGAGTTACGCCGAAAAGTCATAAAACAAATCTATAAAAAGATCTCTCTGGAAAGCAAATGGCATGCATTTTATGTTTTTTTTTCTTGTTCCATTGCATGGTTATTGCTGACTGGTGGGGTGACTGAAACTCCATTGGTGCATCATGTTTGCAGAACTAATTTGTGTTGTGTGCTGCTCCTCTTACAGCAGGAGAATAAATAGTAAGTTGTTGCTCCGTTCCATACACTCTCACAAAGGGCCTGAGTATTAATTGCAGCCACGCCTTGTGCGATGCTGCTCTTCTTGCAGCGAGAGAATACATCTTAAACCGATGCTCCATCCCATACACTCTAACAAGGAGATTCAGAAATAATTTCAGCCAAGCCCTGTTTTCATAGCATTGACAAAGAAGAAATGTCTAGATTTTGCATGACATGTTTTGCACTCTCTAGCATTGGCAACTCTGGCACTGCATATCCTGGCACTGTACAATATGACAGTAGAGCAGACCAGGGATGGCTGGCATGCATATGCACCAGTGGGGATGGCAGGCCGCTAACTAATTTCTTGCATGCAGGCAAGGCGAGTGTCAAATAATAAAACATAAAGTCACTTACCTTACCTGCTGTACAACCAACGTCCTCTCGATCCCTCCTCTGTCGGCTCCATGGGCTCCAGCCTCCAGGAAATTCCACTAACAAATCCAGGTATTGCTCTCACCAGCATGAGAGCAGTGCCAGGATTGGATGGAGCATCCTGAGTGGACGCTCCTTCAGGCCCTTAGGCCTGGGCTTGTTCTCCACCCAGATGTCTAAGACGGCTGAGTAGAGAGCTGCAAAGTGTGCATGTCACTTTGGCCAACTCAAGAAATCAGGCCAAACTGACAGGCATACTTTGGAGGGTTCATCTTGATCCTACAGTCCTCAATGCTTCCAATCGGCATGAAGAGGAGGAAATGCCCACGATTTATCTCGGCTAGAGGCTGCTGCGCACTAAACATGAAAAATAAAATGCCAATGAAATAATTTAATTGCCATTTTATTTTCCATGTTTAGCAGCACTGTAGTGGGCGGGAGATGATGCCCTCTTGCCCTCATGAAGAAACCACCGCTGGTGGAGACCCACACTCCATACTATGACCCTACACAGACAGACACTACACACCTGAACATGCAGACCCTTTAACAGCGGTTGTATGGCATTTCACCGTGGGCTTTTACCCCGCATGCCATTACAACGTGGGGATTACAACGAAAGTCGTTGCAACGACTTTCGCTGGAGGGCGCTGGATAGTGGAATAGTTTAATTTTCTATTCAAACTCCAGCCCACGTTGACAGTAGGGAAGGTGTTGGATAGAAAATTAAACTATTCCCTATCCAACAGCGCCCTCCAGCAAAAGCCGTTGTAACGACTTTCGTTGTAATCCCCGTGTTGTAATGGCAGTGCGGGGTAATCCCCGCGTTGTCATGGCTGTTCTCCTTCACAGCATATCCTGAGACTGCAGGTAGTGACACTGCCTACATGAGGCAAACACAAGGAGATGATGGAAGGAGTGCTCAAACTTTTCAGACACTCACCCCCAGTCACAGATCTGGGTTGAATCCATCATCGTTCTTTAGCTCACTTTGCCACCCCAGTTCAGACCCAGTTATATGGAAATCAGTCTTGACCTTGGGCCTCATGGGAACAGTACAGCCCAGTGGCAAAGTGAGCAAGGGACCCACGTCTGGGCATACCCTGCCAACTTAGGGCAAACAAAGCAAACACAAGGGGACGATGGACGGAGTGCTGAACATTTCAGAACCGAGATGGCGAAGTGAGCTGAAGAACAATGATGGATTCAACCCAGATCTGACACTAGGGGAGTGTCTGAAAAGTTTCAGCGCTCCGTTCATCATGAATGCTTTGTTCGCCTTAAGTTGGCAGGGTATGCCCAGACGTGGGTCCCTTGCTCACTTTGCCACTGGATTCAAACTGGCCTGGCTGATGAGGGGTGTTACCCCAAAAACAGGTCCCAGGACAACATTGTGAAGGTGCCTGCCCGCGGTGCTGGAAACCCGAAACCCGGAAGGGAGAAAAGAGACTCACCGGAGACCGGCCGCCTTTACCAAGATGGCGGCCGGCGTGAATCGGAGCCGGTAAGAGGGATCCGAGGGCCGTCACTGCCATCCCCCCCTGCCGCGCGACCCGCAGTCTGCGGGGTCGGGGAGCGAGAGAGCTCCAGCGCGATCCCCGAAGGGAGGCAGTCCCATTAGAGGCCGAGGGACACTGGAGTAGCGGGGGCACTTTGAAGGAGACCCTGATGCCTTCAACAGCATGGCGGCGGTGCCGGAGAGATGCCTGAGGGGGCCGAAAGCCTCGGGGGCACCTGGACAGTGGTGAGGGACCTGAGATCGCCTCCCCCACCCCACCTACCTCCGGAGGGCTGACCACTCGACCTCCCTATTAACAGGCCGTTTGGAGAGGGATCTGGAGGGCAAGAGGCGGAGACTGGTGAGGACGTCCTGGGTTCCGGGCGGCGCTGAACCCCTCTGTGGCTGGGGGGCAAGTGCAAAGGGGCCGCTCTTGCTCCGTGACCTCCTGTGGGGACACACGAGAGCGGGCCTGGAGAGCGGTGAAAGGTGCATAAAGAGGGGGCCTCGTTCACTGCCAGCAGAAGGGACGTCGACACGGGAGGCTAGGGGGGTACACAATCCACGATACACCAGCATAAGGAAACAAGCATTGAAAATGCAATAGGTCTCGCAATAGAAGAGTTTGACATTTTTCGTTTTGCATATGGATGAGTGGCGTTGCGTGGATGAGTGGCGTTGCGTGGATGAGTGGCGTTGCGTGGGTGAGTGGCGTTGCGTGGGTGAGTGGCGTTGCGTGGGTGAGTGGCGTTGCGTGGGTGAGCGGCGTTGCGTGGCTGAGCGGCGTTGCGTGGCTGAGCGGCGTTGCGTGGCTGAGCGGCGTTGCGTGGCTGAGCGGCGTTGCGTGGCTGAGCGGCGTTGCGTGGCTGAGCGGCGTTGCGTGGGTGAGTGGCGTTGCGTGGGTGAGTGGCGTTGCGTGGGTGAGTGGCGTTGCGTGGGTGAGTGGCGTTGCGTGTGTGTGTGGCGTTGCGTGTGTGTGTGGCGTTGCGTGTGTGTGTGGCGTTGCGTGTGTGTGTGGCGTTGCGTGTGTGTGTGGCGTTGCGTGTGTGTGTGGCGTTGCGTGGGTGAGTGGCGTTGCGTGGGTGAGTGGCGTTGCGTGGGTGAGTGGCGTTGCGTGGGTGAGTGGCGTTGCGTGGGTGAGTGGCGTTGCGTGGGTGAGTGGCGTTGCGTGGGTGAGTGGCGTTGCGTGGGTGAGTGGCGTTGCGTGGGTGAGTGGCGTTGCGTGTGTGAGTGGCGTTGCGTGTGTGAGTGGCGTTGCGTGTGTGAGTGGCGTTGCGTGTGTGAGTGGCGTTGCGTGTGTGAGTGGCGTTGCGTGTGTGTGTGGCGTTGCGTGTGTGTGTGGCGTTGCGTGTGTGTGTGGCGTTGCGTGTGTGTGTGGCGTTGCGTGGGTGTGTGGCGTTGCGTGGGTGTGTGGCGTTGCGTGGGTGTGTGGCGTTGCGTGGGTGAGTGGCGTTGCGTGGGTGAGTGGCGTTGCGTGGGTGAGTGGCGTTGCGTGGGTGAGTGGCGTTGCGTGGGTGAGTGGCGTTGCGTGGGTGAGTGGCGTTGCGTGGGTGAGTGGCGTTGCGTGGGTGAGTGGCGTTGCGTGGTTGAGTGGCGTTGCGTGTGTGAGTGGCGTTGCATGTGTGAGTGGCGTTGCATGTGTGAGTGGCGTTGCATGTGTGAGTGGCGTTGCATGTGTGAGTGGCGTTGCGTGTGTGTGTGGCGTTGCGTGTGTGTGTGGCGTTGCGTGTGTGTGTGGCGTTGCGTGTGTGTGTGGCGTTGCGTGTGTGAGTGGCGTTGCGTGTGTGAGTGGCATTGCGTGTGTGAGTGGCGTTGCGTGTGTGAGTGGCGTTGCGTGTGTGAGTGGCGTTGCGTGGCTGAGTGGCGTTGCGTGGCTGAGTGGCGTTGCGTGGCTGAGTGGCGTTGCGTGGGTGAGTGGCGTTGCGTGGGTGAGTGGCGTTGCGTGGTTGAGTGGCGTTGCGTGTGTGAGTGGCGTTGCGTGGTTGAGTGGCGTTGCATGTGTGAGTGGCGTTGCATGTGTGAGTGGCGTTGCATGTGTGAGTGGCGTTGCATGTGTGTGTGGCGTTGCATGTGTGTGTGGCGTTGCGTGTGTGTGTGGCGTTGCGTGTGTGGCGTTGCGTGTGTGAGTGGCGTTGCGTGTGTGAGTGGCGTTGCGTGTGTGAGTGGCGTTGCGTGTGTGAGTGGTGTTGCGTGGGTGAGTGGCGTTGCGTGGGTGAGTGGCGTTGCGTGGGTGAGTGGCGTTGCGTGGGTGAGTGGCGTTGCGTGGGTGAGTGAATGGTTAGCTGTTGCTTATGCGACGTATAGCACTTAATACTAAAGTAGGCAGACCTTCTTAGCCTTTGTGAGAATAATAGCAAAATAAAAATAAAAACCAGATCAAGTCAAGGACGCAAACGGCACCATGCTATTGTTTATTTACTCAGATGATTTGCATAAAAATGTAACTTGTGAGCACGTTTCTCTAACTCTCCAATAATCCCATTACAACACTTTGTACAAATGAGATTGGGACTCATCCTTCCGAAGTCGAGAAAAATGTGCAACGCTGTGTTGAAGTTAATTTTTTTAATTAACAAAATGCAAATAATGTGGAGAGATTTCAAGTGATTCAGGAATGGGCGCCCTTGTAAAGAGAAAGTACGGCCGGCCTGGGCAGTGATAGGGGAGGAGGGAGGAGAAATGCGAGTCACGGCAGCAGCAGCCTTTGATGTGCCTGCCGGCCGGCCGTGAATAATTAGGGGGTGAGAAATGCGCTCGGAGGGCTGCCTTTGATATGGTAATGCGAGGCAGGCAGGCAGGCGGCTGGTGGCATTGTGCACGCGCTTTTTAGGGCTTGCGCAAGCGCAATGACCTAAAAAGCACATGCACTTGAAGGAATCGCCAGTGGAATCGCCAGTGGATAAACACTGGATAAGCCCCTATAGAGCTTCGCCAGCTATGCGCTGAAGCGCATCAGCAGGCGAGCCCTAAAAAGGAGAGCCACAAGACCGGCGCGCCAGACGTCTGGGGCCTACGATCTGCTACGGGGGTCTCCACCCGAGGAGTGGACAACCATGGGGAAGAGAGATTTGCTCCCTAAAACTGCGAAACAAGGCCCCATGGATAACTTTGCGGCGCCAAGACGCACAGCGGAGCCTCAGTCGGTGGCATCTGGGGCGCGGACAGACACAGCCTTGTTGATGGAGGCCATCCAGGCATCCAGGACGGAAATACAAGAGTCTCGGGCGGCCCTGGAGGTGAAGATTGGGGAAGTGGGCTCCGAGGTAACGCTGCTGCGGCAAGACTTTCGGAACTTGTCCGATAGGGTGACGGCGAACGAAACGAGGATCAGCGAAAATGATACATCGATATCCGCCTTAAAGAGAGATATGGCGGAGTTGCAGGCCTCGCATCGCCAGCTGCAATGGAAGGTGGATGATGCTGAAAATAGATCGAGACGCAACAACCTTCGTTTCGTGGGATTTAGAGAAGGAATTGAGGGGACGAACGTGTCCTCATTCCTCCACGCCTGGTTGAAGACCACCTTCCCGGCAGCACAGTTCTCCCCGTGTTTTATCATTGAAAGAACGCACAGGGCCCTCCTGGCTAAACCTCCGGAAGGGGCTAGACCGAGGCCGGTCATAGCGCGCTTTTTGAACTTTGCAGACAGAGACCTGATGTTGAGAGAGGCCAGAAAGATGGGGGAGATCCGTTCGGAGAATGCAACCATAATGATATTCCCGGACTACAGCCAGGAAGTTTCGAAACAGCGCCGCTCGTTCGACTCAGTGAAGGCAAAGCTGAGGACCTTGAACATCACATACATGCTCCTTTTCCCCGCTAAGCTCAAGGTGCTCTACAAAGACAAGTCCATCTTTTTCTCTCACCCAGAGGATGCGTGGCAGTGGCTCGATGAACGCCCTATACTAAACAGCAGAGAGGTCGTGGGGCGAGAAGTGCTGGATAGATCGCTACGGGAACGATCGCATTGGGAGTTGCTGAAGCCACAGAGACGGAAATCGCGAAAGGTGAGGAAGCAGACACCGGCGACACCGTACCAGAGCCATGGCGCGGGTGACAAGAGAGGAGGTAGATCGACTTCACCAGGAAACGAATCAGTGGCGGGCTCCAGGTTCAGTTGCTTGCGGAACGGAATCCGTTCAGAAGGAGACGACGAGGAGGAATCGGAGGGCCGCGCATCTGGAGGAGAGGGAGAGGAGAAACGGGGGAATCTGTCCACCCACTAGTCAAGGAAATTCGACATCTGGAGCAGGATCCCTCGGGGCAGTCCAGCGCTCCCGTAATGGACACACAAGACTCACACTCATGAACAATAGTGCTCTGGGACGTTGGAGATGGCAGCTCGACATATGGGAGCACGCAAGTTGACACGCCCTTCTCTGTTCTTTAAGTTTTTCTTACTGTTTCTTGGTTTGTGAAGGGAGGGATGCATGGGAGGGCGACAAGCCTTCTCCCGCAGATAGTTTGGTCCTACGTTAGGATGCAACTGGAAGGGGAGGGAGGGGGGAACGAGGGGGGGAGGTTTTCTGAACTCTCTCAAGTTGGGGAACGGGAGGGTTGGGTGGTGGAGGGGGGTGACAGTTAGGAAGACGCAGCAGCACACCTTGATACACCGTACCACACATCCATCACAGGGACACACCATGAAAGAGGGTCACTTTGCACAATGGCAAGTACATTAGCCGCCCCACAACAGGGTGACAAGGGAGTCACTGTCTTAACATGGAAAGTGAATGGCCTGCGGTCAAAGATTAAGAGGGGACTGGTGAATGCTTACCTCAAGAGGGTAGCACCAGATATCATTTTGCTGCAGGAGACACATCTTAGAGGCACTGAATGTGCGTTCATAGCGAGAGGCCGCCATGAGGTACTGGCACATGCAGGGTACACGTCTGACTCCAGAGGGGTGGCGATACTAATAAACAAAACGCCCCGTTTTGCATTACGCGCACATGGCTGGACCCCCAGGGGACATATGTGGGAGTGCAAGGGACATGGAAAAGACACAGGTACACTATAATTTCGGTCTATGCCCCGCCGAAACTCCAGGCGCGCACACTCAAAGCCATCGCTTCCATTCTCCTGGATACAGCGGATACCATACAAGTAGTGGGTGGCGACTTTAATGACGTTATGTGTGAAGTACAGGACCGTACAGGGTCTGCGCATAGAGGGGGGGCACAATCAGCCTTGGCACAGCAGATGACGGACTTAGGACTCACTGACGTTTGGAGGTGGCTCCACCCTGCGCAGACAGCTTACTCTTTCTACTCAGGGGCACACAGGGTCTTTTCCAGGCTCGACTATATATTCACATCGAGACAATACCTGACAGCAGATGACGTGGCGGAATACAAGGCGAGGGGTATCTCGGACCACTCCCCCCTATACGTACAGATGGGACGGGTGAGGGGGAGGGGGGTAGCTGAATGGCGTTTAGCGGCATGGGACCTTCAAACACCGGGGATAATACGCGGCATCAGAGCTGACATTGGGGTGTATGTGGCAGAGCACGAAGGAACAATCGACTCAGGGGGTAAACTTCTGGGAGGCGATGAAACCGGTCCTACGGGATAGAATACAGAGTAGGTTGGGGGAGGAACGACGAACAAAACAGGCCGAGGTGGCGGGCCTGGAAACAACAATCTTGGCCTTAAAGGTGGAGTATCAAAAACGGAAAGATGCAGGGACGCTCTGACAACTGTTAGATACCCAAAGGAGCTACAGGGAGGTGGTCTCCAACGAGGCACGGACCCAATCCTTGGCAACCCTCCACCGTCTATATGACGTTGGGGATAAGTCCGGCAAACTCCTGGCTTGGCTTAGCAGAAAGGAGCGGGCGGCTAGATGGGTAGAACAGATCAAATCGGCGGAGGGAGGACAGGTCCACACAGATGAGGCGATAGCAGACGTGTTCGCGTCACACTACGAGCACTTTTATGAGGCTAAGGACCTGGGGACTAGTGAGGACGCGCTGCAATATATAGGACACACGGAGGTACCCTCACTGTCCTCCGAAGCATGCACGGCTCTGGAGGCGGAGGTAACACTGGAGGACATATCTGTCGCCATAGCCAAATTGAAACCGGGGAAGACGCCAGGGCCAAATGGTTTTCCAGCGGAATTTTTTAAGCGGACGACTGATCTCTTGACACGACACCTTAAAACCCTCTTCACGGAGGCGTATCGGGTGGGAGCTTACCACCGGACCTCGCCCTGGCTACGATCGTCCCGATCTATAAGGAGGGCAAGCCAAAAGACGAGTGTGCCTCATACCGTCCCATCTCCCTCCTTAATATGGAGGTGAAGATTATAGCGACTATTCTAGCTAATCACTTGAGGTCGGTTATTCCAGAGCTCATACACATGGACCAGTCGGGGTTTCTGCCGGATAGGGCAACCAAGTTAAACCTCCGACGCGCACACAATTGGTTGCAAGAAGTCAAGGGAAGGAGTGAGCCCCATTGGTTCCTTTCCCTTGACGCGAGAAGGCGTTCGACCCGGTACACTGGCCATTTCTGATGGCGGCGCTACAGAGGTTTGGCCTCTGCCCGAAATTCAGGAAGTGGGTTCAGCTCCTTTACACGGCACCGAGAGCGCGGGTTCGGGTAAATGGGAGGTTGTCCCGCGAATTTCGTATCGAAAGGGGTACACGCCAGGGTTGCCCTCTGTCCCCACTTCTATTCACACTCACCATCGAAATTCTGGCGGCAAAGGTAAGACAGAACCCAGAGATTTGTGGCTTCTCCCGGGAAATCTCAGCCTCCGCACAGGAAAAAATATCATTATACGCTGATGACGTGTTACTGTTCATCACTTAACCTGAAATCACGGTCCCTGAACTATTCAGGGAGTTAGAAGACTATGGTGCAAGGGCGGGTCATACCATAAACTGGCACAAATCGGTCCTCTATGATCCACAGGGAATGGTCCGAGGGGGGAACCTACCGGAGCAACTGGTCAATACCTCAGAGGGATTCCAGTACCTGGGCATTTACATTACCCTAGACGGGAAACTTTCCTTCTGTAAAAATATAGAGCGGATAATGGATGGCGCGGTGGCGGACATGACCAGGTGGAGGCAACTGCCGCTCACCCTACTGGGCCGGGCAGCAATGTACAAAATGATTGTCCTCCCTAAGTTCCTATATGCGCTCCAAAACGAGTACTACCCACTCCCGGCCAAGACGATAGCCAAAATTCACGCGGACCTTCGTACTTATCTATGGCTGGGGAAGCAGCCGCGAGTGGCCCTGTCGACGCTTCAGCGCCATCAATATAGTGGAGGGATTTCACTCCCCAACCTAGAGGCCTACTACTGGGCGGAACACCTAACACCAATAAATGACTGGATGCACGCCCCAGCAGACCATCCGACCTATGCGTTGGAAAGGTTCAAAATGTCCACCAGAAATCCATTGTACTATCTATACGGAGGCGTGGTGCGGGCACCGCTTTTACCGGCGGCAACGGTAATCACACTGAACGCCTGGACAAAGGCCACAAGGCGGACGGGGTGGGAAAAGAAACCTACCCGACAGACGCCGCTATGGCACTGTCAATGGTTGAAAGAACTCAGTAAGCTGCGCGGCTTCCGAAGGTGGGATGATATAGGCATATCGACTATCGGGGATGTGATTGCAAAGGGGGAGCTGAAGTCCTTCCAGGTACTTAGGACTGAATTTGGATTGCAACACACACAACTCTTCAAATACACACAGTGGAGGCATGCATGGAGGGCCCAAAATATCACGCTCACGGAGATCCCGGAATATGCACCATTGGAGGGTAGGCTGCTGCAGGAACAGATTATGGGTCAGGCGGTATCCCTCACATACAAAACTTTGACAAATAATATGTTAGGCGACTTGGCAGGGCTGAGGAGCGTGTGGGAAGCGGAAGTGGGAGAAATGGAGGATCTGGACTGGGAGATCGTCCTAATGCATCCCCGGGAGGTGGCGATCAAATCCAGCTGCATGTGCTCCACAGAACCTATTTTGATAGGGTACGACTCCTTAAAATGGGGAAAATAGAGGATCCGACCTGCCTTCGATGCCGCCACCAGCGGGGGGACTTTTACCAAACGATCTGGACATGCGACAGGATACAAACATATTGGTCGCACATATTCACAGAGCTAGGGGAGGTCCTAGGGGTGACTCTGTCGCAAGACCCTAAATTGGCACTATTAGGCATGACAAACGAGGTGGACCTGCCACGTCCCCTGCTTATCTTTCTGGTGCTCGCATTGGTGGTGGCAAAAAGGGACATTGCAAAGTACTGGGGGGTGACGGAAACGCCTGACATAGAGGAATGGAGGAGGGGCTTGGACTTATATATGGCGGCAGAAAGAATAACTTATAAAGCAAGAGGCTGCCCCAAAAAATTCCAGAGAGTATGGGCAACATGGAGGCAATACCATGGATTGGAGTGTGGGCAACACGGGGGGAAACCCGGGGGTGGGGTGCTCGAGATCGCTACGGGACTACCAGAGGTAACCTTGCGGACAGTGAGAACACCGAATAGACACACTACAGACGGCGGTGGGCACGAGCCCAAGAATAGGAGGATGTAATGTTTGTGCTTTGTGGTGGGAGAGGGGGAGTAGAGGGGTGTATGCTGCTTTTCGTCATGACTGTTTTTGTTAAAGTTATGAACATAACATGCAAGCTGAGAGTTGTAAAACCAAAAAGTTGCGCAAATGGCTGACAGTGGCGGAATGTTGACGCCATGCCAGAAGATGATTATCTCTATAAATATACTTCTTGATGCAACAATAAAAATAATTTAAAAAAAAAAAGATGGTTTCAACCCAGATCTGTGACTGAGTGTCTGAAAAGTTTCAGTACTCCATCCATCATCTCCTTGTGTTTGCACTGCACACACAAGCACAGCTGACCCGAACAGTGCCCACTACACACACTGCCACTTTCCATTGTGACACTGGGCAGTAGGTACCCTCCAGTGGCACAGCATGTGCAGACACTGGCCTCTCTGTCATTGCCTTCCTTGTCACTGTCTGCACTAATGCTGCACACACGTAGGCTGACACTGCCCTCCTTGATACTGCCTGCTCTGGTATTGCACACCCTGGCACTGCAGACACTGGCCCCACAGCCCTCACTTTACAGAACCAGGACACAGCACATGATGGCACTGCAGACACTGACTCTCATGACAGTTTGTAGGGTGAATGAGGGATATGAGTACTGCAGACAGTGAGTGGGGAGTGCAGGAGAAATATTGTACAGTGACTGGGATGAAGCACTGCACATGTAGTGCCTATGGATAATCATGCTGATCGATCTCCGATGGTTGCCAGCTGAAGCCAGGATTATCAACAAGGCTGCCTGCATCACCCATAAAGATCTGTACACATCCACTCCCCGTTATCTGGCGGGCAAGCTCAGGCTATCAGGTGTCTTTAGACCATTGCGAAACGCCAAAGCAATGCTGCTTGTACCTTAGTCCTTTAAAGAGGAACAACTGATGGCACAATCCATCTCAGGAAACACAACCAGAATTTGGAATTCATTACCTCCAAATCTACGCACAACTATGTCACTGGTTACTTTCAAGATAAACCTGAAAGCCCATCTCTTTCGACGATATTTGCAGGGAAATTCTGTGCATGCTCTTTTACCATTGCGGGCGGCGCTGCAGCAAGCAGCACCGTCCGCAATGGTAAAAGGCCAGGATGCAACCATCAGTATGGTGGGCGCATCCTAATTGCACTGGTGGGACCGCTGCACATCTGCTGGGCAGTCCCATCACCGTTACGATGTCGGCCGGACTGATGTCCACCCACCATCTTAATGAGCCCTTAAGTAACAGGCATTCATGTGCAGTACATTCCTCTAAACAATCTTTGCTAAAGATTATGCCCGGGTAAAATTTGGGTCACACCACCATAATCTAGCATAATTTTGGAAATGTTGCATTACTATTGTTACACAAAAACACACAGCATAGCACACCGCACGGAAGCACTACTGGCGACTTCGCATTGAGACGCTCGGAGCCTAAAGATTCGGAGACCCTGGCCGCCTCGCAACTTATCTCCACCTACCATCAACTGCTGTGGACCGTACAGGCCCCAGTCCCAATCCCTGCTTGGTTTGTGCTTGGAGCTGGGTGGTGATGGTGCAGGAGGGGTGAGTCTGGGGGCTGATCTCATTGTAGCGACAAGGAGAGACAAAGTTGGTGTGGCATAGGCTGCAGACAGCGGACCTACATGGACGCAGGGAAGGAACTCAGGGGAGCGGGTGGCTCACCTTGAATGCGGTGAAGGTCCGGTGAGGGAGGCTCACATACCGACAGCCTTGTAGGAGGCGCCACCTCCACCGGTTGGCAAGAGAACTGCTTTCTAAACCATTAGTGACTTCATCGAGAGTGGCAAGTAAGAAAGAGTGAGGACGGCTGTGGAAGTGGCTAGATGCTCATGCCACAGTTGAGCAGCACCCATGCCGTCACTCCACCTAGTTGGCCCATCCGGTGTGCTTCACCCAGTGTGCTTCATTGCTCTGCACTCCTGGGGTATATTTACTAGAAAATGACGCAGCGCAGTGCCACAAACCATCTTGCTGCACCAAGCTGCATAATTAGGAAAGTGCAGGAAATCATCGTATTTACAGCAATAGGATGCATCCCTGTGCTTTCCACTACGTTTGCTGCCTATTGCCAATGCAGACACCCGTGTAGCATCGTGCAAGGATGCCTGTGTTGAAGAGATGATTGTTAATGTGCAGGAAGGGAGATTTTCTTGCACATAAACAATCATTGACAGCGTTTTCCTCTTATGTGTGCTGCAGAGCACAGCACAGATAGATAGAACAAAAACGAGGAGAAATAAAGGTATTTCTCCTCTTTGTGCAACTTTTACGTCTCCCCAGGGGAGGCATAGGAATCTAATGCATTCTCAAGTTTATAAAACCTTGTAAATCTGGGAATGTATCAGATTCCATAGGTGTTGCATGGTGTAGTGTCGTCCTGCCTGACCTCTGTATGGGACAGGACAGGCGGCAGGAAAAGGAAGTGAGTCATAGGGAGGAGTTTAGTCTGTAAGCCAGTGTGAGGCTGGCAGGGAATAAAGCAAGACGTATATCTCCTACCTCTGCCTCGGTGTGTTAATTTGCAATGAGCGCCAGCGCTGCGACAATGGCGACGAGGGTGGGATGGTTCTAAACCCCACAAGCAGCCCGCTCAGCCACCCAACGTGGCCGACCACCGAACCCTGCGGCAGAGAAGAAACCCGCCGAAGGCCGAGAAACACTCGACTGCAGCCGGTGAGAAGTGCTCGCCGATACAGCCCAGGGAGGAGAGGCGCGAAGAATCCAGAGCGCGGGTGCTCAGAAAACACCCCAGACACCCGACTGCTGCACTGGGAGGTAGGCGCGTATGCCAGAGCGCGACCTCCGCGTGTGCCAGAAGCGAGCAGCCGAGCGTGGAGCGCTGGAGAGCAGCACCCGGAGAGGCGCGAAGAATCCAGAGCGCGGGTGTTCAGAAAACACCCCAGACACCCGACTGCTGCACTGGGAGGTAGGCGCGTATGCCAGAGCGCGACCTCCGCGTGTGCCAGAAGTGAGCAGCCGAGCGTGGAGCGCTGGAGAGCAGCACCCGATTCCAGGCGCGAGCAAGGAGAGAAGAACCAGAACAGGCCACAGCGAGAGGAGCGCCGGTGAGTTAAACCCGACCGCTCCCTTCACGTGTGCCGTCTGCCGGGTCCTGGGACAGAGACACGAGGTCTACTGTCCCGTGCGGCGGCCATTTTGAAGTCAGGCGCCGCCTCTTACCAGACCCACACGCTCTCCCTGGCGGCCATCTTGAGGTCAGGCGCTTTTACCAAAGAGACATTACTCGTACACAGAGGCGCCTGAGGAACAACATTGCTCCCTAAGAGAATATGAGATAATACATGAACATTACGTGCAACTCATAAGCCCCGGATACACGTTTCTACAGGGCGCAGATGTCCAATCCGGGCCCCGACAGCTCATCAGACACTGCCACCGCAGCATCGAGTGCATCAAGCACCGCAAGCTCAGGAAGCCCTGCTCCCAGCACAGGAAGCCCAGCTCCCAGCACCAGAGGCCCTGCTCCCACTGCACCGGCAATGGCGAACAACCCAGTGGGTGCCTCCTTCATGCGCCAACCTCAGCCTCTACCGCTGACGCCAGGCAACACCATGGGCCCCTCGTGGAAAACATGGAGTGAAGACTTCGAGGACTATATGGTCGGATCCCTAGTACAAGACGATAAGCAGAAACTTGTGGCTCTAAGGAATCTGATTGGTCCGGACATTGCACAAATCATCAAAGAGCTACCCAATGCTGCAACAGCCACCTATGATGAAACCAAAGCTGCACTCGACAGGCGCTTCCTCCACAAACGCAATGTGGATTATGAGCGACACACGTTCAACCTTGCCACGCAGGAGAAGGACGAATGTATGAGTGATTTCATCATGCGCATACGGAGACTCGCACGATACTGCGACTTTGATAACTTCAAAACAGAAGATGCCCTGAGGCTTCGCATCATTGACGGCTGCTCATCTGAAGCCCTGCGCCGGAGGCTCCTAAAGAAACCCTACACGTTAGAGGAGATCGAGGAACTGACAAGAATCAATGACCAGGCAGAGGACTATGCGAAGCGGATGGGTACGCAGAAACCATCGGATCACAAAGACCACGCTTTGCGCATTCGCGCACACCAGTCTTCCAAGTCCGTCAAGCCCACCTCCAAGTCCTACAGGTCTCAACCGTCACGTCGAAGCTCGCGACACGCAAGACCCTCAAAAGCATCGCCCACCTGCTACAGGTGCGGTCAGGACTACCCACACTCAGGACAGTGCCCAGCCATCGGGCAACGATGCCACCGCTGTGGAAAAGATAATCACTTCGAGGTCGCATGCCAAGCCAAGCAACATAGTCACCGGTCATCGACCAAGGGGCATGAGTCACGCCATCATGCCCGAGCCATAAAAGACAAAGGACACAGGTCCTCCAGCTCATCTGACTCTAGTGTCCAGTCAGCGTACTCACAACAGTCAAGAGGTCGTTCCGGAAGCAGCCATCGCTCTAGACGCCATGTGACGGACTCCTATCGGTCCCGTAGAAACACGTCCAGTGAGTCACCATCGCGCACCCTCACGTCACAAGACAGTGATGAATACCTATGCAGGGTAACTACGCTGGAACGTGACGAGTACATATGCATGGTCGCTGATCCAGATCGTCTGAAGCGCTATCCAAAGCTCGACATCCTGATAGGCGACCATCCAGCCAAATTTGTCCTGGACTCTGGAGCTTCGTTAAACTACATCTGTGCGCTAGAACACCAATCCATGAAACACAAGCCTAAACTGGAACCTGCTGCTGTCCGTGTCTTCACATGGATGTCACGCAAACCACTGCCTTGTCTAGGCCGCTTCCGTACCACTCTCACATTCAAAGACCGGACAATTGATGCCTACATTCATGTTGTGGAGGGTCCAGATCTAGCGGATTGTCTCCTCAGTCTCCCCACAGCAGAAAGACTCAAACTAGTAGAACTCCTCTACATGACAGAGGACACTCCTGACATTGTTGCCAAATTTCCCAACTTATTCAAAGGGCTCGGGAAACTCAATCATTTCAAAGTAAAGCTCCACATCAATGAGAACGTGACACCGATTGCCCAACACCATAGGAAGGTGCCATTCCATCTGCAAAAGGCCGTTGATGATGAGCTCCAAGATCTCCTTCGCACAGACATCATAGAACGTACGACGGGTCCCACTCCGTGGGTATCGCCAGTTGTAGTAGTTCCGAAACGAGGAGAGGACAACAAGGTCAGGCTGTGCGTTGACATGCGCGCGCCCAACACTGCCATCGAGCGGGAACGCCATCCTGGGCCACATATCAGTGACATGATTACCAAGCTGAATGGTGCCACAGTCTTCTCCAAGCTCGACCTTAATAAAGGCTATCACCAGCTGGAGCTCCATGACAAATCGAGGTATATCACAACTTTCACCACTCACCAAGGCCTGTTTCGTTACAAACGCCTGAACTTTGGCATCTCTTCGGCTGCTGAGATATTCCAGGAAGCCATCAGACGTGTCATCCAAGGCATCCCTAATGCCTTTAACTACAGTGACGACCTGCTGGTGTTTGGGAAGGACAGAACAGAACACGACACGGCCCTGGACAGGGTCTGCCATGCGCTGATGTCGGCAAATCTCACACTCAACGCGAGCAAGTGTGAATTCCACAAAGATACCTTAAAGTTCTACGGACACATTTTCTCAAAGGAGGGCATGAGACCAGACCCTGAGAAAGTGGCAGCCCTGGCAGACACTCAGAAACCCCGTGATGTCACTGACCTCCGCTCGTTCCTGGGCATGGCAAGCTACTGCGCGAGGTACATCCGCGACTACGCCACGATCAGCTACCCCCTGCGAGAACTCACCCGCCAAGGTCAGCCTTTCGACTGGACGGAAGCGTGTCAACATGCTTTCTCTATCATCAAACATGCCGTGGGGTCTGCCATCAATCTGGCGTACTTCGACACGAAAAAGAAAACCGAAATCACTGTGGATGCCAGTCCCGTGGGCCTGGGTGCCATTTTGGCTCAATACCGAGAGGACTCAGATCAGCGTCACATCATCGCCTACGCTAGTCGCAGTCTGACTGATACAGAAAGAGCATACTCCCAGCCGGAGAAGGAAAGCCTGGCCGTGGTATGGGCCTGCGAACACTTCCACCTATTCGTGTATGGCAAACATTTCACGATCATCACGGACCATCAAGCACTCATTACCATCTTTGGCAACCCCAATGCGAAAATGCCACCACGCATTGAGCGGTGGGGCCTACGCCTCCAGGACTACGTCTTCTCCATCATCCATAAGCCTGGGAAAGCTGAAAACCCAGCTGACTTCATGTCACGACACCCACTGGCCGGTGCCAGTTCTGCGCTCTCTGTGGCTGACGAATATCTCCATTTTGTTGTTGACGCTGCGTGCCCTCCCACGGTTCCCCTCGAAGCCATCCAAGAGGCGTCTGCCCTCGACCCCCTTGTTCAAGCGGTGATGACCCGAATTCGCTCCAACTCCTGGAGGGACACGAAGCAGTCTTCCCCCGAGTCTGCTCAACTCCAACAGGACCTGACCGCATTCCAACGAGTGCGTGAAGAACTCTCCATCAGTGACAATGGTCTCCTTTTGAGAGGGGGGAGGATTGTAATTCCTCTCAAACTACGCCAAGGAGTCATCAACTTGGCACATGAAGGACACAGAGGCATCAATGCAACTAAGAAAGCCCTGAGGGAACGGGTTTGGTTCCCTACCCTTGACCACATGGTCGAGACAACTCTGAAGGACTGTGTCACGTGCCAAGTAGTCAGTAAGGAAGAACCACCGGCACCATTACAAATGTCAGAGCTACCAGACGGAGTATGGCAACAGATAGCGGTCGATTTCTTTGGCCCACTACAATCAGGACAGTATATCATTGTTGCCATGGATGAATACTCCCGTTTTCCCTTTGCACAATTGATATCATCAACTCGAGCAACGACAGTAATCCCAGTACTTGATGAGATATTCGCAGCCTGGGGCATCCCCCTGCGAGTAAAAACAGACAATGGACCTCCTTTTAACAGTCATGATTTTACGAACTTTGCGACTCACCTCAACTTCAAGCACCAGAAAATTACCCCGCTATGGCCACAGGCCAATGGCATGGTGGAACGTTTTATGGGGACACTGAAAAGAGCAATTCAGCAGGCAGAATTGACCCACCGAGACGTCCAGCAGACACTAAATGAAGTACTGAGAGCTTATCGGAATACGCCGCACAACACTACAGCCCAGTGCCCAGCAACTGTAATGCTAGGAAGGACACCCAGGACAAGACTGCCCATGGTAAACGACGGTCTACAACAACGGACAGTCACCGTTGATCACAACACCCTTGTGGACATTGATCATACCCGGAAACATCAAATGAAAACATATGCCGATCAACGTAGACATGCCAAAGACTCCAACATACAAGAAGGAGACTGGGTAATAGTGCGAAGTGATCAGCGATCCAAGGCGGATAGTCGATACCTCGACATTCCCATGCAGGTCACCAAGAAGAAAGGGACCATGGTCACAGCCAAAGCTGACCACAAACAAGTAACACGAAACATCTCGCACTTCAGGAAATATAATCGACGTGGCGGCCATTATGCCACGCCAAACCCGTTCTCAAGTGACTCATCCAACCAGAGTGACAACAGTGACCCAAACCATCACAGCCCCATGCGAATGGTGGAAACTACACATCAACACAGCCCTCATAGCCACGGTCCTGTGACAAGACACAGAGAACGACCGCAACGTTTAATCAGGAAGCCTCGACGTTTGGTCGAAGAGATATAGACGGAGTCAGACTCTGCAAAACAGGGGAATTTAGTGTCGTCCTGCCTGACCTCTGTATGGGACAGGACAGGCGGCAGGAAAAGGAAGTGAGTCATAGGGAGGAGTTTAGTCTGTAAGCCAGTGTGAGGCTGGCAGGGAATAAAGCAAGACGTATATCTCCTACCTCTGCCTCGGTGTGTTAATTTGCAATGAGCGCCAGCGCTGCGACACATGGGAACACCCACAGCAATACCCAGGGAACGCCCCTTTCACACATAGTAATGCATGAAAGGGAGCCATATTTACAAGGCCATAAAAAGCTAAGCAGCTGGGCTTTACATGGCCTAGTAAATATGGGCAGGCACACTGTGCTTCGAGCATCATAAAAGTGATGCTTCGGTGGTGTTAATGTGCTTCAGAGGCATTGTCTCCTCTGCATTTGTTCATTGACGGTGAGTGAATGAGTCCAGCGGGTGCTAAAGGTGGGTAGCGGCCGTAGCTGGAGTGCAACATCTTTTTGGGAGGTTGTGGTGTTGGTGCACTGTGCTGCTTTTGCTGGCACCCTTGTACCTTTGATATCGTTTGGCCTTATACAATACAATACAAGTGTTCCAGACTCTCAGCCTATTAACCTAACTATTCAGGATGAATATGACGATAAGGAAAGCTTGTAATAAGACAAAATTCAACCCATCGCGAAACAACTTAGGGGCATATCAGCAAGGGCTTTATCTCCGCTTTTTGGCTTTAAAAGCCAGAAAAACGGAGATAAAACCATCGCCATATCAGCAAGAGGGTTCTAACATGCATATTCGCATGTTAGCACCCTTTTGCACTACGCCTACCTTTGCATCTCTAATGAGATTTCTTGTACCGCTTTTGGCCGCCATAAGTGTGGCAGGGTATGCTCAGACATGAGTCCCTTGCTCACTTTGCCACTGGATTCAAGCAAGCCTGGCTGAAGACGGCTGTAATGCCAGAAACTGGTTCTCGGAAGCTTGTTTCCGGTCCAGGGAAGGCATGGCTTGGCAGTTCGGGCTGGACTGTTCCCATGAGGCACAGGGTCAGACTGATTTGCATATGGCCATGTCTGAACTGAGGTGGCAGAGTGGGCTAAAGAACGGTGATGGATTCAACCCAGATCTTTTGACTGGGTGTGAGTGTTTGATTGGTTCAGATGCTCCGTCCATCACCACCCCCTTTTGTACCGCTAGTGGGCATTCCTGACATACACTACATGTCAGGACATCAATAGCGCGGCTTCGCGCTATCAGCAAGGGTGCCCTAGCATTTTAGCAAATGACCTTTTACTCACAGTGACTGCCCCCAAGACCTCCCTGCCTACACTAGTATCTCTCCTCCACTCCTTTAAGGGGGCATCACACTTGATTTGTTACATAGAATTTCACACTGGTTCTGTTATTGTGGTCTCAGACCAACTGGTCAGATTGTGGACGCTCGGTTATTGAAGACATATGGACCTGGAGATCCCTACCCATGTCCTGGCTCGGCCGTCTCAATGCGGTCAAGATGTTGATCCTTGCAAAGTCTTACACTTATTCAAAACTCTGCCCACTCCTATACCACAAGCTGATATACTACTCCTTTAATGGTATATGACCTCCTTTATCTGGAGAAGGAAGCACCCGAGATTCTCCAACAAAATCCTCATGCTACCTAAGGATCAGGGGCCTTGCTTGCCCCAGTCTCCTGGAATATTACTGGCCTTCACACACTTCGAAATGGGTTGTTCATGAAAGAGAAAAACACTGGTTCCATATGGACCACACAGATGCTTCCAGACCCCTTTGGGACCTGGCCTGGATCCCAAGACATGTACGATCCTGGAGTGCTTACATAGTAACGCCCATGAAAACAGTCCTTGACATCTGGGAAAAGATTGCAATCCCTAGGGGCCTCAACTCCTTTCCTTACCCCAACATCCCGTTGGCCCATAACTCCAGCCCTCCAGCCGCAATCCTTCTCAGCCTGGGGTGAGGGCGAGTGCGGCACAATACAAGAACTCTTTGAAGGGGAATTTTTCAGAAATGTTGACCAATGCAAGAGAGACTTTCACCTACCAGACACGTCTCGACTGCAATACTACCAACTTCTGCACTGGCTCCTCACACCACTGAACACGCAGGAGGCAACTCAGCCACTTACTCCCATTGCAACACTGGTACGCTCTTTTGACGGCACACAGGCCTGACCTCTCATACCTACCAAATGCTACAACACTCCACACCTATCCAACTTAACACTTATCAAACACAACGGCAAGCAGGCTCTATGGGGAAAATCTCCTCAAAACAGTGGGAACAATTATGGTGTGACATCCCTAGGATATTCAGAAGCATACCCCAATGCAAAACCGCCTATGTAATCATGAACTGCTGGCATTACACTTTGATGAGATTAAAGAAAATGTTTCCTACCTCCTCCCCCCTCTGCTGGCGCTGTCACTCGGCAACTGGTGACTTTACTCACATATGGTAGTCCTGTATACTTCTCATCCTTTTCTGGAAGGAAGTCCTCCTGTGGCACATTAGTGACACCATAGGCTTCCCCATACCGCACTCAACCACCGTGAACATCCTGGGTGCCCGGCCCCAGTCATATACCGCTATGACACATTCTGACTGGCACCTTATCGCACACATGTTAGGGGCCACCAAACAAGACCTCACACTTCACTGAAAGAAGCCCTCTGCCCCAGCTATCGCTGCATGGTTCACACGCTTCTGGCACGTCATGACGAGGGAACTCTTAACATGCCAGATTACAGACACAGAAGCTAAATGTACATGCACTTGGCAGCGACTGATCAATCACATTCTTCCTTCACCCTCCCCTCCACACAGCTCCGCGCCCTCTAACTCTTCGAGGATGGTCTCCTAACTCAGGGAGCTGACACTCCTGTGCGAGATGCATTGGCCCAAACCAAGAGTCACCACTAACCCCCCTTCAAAGACTTCAATGGGTTTATCCCAGGACGCTTCATCCCCCCACCTTCCCTTTTCTTCCTCCTCATCACTCACCTCTACCTTTGCCTCTCCTCCCATCTATCCCTCTGTTTACCCCTTCTCCGGGCTTCCCAGGCCCTTTTCTCCCTGTCATCACCACCCCCATCAACATAGGTAGCCCACAGGGGCTCAGCCAACTGCACTTATTCCACTCTCTCCACCCCCCACCCTGTTCTCATATTATTGTTCTCCTCATGACCAGGGGAATGTTTCCATCCCCTCCTATTGCCACATGTATTGCTTTTCGGGCTGGCAGTGGCTTTGCTCCTAGCTCTTCCACTGTTAAATAAGTGATGTACAATGTCATCAACCTCTGATTTTCTTCTTTCATTTTCATGTAAATCTCGCTTCCAGAAGCCGCCTGATACATGTTCAACATTGTGGTATGAGTTTATGCTCTTTAATAAAAATTATTTGCAATAAAAAAACTTGTGATCTCCTGAAAATTGGGGGCCGTCCGGTGCCCTGCCTGCTATACTCAGATGACATTGCGATCCTGGATCTAACACCCAAGGGCTTGAATAGTCAACTGATGTCACCTCAGAAATTTGCGAGTACACATTTTCTGAGAAATAATGCTTCTAAAAGTAAGATCCTGATATTTAAGGGCACTAATCTTCAGAAATATCCTACAGTTGGCACCAAGGTGAAGAAAAATTACAGGTAGTTAAGTCATATTGGGGCATATTCTCAAGGAGTTATCGCCGAGTTAACAGCACTTTATCGCAGCCAAAGTCACGATAAATGTATCACCTCATTCACAAGCTGGTGCTAACAGCCCATCACACCAGTACACCCGCGATAGCAGCCACAAAAAACAGATGACCCCGGCAACTATCGCTAATGAGATGCCTAGTAGGCGTTCCTGTGCCAAAAGCTGCAACAACACCACTCCTCAACATTCTCAACGACCAACCAGATCGGGGATAAGAACCCAAAACAGGCAATAAGGTGCGTTAGCTGCAGGAAAGTAACACCTGCTCTGACCTGGTGTAAAGTCAGACAGCAGCCTGCACCACAAAAGGGAGTCCAACCCAGAACTACACCTGAAGAACAACAGATGCCATGGAGCCACTGATCATGCAGGCCGGACACCCAAGAGGGGTACAAAAGGGGGTGGTGATGGATGGAGCATCTGAATCAATCAGACACTCACACCCAGTCAAAAGATCTGGGTTTAATCCATCACCGTTCTTTAGCCCACTCTGCCACCCCAGTTCAGACATGGCTATATGCAAATCAGTCTGACCCTGTGCCTCATGGGAACAGTCCAGCCCGAACTGCCAAGCCATGTCTTCCCTGGACCGGAAACAAGCTTACGAGGAACCCAAGAGGGCCACAACACCCACCGCCACCACCCCCAGGACCTCCATGGCCCCCCCGGACCAGCACTGAGGCAGCCGGAGAGCAAGCAAGGCGTCTACTCCACAGATGGCTTCCCGCACATGTCAGGAGGCAATTGACAGCACACATGTCCTACTAGTGGCCCCTGGTAACACTGCACACAATAAGCACAACAGAAAGTGCACGTATCCTACCAATGTCCAGGCAAAATTAGACCACAGGGGAATTTCCGCCAACGTGGTTGCCAACCACCCAGGCAGTGTGCATGATTCCTACACCTCCGACAGTCCATCATTAACCTGCGCTACCAGGATGGCACCTATGGGACTGCACTGCTCGTTGGTAGGTATCAAATGAACACACCACACACCTCAACTCCACAATCATGCAACTCACAACACAGATAATGCACACGTCACAAGCTCACATACAACATGCACACTCACCAGACACGACAGCACAACTTACTGTGGGTATCTGGGCCTGCCATGTACATTAGCCATCAACTGCATGGCACCTCAGCCACACAATAGCGGAATGTGGGAAGAGATGGGGACTAAACATGTGTGAAGTAAGGGTGGGTGCAGTTGGGGGAGTACCACTACACAGAATTCTGCAGAATTGATCCAAAACTCTGTGAATTTCACTCCGCAACTCCATTCTGTCTCACCACCATTAATAAAACAGAAACCTCACATACGCTTGGCAAAACGACAAGTAACTCTATTATTACATGCTAAAATGCATATAATCATATCACAAAAGTGAAAATGAAAATACAGCAGGCAGTGAGAGACGTGATGATTTTGGGGTCCTTTCAAACCTAGGGAGAGGACCAAGCAGATGCCTTGAGCACAAAGAGCACATCATGCTGAAATGATTCAGTGGTGGTCCCATCCTCCTAGGACCACCCCAAGCACAGCTATGGGCAAAAATACAATCCCAACCAAAGGCCCTGCAAAGCATTACGGGATGATATTCCAGAGTGCAGTGAATATTAACCCTCCGCCACATTCACCTTCGACATCGACGGGGACCCGCTCAGTCTGCGTGGCCCTACCTCAGTGGACCGCAAGTCACCGTCCCGTGGCGGTGTGCCTGTGCCTGCCGCTGTGCATCCGGGGCCACTAACTCTGTGCTGGTCAAGTCATGGACCCTTTCTTCTGTGATATTGGATGACCTCTGAGACGGTGGTCTTGGGGTCATCGATGCCATGTGTATGTGGCCCTGCACTGTCTGCTGCCTCCTGCCTCAACTGCGGTCCACCAGGGCACACACATCCAATCAAGTCCTGACCGGCCCGGGTGTGGCATCACCGCAGGAGGCACACATCACCATCGCCAGGACCACCTACAGCCGCCATCTGTCGGAGTCAAGATAGTGGTACTGGCAGACTAACGGAGTTGCTCACACCTGTTGTGGATGCCATCATCTGCCTGTTACCCTGCTCAGCACTCCAGGTGCCACTAACTAAGTGCACCGCAACCCATGGACCGTTACTGATTGAGTTTTGTGATGTGGAGAGGTTGCGCAGCAATGTCACCTCAGGCAGTGTGGGAGACCTGGGACGTTGATGTGGAAGATGATGCAGGTCTAACACACCCCACTGCGTCTGCATCAGGAATATCCCGAATGGACACAATCTTAGTCATATTCATCACATGAGCGCACACAATTCTGGTGCCCCAATCTCAGTGCACTGCAACTCATGGACACTTCTGTTTGAATGTTGGGTGACATCTGTACTTGCTCCAGCTCCCTCCATGTTTCTCAGCAGTTGACTCTGTTATGCATGTTTCTCAGTTTACGCTGCACTGGTGTCCACTGTTCAGGCTGTTGCCAGCACCAAACACTCCATGCGGGCTGGCTTACTCTCACCCCACACACATCCAGCACAGGCGTCATTGTACATGTGGCCCTGCCAATAAACGGGCAGGGCGCACATGCCCGTAGCCAGTTCAACATAATATCTGCATGTGTCCCTGTGGTCTTGTAGAATGCATGAGGGTCCTGGGGCCTACCACACTACATTGCGCTGTGTACAGCGGACGCAGACATGTTGCCGCAGGCAGCAGGTTAGAGCTTGGAGATGTACCTTTGTCGTCACACACTCAACTCATAAGGAGAGTGGGCTGTGCCGTCGTACCCAGAGCCAATGTGGGTGTGTGGCTGATGTTTGCGTGCCCCTGGGCATGGTTCTGTACTGGGAATGTGCATCTGCATGTGTCTATGGCAGTGTGGGTCTCCTTTGTGGGGTGTAGGTGGTCCCTGAAGGATAATGGACACCCACGTATGTGATCTGGCTCGCCTTCCATGGGTTTGGACCCCACCCTCACCTGTTCGGCCACCTCCTTTTGGCGTTCTGACACCTGGCATTGGAATGCCATATGTGGATCGGTGAAGTGTTGTGAGCCACCCGTGCTTGCTGGTGCTTCCTGCTGTGTGATCTGTTGCAGGGTCTGTGTTTTACTCTGAGTACCTGGTCCTGGTGGTGGGTTGCGTGGGATGTCCATGGGCTGTTGTAGAGCGTTGGTGTCAAAGGTGTGGTCCCCGCCGGCATCAGTGATGTGTGGTCTTCTGTGCTCTGCTTGAGGTGCTGTGTGTCCCTCTTCAATGTGAAGGGGAGATGCATGTTGACATTGTGTTGACATGTATGTTGCGCATTGTTCTTGTTGACATGCAGAATGTACATTGTGACTGTTTGGGAGATGCTCTGCTTGAGGTGTTGTGTGTCCCTCTTCAATGTGAAGGGGAGATGCATGTTGACATTGTGTTGACATGTATGTTGGCGCATTGTTCTTGTTGACTTGCAGAATGTACATTGTGACTGGGAGGTACAGGATTTGGATGCGGGACCATGTACATTTTGACTACATGACGGTTGTGAGGTTGTATGCGTACGTTTCCATTTCACAGTTTCCAGCTCTGTCAGATGTAGTAGGCCTGTTTCTGCACATGTGCGGGCGCAGTTGTGTCCTCTGTTATGCAGAGTCATGTTTGTGCATTGTACCACATTGTCGTCAATGTGGGTGTACTGTTCATGCTATGTGTGTGCTGGAGTGTGCCACAGGGATCAGGGACATGATCCAGGGTCATTGTGGGTGTGCAGTGTGCTACACATCGTTGGGCATGTGTGTCATTGTGCCCATCTCCCCCGTCCTCTCAGTCCATGGTTGTTACTCACCCTGCTGATATTGTGTTAGGTCCTCCCGAGCTGTGTCGGCACTCCGACTCCTAGCACCGTCTCCACACTGTTGACTGTAGCCTCCATTTCCTCCAGTTCCTCCTGTGGTGCAGGACTCCCACCTCCCTTCGCCGTTGCTGCCTTCCTGTTGGCAGCGGCTTTGTGCCTGGTTTGGCTTTTCACATCATGCCAGAGCCTCTTGGCCTCCTCCATTGACCTCCTAGATACTGCATTCCCGGTAGTCTAATTGTGGGTCAGTTGATGGTAATGTTCTGTCACCTCCGTGACGCTGATCTGGTTTTGCTGCGGACTGCACCCTGTCTTCCTCTCCCTCTTCTCCCTGGCCTTCCTTGCTGGTGCTCTGTGGGGCTTGTGGGGTTCGCGTTGGCCTCTGCGCTCGGTCAGGGAGCATCCATGTTGCTACGCACTTTGGATTGTTTCTGGTGTGTTGTTTTTGTAGCTTTTATAGTGCATTTTCCCGCCACACGCGTGGGATTTGCAGGCCTGCCGCTGGTTTTAGTTGATTTTTGTATCACAATTGCCTCATTGCAGCTTTTTCTATGTTCATGTTTCGCATTTTAGCGGCGTGGCATTGAATTTAACGCAGTCATTTGACGCGGTATCTGGAGTCTATCGCATGGTACCGCCCCGTTGAGAATGCTTCATTAACACGGTGAAATTTTCCCGCGATAGACTGCGATGTTGGAAGTTGAGTTAAGTTACTTTTGCTATGGTTATCACACGTTCTTGAGAATATGCCCCATTCTTTTTTGGAGAAAATTATGTCGAGCAGTTTGATTGATTCTGACCATATTACCTACATAATGAGTAAGGCTACATCATAGGCCAATTGGCTAAGAGGTTTTCATAAGGCGGTGAGGAGAATGCATTTTGTGCATCTACTTTCTGTGTATAAGCAAAAATCCCCTCAACCATACTGTACTCAGTTGAATTAATTGATGTGAAGAAATTGACTTTTTTAGGTAAGACAGAATTTAGGAATTTAGGTAAAAGAGTGCCTTTGTACAAGGCCTCACAGCAGGTATAAATTGGGTTTATCGGCTTTTGAGAACGGACGTGATGTAATTGAGGAACTTTCTGCGCATCGAGATCTTTAGGGTAATAAAGAAAAGTAAAGAGGGGCAGATTTACAAGCCCCTTGCGCCACTTTTGCATCACTTTTAACATGGGAAAAGTGACGCAAAAGTGGTGCAAGGGTCTTGTAAATCTTCCCCAGAAATTCTATTTATGCTTTAAGCATGTTTGACTAAATCAGGAACATTTATGGTCTGAGCAGCAGCTAAAATCTTTTCTCAAGAATACATCCTCTAACTTTAGCATTCGCTAAGATTCTGAATATTGTGATAAAGAGGTACATTTTAAGTACAGATGTTTTGGTGTCAGATGTTGCTGGCCTCTATTGCGCTTTGATATTTTACCATTAAACGTTTTAACTGCCAGTCGGCCCCATTCAGCTAACAAGGTTAATGTAAGTAATTTCTGTAAATCTTGTGTTCAAGATCTAAAATCTGTATTATTCAAGTGCCCAGCACTTGTTTTCTATCACCATGAATTATTGAGACCCTTGTATTTAAAATATGTCTGAACAGCTCCTGAAGCCGTAAACCTATTGTTTTCTCCACTTAACGAAAAGTTTTGCATGCAAGTTTTTTCATTTTTTAAATGTTGTTTACATTTGTATTGAATATGATGTCAGCATTGTTTATTAATTTTCTGATGTTGCTTCATCTAATGAATAGTCTGAACTGCACAATGTAAGTTTTTTTGCATACTTTTATATTTTGTTGTAAAAATATTTACTGGTGGTGTTTGTATTGTTTTGGTTTTGTTGAGTTCATATGAGTTCCAAATCTTGAAATAAAAAGTTGAAATGAACTAAATTCCCAAAATTATAACACGCTGCATAGTTACGTGCCATTTATGGAAATGCACAGGAACAACGCATCCAACAAATTGCAAGCAGCTATTTTTCCCAGAGCTATTGTGGAACGAAGATGGAACAGTAGAGAAAAGAAGAAAGAAGATAACAGGGAATTCAAAGCAATACAAGGAACAGGATAGGAAAGGAGAAAAACCAGGCCACAAGTAATATAAAGAAATATAGAGAAGGAAGAAGGATATTTGGAGGAGAAAGCGAGCAAGAGTGAATATTTGAGTGTAGTTCCACAACATTCGGAATGCCGAAATAAGAAACCTAACCATAGGGGGACAAGGATTTCACTGCAATTGTATGAAAACCCTCTTTCCAGAATGAAAAAATATTTTCTAGAGGCCCCTCACCCACCAGGGTTACCCCTAGGTGGCATGCTTCACCACTGGGGTCATCTCAATCCGCTGCGGATTGAGAAGTGCTGCGACTTGCGAGCTACGTAGGAGCACTTAGTTAGTGAAGTTATGTGCGGTGCAGTGAAGTGGAGTGGAATAAAAATAATTAAAAATACCTAGCTAGTGAGCTAGGGCCCGATGTAGGTGGACATTTACCGACCGGTAACAGCCGATTTCGGCCGTTACCGACCGGTAAATGGGTATTTGTGATGTAGGGGCCCTATTTTACCGATTCGGTAAAATTACCGAATCGGTAAAATACCGAATCGGTATTTTTACCGATTCGGTAACTCCCTGATGTAGGTGGGACTCTTCTGAGTGCCAAAGGCCTTACAGATTCGGTATTTTACCACCCAATCCAATTGGGTGGTAAAATCCCGAATCCAGGTGTGCGTGCACATGTGTGCATGCACACCTATGCCATGTGAAAGACAGACATGCCCTTAGGGCATGTCTGTGTGCCACATGGCACACATGCCTGTATTTGGGGTGCTAGAGGGTGTCAAAGTGACACCCCCTGCACCCTTGCTGAAATCGGTATTTACCGAATCGGTAAATACCGATTCGGTATTGCCCATTGATTCCTATGGGCTTCAAGGCCCATAGGAATCAATGGGCAATACCGAATCGGTATT
This sequence comes from Lissotriton helveticus, assembly GCF_964261635.1. NCBI lineage: Eukaryota > Metazoa > Chordata > Amphibia > Caudata > Salamandridae > Lissotriton > Lissotriton helveticus. The sequence goes on along the minus strand of NC_136058.1, from coordinate 274,880,258 downwards.
TACCGATTCGGTAAATACCGATTTTTACAGATTCGGTAATTCAATTACAGAATCTTCCTAAATCTCCCTCCTTCATATTTACCGATTCATAAATACCGAGGGGCAGATTTATGAGGCACTTGCGCCACGTTTACGCCGCTGTTGCGTCACGCAAGGCGGCGTAAACGTGGCGCATCCCTACGAACGATTTACAACGTGACGCATCTAGGCAGATGCGTCACGTTGTAAAGCCCTGCGCCGCTTGTGGGCGTTCCGGCGCAGGGTGGGCGTTCCGGGGCAGGTGCGCCTCGCAAAAGTGGCTGAGTGAAATCTATAAGATTTCACTCAGTCACTTTCTGGCCAATGCTGCGTCAAAAGCCTGCGCCTGCTTGAAGCAGGCGTAGGTCTTGACGCAGCATTGTTAAGATGGGGCACCCCCGAGCCTTGCTGGAGCTGCGTCGCGCTTGCGACGCAACTCCAGCAATGCGTCACCTTTACGGCACAGATGCGTCACGCATCTGTGCTGTTTTTGCCCCATGGTGCGCCGCATTATAAATGTGGCGCACCATGGGTGGCGGAGCTGTGGCGCACTGTGGCGCACATTAACTGGCGCATCCCTGGGGATGCGCCAGTTAACATAAATCTGCCCCCGAATCGGTAAAATTCGGTATTTATGAATCGGTAAATACGATTTTCCTACATCTGGCCCTAAATGTTTTATTCCTGCTCCTAGTTGGTATGTTTTAAAATCAGGGGTTAATACCAAGGTGAAACCTAACTGTAATGAGTGTGGTTTTCCTAGTATTGGGTCAACTAGTTTCGAGCTGTCCCCTTTACGCTCTTGTTCAGGATCACACGGGGTCCAGCCCCATGCGTACCACTCCTAATTAATCCTGTGATATGGATTTAGTGGTGTGCACACCTATTGTGTTTACACAAAAATACATACGGTTAGTCAATGATACGCCGTATTTCTGTTTAGGCAGAATTTTGCCTCATGGTCAGCAGCGGTAGAGGGGCTTTTAGTCACACCTTCATCAAAGCTCCCCTTTCGGTATATCACCTATTGCCTTCCCCGGATACCGCATATTTGAGTGTGGACAAAAAAGATGGCATCTGTGGAGAGGGTGAGCTATGGAAGTGAAAAAAAAAAAAGGAAAAAGTGAATTTGCAAGAAAAGGAGAGGAAAAGAAAGAAAGGGAAGTGAATCAAAGCAAGGAGAGGAAAAAGGAAGTGAAAGAAAGAAGGGAGGCAAGGACGATACAAACAAACTAAAAGGAATAGGAAGACAAAGGGGTGAAACACAAGGAGGTAGGAGATAAGAAAAGGAACAAGGGGGCATATTATCAAGGGGGTTTATCTCCGCTTTTTTGGCTTTAAAAGCCAAGAAAGCTGAGATTAAATTATCTCCCTATTACCTAGCTGTCGCTAACACCAGTTAGCGACAGCTAGTAGGAGATAGCGACCATCTTGGGCCCCACTTTGCATGTCAGTGATATTTATCACTAATGACATGCAAAGTGGGCGTGCCAAGATGTTAGCGACTGGAAACAGTCGCTAACATCGCTATCTCCTATTACCAACTTTTGGAGATATTCGCGCTAAGCGCGAATATCTCCAAAAGCTAACACCTGCCCTGAGCAGTTCTTAGCCATGTTATCCAATGGGCGGTGGATAACATGGCTAAGAGCATTAGCTCGGTAATGCATGAATATCGCTGACTTTTCAGCGATATTCATGCATTGCGGCCGTTTTTTATCGCATTTGCGATAAACCTTGGTAATAGCAAGGTTTATCTGCAATAAAAATCACCGCAGCTCAGCGGTAAAATGTTGTCCCTAACCAAGCAATAGCGATAATTATCGCTATTGCTTGGTAATATGCCCCAAGATTAGTGAGAGAGAGAGAGGGAGAGAGAGAGAGAGAAGCTATAGATTGGATAGAGAAAAGATGGAATGACAGAGAGGATAGGGAGATTAGAGGAAGTTTGGGGGAGAGAGGGGTAGAACGTAGATCAAAGAGAGAGGAGACAGAATGAGGCAAAAGTGGAAGGGAGCAGAAAGAGAGAAAGAAAAGTGCAAAGGGCCAAGAGGTGCAAATAGAGAAGAAACAATGAAAAAATGGAAGAAGGAGATAAGGAGATGTGAGAGATGGAGTGGAAGTGGTGAGAGATGAGAACAGGTGCAAGGAGTAGAAAGGAGAGGCATGGAGATAACTATGAGAGAGGATTGATGGGGACAATGATTAGAGCTCAAATGCAATCCACTGGTACCCAGGGGTGCAAGGAGCCCGCGGTACCCTAGTAAGGGGTGCCTATTAATACTAATCCTGAGGCAAGGGGTATATTTTTTCTGGTTTGCATTAGGGCCCAGGGCACTCTTGCGACGCCACTGATTCCGATAGCTTGCACACTGCACGTGCTGGCATATTAAGTTCTTGCTTGACTTCAGTACACGCAGCCATGGCACAGTGCACAGTGCATTATTACTGCTGCTCATAGAGTAAACAATTTAGAGGGAACATTGAGCGTGACCCTATAAACATGCAGCATTTATCTGCCATCTTACTCTCTCCCTTCAACAGCATGCATCTGTACCCAAGTGCATGCAAATAACAACCATCATTTCATTTTCTAGCATTCCCTGCTCAGCTCCACCCTTCATCAGTGGATACTTTTATTAATGGCCCTTATGAACTAACACTGCTTAAGACTGACTATGCTCTCAGCACATAGGATGACTGCTTCCTAGAGAACTGGCACAATTGCATGATTTTTGCGCTGGGAGGATTATTTAGGACTAAATGACTTTCTAATATATAATGTTCCCTTGCATCAGTCTCCTGCGGGTACCCGGCACGACTTTTTTGTGTGAGGTGTATACCCTTGGGAGGAAATGTTTCTTGGGATACTGGCCAAGTGCTTTCACATAATATGCAAACATTCCTTGAAATTGCACCTGTTTCACACAAAAAAAAACACATTTCAGACACCCCTGTTTCTGAGCGCTTTCAGTAGCAGCAAATAAGAGTAATTTGCCTACAGGAATTAAGTCGCTCAGGAGCACACAATTTCCATTAAGTGGGGAAGCCGAGATTAGAACTTAAGTCGCCCTGCGTTCTATTCAAGCACCGTGGACAGTAGCCGCGATCTGCTCCATGAAGCGATCTGCATTCTTGTTCGGTGCCTTGTCTGCTTTGTCCTGACTCACACACAGATAGTACAGTCCAGAGAACCAAGGGTTAAACTATGCGGCCTCTCAAGAACCAATGGGCCAATAGTTCGAGCCCAAGAGTTACTGAAATTAAAAATGCCCGGGACACCATCGAATTCCTAGAGCCCCGTGACAAAGAGCTGCTCTTTTTAATTACCCGCCTTAAATTAAATCAATTAGTCTCGTGCATGTTAATCACCCAGCAGCTAATGAGATGTTAAATTATTAATTAATGCTCCTATGCCAGGGTAATTGGATTTCTTGGCAGACTCTGTGCAGGGGCCGGGTCTTGTATTTCCTCCTGGCTCACAGAAAGACTGCAGGTGGGGGGGGGGGGGAGGTGGGGGAGCTCCGTTTTTGGACGTCCCTCTGCCTAATCATTAAGGCATCTTTCTCATTTTTGGGGGTAAAACTCTCCTTCACGAACATTTGTAAATTTACGCTCGTATCTTTTTTTTTTTTTTTTTTTTTTATGTTTGAAAGCTTTATTAGAAGAAAATCAGATAGTACAATAAGGTGATATCAGCAACATATGAAAAAAGGCTAAAGAATGGTCTAAATTAAACATAAGTAACCAATATCACAATGCAAAACAAGCATTTTGGAGTATTTTACGGGGGGGAGGGGGGGAGGGGGGGAGGGAAATAAAAACGTGGTAATATCCTAGAGAATGAATAAACAACAAAAATCAAATACCATGAATGTCAATCAGAAAGTACAGTAGAAAACATCATATTTGCAAGTACTTAAAGTAGGAACGGTTATCAAAAAGAAAACATGTAAAAAGCTAAAAAATTACAACAGTGCAATTGAAAAAGATCATAAACTACAGGCAAGAGTATATGCGCTCAAGGGGGTTTGAAGTTATCTGAGGAGAGTGGAGAGTAAGTCTTTTTGGCAGCTTGATCTAAGTATAAAGTAAGAGGTAACCAGTATAGTTCAACATTTCGGGAAGGTTTGCAGGAGGAGGCAAAGGCGACATCAAGTCTGTGTGATTGACATACTAAATTCCACCAACAATTTAGAGACAAAGTGTTCAAGGATTTCCAATTAGAAACAATGTGCTGTAGTGCGAGGGCTAGCATAAGATCAAAAAGACCGTGGGAATGTGTAGGGAGATCCAAGTCCTCTGAAAGGCTACCAAGAAATACAAAAGAGGCGGAGAAGTGAACAGAGATGTTGAAAATATGGGAGAGGCGAGAGCATATCTGAGACCAAAAAGTACGAGTTGAAGGACAGAGAAAGAAAAGGTGTAGAAGGTCTGCAGTGGGAGCATTACAGGTCCAACAGTTAGATACAGAATTGGGTTGAAAACGAGAAATAGAAAGAGGAGAAAGGTAGAGTCTGTGGTAGAAGAAAAATAGGGATTGAGTAAGAGAAGCAGTACGGGAAACCTTCAAAGATCTGGCCCATATTTTGTCCCAAAGAGAGGTTGACCATGATGAGCCTAAGTCTGTCTCCCAAGACAATTCCAACTTCGATTTGAGACGGTCCGGGTCGGGAGCTGAGAAATAACGATAAATGAGGGAAGCTTTAGGAATGGTAGACGGAACGTTGAGTAAAGTAGAAGAGGAGGATGGTAGCGCCTCAGAAGGAAGAGAATAATAACACTCTAGAATTGTTTCCATAAGGATGAGGAATTTCTTTGCAAAAGAAGGAGGGCAGTGGAAGTGAGATCTAAATTGAGGAAACGAGCAAGGGGATGAACCATCAAAAAGATGATGTACCCAGATGATACCTTTCGCTCTCCAGGAGGGCCATGCAATAGGTCTGTTATTTATCAATATGAGTGAGTTGTACCAAATAGGTAATAGTAAGAAGGATTCCTGAGAGACCGAGGTAGAGGAGACTAAAGGCCGTAGAAGAGAAGAAGTATGTGTGAATAAAAGGGAGTTAAGTCATGGGGCTTTAGAAGTGAAGCGAATTATCTCTTGGAAAGAGTATGGAAGTAATAATTCCTGTTCTACAGAGAGCCAGAGGGGAGAAAAAGGGGAGGATTCCTGAGATAACCAACGGGAAGCCTGTCTAAGGGAAAAGGACTTGTGGTAGAGGCGAAAGTCTGGAAAGTTAGTCCCACCATTAAGTTTAGATTTACGAAGGTGTAAGAGAGATATTCGAGCCTTTTTCTGCTTCCAGAGAAATTTGGACAATACAGAATCAATACGGCGAAAGTATAAGTTCGGGATGCGGATTGGAAGCATGGATAATAGGTAGATCAGAATCGGGGCAATCATCATCCTGATGGAGTCAAGACGGCCCCACCAGGAGAGAAATAGAGGATTCCAAGAAGCTAGTAGGGAATCTATTCTAGAGATGACTGCATTCATGTTGAGTTGGATAGACGAAGAAATAGAGCTAGAAAAAAGAACACCAAGATATTTAATTTTCGTAGAATTCCAAGCAAATCCGGTGGCTGTAAAAAAGTGAGGAAGGCAAAATTTGGTTAAGGGAAGAATTTCTGTTTTGTCAGAATTTATTTTATAACCCGAAACCAAAGAAAATTTTTCAAATTCATTTAATAAAGATGGGACAGAGGTGACCGGGTCCGAGATAAATAAAAGGATATCGTCAGCATAAGCAGATAATTTAAGATGTTGTTTACCATATGGGAATCCAGAAATGGAAGGATTATTACGTATGGAAGCAAGGAAGGGTTCAAGCGCCAAAATAAATAAAAGAGGAGACAAAGGACAGCCCTGACGAACTCCACGTTGGAGCGTGAATGGGGAAGTGAGTTGACCATTGACGAGAACAGAGGCTTTGGGCTTAGAATATATCAGAGAAATATAAGAGATAAATTTGGGGTTGAAGCCATGCCATTTTAAGGAGGCCATGAGAAAGGACCAGTCAACCCGGTCAAAGGCTTTCTCAGCGTCTACTGAAATGGCTGCAATGGGAATTGATAATGAGGGGGCTTTACTTAAAACATTAAGGAAGAGTCTAGAGTTATCCGATGTTAGACGGCCCTTAACAAAACCACATTGCTCTTTCCCTATAAGATGTGGTAGGAGCGGGTCAAGGCGAAGAGCAAGTAATTTTGCAAAAATTTTATAATCTACATTAACTAAAGATATAGGCCGATAATTTTTACAAAACTTAGGATCTCTACCATCCTTAGGGATAAGGCATATGGTAGCATCCTGAAATGAGCCTTGGGCTGATCCAGTAGAACAAAAAGATTGAAAAAGAGAGAGAAGTTTAGGTAAGAGGAGATCCGAAAAATGTAGGTAAAATTCAACTGGAAAACCGTCGGGTCCTGGGGTTTTGCCTTTAGTGAGGGAGGATAGAGCAGTGGATAACTCTGAAATAGTGAGATCAGAATCAACGGCCGAAAAATTAAGGTGGGCGGTATCTGGGTGAGGTATGTTATCAAAATAAGAGTGAATAAGGTCTGGGGTGGGAGGGTTTTCAGGAGTATATAAAGCTTCATAAAAAGAGTGAAATTGTTCTAAGATTTCCGCATCCGTATGTAGAAGAACATTGGAGGGGGAATAGATAAATTCAATATTAGTTCGTTCTTTACGCGATTTTAAATAATTAGCCAATAATTTACCTGATTTATTGCGACCTCCATAGTATCGTGCGCTGCTCCGGAGGAGAAAAGAGGAGGCTGAGTCTGTAGTAATCTTGTTAAAAGCAATCTTAGCCTTAAGTAATTCAGGAGATATAATCTTAGTAGATGAAGTATAGAATTGATGTTCCAGAGATTTAATGTGTGCAAGGGTAACTTTACGTTTTTGAAGGAATTGTTTCTTTTTCCTAGAGACAAAATCAATAATAAAACCACGGGCTGTTGCTTTGAAGGAGTCCCAAAGAATATGAGGAGGGGTATCAGGAGTAGAGTTGAGATGAAAGAACTCAGAAGCGAAGGAACGAAAAGAGGAAGAAAAGAGAGGATCGGCAAGAAGAGAAGGGTTAAAACGCCAGCGGGAAGACTTAGGACCAGGAGGAAGAAGGTCAAAAACAGTAATAATAGGGGCATGGTCAGATATAACAATAGGCTCAATAGAGGAGGATATAAGGTGTTGAGAGAGAGATGAAGATAGAAAAATGTAGTCTAAACGAGAGAAAGAAGCATGGGGAGGAGAGAAAAAGGAGAAATCCATAACATCTGGGTGAGTGAGTCTCCACGAGTCCACAAGATGAGTTTGAGTGATGGTGTCAAGGAATTGCTTATGTGGTTTGTGAGGGGAGAAACGAACAGAAGATCTACGGTCTAAAAAGGGGTCAATGATCTGGTTACAGTCTCCACCTAATATGAAAGAATCATCTTTATATTGAACACATTTTGCTGTAACAGAGGGCCAAAAAGAGGAGTCAAAACATGTAGGACCATAAACATTGAATACAGTAATTGGGATATTATTAATGATTAGTTTAGCTAAAACCCAGCGCCCATCATCATCCTTTTCCTCTAGAACAACTTTACACTGGAGGCGTTTATGAATCAAAATAGCCACCCCATTCTTTTTTTGAGAAGCAGGAGAAAATAAGACAGTTCCAACCCACAATCGCTTTAGTTTCAAGGATTCAATATCTGAGAGGTGGGTTTCTTGAATAAAAACAATATCTGGATTGTAAGAGGAGAGGTGTGAAAGTACTCTTTGCCTTTTGATAGGGTGATTAAATCCCTTCACATTCCATGAAACAACTTTGAAGGTAAAAGATTAATAAACTGATCAAAATCGAAAAATGCAAAAACATACTGTACAGTTAATAATTCAAACTTTAAAGAGATAATAACCATAAAGATTATCAAAAAGGTAGAAGGAAGGATAGGTAGAGGATGAAGAAGAAAAAGAAAAGGTGAAAGGGAGAGGGGTAGGAACAGGGAAAGAAGGTTAGCGAAGGAGGGAGAAGGGAGAAAGGATAGAAGGCATAGAAGACAGTACAAATCCAAAAGGATGACTGTAGTGAACATACCTGGAAGGGAGGTTACACACAGGGGGGAGGTGGGGAAGTGGTGATGCTTTACAAGACGGACGGACCAGGATCAGGAGCAGGACCACACCGAGACCGCACAAAAAGGAACATAGGATGGGACAAAATGGTGAAGGGAACATCCGATACATATCCGTCTGGGGAAAAAAGGAAAAATGGTAAAGAAATAGAACATGTGACGCAAAGTATAGATCTAGAGTTTAGAAAGAGTAAGGAGATATATATAAGGTATACAAAAGGAAGATATTCAGAGAGAGGATAAACAAGATGAGAAGGTTACAAACTATAAGAAGGAGTATGGATAGGTAGATGAAGGTAGAGACAGATGACTAGAAGGACAAGACATGCAGACAACAGAAATCAAATTTCAGCCACTGTTCGAAGCAGAGGAGGAGGCGTCCATCCCGTCTTCACTATGCAGAAGAAGAAAGTTCTTTAGTTCTCCAGGATCCTGAAATGACCAAGTCTTATTTCGATAAGTTACTCTGAAAGTACAAGGGTGAAACAGGCCATATCGTGCTCCCATGGAGCGTAGAGAAGGACGCATAGCCAGAAATTCTTTACGCCTGGAGGCAGTGACATTAGAGAGATCCTGAGATAAGTAGACTCGTTGACCTTGCCAAGTCACTTGCTTTTTATTCCTGGCTGTTGAAAGAATTAAAAGGAGATCCGTGTATTTCAAAAATAGGATGATGACTCCACGAGGTTTCGAAGAGGAGTCCGTTCTTGCACCTAATCGATGAGCTCTTTGTATACTAATGGAGGTAGAAGGTGGTAAATCCAGAAGTTTCGGCAGAAAAGTGGTAAAGAAAGATACTGGATTGTCGCCCTCAAGATTTTCCGGTAAATTGTAAATACGGAGGTTGTTCCTCCTATTGCGATTTTCCAAATCTTCTGTGTGTTTTTGTAGGGAGAGGACAGTCTTTTCTAATACAACTATACGTTGTGTGTTGGACTGAAGCTCAGGGATGTGTTGTTCCACAGTAGAAATTCGGGCATCCATATTCTCCCATTTGTCCTTCAAAATTTGCATATCCGTACTTGTTTTTTCAATAAAGGGACGCATTGCTGGTAATTCCTGCAGAATTTGATCAATAGGAGAGGTGGAAGGTTCATCTTCTGGTGTAGGAGAGTTTTGTTTAGGGCGTTTGCCCGAAGAAGCAGGTGGAGAAGGTTTACTGGTAGATGTATGAGCCAATGATGATTTTGGAGAAGACATTTTTGTAGAGGCCTTGGGTTTATTTGTGCCAGATGTAGAAGCCACTGAGGTATTCAACGAGGGCGTAAAGAGAAATTGAGGTTTACGAAGTCTGACCATAGAAATGATTGCTTGTGCCACTAAGTAGTCGCAATTCCCTGAGAGGCAAATAAAGGTGCGGTTGAAATGTTCCAGAAACACCTCTGAATAAAAAATGAAGCACCGTGAAGTACAAAACGTTTCGAGAAGTAGATGCAAAAAGGAGAATGAAGCTATGTCCCAAAGAAACGTTTGTAGCTTGTATGAGAAAGCGTCAGGGAATTAGAGTGAAAATACACAGGTGTCTAAGAGATATAGGGTGGCTAAAATGGAAGCAACTGGAAGTACATCATAGAATGGCTGAGGCGTAGACAAAGTAACCAGAAAGTCCCAAAATGTTAGCAGAGCGCCATGAGGAGGAGCATTTAGAAGAAAGAAATTTGAGAACGTTGAGAAATGACAACGCCGGTCTCAGAGGTGAAGCGCTGTGGAAAGTGCGTGTGAGCCTGTTCTCTCAGTTCAGTTAAAAGAAGGAAAAACGTAGCAAAAAGGCTTCCTCATTGTAAATTTGCTCACCCCTTGGAATCAGCGCTGAAAGGTTCGTTGGTGTCTGGTGACACGTCGTGAAGCGGCAAAGTGGGACCGCTAGAGCTCCGGAGTTGGAGAGAGCCTCAAAATGGCGGCTCCGTGAGGGGCTTCGAAAACATCACGGAGAAGAGCGAAAACGGCACCAGAAGAACCGCAAAGCCGCTCCGCCGACTCCGGTGACGTTCCGCCAGCCAAATCCAGCGACGGGGCTGAAAAGCGGTCCCGTTTACATCAGGAAAACACGCTGTGGGGCTATCGATGCGGCAGAGCTCCGTATCTAGCCGGCCATCTTGCGCGGCATCCAAGCCACGCCCCCCTTACGCTCGTATCTTGATTCCTGTGTTTCAGTGCAAATTTACACATTGTGGAATTAACAATTGTTTCCATAAGTAATCATGCAAAAATGCCACAGTCACAGGGTTCAAGGAGTAACCATAAACAAATTGTTATGAATTCCTGTTTCCTCAAATGCAAAACAGTTGCTATATACATAGGGGCAGATTTACAAGCCACTTGCGCCCCTTTTACGCCGCCCTTGCGTCACTTTTGTGACGAATGTTGCTGACGCAAGGGGATATTCACAAGGTGAGGAATCCACACGGCAGATGTATCTATCAGAAGAACAAGTTACTTACCTTCGGTAACGCTTTTTCTGGTAGATACAATATCTGCCTGTGGATTCCTCACCTTGTGAATATCCCCTTGCGTCAGCAACATTCGGAAATTCTTTTTGTAGCCTCGCGCCGACGTGGATCCGGGCGTCACAGAGGCCCGGCATCGTTCGCGACTCCGCTGACGTCACCGACGCCTATAATAGGCCCACGCCGGCGTGATGACATCAGTTCCGCCCTTTTTTCCGTGCCTTCGAGGCACACGGATGGACCAATGACAGTAGATATATACACAGTATACGCAGTACAAATATCAAAGAAGCACACACACAGCGTGAAGCAAATGCAACAAAACATTTGAAATAAACAAATATATAACAGAAACTCTGGAATAGAAGAGTGGACAACGGGGAGGCGGGTGGGTCAGTTAGGAATCCACAGGCAGATATTGAATCTACCAGAAAAAGCGTTACCGAAGGTAAGTAACTTGTTCTTCTGATAGATACATCTGCCGTGTGGATTCCTCACCTTGTGAATAGAGTCCCACAGCAGTCCCCACTCCCGGAGGAGGGTGTCCACTCTTCTAGACCAGGAAATCCTGGAGGACAGAGCGTGCAAAGTGACCGTCCCTCCTCACTTCGGAATTCAAGCAGTAATGCTTCGCGAATGTGTGGAGGGAAGACCAAGTTGCCGCTCTACAAATATCCTCAACAGGCACACCTCTAGCCAATGCTGAGGTCAAAGACTTAGCTCTAGTAGAATGAGCCCTTATACCTTCTGGTGGTTCCTTACCGGCCAAAGAGTAGCAGATCTTAATACAGAGGACGATCCATCTTGACAAAGTCCTCTTATGGACCGCTCTTCCTCTTTTGCAGCCAGCAAAGCCAATGAAAAGCTGGTCATCCACTCGACAGTCTTTAGTCCTGTCCAGGTAAAAAGACACCGCCCTCTTGGGGTCCAGACGGTGCAATCTCTCCTCCTCCTTGGAAGGGTGTGGGGGAGGATAAAAGGTAGGAAGGGTAAAGGATTGACCAAGGTGGAAAGGAGTTACCACCTTTGGCAGAAAAGCAGCCCTGGTCCTAAGAACCATTCGATCAGCATGAATGGTCAAGAAAGGGGGCTTGTGACTAAGAGCCTGAAGCTCACTTACCCTCCTTGCCGAGGTTATAGCAACGAGGAATACCGTTTTGAGAGTAAGAAGCCTCATAGGACATTTGTGAAGAGGCTCAAAGGGAGCACCCATCAAAAAGTCAATACAAGATTTAAGTCCCACTGAGGCACAATAAAAGGAGTAGGAGGGAACTTATTTGTAAGGCCCTTCAAAAACCTTAAAACCACAGGAGATTTCAAAAATGAAGGCTAGTCAGGCAAACAGATAAAATCCGACAGCGCTGAAAGATAGCCCTTCACTATGGCAACAGCAAGCCCCTGTTGCGCCAGAGAAAGGGCAAACTGGAGAACATCAGATAAATGGGCTCTCAAAGGGTCTATAGACTTCTCCCTGCACCAAGTAACAAACTTTGACCACCTATAAGAATAGATGGATTTAGTGGAGTCACGCCTGGCTGACAAAATGACATCCACTACATCAGGCGGGAGAGAAAAAGAGATCAGGTTGCCCCGTTCAATCTCCAGGCATGAAGGTGTAAGGTCTGGAGGTGGGGGTGTAGAACCTGCCCCTCCATCTGGGAGAGGAGATCTGCCCTGTGAGGGAGACAGAACGGCGGGTGAGAGGAGAGGTGGAGAAGATCTGAGTACCACACCCTTCTTGGCCAATCCGGGGCGATCAATATAACTTGGGCCCGGTCTTGGCGAATTTTCCTCAGAACCCGAGGAATCAAAGGTATGGGAGGAAACGCGTAAAGGAGTTGCGAGTTCCAACTCAACTGAAACGCGTCCCCCAAGGCTCCTTGCATCGGATACTGGAGACTGCAGAATGACAGGCAGTGAGCATTCTCGCGAGTAGCGAACAGGTCCACCCGAGGAGTCCCCCACATCAGAAAGATGTCGCGAACCACCTCCGGGTGAAGCCTCCACTCGTGATCGGCAGAGAACTGCCGACTGTGACTGTCTGCATGAACGTTCTGAACCCCGGCCAGATGATTTGCCATCAGACAAATCTGATGGTCCTGAACCCAGGACCAGAGGCGCAGAGCCTCTCTGCAGAGACACTGCGACCCTACTCCTCCCTGCTTGTTGATGTACCACATCGCGGTCGTGTTGTCCGTCAGGACCTGCACTGACCGACCGCAAAGGGAAGGGAGGAAGGCCTTGAGTGCCAGACGTATCGCCCGCAACTCTAGAAGGTTGATGTGAAACAACCTTTCTTCTGGAGACCAAAGACCCTTGACCTCCAGGTCTCCCAGATGAGCAAATTAGAAATTTGAATAATTTGAAAATAGTTAATACTTTTATCGAGGATGCCATTAGTATTTCAGACATTTTTCTCCAGCCGCAAGTTTACAACCAGAAGTTGGTATGAAATATATATATATAACTCTTGGTATCAAAAATAAGATGCATTGTCCCTCCTCTGACACTGGTAATGTAATAAATGGTTTCTGCTATACACCTATGGAATGTCTGTTTCTGATTCTGCAACAGACGTTCCTTGTATTATCAAACGCTGAATACTACTTTCAGCGTAGCTGCGTAGGTGGGCACTGCATTTTGATGCCCTTCGGAACGAGCAGGGCATCTTGGGTTGCTTGTGTTCTGGTTTTGGGAGGGCCTGGCCTTGTCTGCCAATTACAGCTGGACAGTTCATCTTGTAGCAGGGTCATGGCTGATCTGCATATGGCTGAGTCTAACCTGATATGGCATGTGGGAAAAAGGCAGGGCTAGAGTCGGGGTACCATGCGGGTGGCGTCACTTCCTGTCATGATGTCACTACCGGGGACAGCATCCCCCCACTTCTTGTTTTAGGACTTGTACCCTGGCAAAAGGACTATGGGTTGGAACGCCACCAGAGCAATTGTCAGTGATTAGAAAAATTGCAAGCATTCCTCTCATCACCTTTTCTATATTTAATAAAAATTTCAGACAGGCCTCGTGGTTTTGTGGGGTGTGGCCTTAGGTGGGTAGTAAGCTGCAGTACTGCACTCTTCAGTCCTTGACTTATGACCTTCTGCAGAACTTGTGTAGGGCTGAAGTGGCACAGAAGATCATACTGCCAGGGAATAGGGAATGGCAACACCTGGGGCCTCATTTATGAGGCTGTGCGTGTGTTTTGCGCTTCGGATGCGTCACTTTTTGTGACGCATCGGCGGCGTAAAACATGCGTCGTGTTGCGCACTATTTACAAAGTGACGCATCTAAGCAGATGCGTCACTTTGTAAACCCCTGCGCTACATTTTACCTGCGTCAGGTATAATGTATGCAAGGGGGCGTTCACACACAAAAAGCCTCGTAATAGTGACGCAGTGAAATCTATGAGATTTCACTGCGTCACTTTTAGGATGCTGTTGCGTCAAAATCTTGCGCCTGCCTCACAGCAGGCGTAAGACTGACACAAGCCCTTTCACATGGGGCTTTCCCCATGTGAAAGGAAGCATTGTTGGAGTTGCGTCACTTTTGTGACACACCCCAGCAATGCGTGACTTTTGCGCTTACAGATACGTCAGAAATACTGACGTATCTGTAACTCCTTGCGACATGATGCGTCATATTATAAATATGACGCATCAATCATGTCGCAGGGAGAGCGCAGTGAAAAGTGACGCATCGCTGTTTTCACGCAGCGATGCGTCACTTTTCATAAATAAGGCCCCTGGTGCCTTTGCTGGACACAATTTAGTGGTCACCAGAGATCAGCACTTTGACCCCTGGCTTGCCCTTTGTGACTCCTGGAATTGTCTATGGGACCCTTTGCCTCAGAGGTAGGTGGTGAAGTCAGTGCCTGGAAAACAGTGTCAGCTCGGCCTTATGGACTTCGGTTGGGGAACAACTCTCTTTGCTTCCTCTCAATGTTTTATTACACTCATAGGGGCAGATTTATGAGTTCTGGCGCATCTCTGCAAATCAGCAGGGATGCGCCAGAACTGATGCGTCACGCAATTCCCTCCTTGCGGCACCACAGATGCGCCGAATTTACAATGCGGCGCACCATGGTGCAAGGAAGGGCAGATGCGTGACGCATCTTGTGGTGTACGGGCGGCGCATTGCTGGAGTAGCGTCGCAAGTGCGACGCAACTCCTGCAATGTACAGAGGCCACCCATACATAACGAGGTGCATCACTCCTTACGCCTGCTTCAAGCAGGCGTAAGGATGTGACCCAGCAGCGTCGTAAAACTGACTCAGTGAAATCTTGTAGATTTCACTGCGTCAGTTTTATGGGGCTTTCCTACGAGGGAACGCCCACCCTGCGACAGAACGCCCACATGAAACCTGATGCAGGTTTCATGTGGCGCAGGGCTTTACAACGTGACGCATCTGCCTAGATGCGTCACGTTGTAAATAGGTCGCAGGGATGCACCACGGGGCAGATTTATGTCGGACTTGCGCCACGTTTACGCCGCCGTTGCGTCACGCAATGGCGCGGAAACGTGGTGCATCCCTGCGACCTATTTACAACGTGACGCATCTAGGCAGATGCGTCACGTTGTAAAGCCCTGCGCCACATGAAACCTGCATCAGGTTTCATGTGGGCGTTCTGTCGCAGGGTGGGCGTTCCCTCGTAGGAAAGCCCCATAAAACTGACGCAGTGAAATCTACAAGATTTCACTGAGTCAGTTTTACGACGCTGCTGGGTCACATCCTTACGCCTGCTTGAAGCAGGCGTAAGGAGTGATGCACCTCGTTATGTATGGGTGGCCTCTGTACATTGCAGGAGTTGCGTCGCACTTGCGACGCTACTCCAGCAATGCGCCGCCCGTACACCACAAGATGCGTCACGCATCTGCCCTTCCTTGCACCATGGTGCGCCGCATTGTAAATTCGGCGCATCTGTGGTGCCGCAAGGAGGGAATTGCGTGACGCATCAGTTCTGGCGCATCCCTGCTGATTTGCAGAGATGCGCCAGAACTCATAAATCTGCCCCCACGTTTCCGCGCCGTTGCGTGACGCAACGGCGGCGTAAACGTGGCGCAAGTCCGACATAAATCTGCCCCATAGTGTATAATGGCCGACTATTCACTATTTATTTTATTTATTTATTTTGAAAGTTTTATAGAGCGCGAACAAGATCCTTACGGATATCAGAGCGCTTTACAGACAGAGTGTGAATAAGCATTCAAATGACTAATGATTAAGCAAAAACGTTTGAGAAAATAGCTATTAATGTAATTTAAAAAAAAATGGAGAACGATTAGCTGGAATATGACACTCCCAGGCAGCTGAGGTAAGTAAAAAAAATGCTTTCAAATGTATGTTGTGTGCGTGCTTGCGGGTGAGCGTGTGTCTACGAGCAAGAGAGAGAGTGTCTCTGTGTGACTTTGTGTATGTGTTAGCATTTTTGTGTGGGTGAAATTTAGCGTCAAAAGGCATTTTGGTGAATTCGACCTTCATGTGCCTTTGCTGCAATTGTTTTGTGAATATAAGGAAAGCTTGCAATGCTAATACAAAGGTGTTAGCTGTTTTATGTGAAGGTACTTCTCACTGCTTGTGCCTATATTACACTTCGTATGTGGGTGGGTGTCTGTTTTTGTTTGTGGCAGAGAGCTTGCTTTACTGCTACATGCTTTATGAGTGTGCACGCATTAGGCCGGCACCACTTCTGTCCATGTGCACAGACACTTGTTTCCTGGCGTCTTGCTAAAGTCTGAGGCACCTTTTCACTATGAATAGTCAAAGCGAATCGCATTGTGACACTGACAGCTTCCTTTATTTAGGTGATAATCACCCGCCTGATGCAGGAAACTGTGGCCTTTCACATCAACAAGTTCCACACTTAGAACACTAGATGGCAACCTTTGCCTTTTTAAACCGCTGTCACTTGGACGAGTGTTCTTAAGTCAATGTGAACACATAACCGATTTATAGAGTGAAGCAGCTCAAGGGCAGGAAAACTAAACTATACTTTCACTTAAGGGCACAAGGTCGTTTTTAAAGAAAAGTGGATTCTTCCTATTATGTACAACTGTTTGTGAACTCAAACAGCGAGAGCGTAAATAAATGCATTAATTGGTGAGCATCTAAGCGAGTTAGTTGTGCATAAACCGCAGCTTTCTACCTGCCTAAAGGTGTGATGCAACAAATGCACCCCAGGGGCCTTATTTACGAAGGCCTTGCGCCACCGGCGGCGCAAGGCCTTCATAAATAAGGCCCCTGGGGCCTCATTTATGAGGCCGTGCGTGAGTTTTGCGCTTCCGATGCGTCACTTTTTGTGACGCATCGGCGGCGTAAAACATGCCTCCTGATGCGCACTATTTACAAAGTGACGCATCTCGATGCGTCACTTTGTAAACCCCTGCGCTACATTATACCTGCGTCAGGTATAATGTATGCAGGGGCGTTCACCCGCAAAAAGCCTCGTAATAGTGACGCAGTGAAATCTATGAGATTTCACTGCGTCACTTTTAGGATGCTGTTGCGTCAAAATCTTGCGCCTGCCTCACAGCAGGCGTAAGACTGACGCAAGCCCTTTCACATGGGGCTTTCCCCATGTGAAAGGAAGCATTGCTGAAGTTGCGTCACTTTTGTGACACACTCCAGCAATGCGTCACTTTTGCGCCTACAGATACGTCAGAAATACTGACGTATCTGTAACTCCTAGCGACATGATGTGGCATATTATAAATATGACGCATCAATCATGTCGCAGGGAGAGCGCAGTGAAAAGTGACGCATCGCTGTTTTCACGCAGCGATGCGTCACTTTTCATAAATGAGGCCCCCGGCTTTTTATATCTTCCGCATGTATGGGGTAAGAGCTCTCTGGGCTTTTATTATTTTTGGCACCAAATTAACCAGTGACTTTCCAGTTTTTCCAATAACGATTATACGTACAGGTACCTGGCTAAAGAGAAGAAGCAAAAGAAAGGTATACGGGCATTAGGCCTCATTATTAGTGCATGACACAAGTGTGTAAATAGGCATGGACTATAGTACTCCGGATGAAGGCTGATCACACGTTTGGACTGCTAAACAGACCAAAACATGTTGGCGTAAATCATTGAATAGCTGGGCCACTGATCCTCACCCGATATCCCATAGAGAAGGTTTTTACCCATGTCTGAGGTAACCATTAATAAAGGATATCCCCTCGGTTTAACTGCCCTTGGGGCATATTATCAAGGCCAATATGGCCGCGTTAGTAGCACTTTCGTGCCACTAACGTGGCAATTTTTTATAGCTTTATTTACAAACTCGCGCTAACCCGTGTTAGCGCTAATTTCCGTGAGTTAGCTGCCGGTTTTTTATTGCCCTGTATGCCATCGCTAATGACATGCACAGTAGGCGTTCCAGAGTAAAAAAAACATGGAAATAGTCACTAACAGGGCTTCGCCATATTAACAAGCCTGCAGCAGACCCACGAAGCGACATGAAAAATCACGCTATGCACCTCTTATCGCAGGTATTTAACATCTGCTAAATTTCTGACTTAGCCATATGTATTATGGGAGGTGGATTGCATTGTTAAAGACACTGGGCCGTATTAGCGAGTTTATGCTTTATCTCACCAAATTATCGCTGGATTTGCAGCGCTGATTGAGGTTTTTGCCGCTATCGCTGGATTAAAGTGGAGAAGCGTGGCTCAATGTTTAGAGCAGCAGACCCAGATGCAGAGGTCTGGCCTGGGACCAGGGTTCAATTCCCGCCTCGGCGGCTCTTGGATTCAATTTCCCCGGACCTGATAATTCTCGCCTCGGTGCCTAGTCTAATAATGGGTCCCACTCTGTGACTCTGGGCAAAAGCTTGCTTAATCTCCACAACGGCCCCAGCAGCGCTGTGGATGCCTGGCTTCACCTTGGGCTTGTCCAGGAGTGGACATTTCACAGGAAAGCCAGGATGGGTTCCACAGCAGTATGAATACAGCGCTACGAGGCCTCCGGGTAGAAGTGCGCTATATAAATACTCTACATTTACATTTACATTTCATATCGCCAAGGCGCTAAGCGTTGTTAATAGCGCACTAACACGGCGATGCAATCCAGTGATAGCCGACAATAGAAAAAATTGCGCTTTGCAATATTTATCGCAGTCTGTTGATGATATGCCCCCATATTTTTACTATATATTTGGATCTATGCATTAACCCAGCTTGCACTTGTATAAGAACTCCCAGCAGTGGTCGAATCTACCAAGGTGGTATTTACCTACCAAGGTGTGCGGACTAGCTAAGGGGTTCTAATATACCAACCTTAAAAAAAAATGCTAAGAAACACAGTAGGGGTTGTCTACCCTTGAGAGGTTTGGAGCACGAGGCCAGAAATTGTGGCGAATTCCTGCTGCGATGGATGAAGGCTGTATGTAGAGAGGCTTGTCTGTCTGTGGTGGGTTGGGCGCAGGATTGAAACCAAGCACAGCAGGGGGTAGAAAAGAAGTGTAATATTAAAAAATAACAATTCACTGAAAAAATACAGCTAAAATGGAATTATAGTTCTGCCTCAAACATGCATAAACACTGAAATTTTCTAGTTATAGTATGTGGCGTGCACAACACACCATAATTCACAACAACTACAATGCAGAAAATATTAATTTTCAGATTGCAAGAGATAAACATGGCAAAACTGCAAGTTAAGGTGTGGGTTGTGTGTATTACATACCTTTTAAGATTTAAAGGACTTTATTAAAAGAAGAAGATTGCAATAAAACCGTATACAACATAAGTGTGATACATGAAGAAAAAAGCAATCAAATATAACAATAATATATATGTAATACCAAGAAGAGGGGATGGGAGGAAGGAAAAGAGAGAAAAAAGGTAAGGAGAGAAAAAGAAAGAAAAAGGGGGGGGGGACTGAAGAGGGGAAAAAACAATAGTCATCCTTTATATATCATATGCAACCTGTAAAAAACCTGTACTGCTCGTATAAAAGATATCAAGCATCAAAAAAGAGAAAATAACAATTATGAAATACATATATGGAAACTATGTAATTGATTATCTCATGGAGGTTTGGGAACTTCTTCAATGGAGGGGGCATGCAAAGGGCGAGAACGAGTAGATGCATCCAGAAAATTAGTAACTGGTAACCACAAAATATCACGTTTAATAGCCAAAGTAACAGGAGAAACATACGCTCTATCCAGCCGGTGGTTGTAACAAACCCCATACCACCAAGCTTGAAAAGAGATATTAGATGCAGACTTCCATGATTTAGTGATCTGTTGGAAAGCCACTGCTAAGAGTAGATCAATAATGGATACATTGGCATTCAGGGAGGACCATATGTCAGATAAGCTACCCAGAAAAATGTGTGTGAGGGAAAAAGGAAAATGGGTGGAAAAAATTGAATTAATTTGACGCCAAACTTTAGACCAAAATATATGAATTAAGGGACAGGTAAAAAACATATGTTTGAGATCTGCATGAGAATGGGAACAAGACCAACAAGTAGAAGGGATAGAGGAGTCAATAGCATGAAGCTTGTTAGGAGTAATCAGGAGTCTGTTATAAATGAAGAAAAGAGTTTGAGTAGTGTTCGCTGCTCTAGAGGATCTCCGTATTTTGGGGCATATTATCAAGGACCGGTGTTAAAATTATTGCCGTTTTATCGGCAGGAAACTGCTGATAAAACGGCGATAATGGGCTTGATAATACACCCTTGTTAATTCCTATAGAAGCTCATGTTAACATCAGAACATGGGCTTCTATGGGAATTAACAAGGGCGTATTATCAAGCCCATTATCGCCGTTTTATCGGCAGTTTCCTGCCGATAAAACGGCGATAATTTTAACACCGGTCCTTGATAATATGCCCCTTTATTCCATATATCTTGCCATAATTCGATAGAGAAAGTATCCTCCAAATCTGATTCCCAATCCAGTTCTATCTCGGACTTATCCCTAAGTAAAGGTACCACGTGTCATTTTTTATATATTTGCGAAGCCGAAGGTGAGGACAAGAGAAAAGGAAGAGAGAGAGGAGAAGCCACAGAAGGAGAAGAAGGAGCAGAGAAAGAAGCAGAAGCGGTAAGGATAGCATCTCGGAGAAGATTATATTTAATAAGGAAGGATTGAGGAAGAGAGAACAAAGATTGGAGGGACGTGAAGGAAAGGAAAAGATTATCTTGGAAGAGTTGAGAAACCCAAACAAGACCATGAGAGTACCAATCCTTCCAGAAAAGAGTTCTGTTCTTAATTTTAACAAAGGGATTATACCAAATAGGAGATTGTAAGAATTTTTCTCGGTCATCAAGACCATTAAAGAAAAATGTATGGAAAAGCCTTCTAGCATTGTTAAGAATAGGGAGAGACATCTTAGTGGGAACGCGTGATAAGGTGACAAATTCCTTAAAAGAAAAAGGCTGGAAGAAGAAGGATTCAATTGAAACCCATATCAGTAGTGAGGAGGAGTCCGGGGACGAAACTAAGAGAAACGGAGCTGAATGGGAAAGGAAAAAAGAAGTATGATAAGCAGCAAAATCTGGAAAATTGACTCCACCTAGAGATTTAGGGCGTTGAAGTTTGGCAAAAGACGTCCTAGCTTTCCTATGCTGCCATAGAAACCGTGAAAGAATAGAGGAAATACTTTTATAGCAAGACTTAGGAAGAGTAACAGGAAGATTAGAGAGAAAAAATAAAATTATTGGAACTAACATCATTTTAATAGAGTCTAATCTACCCCACCAGGACAGGAAAAGAGGATGCCATCTAGCTGTGGACGCAGTTAGAGTACCAAGTAAGGTTTTAATATTTAAGGCCACTGTATCTTTAATAGAAGGTGTAAATTCGAGTCCCAAATATTTAATTTTAGAAGGGTTCCAGTGAAAAGAAGAAACTAAGAAGTCAGCATGAAAACAATACTTATTGAGAGGAAGAATCTCACATTTGTCAACATTAAGTTTATAGCCTGAAACTGTAGCATAAGCAGAAACTTCAGAGAGAAAAGCAGGAATAGAGGTTTGTGGATGGGAAATAAACAAAAGAATGTCATTTGCATAAGCAGAGAGTTTCAACTGCTGAGGCCCATAAGGGAAGCCAGTAATATCATTATTTAATCGTATTTTTGACAAAAATGGTTCCAATGCCAAGATAAAGAGTAAAGGAGAAAGGGGACATCCCTGACGAACACCACGGAAAAGAGGAAAGGAAGAAGACACAAGACCATTAGCAAAAAATAAAAGATCTAGGAAAGGAATATAGAAGAGAGATATAGGAAATGAATTTAGAACCAAAACCACGATAATGTAGAAAGCATAAAAGACCAATTAACTCTATCGAAAGCTTTTTCTGCATCCAAAGCAATCGCAGCCAAAGAATGATTGAAAGTATGGGATTTGCTAAGAACATTAAAAAATAGACGGGTGTTATCCAAAAGTAGACGTCCCTTGATGAAACCACATTGTTCTCTACCTATGAGAAGTGGAAGAATTTTATCTAAACGTAAAGCTAAAAGTTTTGCAAAAATCTTGTAATCTAAATTAATTAATGAAATAGGCCTATAATTTTTACATAAAGTGTGATCCTTGTTTTCCTTGGGGAGGAGACAAATCAAAACTTCTTGGAATGAGCCTTCAGACTTCTGGGAGGATATAAAGAAGGAAAACAATTGATGAAGCTTGGGAACAAATGGGAGTAGAACTCTATCGAGAAACCATCCGGGCCTGGAGCCTTACCTTTTTTTAAGACCTTAATAGCATGCAAAATGTCTTTGGGCAAAATATCTTTATCTAAAGAAGAAAAATCCACATCAGGCGTCTGGGGAGGTGGGAGGGAGGAAAAGTATTGATCAATATCCGCGGTTAAGGGAGGGGATTCTGGGGTATAGAGATTTTGATAAAATGTAGTAAATTCAGTTAAGATATCTTCATCTTTATGGAGAGTGATATTAGAAAAAGAGACAATTGAATCAATTTTTGTACGTTCTTTTTTAACTTTAAGATAATTGGCAAGAATATTACCAGCTTTGTCGCGAGCAGAGTAGAATTTTGCGCTAGATTTGAGTAAGACCAAATTGGCTGAATACGTGGAGAGCTTATTAAAGGAAAGTTTAGCCTTAATGAGTTGACTAAGGGTCGATTGAGATTTGGTCGAATAGTAGGACTGTTCCAGTTGATAAATTTGAGAAGTTAGAGAGGATAATAACTTTTGTGAACAGCGACGTTTCTTGGCAACATAGGAAATAATTAAGTCTCTAGAAGCAGCCTTGAAAGTGTCCCAAATCAACTGAGGAGAAGAGAGAGGTGTTTCATTTTCAGCCAAAAAGCGTGGTGCAAAGTCAAGAAAAGCAGAAGTGAAAGAGGCATCTAAAAGGAGAGCATTATTAAAACGCCATCTCCGTGAACCTTTGATAGGTGGGAGTAATTCAAGGCCTAAGGAAACAGGGGCATGATCGGAAATTAGAATAGAGCCAATGTCAGAATGAGTGATGTGTTGTACCAATGCCTTAGAGACAAAGAGATAATCAATTCTGGACTGGGAAAAGTGGACGGGTGAGAAAAAGGTATATTCTTGCAGAGAAGGATTGGAAAGCCTCCAAGAATCGACAAGGGACCTTTGAGAGATAGTAGATGTAAATTGTGTATGTGCAGGAGAGGGGGAAAAGCGAGAATTGGATTTTCTATCTAGAAAAGGATCCATAACCATATTGCAATCCCCACCAAGCACAAAATAGTCATCTGTATACTTCATGGAAGATTGAAGAATGTGGGGCCAAAACAATTTATCAGGAACAGTAGGGGCATAAACATTAAAAATAGTTAATGGAATCTTGTTAACCAATAATGAAGCCACCACCCATCTACCTTCAGTATCATTCTCCTGAGAAAGAAGTTGTACGGATAAGCGTTTATGACACAGAATTGCCACTCCATTACGTTTTCCTGAACCCGGGGATGCAAAAACATGACCCACCCAATTACGGCGTAATTTGGCTACCTCAGCATCTTGAACATGAATTTCTTGTAACAAAGCTATATCAGTCTTCAGGTGAGCTAAATGGGACAGCACACGTTGGCGCTTAATCGGGGACCCCAAACCTTTAACATTCCAAGAAATTATATTAACTGTCATCTAAATTCGCAATAAAAAAGGCTAATAATGAAAGCGTTAAACAGTAATAGCATAAACAACCAGCAAAGTACATGACGCAACCAAAGTAAAAACAGTACTGATAAGGAATCGAGAAGTAATGACAGGAAGTATGAAGGAAAATTGAGAGAGATGTAAGGGAAGGAAAAATTATGATTGAAAAGTAAAGGACGAAAAAGAAGCTGACAGGGGAGAAAGGGAACAAAAGAAGAAGAGAAGAAAGTAAGTAAGAAGAAAAGAAAAGTGGAGAGCAAAAATCTAAGAAGCAACCGATATAAGAAACATACCACAGGGAAACAAGAAGAAAAACGGGGATGGTGGAGCCACATGACGGAAATGGACGACGAAATGCAAAGACTCCTGAACGAAACAGCAGGAAGGGAGACAACCCCAGGAAGTAACAATGAAGGCAGAAACACGATAAGGGACCATATTCAAAAGTACCTATAAGGGACAGAAAAAGGGGAGAAAAAATGATATTAGAGAAAAACATGCAGAAGGACCATAGGATAATTACAACAACAAAAGAACTGTAAATATACAAATGAAAGTCTAGTTAAAACATGTAGCATGGTGGAAAAATAAGAGTCACCAATAGAACAGAGACAAAAACAGAAAAGAAAAATAGATTACAAATAGAACGGAAAACAGAACATGTCTTAATGAGAAGAATTCAAGTCTTCATGGCTGTGGGATATCCATGGAATCCACTCTGCAACTATTCAGGAACCGTTGAAGAAGAGCAGGATCTTCGTATGAAGTAGTCTTATTGTTGTAAGTCACCTTAAAGAGGCAAGGGTGAAATAAACCATATCTCGCATTCAAGTTGCGCAGTGCCGGCCTCATGTCCAGAAATTTCTTACGTCTTTCAGCAGTGGATTTAGCATAATCCTGGGCAAAAAAGAGAGTAGAACCATTCCAAACAATCTTCCCACGTTGTTTAGCAGCCTGAAGAACACGTAGTAAGTCAGTATATTCGAGGAAGTATAGAATAACCCCTCTAGGTTTGGAAGAGGATGCTGCAGAGGAACGACTTGGACCAAGACGATGTGCAGGTTGAATATTCAGAACTGGCGATTCAGGAAGGCCAAGCAACGTTGGTAAAAAAGTCTGGAAAAAGGAGATAGGTGTTGGACCTTCCAAATTTTCGACAAGGCCATAAATGCGTAGGTTGTTACGCCTGTTTCGGTTTTCCAAATTCTCAACTTGTTGTTGGAGGGATAGTATCTCTTTGGAGATAGAAGGGACTTGATCCGCAAGATCCTGAATGAGACCAACGCGGCTCTCCAACATGTCAACTTTTTGTTCAGTGACAGACCAGTTGGTTTCTAAATTAAGCAAACGACGATTGGTTTCCTCCATGTGAGGCTTAAGCGCGCGTAATTCCTCAAGAATAAGGTCTGAAGAGTGTAGAGAGGAAGACGCAGGAGGAGGAGACGGAGGATGAACCTTGAGACGCTTCCCAGGTAGAGAGGTAGAACCTGATGCCACTGGGGTCGCTTTAGTATTTCGTTTAGTATTGGTGCGTGTCGTTGAGGTAGCGGACCCCTTGGAACTGGTGGAGTCCATGTGGGAGTCCTCCGTAGAATCCTGTAATGCATTAAACGGATTAAAATCCTCCAACATAGAATCACTCTGAGGAATGGAGCCATTGCGATTGGTGCTTGCTTTTGCCATAGTTAGAAGCGAAAAAGAGCACAGGAGATTGTAGGCAAGTAGATTAAGAGGGAAATCAGTAATGACCAAAAAATTGAGGTAAGTCATGAGGAGATAGCATCGGAAACATCCGTGCAGGCAGAGAAATGCGGACGCGCCCAAAAACAAAATGGCGCCGCGATGCTGTGGCGTAGCGCAGAAACGAAAACCTCAGAAAAAGGATGGTAGCCTTACTGGAGAGAGTCGTCTTTCAGACATGGTGAGCAGCATGACTTCCGACAGCAGGAAATGTCAAAAAGTCCGGTCCGAAAAGAAAGTTGGAGTACTAGAAGTCGCCCGATTCCTCACGTCCCGGCGGAGCTTCGGCAGAACGCGGCCATCTCCTGAGGCTCCTAAGCCACGCCCCCGTATTACATACCTTAACTACAGTGGCTTTCTGCACTTGATCCTGAACTATAACTCTGTTTTTTTAACATAGGGACATATTTGCAACAGGATGCAATAATTATCACTGACCTTGTATACCACATTATTTTCTATTGCTGGAATATTTCGCTAGGCTATTATTGTATTAACAACATTTAGCGCCATGGCGATGAATTTTCCAGTGGGAGAGCCCTTTTCCGTGGAACATTGCTGGTTTTACAGCAATGTTCCATGTAAAACACCAATATGCTTGACAATACGACCCTGTGGTCGTATTACATGAATCCACCTCCTATGTTAGGTATGCCTTATTCAGGAATTTTACTTGACATTGAAATCCTGCGTTAAGGCATACTTAGTGCGATTCAAATAATCGCTTCCCTGCGTTATAAATATCGCAAAGCTGCCTTAGCGATATTTACCCATGTTGTTTCCACAGACACGCCTACTTTGCATCTCATTAGCGATGCAAAGATAGCTGTGCTGAAAACGGGAGCAAAATCAGCAAAACACGCAATAGAGGGGCATATTACCAACAACTAGCGATATTTATCGCTAAATGCGCTTAGCGACTTTTTTTAATCGCTGCCTATCGTTGGATATTTTAGCGAAGAAAACATGCTATTAGCAACGTTTTTCTCCATTGAGCTAAAATATCCAGCGATAGCGGCGTAATGTGAGAATATCGCTGAGAATACAGCGATATTCTCGCATTAGCGACAAAAGGCTCTTAGCCATGTTATCCACCTCCCTTGGATAACATGGCTAAGAACTGGTCAGAGCAGGCGTTAGTTTTTGGCGATAGCGGGAATATTTCCATCGCTACGCCAGCCTTGTTAATAGGCGATAGAGACGATATCGACTGCTTTCAGTCGGTATCGGGTTGGGTACGCCCACTTTGCATGTCATTAGGGATAAATATCGCTGCATGCAAAGCGGGCCCCAAACCGCTCGCTATCGCCTTCAAGCTGTCGCTAACTGCTGTTAGCGACAGCTTGATAATAGGGCGATACAATTTTCGCCGCTTAGCGGCTGAAAACGGCCGCTAAACTGGCGAAAATTGCATATCGCCCCCCTTGATAATATGCCCCAGAGTGTCTTTGCTGATAAGGCGGCAATAATTATATATCACCACCTTGTTAATATGCTCCTTAGTTTTTCAGCTTTGTTTCTCTATTCTTCGTCTTATACCACTGTCTCGCTCTCTCTTTGGCTCTATTTAAATAACGCTTTCTTGGCATGACTTTGTCTTGGAATTGAAGTGTTGCCATAGATTTAGAGAGTTACCTTTAGTTGCTAAAGTTTACATATGGATTTGGGAGTTTCTAATGTTAACACAACTTGCTATAGCTGCCAATTCTGAGGTCTTCCATAGCAGAATACTGACCTCATGTCTGCCCTGAAGCTTTGGAAAGGTTCCTACACTGTACCAGCCACCCCTCGCAGTAGTTTCCTTTTTCTTCATGTTTAGGACAGTCTATGTGGAAGTGATCCTTGTCTAGTGTGAGGCCCAGGTCACACTATCGCTACATCTGGTCTTGCTTCACCTTCCTGGTCTGTCTCTGTGGTCTATTGTCAATACTCAGTCTACCATGGCAGATCCTGTTTTTGTTTTTGATCATAAGTTCCACATTCTTTGATCTAAATAGATATTATCCTAAGATGTTGTTATTGTACTGTTGTGTGCAGCATTTCTCACTCACAGACAAACAGGCAGACAAACACAAACACACACACGCGCACACGCACACACACATACACACACAAACTTCTCTCTCACTAAGGCAGAAGGGTACACAAACAACTTGAAGGCAATGCAGTGGTCCAAAGAATGTGATCATTTATAAAGTTATGCTTAGGGAAGCAGGTGATGGACACACAGACATATTTAAAGATGCTAAAAGGTTCCTCCATTTAGGCTCACAAAACTCACAAACCATAAAAATCAGCCCATTTGCATGCACAATAATATAACCTGATGGTGAAACAAACACATCTATGTTATCTCTCTCTACACATGAACAAATAAACCCATCTGCATGGCCCTAACCCTCCCTACTCAGACCCACTGGGAAGCTGTCAGGCCCAACCAGCCTTCTACGTTTCTTGGATTTGCTGGTCTCACAGCAGGACTGAAAAAAACGACAAAAGGAGAGAAGGGTATGACACCATACGTCACTTCACCAAACCAATCACAAGATAAAGTACTGTGGCATTGAGAACAAAGACAGTGGTGTGCTATATACAAAACTTTGGTCCCGCACAAGAATGCCTGCCCCTTTATTGCTGATTTGCTTTAATTCTTTTTCCACCTTGATCCAGCAAGTTCTTCGGTCAGCCACCTGCCCTCGTCTACCAACCCTCTTTTTTAAACCCAGTTCAATAAACCTAAATACCATCACCAATGCTTTTAATCCTATTTATTATGCTCCTGCTGATTTTGCAAGCCTGCTAGCTTCGTGACGTGACTGTTTTACATACGCTGATTCTCCCGATGGTCCTGCAACAACAAACCCCGGGAAACTGGGGGCCTCATTTATGAAAAGTGACGCATCGCTGCGAGAAAACAGCGATGCGTCACTTTTCATTGCGCCCTCCTTACGACCCCAATGATGCGTCATACTTACAATATGACGCATCATTGCGCAAGGAGTTACAGATACGTCAGTATTTCTGACGTATCTGTAAGCGCAAAAGTGACGCATTGCTGGAGTGTGTCACAAAAGTGACGCAACTCCAGCAATGCGTCCTTTCACATGGGGAAAGCCCCATGTGAAAGGGCTTGCGTCAGTCTTACGCCTGCTGTGAGGCAGGCACAAGGGCCCTAATTTATGAAAAGTGACGCATCTCTGCGTGAAAACAGCGATGCGCCACTTTTCACTGCGCCCTCCTTGCGAGACCAATGATGCGTCATATTTACACTATGACGCATCATGGCGCAAGGAGTTACAGATACGTCAGTAGTTCTGACGTATCAATAAGCGCAAAAGTCACACATTGCTGGAATTTGTCATAAAAGTGACGCAACTCCAGTAATACGTCCTTTCACATGGGGAAAGCCTCATGTGAAACGGCTTGCGTCAGTCTTACGCCTGCTGTGAGGCAGGCGCAAGATTTTGACGCAACAGCGTCGTAAAAGTGACGCAGTGAAATCTCATAGATTTCACTGCGTCACTATTACGAGGCTTTTTGCAGGGGAACGCCCCCTCTGCATACATTATACCTGACGCAGGTATAATGTAGCGCAGGGTTTTACAAAGTGACGCATCTGCTTAGATGCGTCACTTTGTAAATAGTGCGCAACAGGAGACCTGTTTTATGCTGCCGATGCGTCACAAAAAGTGACGCATCGGAAGCGCAAAACTGACGCAAGGCCTCATAAATGAGGCCCAAGATTTTGACGCAACAGCGTTCTAAAAGTGACGCAGTGAAATCTCATAGATTTCACTGCGTCACTATTACGAGGCTTTTTGCGGGGGAACGCCCCCCTCTGCATACATTATACCTGGCGCAGGTATAATGTGGCGCAGGGGTTTACAAAGTGACGCATCTACCTAGATGCGTCACTTTGTAAATATGGCGCAACAAGGCGCATTGTTTACGCCACTGGTGCGTCACAAAAAGTGACGCACCGGCGGCGTAAAAGTGACGCAGGGGCTCATAAATGAAGCCCTGGGGCTCTAAGGTCAATGAAATGCCAGCTTTAGGCGTCGCCCTGTGTAACAATGTTTGTTGCTGACCCCCAATGACCATCTTTGCCACAAATGTTCTCAGTCACTGCCACCCTTTAACAGTGCCCCTCAATTTCCATTACCAATCTTTCTCAGATGCATTTTATTTGTTTTATAGTACCACTCATAACAGCTCAGAGCACTTCAGATCACATACAGCCACACTACCCAGAGACATCCAATCGTACATGTATAAATCAGTTAACCATGAGCAATACAAAAATTCCAAGCAAAGTTAGCTAGTGCAATGCACACACAACACTTTCGTAAAACAACTTTACCTTTACAGAATAAAAACGCATATTACCAATACACAAAAGTGAGCTTTAATAAATATCAGGCAATGAGAGAGATGTTGATTTTGCCCCCCCCCTAACCTAGGGGGAGGACCAAGCAGATGCATTAAACACAAAGAGCACATCACGCTGAACGATTCGTTGGTGGTCCCATCCTCCTAGGACCACCCCAAGCAAAGTTATGGGCAAAAATACAATGCCAATCAAAGCCCCTGCAAAGCATTATGGGGTGAGATTCTAGAGTGCAGTGAATATTATAGTATTAGCTCTCAGCTGAGCCCGAGAGCTGCCGCCCCTTGAGGAGTGTTTTGTCATTGGATACTACAATATTCACTGCGCTCTGGAATCTCGTCCCATAATGCTTTGCAGGGCCTTTGGCTGGGATTGTATTTTTGCCCATAACTGTGCTTGGGGTGGTCCCAGGAGGATGGGACCACTGCAGAATCGATCAGCATGATGTGCTTTTTGTGTTCCAGGCATCTGCTTGGTTCTCTCCCTAGGTTAGGGAGGACCCCAAAATCATCACCTCTCTCACTGCTTGCTGTATTTTTATTGTTGTTGTTGTGATATGACTATATGCATTTTTGTATGTAAAGATAACTGCAGAATTCTGTGTGGTGCTGTGCCAAATTTGCCAATTCTTAAAATCAATGTATTTGAAAATGTTAAGTAAGAAAAAGGACTACACAGTGTAAGAGTCATATGTCATCTATACTGGTTGGCAGTATAGTGTTAAAGCACTTGGTCTAGAAATGCACAATCACAGAGTTTAAATGAAAGACCATAGTTGGGGGTTCTCTTTAATAACAAGAATTTATTTCTACTCAAATTAACCTTTGTTGCAATATTAGGATAATGAAAGACTGGAGGAAAAATTCATAACTCTCTACTTTATGCCTTGAAGTTTGAACGCAGCTCTGACGACAGTTAACCTCAACTGGACAAAACTCTGATAACTCTCTCCAGGAAGAACATTAATCACCAGAGTTGCCTGAAAATTGCTGGAGACCAGGAATACGGCAGCAGGTGCTTTTAAAATGATTAAATACTTGCAAGCACGGACCCCCTCCAACCCCACCTGAAGTCAGCACCAGTTGCGGTGGCACCAGGAGCACTGCCCTAGAGCCAGCCCTGGGTCACTGGCAGGGAAGGAGTTCTTTCCTTCAAGATATAAGAGCCAGTGTTGTCACTCACACTCACTATCAAATCACAGGGCGGGGGCTGTATAGCGTTTCCCATCTACTACTGCAAATACTCAATGGCCTGAGGAAAGTGACCTTCAGAGCCTATCTGAGTAATATAAGGATGGATCCATAACAATTTCCGTAAACCTGATGATAGATTGCTTTGTCTTAGGCAGAACAAAAGTTACAAAACTACTCCAGAGACTCAGTAGCGAATAAACTGTGCCTCCCTCCACCCCTAAACATAACAGCGCACCCCATTATCTCTAAATTACATACTAGCCGCCCTCCTTTCCGGAGCATCCTAATGCCATCCCAACCATATGCTCAAACAGTTTTCTTTAATCAATAATTAGGAATAATGAAATGAGTAACCCGTCTGGGTGATTGTCTACATCCAGATAAACTTTTCTAGCCCCTTCATGTGTTCGTGAATTTTATGACCTGACAATCACTACGTTTCACCATTTTTACATATGTATCTGTCCCTAAAAACACAAATCTACCACAGTCTGGCAAAACAAATGCTGATACTTGAAAATTAACTCCTTTCTGTACCGAGCTATCGCTTTACTTGGTCTGGTGGCTCAGTGGATTTATGTGTCCACTGTAAGGGCCTGGATTGGTTCGGGGGTGGCGGGGTGGGGGCGGTTGGAGGAGGAAGGGGAATGTAAACAATAAATTAAAAAAACACTTACCTTGTCGCAGCGTCCCGCATCTCTGCTCTCTTTCTCTCTCTTCTGTAGGACTTCGGCCGAACAGCAACCAGGAAGCACATCCAGGCTCCGCTGACCAATCACAATGCTGCAATGCTGCATTATGATCGAAAAGCACCCAGGCTCCACTGACCAATGATGGAGCAGGGGAGAGACAACAATTTTTGTGTACCCCTTGTAAAGTCATTCTCTCATAACCATAATAATATTAATTGTGTGAAGCATGTAAACTAATCAACCAAAAGCACCTGAAATAGATACTACACGTGGGAAAACTAACTGCTGTTTTGCAAAACATTAATTTGTTAATAAAAACAATGAGTCATACTAATGTAGAGCTGTGATATTGCAGATATACCCAAATAAATGTGTTTTTGTGCTTATGTTAGAAGTTTTGTGGCAAAAGAATGCAGATGGTGAGTAAACAGCGCCTATTCGTTCGCTTTTGCTAGGTAACTCCCAACGGGGAAAAATTTGAATGGTGGGAGGTAAACAGAAGGGCTTGATTTCTATATCTAATTTATGTTGTGTTTGTTTTCATACTAGTTCCCATTGTGGCCTGCGTGGCCTAGTCTGAAAGTGCCTGTTTAAACGCGAAGGTGGAATAGTATCCAAAGATGGTCCTCTCGCATGCGCAAAGCCAATGACCAGTTATGAGTGCCTGGCCTATGCTCGGAGCAAGAGATGTCAAGGCCAACCTGACCTATGAACGGGAGTTGTTCCAAAGGATACCTGCATGTAAAAGCCTGGGAAAGGAAGAAGTGGAAACTTGACCATTTAAAATGGTTACAAGAAAGTGAACGAAAAGTACAAATGTGAACATTAAGTCATGAGAAAACCTTGGGAATGACAATGCAAAATCATAAACTGGTTTGAACAAGGACAACATGAGGTGATCATCACCACCCCTCTAATGGACCAATGAGAAATGAGTGCGGACCCTAAAAGTTTCAATTTTGGGTTTAGATAGTTAGTGAAAAATATATAAAAGAGCTTGTGTGAATGAGGGGAAAAAGTTGGGTTCCGTGGACTTTATTGCGCACCATGACATGCTGTCGGTTTGAACAATTTTATGGTGCTAGAGACTTTGAAATATTTGGGACTTTAATTCTGATGGGGAAAATAAACGAGATCGGTTGCGGAGATTCTATGTCGGGAGGGAGTTATCGAGAACTTTAGAAAGACAGTCAGCTTGGGAACCTGTTCTATGCAGTTCTGTCATCTACCTATGGTAGATTGGTAATGCGTTTTTCTAAAATTTTCATTTCTTAAATGTATTCAATAATGTTTTAGAATGTGCTTGTCTAATAAGATTTTGCAATGTGAAACATTTTCCTTTCCTGAAAGAATCTAGATAAAATTCTGAAAAATATAAACTCAAGTCTGTTTTTATTAAAATAAAAAGTCATGATAATCAAGTGTTAGGAAGTTATGAGAATATTGTGGTTGAGCTGGACTTAATCGCCATCAACTGACTCCTACTAGTTGGTACATCAACCAAATAGCGGAGTGCATTGATGTTTTATTCCTTTTGACTGTTGAATATTTGAAATGTACATAATGTATAGAAATACTGTATAGGTTAATGAGGTACCCCGCTTATCCAGCAGCTCGCCTTCTTTCCACTGCAGGGGCAGTGTGTTCCTGGGGGGTGGGGAGAGGCTGTTTGCCAGTGCCCTTTTTCTACAGGGGACCGATATTGCAGATTTGCTGCAAAACCGGCCTTTGGTAACAAAAACGGCACCGTAGGGGTCTAAAACTGCCCCCCACGCTGGTGGCCCACTAGGGAAACACTTGCCACGTGCTGCAGCCAGTCTGGCTCTGACTGCAAACTGCGTGGAGAGCATGCAAAGTGTACATGAATGTTTGCGCCACACCAGAAGGCTGGCCAAGTATTCATGCCCACTTGAAGTGGGCATGAATACTGAGAGCAGAGCAGCCCGCCCACCAGCTGGAAACATTAAAATGATAACAGCAACAAGTTATTATCATTTTTCATTTTCCTTTCCACACTATGGGCCTGATTCACAGAATGAACTTAAGACTCAATCCTAAATTTACTACTATTTTGGTATTCAAAGAATGCACTTACTACTTTTGGTATTTACAGAAGTTAGGATTTTGTCTTAAGTCTGTCTTAAGTCTGTCTTAAATTTGTCTTAAGTCTGTCTTAAGTCTGTCTTAAGTTTGTCTTAAGACAAACTTAAGACAAAATCCTAACTTCTGTGAATACCAAAAGTAGTAAGTTCATTCTGTGAATGCCAAAAGTAGTAAGTGCATTCTGTGAATGCCAAAAGTAGTAAATTCATTCTGTGAATGCCAAAAGTAGTAAGTGCATTCTGTGAATGCCAAAAATAGTAAGTGCATTCTGTGAATTCCAAAATAGTAGTAAATTTAGGATTGAGTCTTAAATTCATTCTGTGAATCGGGCCCACTGTGTAGGGGCCTATGTTTGATCTCATGTTCACAAGTTCGAATTCCGTTGGGTGTACTCAACTTTCATCCACCTGAGGTTGATAAAATAAATACCATTGAGTTGGGTAACAATAAACATCTGTTATTCAATGCCAAGATACCCTTAGGTGAATGTTCACAAACCTGCTTTGTTTGAGGTCTCTTGTCTGCACCAGGTCTCATAATCTGCGTGAAATATTTGATTCCAGTTGCCTGGACCAGGTCTCATAATCTGCATAATATGTTTGAGTCCAGTTGCCTGCACCCGTTCTCATAATCTGCGTGATATGCTTGAGTCCAGTTGTCTGCACCAGGTCTCAAAGTCTGCGTGAAATGTTTGAGTCTGGTTGTCTGCACCAGGTCTCATAATCTGTGTGATATGTTTGAGTCCGGTTGTCTGCACCAGGTCTCATAATCTGCGTGATATGTTTGAGTCCTGTTGTCTGCACCAGGTTTTATAATCTGCGTGATATGTTTGAGTGTGGTTGTCTGCACCAGGTCTCATAATCTGCGTGATATGTTTGAGTCTGACTGTCCGCGCCAGGTCTCATAATCTGTCTGATATGTTTGAGCTGACTTGTCTGCACCAGGTCTCATAATCTGCGTGATATGTTTGAGTCCTGTTTTCTGCACCAGGTCTCATAATCTGCATGATATGCTTGAGGTCTCTTGCATGCACCAGGTCTCATAATCTGCGTGATATGTTTGAGTCTGGTTGTCTGCACCAGGTCTCATAATCTGCGTGATATGTTTGAGTCTGACTGTCCGCGCCAGGTCTCATAATCTGTCTGATATGTTTGAGCTGACTTGTCTGCACCAGGTCTCATAATCTGCGTGATATGTTTGAGTCCTGTTTTCTGCACCAGGTCTCATAATCTGCATGATATGCTTGAGGTCTCTTGCATGCACCAGGTCTCATAATCTGCGTGATATGTTTGAGTCTGGTTGTCTGCACCAGGTCTCATAATCTGTGTGATATGTTTGAGTCCGGTTGTCCGCACCAGGTCTCATAATCTGCGTGATATCTTTGAGTCCGGTTGTCTGCACCTGGTCTCTTAATCTGCGTGATATGTTTGAGTCCAGTTGTCCGCACCAGGTCTCATAATCTGTGTGATATATTTGAGCTGAGTTGTCTGCGCCAGGTCTCTTAATCTGCATGATATGTTTGGGTCCAGTTGCCTGCACCAGGTCTCATAATCTGCGTGATATGTTTGAGTCTGGTTGTCTGCGCCAGGTCTGTTAATCTGCATGATATGTTTGAGTCCAGTTGTCTGCACCAGGTCTCAAAATCCGTGTGATATGTTTGAGTCCAGTTGTCTGCACCAGGTCTCTTAATCTGCGTAATATGTTTGAGTCCAGTTGTCTGCATCAGGTCTCATAATCTGCGTGATATGTTTGAGTCCGGTTGTCTGCACCAGGTCTCATAATCTCCGTGATATGTTTGAGTCCGGTTGTCTGCACCAGGTCTCATAATCTGCGTGATATGTTTGAGTCCAGTTTTCTGAACTAGGGGCCATATGTATGAAACTATGGTTTTGCAATTCTGAAATAGCAATTTTTGCGAATCGTTATTTGAGAATCGCAAAGCGCTATTTATGTAGGATTTGCAAATAATTTTGTGAATCCTACATATTCCTTAATTGCGAATTGCAAATTGCAATTAAGGAATACCTCCCCATTCATTCCTATGGGCCTAGAAGCCCATAGGAATGAATGGGAAGACATTCTCAATTTGTGATTCTCAATTAGAGAATCACAAATTGAGAATGCAATTTCAAATGTGCCAGGGTGTCAAAAGGACACCCTGTTGCACACCTAAAATGAGCATGGGTGCACATGTGGTGCACATACATGCCTTTAAGGCATGTATGTGTGCCAAATGCCACTTTGAAAAATGCAAAAATGTGCATTTTTGAAAGAAATCGCAAATTACCACCAACCTGTAGTAGGTGGTAATTTGCGATTCCTTATTCAATATTCGCACAACATGGGTGCCTCATACATTCCATTTAAGGAATCGCAATTTGTGATTCGTTAAATGCATTCGCAAATTAAGGAATCGCAAATTTTGCGATTCCTTATTTTACGAGGCAGTTTTTCTTTAATACATATAATTAAGCCTAATTGCGATCCCAAACGCCAAAATTCTGCGGATGTCGGCGTTTGCAATCGCAATTTTGAATGATACGTATGGCCCTACGTCATTTTACTTCAAATGTAGTAGAGTTTGACCTTGCGTCCTGGAACCCTGCTCCAGAATCCTAGAGCTTGACAACCCCATCTCTTCGCAATTGTCATTGGCCAGTGGACTTCCATCACTTCACAGAACTCAGTTGCCTCCATCACGTGTTTCCTTTTCGTTTCATGCACCCCACGCTGCCTAACGATTGAGTGGCCACAGATCCATATTTTTGCATTGTTCCCTAGCCAAAGACATACAGAGAGCAGAGAAGGCCACCTTTCTCTCTTCACAGATGAGCATGCACAACCCCGTCCCTTTCAGATCGCAATCTAAGTAGCCCTGTACAGTCATCCCATTTTATTCCTAAGAACTCCTGAGAACTTGTTTACCTCGCAACAAACTACAGGGTTTATTTATAAGCCCCTTGCGCCACAGGTGGGACGCTTTTTTTAAAAGTGAAAAAGTGAAGTACAGGTGGGGCAAGGGGCTTGTAAATAAGCTCCTACATGCCTGTATCATAGAGCTCCCTATGCTGTGTGTGTCTATGCTTGTACCATAGAGTTCCCTAGTTATGGAGCAAGGTTTCATACGTAAAGAAACTTGCTCAGATTCAATCCTCTTGAAATAACATGTAATTTATTAACCAACATGTTTTGTGATTACTAAAACCGCACCACACGACATTTCTAGTATCTAGGGGAAGCTTATGTATGTGCTTTTACTAACAGTAACCCGAGTGTCCTAATATGGCCGCCAAAAATGCAGGAATCTTTTTACGCATGTGTCTGCTACATCTACGTAGCGTGAGGTATCTTTGAGTCCAGTTTTCTGCACCCGGCCTCATAATCTGCTTGATATGTTTGAGTCCAGTTGTTTGAGTCCAGTTGTCTGCACCAGGTCTCATAATCTGCGTGAAATGTTTGAATCCGGTTGTCTGCACCAGGTCTCATAATCTGCGTGATATGTTTGAGTCCGGTTGTCTGCACCAGGTCTCATAATCTGCGTGATATGTTTGAGTCCTGTTGTCTGCACCAGGTCTCATAATCTGCGTGATATGTTTGAGTCTGGTTCGCTGCACCTGGTCTCTTAATCTGCGTGATATGTTTGAGTCCAGTTGTCCACACCAGGTCTCATAATCTGTGTGATATGTTTGAGTTGAGTAGTCTGCGCCAGGTCTCTTAATCTGCAGGATATGTTTGGTTCCAGTTGCCTGCATCAGGTCTCATAATCTGCGTGATATGTTTGACTCTGGCTGTCTGCAACAGGTCTCATAATCTGCGTGATATGTTTGAGTCCTGTTGTCTGCACCAGGTCTCATAATCTGCATGATATGTTTGAGGTCTGTTGTCCGCACCAGGTCTCATAATCTGTGTGATATGTTTGAGTTGAGTAGTCTGCGCCAGGTCTCTTAATCTGCAGGATATGTTTGGTTCCAGTTGCCTGCATCATGTCTCATAATCTGCGTGATGTGTTTGACTCTGGTTGTCTGCACCAGGTCTCATAATCTGCGTGATATGTTTGAGTCCTGTTGTCTGCACCAGGTCTCATAATCTGCATGATATGTTTGAGGTCTGTTGTCCGCACCAGGTCTCATAATCTGCGTGATATGTTTGAGTCTGGTTGTCTGCACCAGGTCTCATAATCTGCGTGATATGTTTGAGTCCGGTTGTCTGCACCTGGTCTCTTAATCTGCGTGATATGTTTGAGCCCAGTTGTCCGCACCAGGTCCATAATCTGTGTGATATGTTTGAGCTGAGTTGTCTGCGCCAGGTCTCCTAATCTGCATGATATGTTTGGGTCCAGTTGCCTGCACCAGGTCTCAAAATCTGCATGATATGTTTGAGTCGAGTTGTCTGCACCAGGTCTCTTAATCTGCATTATATGTTTGAGTCAGGTTGTCTGCACCGGGTCTCATAATCTGCATAATATGTTTGAGTCCAGTTGTCTGCACCAGGTCTCATAATCTGCGTGATATTTTTGAGTCCGGTTATCTGCACCAGGTCTCATAATCTCCGT
This sequence comes from Lissotriton helveticus, assembly GCF_964261635.1. NCBI lineage: Eukaryota > Metazoa > Chordata > Amphibia > Caudata > Salamandridae > Lissotriton > Lissotriton helveticus. Next base: position 274,841,891 of record NC_136058.1, on the reverse strand, counting down.
GATATGTTTGAGTCCAGTTTTCTGCACCAGGTCTCATAATCTGTGGGATATGTTTGGCTCGGGTTGTCTGCACCAGGTCTCATAATCTGCGTGATATGTTTGAGTCCAGTTGTCTGCACCAGGTCTCATAATCTGTGTGATATGTTTGAGTCCTGATTTCTGCACTAGGGGCCATATGTATGGAACTTTGGTTTTGCGATTCTCAAATAGCAATTTTTGCGAATCGCTATTTGAGAATCGCAAAACGCTATTTATGTAGGATTTGCAAATAATTTTGCGAATCCTACATATTCCTTAATTGCGAATTGCAAATTGCGATTCGCAATTAAGGAATACCTCTCCATTCATTCCTATGGGCCTAGAAGCCCATAGGAATGAATGGGAAGACTTTCTCAATTTGTGATTCTCAATTGGAGAATCACAAATGGAGAATGCAATTTCAAGTGTGCAAGGGTGTCAAAAGGACACCCTGTTGCACACCTGAAATGAGCATAGGTGCACATGTGGTGCACATACATGCCCTAAAGGCATGTATGTGCGCCACATGCCACTTTGAAAAATGCAAAAATGTGCATTTTTGAAAGAAATCACAAATTGCCACCAACCTGTAGTTGGTGGTAATTTGCGAATCCTTATGCCATATTCGCACAACATGGATGCCTCATACATTCCATTTAAGGAATCGCAATTTGGGATTCCTTAAATGCATTCGCAAATTAAGGAATTGCACATTTTGCGATTCCTTATTTTGCAAGGCAGTTTTTCTTTAATACATACAATTAAGCCTAATTACGATCCCAAACGCCGAAATTCTGTGAATTTCAGGCATTTGCAATCGCAATTTTGAATGATACATATGGCCCTAGGTCATTTTACTTCAAATGTAGCATATTTGACCTAGCAGAGTTTGACCTGCTGTCCTGGAACCCTGCTCCAGCATCCTAGAGGTTGACGAACCCCATCTCTTCGCAATTGTCCTTGGCCTGTGGACTTCCATCACTTCACAGAACTCAGTTGCCTCCATCACATGCTTCCTTTTCGTTTCATGCATCCCTGGCCGCCTAACGATTGAGTGGCCACAGATCCATATTATTGCATTGTTCCCCAGCCAAAGACCTTCAGAGAGCAGAGAAGGCGACCGTTCTCTCTTCACAGATGAGCATGTACAACCCCATCCCTTTCAGATCGCAATCTAAGTAGCCCTGTACAGTCATCCCATTTTATTCCTAAGAACTCCTGAGAACTCGTTTACCTCGCAACAAACTACAGGGTTTATTTACAAGCCCCTTGCACCACAGGTGGGACTCTTTTAAAATGTGAAAAAGTGAAGTACCTGTGGGAAAGGAGCTTATAAATAAGCTCCTACATGCCTGTATCATAGAGCTCCCTATGCTGTGTGTGTCTATGCCTGTACCATAGAGTTCCCTAATTATGGAGCAAAGTTTCTTACGTAAAGAAACTTGCTCAGATTCAATCCTCTCGAAATAACATGTAACTTATTAACCAACATGTTTTGTGATTACTAAAACCGCACTACACAACATTTCTAGTATCTATGGGAAGCTTATCTATGTGTTTTTACTAACAGTAACCCGAGTGTCCTAATATGGCCGCCAAAAGCGCAGGAATCTTTTTGCGCATGCGTCTGCTACATCTACGTAGCGTGAGGTATCTTTGCTTTTGGTGGGAACTCTTTGCAGCTGCGCACTAGTGCCAAAGATGGCCGCTTTATGCTTCACATAATAATTCACATGCTCCTGCTCTAAATAAACTTGTATGTTCTGCTTAACTATTAATGCTATAGTTAAAATAAAGTAATGGGGTTAGAGTAGAAATAAGTGGTATACAATGCATTCATTTTTTTTGTATTCTAATATGTCTATCTTTGATTTCATTGATAGCTCGTATTTTGGGCCTGAAGGGTGTCGCCAACTCCATTTTGAAAGGTCTGTGTCTGTGCAGATGATCACAGATAACCTTGAAGCCGCTGACATTGACAAGCAGCCAAAGTCCTGACTTACTCGCAATGTTCCTGGGAACCTGACCGTGTGACCCCAGGAGAGGAAGAAATATGAACTGTATTTAATACATTGTATATGGTTTGAAGCAAATAATGCTGGGTGGAATAAAAGCATGGGAAAGTAAATTATTGGCGGGAACATTGATCAACTATATCGAATAGAAATGATCTCATACTGGTATGGTGTGATGACCTCGCCTCGTCTCTCTGACCAATCAAATGAAGGGAACACATAGAATGCAACATTAAGGTGGTGGTACACACTTTGAAATGGTATAACTAAGGTAGGCTTAGTCAGTTAGATTGTCCAACTTGTCACAGACCTGTCACTGACCCAATTGTATGCTGAAGGAGAATCGAGAGCAGAGTGCTAGTCGAGCACTTTGACAGAAGAATCGGGAGTTTTGCTGAGGGAGAAGAATCGATCTACCCAGTCGGGGTACAAGAGTAGCGGTAGAGAGGAGTGTGACGCTGGCGTTGCACTTAGCGGAGGTTGACTGTCCTGTCCTGCACCTGTCCAGTCGTGCTGGCACGTGATTAGTCGGGAGCCCTTTTCTTGTCCCAGCCCGTGACCAGGGATGGTCTTCACACCATTCTAGGTAAATATAATCTGTGTGGTATGTCCATGTATTGTTTTCCCTTTTTCACCCTTCCGAGGTACCAATGTCTATAGGCATTTGATTAAAGTCCTGCAAGATTTATGTTTTAATTGTTTTCTTACTTGCAAAGTCCCTAATTTCACTACTGTGGCATCTGACTCACAAAATATGGCATAGATAAAGTGTTTAAAACGTTCCTGAGTCTGTGGTTATTTATGAAAGTAAATGTTATATTATTACCTATTATTCTAACTCCTTTTGATCTATCAGATTTAGGACTTAGAGCATAAGTGGCAAGGATTTGGTAAGTCATGGTGTATAGGTATAAGTCCTAAAAGTTAATAAAACCATGATAGGCAGATAAAGGTGATTACCGGTCTAGTAGAGTGTGTGTGTTTATGGGCCCAGGTGAGTATGCTGTGTTAGTGAAAATACTGGACTGGTGATCCCGTGCCATCACTAGGCTGTGTGTGTCTATGCCTGTACCATAGAGTTCCCTAGGCTGTGTGTTTCTATGCCTGTCCCATTATAGAGTTCCCTAGGTTGTGTGTGTCTATGCCTGTACCATAGAGTTCCCTGGGCTGTGTGTGTCTATGCCTGTCCCAGGTAGCCCCTGGCATTTGTGTACCTTGCTTCACGCTACATGACTGTACCATAGAGTTTCCTAGGCTGTGTGTGTCTATGCTTGTAGTAGAGTTCCCTAGGCTGTGTGTCTATGCCTGTACCAGGCAGCCCCTGGCCTTCGGGCACTTCGCTTCACACTACATGCCTGTACTAGGCAGATCTCTGGGTTTGTGCTCCACATGTCTTGAACCAGGAAAACACTACAGGGTGCTTAAAAAGGAACATTGTTGTGTTTTCAAGCACAAAGTGGAAATACATGTTTTAGTGGGGTTTTTACTGTACTTTGCAAAATCACAACAGGCAACCGTATCATCCTGCTCCGTTGTGACCACAAACAAGTTTATACCAGAAAATAGCCCATGTACACCTGCCAGGATTTCACAGGATTCCTTGGAGGCACAAAGGGCCAGGTGCATCAAAGGGTTTTGTCCATTCAGTGTCTATGGAAAAATGTGTTCATGCATATGGCCCAAACAGATATACATCTGCAGATTTCTGTGCGTATGGATAAATTAACGGTAGTGCATTTCACAAAATGTGTGGAAAGTAGGCATTCCAGTCTGTTGATTGCCATATAAGGGGCATATTAACAACGGCCAGACATAATTATCGCTGGCCGTGCTTAGTGATAATTATATTATCGCAGGCTATCTCTGGAATGTATGGCCCTGGTAGCTCGTGATTAAAAATGCGTTTCTCCAGGGCGATAAAAATTCCAGAGATGGTGAGATAATTCCCCTTTTGCAGGGAACATCGCTGGTTTTCCAGCGATGTTCCCTGCAAAACGCTGATAACCTTGCTGATACGACCCAAAGGGTCCGATCAGCATAATCCACCCCCTATGTTAGTGATGGCTAAGTCAGGATTTTAGCAGATGTTAGGTTTTGGCGAAAACGGCAGTTTTTGCCAAAATCTAATGTGTGCTAAAATCATGTGGGCTGCCTTGTAAATATCGCAATGTAAACATCAGCTATATTTTCTAGGTAGTCCATCTTGGGTACACCCAGTAACTCCCACTTTCCATCTCATTGGAGATGCAAAGGGAGGCATTGGGAAAAAGGGTGCTAATATGCGATTATGCATGTTAACACCCTCTTGTAAATGGGGTGCTGGTTTTATCCCCGCTTTTTTGGCTCTGTGAGCGGAGATAAAGCCCTTGTAAATATGCCCCCAAGTTTGGGTATGAACACAAACGCAGGTGTGAGGGCATCAACAAATCTTAATCCGACTCCTTCCTACCCTGCACATCGTCAGAAAGTTACTCCAGGGAAGGGTCACAGGTCCTATTGTTCCACGATGGGAAAGGGTCCGGTTAGCACCAGTTTGGCTGGGAGTACAACTAGACACAGGCCATCTGCCCTCTAGTTTTTGCATGCTATGACGTTGGAAAAAACGTACTGTAAATATCTTGCAAGAAAATGGTGCAAAGACAAGGCTGCTGATGATAAAGTTACTTACAAAGTTAAGCTAAATTAATAAAACAGCAGAAAAAGATTTTATTGGTCAGAAAATTACTGCCACTAGGAGCAAGCCTCACAAAAAAATTCAAATTGCCAAATCATTTCTTCAACCCAAATCCTGAAATCTTGTTTGTTCTTCCTCTTTGGAACCCTGTAAGCAGCTCTTGGATTTCTGTGAGGGTAAAATTGGTAAAATACATGATGAATTCACTGACCTCTGTGTGGAATAGACATGGCGGGGCGTACCTCCTGCTTTCACCCTAAGAGCTTATTGTATGCTCTTTGATTTCAAACACGTCACTTTAGAAGAGTTTTAGCAAGAGAGTCTTAACTTCAAAAGATGACCTCCCCTAATCCTTTTCCTCTCTGTGTGTTCACTAAGGGGCATATTATCAAGAACGGCATTACAATTATCACTGGTTTAGCGGCAGAAAACTGCTGCTAAAGCGGCGATAATGGGCTTGCTAATATGCCCAGGAGAATTCCCAAAGAAGCCCATGTTCACACCAGAACATTGGCTTCTATGGGAATTCACATGGGCATATTATCAAGCCCAATATCGCCGGTTTAGCGGAAGTTTTCTGCCGCTAAACCGGCGATAATTTTTAACACCGTTTTTGATAATGTGCCCCTAAAGCTTTAGATGTTATCAACTGACTCTCAAATACTGCATTCAAGACATTTCTCAAAACTACTGAGAGTCCATGTGCATGGAAGCAAGTTCAGGTGGTGCCTCTCTTCAAAAAGCCTTCTGCTGATTCTGACCAACTGCAGCCCCAACTCTCTCTTCTTCTTGCAGCCAAGAAAATGCTGGAGAGACTTAAAAATATTCAATTAACTCAATATCTCGAAGGCCATGGTCTCCTCCATCCGTCTCAGTCGGTTTAAGACCCAGAAACAATAATGAAACAGTCTTGTTGTAAGCATCTAAATCAAGTAAATTCTCTCTGGAGCAGGGTCCAAATGATGCTTTCATTCTTTTAATTCTTTTAGTCCTATCAGCAGAAGTCAATACTGTATCACACCCTGTACTCATGCTGGAGAATATGGGCAGCAATGAATCAGCCTTAAGTTGGCTGCAGTCATCCCTTTGTGATAGAGCGCAACCTATGCTGATGATATACACCTGTTTTTTTTACTTAATTTGCAAAGCATCGGTCTCCTGGCAGGAAACTTTTAAAGCATGCCTTGTCAGTGTGTTGTACAACTTGTACCTCTCTGGTAAAACTGTGCGTCTGTTGGACAACATAAACGTTAGGGTGTGCCCAACTGATTCCATGCAGGCTCTCAGGATATGTTGGCCATTAGTCCTGCTAGCCCACAGTGCACCATCTGCACCCCTAACCTTTGAGGGTAGCAAATGTGTGTGAAACCTTAGAACATGACAAGCCAGATCCCCCAAGGAAATCATAGCAACAGATTTAGAACGCATTTGTTTGCACTCTCCTGCATACTCAAAGAAATACGCAAGAAATACTCAACACATTGACCTATACTTACCCCACTTGTTTCGATCCCTTCAAGTTTGCATGTACATGACTCTAACTTCTTTGTTTTGTGTGTTCCCTTCAGAGCAATCAACCATGAGGTGTCCCTAGAAGATCTAAAAATGCATTTGCTATATGCTATGCATAACGACATACTGATTTTTGTGCATGTCTGATGATATTTTATTAATTCATAACTATTTGTGCAGTTTTACCTCTGCTATTGTACTGCTCTGACAGATTTACGTAATGTGTTTTCTGCACTAACGCTGAAACTCTGATGTGTATATTTGCCCTCTTGAAATGTAATAAAAAATATTCTGAGTAAAGAAATACTCAACAAAGCTTTGCAATATTTTTTATAGCATCGTGATTCTTGTATAAAATGTGTGCGCTGCGTAGAATGATTAGGGTAATTATCATTATCAAAAGGATAATCGATTCCACCATTGTGCTATAGCAGTGAATATATGCGGGTACATAAGTACTATGTCTAGTGTACTCCTACCTAGCGCTCCCTAACCTAGTCTTGCCTCGAGCAGAACAGCAACTCAGACCTGTCGCAGTCCAGGTTCCGCAGCAACCATAGTACCGAAACTGCCCTCAGTGCCGCCACTGACAACATCAGGGCCCTGCTGGACAGCGGCGAAACTGCGGCCTTCATCCTCCTGGACCTCTCAGCCACCTTCTACACCGTCTGCCACCGCACCCTACGCACCCCCCTCCACAACGCAGGGATCCGAGACAAGGCCCTGGAATGGACCACCTCCTTCCTCTTCTGCAGAACCCAGAGCGTCCGCCTCCCCCCTTTACGATCCGAAGCCACTGAGATCATCTGCGGAGTACCCCAAGGATCATCCCTCAGCCCGACATTGTTCAACATCTACATGGCACCGTTCGCTCACATCACCGACTGCACGACCTCAACATCCTCCCTTACGCCGAAGACACCCAGCTGATCGCTGAATGGATGAAGACCAGCCGTCTGAAGCTGAACGTCCTCATCCTTGGCTCCACCCCCTTGGCCTGGGATGACTCCTGGTGGCCGACCGCACTGGGAGTAGCACCGACACCCACCGACCACGCTCACAACCTGTGGTTCATCCTCGACCCAAAACTCTCCATGACCAAGCAATTCAACGGCATCTTGTCCTCCTGCTTCAACACCCTCTGCATGCTCCGCAAGATCTACAGGTGGATCACCACCAAAACAAGAAGAATGGTCACCCAGGCCCTCGTCAGTAGCAGGCTGGACTACGGAAACCCCTCTATACAGGAGCCCCGGCCAAACTCCTGAAACGACTCCAACGCATACAGAACGCCTCTGCACGCCTGATCCTCGACATCCCTCGCCACAGCCACATCACACCCCACCTGAGAGACCTGCACTGGCTTCCCGTCAACAAGAGGATCACCTTCAAGCTCCTCACCCACACACAACAGGCACTCCACAACACTGGTCCGGCATATCTCAACCGATGACTCACCTTCTACACCCCGAACCGCCAGCTCCGCTCCGCCGATCTTGCCCTCACCACAGTCCCACGAATCTGAAAAGCGACCACCGACGGGAAATCGTTCTCCCACCTCGCCGCTGAAACCTGGAACACCCTCCCCATCCTCCTTCGGCAGACCCAGGACCTACTAACCTTTAGAAGGCTACTCAAGACCTGGCCATTCGAGTGGTAGCAGCTGCCCTTTCTCTCCCTCCCCCCAGCCCCTTGAGACCATCACAGGTGAGTAGTGCGCTTTTCAAATATCCCGATTGATTGATTGCCTATGGTGGGTGATATGCCAAATCCCTGCCGGATGATCTAACTTCCCCATTACTTGGGGAAAGTGTCATCAGGCTGTCCGTCTTGGTTTAGAGCTGGACATCCCTCATGTTGGTAAACAGAAATCAGCTGAGCTGGAATTCCGGCATGCAGTGACTGTGCAGTGGCAGCTGATTACTCCTCTCTCCTAAACAGAGAAGTGGTTCTGTATATGTAATACACAGCACCCATGTGGCCATGTCGAAACCCTAGTCAGGCCGCATTTGTTTATTCTAGATTGATAGCTTCATCGCCTACCGGACAATAACAGCATTGACATGTGCGCAGTGAAGTTTGTCCCTTTACCGAATGTTCAAGGTGTTGCTTATGATAGTGTGCCTAGGAGGTGGAAATTTAAGCAATTCCAATTCAGAGAATGTTATCCTGCATTGTCACACAATCATATGTATGTCAAAAGTCACTGTGTGTAAAAAAGAAGGCAACTTAAGAAATGTGAGCATGCAAATGGTAGTGTTTCTTACCAGGCCTATCCTGGTAAAGTGTTTTTGACTGGATGAAGCAAAGCCACCTAGAGTGCAATGCAGAAAAAACTGAAGTGCTGGTCTTGAGGAATGCATATGTGACTTGGTCAGACGAATGGTGGCCTGTTCTTCAGTTGCTAGAAATTATTGCATCAAATTTAACAAATCTTTGCACCCAGATTCTAGCATTTGCTGGTGCATGTTTTGCCCTATTGCACTCATTAAGAAAATTCTTATAGCTGCTTCCTGTTGTAACTCGAAAAATTATAGTTCATGCCCTGATTACGTCCATGATGGACTCTGAATACGCTATACCTTGGACTTCCAGAATATCCGGCCAAGGGTTTTGCAGATTGTGCAGAACGTGGCAGTTCACGTAATTCTGAAGACCCCACACAGAGTGCCGACCACCTCAAACACCTGCGCTGGATGCCAGTGCCAAAGTACATTCAGCTTAACCCCTTCCAGTGGAGCTGTGCTAAGCCGCGGACCTTCCACGCGTGGCTCATTCCCCGCACTGTGCGGGCGTCCTGAAGAAGTGGGTGGAGTCATGACGAGTCCAGCTCGTCATGAGCACAGCTCCACTGTGCAGCATGACGAGCTGGACTCGTCATGAGTACCGCAGAGCCGGGCACGGCCCCTCCCCTCTTCCACACTGGGCTAATTTCCCCACGGGAAGGGAGGAGGGGCCGCGCCCGGTGCCGCGGTACTCAGCTCGTCATAACTGCCGCGGCCCTCCAACGTGCGGTTAATTCCCCGCCTGTGCGGGCGTTCCGAAGAAGTGGGTGTAGTCATGACGAGTCCAGCTCGTCATGAGCACAGCTCCACTGTGCAGCATGACGAGCTCATGAGTACCGCGGTGCCGCGTGCGGCCCCACCCCCCTTCCCCGCGGGGGGAATTAGCCCCGCGTGGAAGGGGTTAAACCCTTGGTCCTGGCTCATAAATCTTTCTAGAGTTCTGGCCCTATTTAGCTCAGTGACTGGCCCCAGCATTACAGCCCAGGTAGACTACTGAGGTCTTCAGATGCTGATCTGCTGAGGATGACTAGGGTTAGACCTGCCAGAGGTTGCAGTCACTCTTTCACCCTCCAGGCGGAAACAGATTGGAATAATCTTCCCTTGCCCTGCGCCATACCATCACTGAGATGCAGTTCTGGAAGCAGCTTGAAGCAAGGTTTCTCCACAGCTCTCTAGTGCAGCCGTCTTTACGCAGTGATCCCTTTGCGCTGCAGCGCTAGGACACCCTTTCGGGCAGTTGTTGGCGCTTTACAAATCCTTTCATTCGTTCATGTGAAGGGCTTCCTCCATCAGGAAAAATGATTTCTCTACAAATATAAAAAAAGTAGGAAAAAAATATGTTTACACATTTAGCTGCCCTTCTCACTGTATGTAATTGTGTTTTATTTGCACATGGGGACTAGGCCGCCGTAAAGAGGTCACGTGACCGGTGTAATAGTATGCCTAGAAACTTGAGCCTGCTTGTCTTCCCAAGTTTACTTTTGCACCTGCTTTGTGACTTTGAAAAAAAGTGGAGAGTTGTAGAACCTGTACTTTGGAACTTTGTATCGGTGATTTGGGCTCTAAGATATATGTCCTAGTCTTGGTAGAGAAGCCCCCTGAATGTACAGAAGTTGTGCACTATCAAACTGCCCCCAACATTATTATAAACTTCCCTCACTCTGCCCATTCAAGCTTGGTCGCTTCTTTCGCATGCACTGAGGTTCGCCTGTCAAACGCAGCAGGAGTCACAGGCAGGACAGCCCTGGCACTGAAGGCACCGACAACCTCACACTCTCCCTATACATAGCTTGTTACTTGAGCCTTTCTACACATGTGGTTAAGAAATGTAAATACTGCAGAGCTGCCTGAGAGCGAGAGTGCCCTTTGCCCTACTTAACTTCTTGTTTACAACTCCAGATTATGAAATCGGAACTCCCTAGAACTCCGCAATCAAACACCAGGCTCCAACAAGCACTGGCAAAGCCAACAGGTCTGGTTTTACTGTACCAGCAAATGTAAACAGAGACATTCACAAATGCTGTTTGCATGCATTGTAATTCTGTCAAACTAAAGGCTGTCTTATTGGCTTTGTCAATGGTGGTAAAAAGTAGCCAAAAATATCAGTTTTTGTGTAGAATGCATATTGGAGAAAACCTACTAAGGGGCAGATTTACAAACTTGCCACGCAGCGCAGCAAGTCACATTGCTGCGCTACACTGAGTGACAGGGAAAGGGCAGCAATGTGCTGTATTTAAGTCAGTATGTCTCATTCCTGCCTTTTTTCCCTGTGCGGGTGCCCTTTTGGGACCCTAGCGCCACTGCAAGCACCCATGCACCATGGTGCCAGTGTGCCTCCATTGCACGCAGGAATGTTTTTTGTGCAATATTCGGCACAAAAACAATCCTGAGAACCTAGGGGCATATTATCAACAACTAGCGATATTTATCGCTAAATAAGCTTAGCGAAACTTTTTTTATCGCCGCGCATCGCCGGATTTTATCGCAGAGATAACGTGCTGTTAGCAACGTTTATCTCCATTGAGATAAAATATTTGGCGATAGCGGCGAAATGCGTGAATATTGCTGGAAATCCAGCGATATTCAGGCATTATCGCTAATAGGACCTTAACCTGGATATCCACCTCCCATTGGATATACAGGCTAAGAAGTGGTCTGAGCAGGCGTTAAGTGTTGGCGATATTCGCGCTTAGCGTGAATTTTTTCATCGCTACGCCTGCGTTAATAATAGGCGATAGCGATGTCAGCGACTGCTTTCAGTCGCTAACAGGTTGGGTACGCCCACTTTGCATGTCATTAGCGATAAATATCGCTGAAATGCAAAGCGGGCCCAAACCGCTCGCTATCGCCTTAATAATTCGATAAAATTATCGCCGCTTTGTGGCCGAAAGATGATCTCATATCGCCCGCCTTGAAAATATGCCCCCAAATTCTTCTTTCTATGTGTGCTGCAGAATGCAGCAAACATAGAAAGAGGAACTAACAAGGAGAAATCAATATATTTCTCCTTGTTACATCTCTCTTGGGAAGGCGTATCATTTTGGCACATTCCCAGGTTTACCAGAAGTAGTAATACTGGAATGCATTAAAAAGCATCGAGTTGCACGGGAAAACCCCCTGCAAAACCTATGTAACGCCTTCCTAGGGCAGAGTAAGGCAGCGATTTGCGTTGCGTTGCTTCAATCCAGGTGTATGGAACCACTCAGGGCCACACAAAGGGGCCTTGCATGGCTTCATAAATCTCACTTAAGGTTTGTGTCGCACATGTATCTCATTGTGTGGTACAAACACGGTGCAAGCCGGGTTATAAATAGGTCCCTCGGTGTGATAAACAGAATAGTTACGTTTAATTTTCAGATTTCGAATAATTCCTCCTCCATTCCAATTGAAGCACTTTCGAGCTAATTGTATGAGATGAGAGAGTAACACTCCACTGGGTGGAGCCAACCAAAAGCCCACTCTATGCATATTTTGAAGAATTGCTAAAAGTGTTATCCAGACAACTGCACTGTCAAGACGGACCTAAAAAATAGAAGCTTTACCATATTTAGGCATGTGATTATTTTGAAATTTGTAGAATAGTCATGCACTAGCATTTGGTGTATTTTGTCATTCACGATACAATACTTTTCGTACCATTTATAATATGTGGGAACAAGAAAAAAAGCTGGTGAAATATGTGGAAGGGGGTTTTCTATGCATGTAATGCATATTCTGTGTTTATTGGTAGCAGAGCAGAACCAAAAGTTGGTGATAATTTTACACCAATAAACGTGAATGAAGTGAAAGAAACAATGCTTGCAAATCTATCTCTAAATCAGCAGTAAATTCATGATAACTGGTGAAGTAATGATATTACCGAATTGTGGTATAACAGCACACACAACGCCCAACATTCTGTAAATAACTTTGTTTGTGGGTTGGTGCTCCTTCTCCCATGGGGCAATGCAGGACACCTCCACTGTACACAATCAGCATAACGCTGACCTGAAAGTGCTTTCACCGATGCCCTAAAAGTGTTTGTGAATAATGTAAGCTGTACTGTGCTGCTCAACAGCACTAAGGGGCATATTTACAAGGTTGGCGATAAATAAACGCAAAGAGCGCGCAGCGCTTTTCTATTTATCGACGTCTATTGCTGGATTATATCTCCCTGTTAGCTCGTTATTTACAACGCATTTCCCAAGGGTGATATAATTACAAGCGATAGCGGGGAAATTGCTGTTTTGCAAGAAACATCGCTGGTTTTCCAATGATGTTCCTTGCAAACGGCACTAACCTTGCTGATACGACTCACAGAGTCGTATCAGCACAATCCACCTCCATATTAGGTATGCCTAAGTCTGCATTTTAGCAGACATTAGTTTTCGATGAAAACAGTGGTTTTCGCCCATAACCAACGTCTGTTAAAATGCGTTGGCAGTCTTATAAATATCGCGATGTGCACATCAGCGATATTTACAAGGTTGTACTGCTCAGTGACACCCACTTCCATCTGTAGGGAGGCGTTGGGTAAAAAGGTGCTAACAAGCGCTAATGCATGTTAGCACCCTCTTGTTAATAGGGCGATAGTTTTATCTCCGTTTTTTTTGGATTTAAAAGCCAAAATAGAGGAGAAAGGTAACAGGGGATTAAGGGGTAGTAAGAGACTATTAGAATGTTGGGAAGTGTGGTCTTAAGATGTTGTAAGCGATTTTTAGGGTTCAGGGATGGACAACATTGAGAGGTTGAAGGTGATTTTCAAGTTGCAGGGAAGAATAGCATTAAGGGGTAGGGAGGATTTTTATAGGTTATGGGATGGCAGCATTTAGGTGTATTAAGGAGTTCAATAATTAGGCTTGGGTGAGAACCATAAGTACCTATAGTGCTTTGAAGCGGCCTTCTATCAACAGGGGCTGGCAAGACAGGGCGTAGGCTCTTGATGTGACGTTGAGGATGCAGGGAAGCAGCTCCACGCCCTCAAGCTAACGCATCCTCTTAGTGAAGAAACTCATGATTCCTTCGCTATCCCTTGCGTTCACCACAAAAGTCAACGCTGCTGTCCTCACTGCCACCCATGACCTAGTTTTCCACCTTACACTTCAAACACTGCCAAACGATGATGTCTACCATGGCATCCTCCGTCAACCGGTCCTCCGGTGTCTTTTCAGCACCATTCCCCACAGCCCTCCAGGCTTGTCTCAGACCTGTCCATCATCTGTCTAGTGAGTGAGCTAAGTGGCAACAGGTTCTAATGAGGTGTCCAAAATTCCAAATGACTGACGGGAATAATATCATGTCTTCTGCGTCCGCCACCTTCTTCCTGAATACTTTGGGGCAGATCTACAAGGAAGTGCCGCAGCGTGGCACCGCAAGTCCTTTGGCTGCGCCACGCTGCAGCACTTCGGAAGCACAGGGATGCGACATATTTACAAGAATATGTTGCATCTCTGTGCTTCCCCCTCCGTTGGAGCACAAACTGCTGCCATGCGATGGCGCAGACACCCTTGCACCATGGTGTAAGGATGCCTGCATAATGGAGAGATTGTTTTTGTGCAGAAACTGGCACCTTCCTGCACAAAAACAATCACTACAGGCATTTTCCTCTTTCAATGCGTGCTGTAGAATGTAGAATGTGCCTCGCTACGCCACCTCTAGGGTGGCGTAGCATTCAGATGCATCTCCAGATTTACGATTTATTGTAAATCTGAAGATGTGTCTTGTTCCATGGGTGTTGCGTGGAAACACCCACAGCAACACCCCTTCAACGCAAAGTGCTGCCCTTGAAGGGGCCGTATTTACAAGGAAAGGAAAAGTCACGCAGTGTGGCTTTTCCTGTCCTTGCAAATATGGAAGAGCCCCCTGCGCCACCAGTATATCACGAAAAGTGAGGTACTGGTGGCGCAGAGGGCTTGTAAATCTGCCCTTTTGAGTCTCCCATAGGATAAAGCATGAACAGGTAAATTTTTGCATTCTTCAACAAAGGTCACAGTGAAAATAATGTTCCTCTTTAAACTCTGAGAATTAAAGTGCTGAGCAGTCTCATTATGTGTAGGTGGGTGTTTTGCTATTTGCTTGTTCATAACCCGCAGAACTGAATGGGCCCGATTCACAGAACTACCTTAAGACAAAATCTTAAACTTACTACCATTTCGGTATTCACAGAAGTTAGGAGTCCTAACTTTAGGACTCCTAAATACCTTCTGTGAATACCGAAAGTCCTAAAGTTAGGATTTTTCTCAGTTAGTTTATGCGTAGCAAAGTTAGGACTCCTAAACAGAGAAAAATCCTAACTTTAAAACTTTCGGTATTTACAGAAGGCATTTAGGAGTCCTAAAGTTAGGATACCAAAATGAGTAAGTGCCTTCTGTGAATACCAAAATGGTAGTAAGTTTAGGATTTTGTCTTAAGTTAGTTCTGTGAATCGGGCCCAATGAGTTTTTTGCCAAAACCCAACACTTCTGTTCTTAGCAGGTTCCTTAACAATGTCGCGTAACCATGCAAATCCTCCATCAAACATTATGCCAAAGATGACTCCAGCGCCTCTGCTCCCTGCTGCACCTGTGTACAGTTTCAGAATACTAACAGCGTAGAGCTCCAGTACACCACTACATCATTGTGCAGATCCAGCACACTGCTGCGTCACTGCACAGCTCAAGGACACTACTGCATCAGTGTACAGCTCCTGAACACCACTGCGTTGGTGTGCACCTCCAAAACACCTCTGCATCAGTGTACAGATCCAGAACACCAATGCGTCAGTGTACAGCTCCAGAACACCACTGCGTCAGTGTGCAGCTCCGCAGCACCGCTGCATCAGTGTACAGCTCCAGAACACCGCTGCATTAGTGTGCAGATCCAGCACACTGCTAGCTCACTGTACAGATCCAAAACACCGCTGCATCAGTGTACAGCTCCTGAACACCACTGCGTCAGTGTGCAGCTCCAGCACACTGCTGTATCAGTGTACAGCTCCAGAACACTGCTGCATCAGTGTACAACTCCGGAACACTGCTGCATTAGTGTTCATCTCCAGAATACCGCTGCATCAGTGTGCAGATCCAGCACACTGCTGCGTCAGTGTACAGCTCCAGAACACCGCTGCATCAGTGTACATCTCCAGAACACTGCTGCATCAGTGTACAGCTCCAGAACACCACTGCGTCAGTGTGTAGCTCCAAAACACTGCTACATCAGTGTACAGCTCCAGAACACCGCTGCATCAGTGTACAGCTCCAGAACACGACTGCATCAGTGTGCAGATCCAGCACACTGCTACGTCAGTGTACAGCTCCAGAACACCACTGCGTCAGTGTGGAGCTCCAAAACACTGCTACATCAGTGTACAGCTCCAGAACTCCGCAGCATCAGTGTGCAGCTCCAAAACACCACTGCATCAGTGTACAGCTCCTGAACACCGCTGCATCAGTGTACAGGTCCTGAACACCACTGCGTCAGTGTGCAGCTCCAAAACACCGCTGCATCAGTGTACAGCTCCAAAGCACCGCTGCATCAGTGTGCAGATCCAGCACACTGCTGCGTCAGTGTACAGCTCTAAAAGACCGCTGCATCAGTGTACAGCTCCAGAACACCGCTACATCAGTGTACAGCTGCAGAACACCGCTGCACCAGTGTACAGCTCCAAAACACCGCTGCATCAGTGTACAGATCCAGAACACTGCTGCGTCAGTGAACAGCTTCAGAACACCACTGCATCAGATTACAGCTCCAAACCACTCCTTCATCAGTGTACAGATCCAGAACACCGCTGCGTCAGTGTACAGATCCAGAACACAACTGCGTCAGTGTGCAGCTCCAAAACACCGCTGCGCAGTGTGCAGCTCCAAAACACCGCTGCGCAGTGTGCAGCTCCAAAACACCGCTGCATCAGTGTACAGATCCAGAACACCGCTGCATCAGTGTGCAGCTCCAGAACACCGCTGCATCAGTGTACAGCTATAAAACACCGCTGCATCAGTGTACAGCTCCAGAACACCGCTGCATCAGTGTACAGCTGCAGAACACCGCTGCATCAGTGTACAGCTCCAAAACACCGCTGCATCAGTGTACAGATCCAGAACACTGCTGAGTCAGTGAACAGCTTCAGAACACCACTGCATCAGTGTACAGATCCAGAACACCGCTGCGTCAGTGTACAGAACCAGAACACTAATGCTTCGGTGTACAGCTTCAGAACACCGCTGCGTCAGTGTACAGCTCCAGAACACCACTGCATCAGTGTACAGCTCCAGAACACCGCTGCATCAGTGTAGAGCTTTAGAACACCGCTGCATCAGTGTGCAGATCCAGCACACTGCTGCATCACTGTACAGCTCAAGGACACTGCTGCATCAGTGTACTGCTCCTGAACACCACTGCATCAGAGTACAGATTCAGGACACTGCAGCGTCAGTGTGCAGCTCCAAAACCTCTGCATCAGTGTACAGCTCCAGAACACCACTGCACCAGTGTACAGCTCCAGAACACCACTGCATCAGTGTACAGCTCCAAAACACCACTGCATCAGTGTACAGATCCAAAACAAAGCTGTATCAGTGTACAGATCCAGAACACCGCTGCATCAGTGTAGAGATTAGAACACCACTGCATCAGTATACAGCTCCACAATACCACTGCATCAATGTACTGCTCCAAATCACTGCTCTGCTGCATCAGTGTACAGACACAAAACACAGCTGCATCAGTGTACAGATCCAGAGCACCGCTGCATCAGTGTACAGATCCAGAGCACCACTGCACCAGTGTACAGATCCAGAGCACCGCTGCACCAGTGTACAGATCCAGAGCACCACTGAACCAGTGTACAGATCCACAGCACCGCTGCATCACTGTAGAGCTCCAAAACACCGCTGCATCAGTGTACAGATCCAGCAAACTGCTTTGTCACTGTACTGCTCAAGGACACTGCTGCATCAGTGTACTGCTCCTAAACACCACTGCGTCTGTTTGAAGCTCCAAAACACCACTGCATCAGAGCACAGATTCAGGACACTGCTGCGTCAGTGTGCAGCTGCAAAACCAATGGTCTAAACATGCTGTGTTTTTAATCTGAGTGCGTTCACTGAGAAGAATACAGTATGTACAACTGCAAGTGAACCACAACTCATTTTAGCTTGGAAAAACAATTTCCCCATTTGCACGTTACGGGTTCTAGATTGTTGATGGATGACACAAGCATTGACACTACCCTCTTATTTTCCTTCACCTTTTTCTCACAAAACTTCAAAAACTGGGCATAATAACTTTCCACTCTTCCCTTTTCTAATTTGGTCATGAAAGTTACTAATGATGACAACGTGAACAAACTGGTGAGTAGCAACCAGTAGCTCCTTGGGTGATGCTTATGTGAGGTACTTTCTGACCTTTCACACCTTTTTTGTCTCTGTTTATGATGTGAGGCTTTGTAAGGTGGGTTGACAAACTTTTAAAGTTTACAAAACACTTACAGCCTGATTCATGTACGGGCCGTTTTGCGTGGCCCTAATAGCGAATCATAGCGACTCGCTATTGAGGACACGCAAAACGGCATTCATGTAGGAATTGCTAAATCAATAGCGATTCCTACATGTTCTCTATTTGCGAGTAGCAATTTGCTACTCGCAAAAAAAGGAATGACTCCCCATTCATTCCTATGGGCCAAAAGGCCCATAGGAATGAATGGGGAGTATCCCTCATTTGCGAGTAGCAATTTGCTACTCGCAAATCAGATAGCGATTTGAAGGGTGCCAGGAGTGTCCAAAGGACACCCTGTAGCACCCCTAAAATGCACATTTGAACAGGTGTTGCGCAACATGCAACTTAGAAAAATGCTTTTAAAAGCATTTTTCTGAGTTTTTGCTATTTACCGAGAGGTCTGACCTCTCGGTAAATAGCGGCCCAAAAGTGTAAAATCGCAAAAAAAATTTGTGTCATGAATAGCATTTGAGGAATCTCTATTAGAGATTCCTTAAATGCCATTCCTCGCAAATATGCGAATTCTTAAATAGCGATTTTTGCATTTGGGATTGTGAATACCAAGTGCAAAAATCGCACTCGCAAAGGGCCAGATTCTCAGAATCTGGCCCTTTTGCGAGCGCTATTAGCTACATGAATCAGGCTGTTAGAGTTGGGCACGATTGTTCAATTAGTGGAGCTTGCCTGTGGCAGAGATTGGTTATGAACACTGCCCCTCTTATATTGAAAGAATAGTGGGGCATATTACCAACAACTAGCGATAATTTTTGTCTCTAACTTGTTTAGAGACAAAAATTATCGCCGCACATCGGCGATTTTTATCGCAGATAAACCTTGCTATTAGCAAGGTTTATCGCAAATGCGATAAAAAACGCCCGCAATGCATGAATATCGCTGAAAAGTCAGCGATATTCATGCATTATCGAGCAAATGCTCTTAGCCATGTTATCCACCTCCCATTGGATAACATGGCTAAGAACTGCTCAGGGCAGGTGTTAGCTTTTGGAGATATTCGCGCTTAGCGCAAATATCTCCAAAAGTTGGTAATAGGAGATAGCGATGTTAGCGACTGTTTCCAGTCGCTAACATCTTGGCACGCCCACTTTGCATATCATTAGTGATAAATATCACTGACATGCAAAGTGGGGCCCATGATGGTCGCTATCTCCTATTAGCTGTCGCTAACTGGTGTTAGCGACAGCTTGGTAATAGGGAGATAATTTTATCTCCGCTTTCTTGGCTTTTAAAGCCAAAAAAGCGGAGATAAAACCCCTTGATAATATACCCCAGTGTTCTATATAATAAGGGGGCATATTACCAACAACTAGCGATAATTTTTGTCTCTAACTTGTTTAGAGACAAAAATTATCGCCGCACATCGGCGATTTTTATCGCAGATAAACCTTGCTATTAGCAAGGTTTATCGCAAATGCGATAAAAAACGCCCGCAATGCATGAATATCGCTGAAAAGTCAGCGATATTCATGCATTATCGAGCAAATGCTCTTACCAATGTTATCCACCTCCCATTGGATAACATGGCTAAGAACTGCTCAGGGCAGGTGTTAGCTTTTGGAGATATTCGCGCTTAGCGCAAATATCTCCAAAAGTTGGTAATAGGAGATAGCGATGTTAGCGACTGTTTCCAGTCGCTAACATCTTGGCACGCCCACTTTGCATATCATTAGTGATAAATATCACTGACATGCAAAGTGGGGCCCATGATGGTCGCTATCTCCTATTAGCTGTCGCTAACTGGTGTTAGCGACAGCTTGGTAATAGGGAGATAATTTTATCTCCGCTTTCTTGGCTTTTAAAGCCAAAAAAGCGGAGATAAAACCCCTTGATAATATACCCCAAGGTCATTAATATATGAGTCCTGCTGTTGCCATAACTCCTACCTTTGGCATATCTTAGAGCCTTGCTGCTGTCATAGAGCCTTGCTTTTAGTGTCTGTATGTCGTAATTCCATCATTCCCTGCAACTCTTGCTCTTGTCACCTCAAGCAACTGTTCTTGCTATTAAATAGCCTCAGTTCCTGCTTCTGTCTCTCTGAGTACTGCTGCCAATGGATAGAACAATGCCCATTGAAGAGGAAACTATGTAAAATCTGTGGTGACAATTTTATCGGATAAATATCCACTGTGGTTATAATTGATCTATGTTTGATTTTGTGGTTTCCTCTCTGGTAATAGGAATAATTTTCCTTTCTTTGTTCCCAATTTTTTAGACTTCAAATAGTACTGTGTACAAATGTGTTTGGATTTTAAGTCTTGTTTGCTTTTTTTACTTTTTTAATATTTTTGTACAGTTTTTGAGACTATTAGCTTTTTATGAAATTTATTGTGCTTTGTGATGTATAGGTGAAAGACAGAGGGGTCCCAGACTGGGAAAAGAGAAATGAATTCATTAATTTCTTGAATAATAGAAAAGTGGACAACAGTTTAAACATGTAAGTTATTTTAATTCACAACTTACAAAAAACCTATAAATGGTTTACACGGTACATTTGGAAAAATTCTTTTTGTATTTGTTTTTTAACACAATTGTGCCCACGCGCGGAACAAGGAAAAAGGGAGTGAGGATGTTGTGAGGGAAATCAGTGAAAAAGTGTGGGGTGATTCATTAATCTAGGTGACATAGAATCTCAATTCATTCTACATACATATACACAATAATTACAAGTGGCTCCCCTTTCAGGGGCCACCGTTAGTTGCTCTAGTGAGTCAGAAAATTCTGATGGACCAGTCTTCTATGGTAGCTGAATCGATCTTGCTACGTGAAAGACAGAGGGGTCCCAGACTGGGAAAAGAGAAATGAATTCATTAATTTCTTGAATAATAGAAAAGTGGACAACAGTTCAAACATGTAAGTTGTTTTAATTCACAACATACAAAAAACCTATAAATAGTTTACACGGTACATTTGGAAAAATATTTTTGTATTTGTTTTTTAACACAATTGTGGTTTCCTCTCTGGTAATAGGAATTATTTTTCCTTTCTTTGTTCCCAATATTTTATACTTCAAATAGTACTGTGTACAAATGTGTTTGGATTTTAAGTATTGTTTGCTTTTTTTATGTTTTTAATATTTTTGTACAGTTTTTGAGACTGTTAGCTTTTTATGAAATGTATTGTGCTTTGTGATGTATAGGGCACCTACAATTTGTGAATACATTTGCAACCTTTTTAGACTTGTTTTTTGATCATATCCTTTGTGTCCATTCTCATCCTACTGGTGTGAGGCGATACGTGTATAAGTGGTGTAGTAAGTGTGAATCTACCCAAAGGGGGTTCTTTTTATGACTGAGGTCTTTGTTGACACCCCTCCCCTTTGGCTGGTGGGTCCCTCTCTCTTTTTTGAGCCAATGGATAGAACCCATGCCAATTGCTCTGCTTCTTTGTTTCATCGTGCACAATGCTGTCGACCAATTCTGATCCAGCTGACAGTCCTCCTGTCACCTCCCCGGACTTGGTTGAAGTAAGCAAACCCCAGATTGAGTGGATGGATGTGTCAAGCATAAAGCCTATAACTTTATCTCAACTTCAAAGGTACATGAGGAGGAATTTCCGCAGCAGCCTCAGCCACAAACATGGTTCCCTCAGCAAACAAAACATCTAAGACACTCCCCTAGCCTGTTCGCTATTCCTTCTTTCTTCCTGTGAGAGATCATCAGGCATCTGTTCAGGTGGAGGAACATGAGCCCCACACTAGTTGTCCCCTATCTAGAGCTACAGTAGCCCAGAGTGGGGGGTGCAGAAGGTTACAGGCATTATAACACCTTCCTGTATGCAATGGTCCATGCCCAGATCTCTCTCTGGCTGCCCTCATCTCTCAGTCTAATCATGCAGTGTCTTGTGCTGTTGATCCTCACCAAAACAAGATCTAATCTACTGTTTACACAGATTCAGCTCCATCATAAACATGGTAGCCAACATTATTTACCATGATGCATTTCTAGTGCAGCATTTGCATATTTAAACTTGTCATTTACACCAAAACCCTCTTTCAGTTGGTGATAAAAAAAAGTGTCACAGTGAAATTTTGGCCTAGGCATATATATGTGTTTTTAAAAGAAATTTCACCTACAGCTCACGAAACAGACATTGGTCTTATAATTGTAATTTGGTCCTTTACTATCACAGCAGAGCATAGCCATTTCAAAAAAGGATTTCAGGGCCAAAGACTAAAAAAAGATTTATTAACGATTTGTACACTTCCTAAAATGATAGAAAAGAAAAATGAAAATGTACTTATCATTTGGCCCATGATCCCTGTTCTATCCTGATAGGCACACTGGAGACCCATTACTTTTATTAAATCACCAACTGGCAGATGCATCAAAAATCGGTATTCCTAGTCGTTATTAGCGAAAAATAAGGAATCGCTAATAAGGACATGCAAACCGCGATGCATCAATAAAATCGCTAAATATTACCGATTCGGTAAAAATCGGTGAAACGTTGCGAGATGACTGCGAGATACCGATTCCGCAAATACCGAAATAGCAAATACCGAATCAGTATTGGCGAAATCGGTATTAGCGAAATCGGCAAAAACACGCGGCGCATCGGAAGCAGGCTGATGACATCACAACCAGGAAGTAGCTCAGCCCATGCTTCACTCGGTGCCCTGAGGAGCTCAGAGGAGGAGGCAGAGCACAGGAGCAGAGGAGCAATACACAGCCAGCAGTGACCAGGACCTGCACAGCAGGGCATCATGGAGAAAGAAGCACCCAAGGGAAAGGACAACACCAGGAAGAGAAAACGAACGTTTTCAGACAAGGAACTTGAGATTCTGATAGAGGGTGTCAGCAGCAGGCATGACAAACTGTTTGGCAGACTGTCCCTGAAGGTGCCAGAGGCAGAGAAGCGCAGGATGTGGCTGTGCATCAAGGACAGTGTGAATGCTGTGGGAGTCACCCACCGCAGCATCGAGGACCTTAAAAAACGGTGGTACGACCTCCGCAAAAGGGCTAAGGAGAAGATCGCGGAAAGGGTGAAGGATGCGGCTGGCACAGGTGGTGGGTCCTCAAATGTGACACCGAACACAGCCCTCGAGGACCTTGTGGAGTCGACCATCGAACCGGAAGCTGTTGTGGGGGTCACCCAACTGGACACCTCAGGTGCTGCGGAAGGCGGACAAGGTAAGATGCATGCCAGCGCAGATATGCAGCGTCTTGTCAACCACTGCCCATTTCCCCAAGCCAAACACAGTGCACAAGTAGCCGTGCCTAAAGCACAATCCCTCAACGGAGTGATGCTTCATGGGAGTTGTAGTCATAACATGAAAGGGTTCCTGTCTGACCCCTGATGTGCATGACATGAAAACAGCAGTCAAGGGCCAAATATCAGTTCCCATATGTCCTTTATGTAGATGACTAAAGCATAAAATTACAATATCCACAAAATCATAACAATGCTCTGTTTCACACACAGATGCCTCCCCCATGGAATCAGATGACAGCGCCCGCCTAGTCATCTGTGAGACCCCAGTGGTGACCGATGCGGAGAACACGCTGGAACATGGAGGCAGTCCTTCCCCTTCACCACCTCCGCAAACATCACCACCACCACCAGCACCGCGGTCAAGAACACCACCACCAGCACCGCGGTCAAGAACACCACCACCACCACCGCGGACAGCAACACCAACACCACCACCGCAGACAGCAACACCAACACCACCTCCACCTCCACAAGTCCTGCCAACCACACATAGCCGCAGGGCAAATGTTCCATCCCTGCAGGAGATGGAGACGGAGCTGAGGCCAGCAGCCACAAATGTACAGCAGCAGGCTGTCGTCACCCCAACCGCACGAACAGCAGCACGTCTGCGAGCTAGACAGTGGGCCGGATCCCTGGGTAGGGCTGCAGCGACAACAGTAGATCCTGCAGATGTGTATGGAGTCCTGGAGAGCCGGATGCTGCGTGTTCAGCGCCTGCAGGCAAAACACATGGGTGCAATGAAAATTAGCATGGCAAGGATGTCCTACAGATTTTCTGCAATGACTGACACAGTGCGAGAGCTGACCACAGCCGTTGCAGAGGGCAACAATGACATTAAGGTATGCCTACAGGAACTAACATGCGCTGTTGTTGCAGGCCAACGGAGTGAGCGCAGGAGACATGAGCAGTACTCACTCAGTACCAATGCCACAGTTAAGGCCATCAAGAAGCTGTGCAACAGCACAGCTGTGATAGCCCGCAGATCGGTGTCCCTGCAGGTGGACATGGGCCATTATTGTGGGGATGTGGAAAGGACCCTCGAGAGAGTGACCACTGCAGTGGAGCACCTGCAGTCTGGAACTGCCAGTATCAGCAGTGCGGGAGGGGATGAGGTGAGTGAGGCAGCCTCAAGTGTGAGCAGCGTCACCATGCCTGAGACAAGCGGGAGGAGGCGCAGCACGCGCAGTGCACCAGCCACTGTGAGTGATCAAGGAGATGTTGAGGAGTCACGGGACAGGAGGCTGGGTGTCCGTGGCAAACGTAAATAGCCATGATGCAATGGCTCCCTGGCCATGGTGAGGTAACCATGGGCCAACTGTAGTGCCACATGCAGCACCTGTGTTGTCAATGGACATTTTATCTTTTGTTTTCATTTACGCTGCGTCATGTTTCTGTTACATTAACCAGCACCAGTCAGGTGTTAATGGGCATTAAACCCTTGCAATGCATATCATCTTGTCATGGCTCTTTCTTACCTGTCTCAGAAGTGATGCTGTGTGATGTATGTCCGCCTCTTTTGCCCTTCTGCTGTGTTGGGCACACGTGCCTGTCGGTGTTGGGGGGGGGGGTTGCTGTGCACTTAGCTCGTCCTCACCGTACACCTCTATGGGTATCCCCCTTCTTGTTGCGATGCTATGCAGGATGGCACAGACAGCTATGCTCTGGCAGCAGGTCACTGGGTCGTACTGCAAGGCACCTCCTGTCTTGTGCAATATTCTGAAGCAACTCTTGAGGGTGCCGAATGTGCGCTGTACAACATTCCTTGTGCTGATGTGTGCTCTGTTGTAGCGCTGCTCTTGTGGTGTTGCTGGGTTGAGGTAGGGAGTGAGTAGATACTCACGCAAGGCGTAAGCGCTGTCACCTGCAGGATGGGGAGAGAATGGTTAGCGGCATGAATGCTATTGTACATGTGGGGATGGATTAAATGGTGTTGCATCAATACGTGCCTAGTAGGTGTCCAACTCCAAAATCACCGTTGATCAGGTGCCTGTGGATGCCACTGTGACGGAAGATGTATGCGTCGTGTGTGCTCCCTGGGAATTGGGCTACGAGGTCCGTAATGATGTGCTTGGCATTGCACACAACCTGCACATTAATGGAATGGTATGACTTCCGGTTGCGGTAGATGTATTCGGTGGCTGAGGGAGGACAGATGTGGACATGGGTGCAGTCGACACACCCTATCACATGGGGGAATTGTGCCACCTGGTAGAACTCACGCTTGGTGCGGTTCAACTGTTGGGGGGTCGTGGGGAAGGTGATGTGGCGATGTATCGATGCTAGCATGGCGTCCAGGAACCTGTGGAAGAAGCGTGATAGTGCGCTTTGCGACACGCCTCCGGCTTCTGCTATTACCCCCTGGAAGCTTCCAGACGCCAGCAGGTGCAGGCTGCATAGGACCTGGACATGGGCTGGTATTGCGTGGATCCTAAGGGTCTGGTGCTAGAGTTGTGGTTCCAGATCTGCTATTAGACGCATTATCATGGCAGGGCTGAGTCTGTACTTATCGTACACCTGCTCCTCTGTTTGCCCGAGTAATGTGATGCGGACCTTGAAGACCCTATCCCGGATCATCCTCCTTCGCTGGGCCAGGGCATTGATTCTCCTCCTCCGAGCAAGCACGTAGGGGGCAGCCATTTTGGTTGACTAACAGGGTTTCCAGGGTCATTTTGAAGGGTTACTGATTGTCAGCACCTGTCAGAATTTTTTTTTTTCATCATTTGTATAACTTTACCTCCAGGTTGAGATTCCCCTTATTTTGCTCATGCTAAATAGCGATTTCTGAGCTTTTCGGTATTTGCGATGTTTCATGCATTCCGTTGCGATTCTTTAATAGCGATTCGGTATTTCCGGGGCCTGCTTTGGTATTCGTTATTTCTGATAGGCTGGATAGCGATTCGGTAATTCACCGAGGGGAATTTTTTAGCGAATCTTTATTATTTACCGATTTGTGTTGATGCATTGCATTTAGGGGTTTTGCAGTCGGTATCGGCCTGTTTTACTGAATCGCTATTTTACCGGGAGGTATTTTGCTTGATGCATCTGCCCGCAAATCTTTGTGAAATATGTTAACATTTATGTTATATATCATGTTGCACTTTATACTATAATGTATGTGCACATATACAAACCTAAACCTTAACCCCTTTGCCGCGGCGTGAATTTTGCCGCAGTGCGATAAGGGGCGGGGCTGAGCGTGGCGCTCAGGTACTTATGACGGCTCCCGGTCATCATAAATCACGGTGGGCGTGTGCTCATGACAGCTAGGAGCCGTTAGAATGCCGCCCACTGATTAATTCTCCCACACAGGTGGGGAATTAACCGTGTGTGGGCGGAGCGGCAACGTTCTGACAGCTCTCGGCTGTCATGAGAAAACGTCTTCTGTGACTCATGACGGCCGGGAGCCGTCATGAGCACCGAAGGTGTTAAACAAGAGACAACATAATCAAAGCGTGACCCCTGTATAATACCTAAACACCACAATAATTTCCATTTGTTCTACTCACTAGACATCATGGGGAACGCAACATAATACCTGTGGGAAAGCATCATAATAATACTATTATCCAAAGGTTTTGTGAAGGGGAACTTTTGAAGGATCTTTAACTACATCCTCAATGTTCTTTGTTATGTCAACTAAGAAAGTAGATGAGATGTAGTTACCCGGGAAAGAGGTTTTGAATCCAGCATGGCACTGTGATGCCAATGTAGAGAGAGGAGGTGGCGTAACAGCCAGAGCTGCAGAGTTTGAACCTAGGGAACCGGGTTTGAGTCTCTGCATTGACTCAACATCCTGTGATTGTGGAAAAATCGCCTAATCTCCCCTACCTCAAAAACAAAATTGAAGGTGTACTTTGTAATGTAACTGGTGCTCATTTGCCGCTCTCCAATGCATTTGGGTCACATTTGCGCTATAGAAAACTGCAACAAAATAACAAAAGAAGCTGTGATGCCAGTGTAAGTTAAAGATTAAAGCTCCCACTTCATGTGTACAGTCTTGCATCGTCTTCCACTGCTCCATATAAGGTACAATGGTCTGTTACGAACTAGGTAGGTCTGTGCTATATAAATATAAACACATGCATGTTTTTACATTGTGAAAAGGTATCCCAGCTTAATCCACTCTGTGGGCCTCATTTATGAAAAGTGACGCATCGCTGCGAGAAAACAGCGATTTGTCACTTTTCACTGCGCCCTCCTTGGGACACCAATGATGCGTCATATTTACAGTATGACCCATCATGTTATGTTATGTTATGGTAAATTAGTTTTGTACTGCGCACAGCTACCCAAGAAGGGTTTCCCAGCACCACTGTCGCAAGGAGTTACAAATACGTCAGTATTTCTGACGTATCTGTGGGCGAAAAAAATGACGCATTGCTGGAGTGTGTGACAAAAGTGATGCAACTCTAGCGATGGGTCGTTACACGTGGGCAAGTCCCATGTGAAGTGTGCCTGCGTCAGTCTTATCGCTGCCATAAGGCAAGCGTAAGATATTGACGCATTTGCATCTGAGAAGTGGCGCAATGAAATCTTATAGATTTCACTGTGTCACCTCTTTGACCCTTTCTTGCATCGGAACAACATTATACTTGGCGTAGGTTTATTATGGAGCAGGGGGTTACAAAGTTACACATCTACCTAGATGCGTCAATTTGTAAATATGGTGCAACAAGACGCATTTTTTACGCCGCTTGTGCGTTACAAAAAGTGGCACACCGCCGGCGCAGCAGTGACTCAAGGGCTCATAAATAAGCCCCTGTGAATGCCCCTACCTTTTCAGTTCCTTGTGAACCCTCGTGCTCTTGAAATCCAGATAGAAGCCCAGCATTATTTTCTTTATTCCAGTCCACCCTCTACACCTTTAATGGGGTTCATATAAATCACTTATTGATGTCTGTCAGAGCAGTTTCTGGTGCTCTTTGGGAGATCCTCTCACAATAAATCTTTCCCCGTGGAAAAATGTATTTATTATGCAGCTTATGTTGCTTTTAGTAAGAAAAGACACCATTCCAACAAGGCTTTGATGCTTTCTTTCTGTGCATAAGACATGTACACTTACACAAGAGTCATTGGGTACCCGCCATCTTGCAGCCATCTGATGCCCGCACGTCTGGTGGACACTCTCGAAGCTCCAGCAGTGCTTACTGTCTCGGTGGAAAGTATTGGCAAAGCCAATAGATCTGGCTCCAATGTACTAAATAAAGCATGAAATACTCGAATACACAAATGCAGACATATTGCTTCCTACATTGTAAGGTACTGCTGGTACATATGTACGTCATTTCTTCTCAAAATCTTGTTTCTTGCTGACAAACCTTGCCACAGATTCCTGAAACCACGCACTGCTCAATTAAGTAGTTTTAGAAGACATGACAACTACGAACGTCAATCAATGCTTGACTACAGCATGAGGGTGGGGCGCGTGGCACCACACGAGGAGAGCTCTCGCGCCCCTCTCCTGTCCCTGCACTTCGAAGCAAGGGTCTAGAGACTCCGCTGCCCTCATAAACAGTATTCCGCACAGAAGGCACCAAAATAACCTTGTCAGCCCGACGCATTCACTCTCCAGCGACGTGACTGACGCTGCGTGAGGTGGGATGTGAACTGGCAGCTGGCCAGTGACCACTGACCCAGGGCTGCGGGTGCATGGACAGGGAAGATCTGTTTCTGTCAGAGGCCGCGCGCGCCTCCGGCAGCGCGTGGCCCCCTGGCGCTCTAGTCTAGAACATTCTGGCAGCCATCAAGGAGATGTCTGAAGATGTGGCTCCCCCGCCCCCTTGTTTCCAATCGGCGGGGATTAAGTAATAATCTTTTTGCGTGGGAAGAGAATTGCTTTGTGCTGTTTGCATTGTGAAAGTTCTGGCTCCATTTGATTTGCGCAACCTATTTCGGCCTCTGTTTTTGTGCCCGTCGTGGTGTGCAAATCCTCTTATGAAGACAAATACATGGGTTTATCTGTAGGTTTAGCTGTGGGCCTCATTTCAGGAGAGGATGAACACGGATGATGCAATGGGCCGGCGCACTCGGCCACTTGTTGGCTGAAGCCTCTCTCATTCGCTCCAAACCCGTCGTTTGCTGTCAAAAGGTGTTTCCAGGTTACAAGTCGGGGATACACGCAGGTAGACGGCGTCCAGCCACTATTTTCACAGGGTGGACGCCGTCCACCCGAAGTTGGGCCCCGCAGAAAAATGAGGAACTTGTTCCGGTGTAATTTTCAGGCACCACACGTTCAGCAGCGCACTTAAATGTAAATACCACTGAGGGGAAACCAAAGCCCACAGCTTGTTATCGCTTTACAGGTACTTAAGAAGAGATGCATGCTTTAGACTTTTTTCACTCCCTGTATATCAATGTAAGCACTGTAAGAATGTCAGATGTGTTGGTCTGTCAAGTATTTAAACGTTAAAAAGAAATCTTTCCTTTGGAAAAACTAGTAGCCCCAATGGCACACTATGACAACTCTACTCACACGCTCACTCTCATGTACACATCAATCACTGCTCATGTCGGAATGTGAAGGCACTTGTACAATTTTTAATGAATATTTTTATTTAAAAAGTTAAGAAGACAGGTAATGTCAAAATTACATAAAGAAATTCATAAAACTATTTTATAAAAACAACCATTGTAGTCCTCAGTAAATACAGTTATATAACAGTGTTGGGCTCCCTAGAAAGGAAAAACAGAAGAGACAATAACATTTGTCATCTGACAGTTAATTTGAATAAAATGAACAGCACTCCGCAGAGAAAGGAATTCTCTGTCTCTGTGTGATTGCTGACCCTCAACAAATGTAACAAACAACTAGAAAAAAAAATCATTAAAAGTTGTACAAGTGCGTTCACATTCCGACTTGAGCAGTGATTGATGTGTACATGAGAGTGAACGTATGAGTAGAGTTGTCATATTGTGCCATTGGGTCTACTAGTTTCTACAAAGGGAAGATTTATTTTTAACGTTTGAGTTATTGGGTGCTCGGTCCCTTTGGATTGCAAGAGCCCCTGTCCTTGATTTTCAAGGCTGTCAAGTATTTACACAAATATCAATTTAGCACAATTTAATTTTTTTATAGCGCTAATCATCCCAATGCAGGGGGTCAGAGCACTTTACGCTACATAAGCATATACATTCACAATAAATCATGTAAGTGTGTAAATCAATGTACAGAATGTGTTACATAAGACAGTGAGGGTTACAAGGTGTAGGATCACATGTCCTTCATAGCTCACTGTGCTGTATTAGAAGGAATGCAATTTATGAACTGCAAACAACAAAAGGGTCTGTTGTAAAAAGTAACCCACTTACCCATCTACATAAAATAAAAAGCTGTCATCTGCAGGTTACATGGCGTGCTTTGCAGAAGACACATTAGCCGTCTATACTATGTTGATTCGAACCTGGAACTAAATAAAACACAGATCTCTCCAGCAAAAGTGTTAACCTTCAAAGTTATCCTAACATTATGCCTATTCTCAGAGATTTACTGATTACACAAAGATCTCTGCAGCAGGGGACTTAACCTCAAAAGTTATTTTAAAAAGCAGACATTGCAATCAATTAATCAGTACAGCTCTACTACCCTGCTTCTCTTTGTTGACAATTTCTTTGTGGCAGGGTTTAAAACATGCATTGGCAGAGCAAATAGGTCTCACTTATACAAGATATTTGCTTTGACAATGTGTTTTTGTGATGCTGTACACCACTGGGGCTGCTATTGAGCATGGCTAAAAGCTAGTGGTGTGTAGTGGTGTGGGTTGAAATGGGTGAGGTGGATTGAAGGCGGTGGAGTAGGTTAGATTAGATTGAGGTGGGTGCATTGGATTGACGTGATAGGTCTAAGGCAGGGAGGAGTGGATTGGGGTGGATTGCATTGGATTGGAGTGGGGTGGTTTGAAGTGGGTAAATTGGAATGGGGTGGACTGGAGTGAATGGGGTGGATTAGATTGGACTAGTGTGGGGTGGTTTGGACTGGAGAGGGATGCATTGGAGTGGGATGGGGAGTGGTATGTTGTATTGGGGTGCTCTGGGTTGAATTGGGGTGAGGTGGGGTGGTGTGAAGTGGAGTGTGGTGGATTGGAATGGGGTTGACTGGATTGGAGTAAGGTGGATTGAAATGTGGTTAATTGGATAGGGGTGGGGTGGGGTGGTATAGATTTGATTTTGTTTGGGTGTGATAGGTTGGAGTAGGGTGGGGTGGATTGGATTGTGTTGAGGCTGGATGGATTGGAGTGAGGTGAATTGGATTCAGTGGGCTGGACTGGATTAGAAGGGGTGGGTTGGAATGGAGTGGGGTGGACTGGAGTGGAGTGGGGTGGGCTGGATTGGGGTGGATTGAATTGAGGTGGATTGGATTGGGGTGGATTGGATTGGATTGGGGTGGATTGGACTGAGAAGGTTTGGATTGAAGTAGGGTGAATTGGAATGGGGCAGTGGGGTGAGGTGGATTGAATCGGAGAGGAGTAGATTAAATTGGGCTGGATTGGATCGGTATGGGTGGATTGGATTGGAGGGGGAGAATTGGGATGGGGTAAGGTGGAATGGATTGGAGTGGGGTATATTGAAATGGGGTGGCCTGGAGTGGGGCAAAATTGTTTTAGACTTGGTTGGGACAGATTGTTTGGAATTAAATGGAGCAGATTGTTTTGGATTCGAGTAGTGTGGATTGGAGTGGGGCAGATTGTTTTGGATTGGAGTGGGGCAGATTGTTTTGGATTGGAGTGGGGCAGATTCAAGTGGGACCAATTGTTTTGGATTGCAGTGGGACAGAATGTTTTGGATTGGAGTGGGGCTGGAGTGGGGCAAATAGTTTTGGATTGAAGTGGGGCAGAATGGAGTGGAACAGATTATTTTGGATTGGAGAGGGACAGATTGTTTTGGATTGGAGTTTGGCAGATTGGAGTGGGGTGAGGTGGATTTGATTGTAGTGGGGTGGATTGAATTGGATTGATGTGGGGATTGATTGAATTGGAGGGGGTGAATAGGGATATGGCGCATATTGAAGTGCGGTGGATTGGAGTGGGGCAGAATATTTTATATTGGAGTGGGCAGGGATGGCTCCTCCACTATGAGAGCATCGCCCCACTGCTTTTTAGCAGTGGTAGCAGAAACATAAAATGATAATAACATTGTTATTATCATTTTATGCTTTTTGATCACTGCTTTGTGGGCAGGCGGGTGGGCGAGGCTGCTCTGCTCTCAGAGCAGGGTAGGGCAGGAGTGGGCAGGAGTGATTTGACCACTTGTAAGTTCGCAATGCTGTTTGATCGGCGCACTTTCCCCATTCTCCAAGCAGGTTTCATTACAGCCTGCATGAAGAACATGCCCAGTCCCCATTCCCTGGTTGAGCATTGAACCAGGACACTCAAAACCAATCACAACGCTGCATTGCAGCATTGTGATTGGTCAGGGGAGCATGGCTGTGCTTCCTGAGGAGGAGAGCAGGAGCGGAGATGCAGGACCCGGCAAGGTAAGTGTTTATTTTATTATTATCTTTACATTGCACATCGTTTCCTGAATCCCCCCGGGGCCTGCATCTGCCCCCCACCCGTGAATCATGCTGCCCACCTTTGGGAGTGGGGTAGATTGTTTGGATTGTAGTGGGGCAGATTGTTTTGGATTGAATGAGTGCGGATTGTAATGAGGCACACTGTTTTGGATTGGAGTGGGGCAGACTGGAGTGGGGCAGATTTTTTGGGTTTGGAGTGGGGCAGATTGTTTTGGATTGAGGCGGTCAGATTGGAGTGGGGCAAATTATTTCGGAGTGGGGCAGATTGTTTTGGATTGGAGAGAGGCAGATTGTTTTTGACTGTTGGATTGGTGAGAGGCAGATTGTCTTGGACTGGAGTGGGGCAGATAGGAGTGGGGTGGGTGGAGAAGATTGGAGTGTGGGGGATATTAGTGAATTGGGGTAAGCGGGGTGGACTGAATTGGTTTGGGGTGAGTTGGGGTGAGTTGGATTGAGTGGGGGTGGTTTTGATTGAGTGGATTGGCGTGGGGTGAGGTGGGGTGGATTTGAGTGGTTTGAAGTGAGCAGGTTGGATTGTAGTGGGGTGGATTGTAGTGTACTGCACTGCATAATTTCGAAAATTAAACATAGAAAAAAAACAATGTTGCTTTGCAATATATAGAACAAGATAATCAGAATCTTTTGAGAACAGCGCCCAAAAGCAAAAACAAAACAGGAGTGCAAAGTGAGAAAAAAATAATTGACAAAATAAGAGAAAGTCAACTATAGAATATACAACTTAGCAATTTTGCTTGTCCTGCTGGGCACATTTTTGCCAGTCAAATGACTTCTGTTTGCAGGGCACTGGATGTTAAAAAGAAAAAAATATTACCTCAATCATATCGAGAGCAGCAGGTGGGCACTGATTAACCTGAATCAATCAGTGCTTGGTCCTTGCTCCACACAAAGGAACGGAAATAATGTTAGATCTGCAGTGACCAGTTACGAGGCTGTAGAGAAGAGTGCCAAGCAACCCAAGACCTTTTTGTTAACTATAGTGTCCTGCAAGCGATACGCATGAACTAGCATATGCTATCAAAAGCTCGACCCAAAAAAAATAGATGTATTAGTTATGGTCAGATTTTGCATCGGGGTTATGTCACATTTTTGGCACAACCCCGACGCAGAATCTCACCTGTTAAATCTCGTAATGCTCCTAAATGTACTCATGATATACCTGATAAACATATGTGTGAGGTCTTAACATCTGATGCCACTTCTTGTGATGTCACTTCCAGTGAGGTCACTTCCTGTTATTCCACGTGTGATGTCACGTGCCATGATGTCGTGCACAGTGATGACACACACCATTATGTCACTTGCATACTGCCTAACTTGGTTAGTTCCCCCCACTTTTTTTTCTGACTTGTGCCCTGGGTGCTCCTTACAAAGGTGCTTTATGTAATTACAGTAACACATAGGGCAAAATGATCTTGCTCAAAAATATGTGCACTTATGCGTTATTGTTTGCTCCACTGCCTGTGAAATGGGTGCATACAAAACTCTGCTTTCTCATCCTCTACTCCTCAAAGAAATGTAGGGTCAGATATACAAAGTAAAAGTGAAAAAGTCGGAAAGTGTCAACTCAAATTTTATCCAGTTAACTCTGCCAAAAGTCTGGGTGTCGTCATTAGTAATGACCTCTCTATGACTCCCCAGATCAGCGCAGTGGTGTCCGCCAGCCACTTCCAACTCAGGAAAATTCGAAAAATCTCCCGCCTACTTACCACCGAAGCGCTCACGTTAGCGCTACTCGCGTTAGTGATCAGTAGACTTGATTATGCTAACGCATTGTATGTTGGCATCCCTGATTACCAACTGAAAAGACTCCAGCTGATCCAAAATCAAGCTGCCCGCTTGATCTACCACCAGCCGAGAGATCAGCACGTTCGTCCACTACTAAAGAGTCTCCACTGGCTCCCGGTATCCGCCCGCTGTAAATTCAAGCTAGGCTGTATCATTTCTAAGTCCCTCTCTGGCCATGGTCCCTCCTTTATTTCTTCCCTTCTTCATCTTTATACCCCGTCCCGCAATCTTCGTTCGTCTCAAATGGCCTTATTATCTGTTCCCAGATTCAAGAGGAAAAAACACGGAGGCCTTAGGTTTTCTTTTTTGGCCCCATCCCTCTGGAACTCCCTCCCACTTTCTCTCAGGCTTGCACCCTCATATCCTGGTTTCAGATCACTTCTTAAAACTTTCCTTTTCACTACCTCATACCTTTAGATTCCGTCTCACACTCTTTCCACCGCTCCCCCAGCACAGCGCCAAGAAACCTAATGGTGTTAGCCGCGCTTAAGAAATTTATTTAACATAACATAACATAACAGTGTGTATATGTTTCTTATATAGAGTCAACCCCCAGTCACTCCAGTATTCCAACAAGGATCAGGCACAGACCCAAGCTCTTCTTCACAAATTTTGTATTTCTCCATCTCTGCAAAGTCCGCAGTCCCCAGTTCAGTCAAACTAATGACCCGGTTCACATACATGCAGCACCATCTTAGTTACTCTTTTATAGCGCACACGTGACCATCAAAGTGAGGAAAGACTAACATAATTTGTCTTTTTTCCTTTCTTTCAAATTCTCACATATTTCAAATCATTTTATCAATTCCTCGATAATACAAATGAATGAAAAATGGAAATAAAATACAAAATAGAAATCCAAACTGAAAGCGAATGAAGCATGAGTAAAAATTACATATCAAATTACAATCAAATAGTAGACTTAAAAATACATATCAGCTAATGCCATCCTTTCCTCATTTCATATTTTAACAATGCACTGTTTTCAAAGTAATCACTATTAAGCAGCATTGTGCAAACCATGCGTCCTTAATGGTCCTATTGTCATTTACAATAAACACTGCGGGACTGATTTACAGAACTAACTTAAGACAAAATCCTAAACTTACTACCATTTTGATATTTACAGAAGGCACTTACTCATTTTGTTATTCACAGAAGGCACTTACTCATTTTGGAATTCACAGAAGTTAGGACTCTCATTTTAGTGGTAGGAAAGTTAGGACTCCTAACTTTAGGACTCCTAATGCCTTCTGTGAATACCGAAAGTCATAAAAACAGTATTTTTCTCAATTTAGTAGTAGTAAGTTAGGACTCCTAACTTTAGGACTCCTAAATGCCTTCTGTGAATACCGAAAGTCTTAAAATTAGAACTTTTCTCAATTTAGTAGTAGTAAAGTTAGGACTCCTAACTTTAGAACTCTTAAACTGAGAAAAATCCTAATTTTAAGACTTTCGGTATTCACAGAAGGCATTTAGGAGTCCTAAAGTTAGGAGTCCTAACTTCTGTGAATACCGAAATGAGTAAGTGTCTTCTGTGAATACCAAAATGAGTCAGTGCCTTCTGTGAATGCGAAAATGGTAGTAAGTTTAGGATTTTGTCTTAAGTTAGTTCTGTGAATCGGGCCCTACATATCAACTATGTGAAAGCTGACAATTGACAAAATTGAGCACATGTGGACAGACATGATACATTACAATATTAGAACTCATGAATGCATTCACGATACCTCCATAATCCTTGTAATGAAGTTTGACAAAATCCAACAGATGCATTGGCCCATGCATTATCAAGTTCACATGTACTACCCACATAGCTTAATTAATTTATCATCTTGCCACTTCAACAATAATCTATAAATCTCCAAATAGATCTTGCTTTCCTCAATAATAATTAAAACTCTTAATTTGAGCATCATCTGTTTTAACAGAACAGAAACCCTTTCATGAAGCTGCAGTTCAGCTCTTTGTAGAATTTATAGTATTAGCTCTCAGCTCAGGTTTTCAATGCTTTTGCATTTGACTCGTGAGGGACATCTAGTAAAGGCTAGTGGAACTGCAGTTTGATGTAATAAATTCAATGCTTCTGCATTTGACTCGTAAGGGACATCTAGTAATGACTAGTGGAACTGCAGCTTGATCCAATGCTTTTACATTTGACTTGTGAGGGACACCTAGTAACGACGAGTTGAACTGCAGCTCTTTGTAGAAATATTTTGATATTAAATACTATAATATTCACTGTACACTGCTAATCTTGCCCCATAATGCTTTGCAGGGCCCTTGGTTGGGATTGTATTTTTGCCCATATTAACTTTTCTTGGGGTGGTCCTAAGAGAATGGGACCATCACTGAATCTTTCAGCAAGATGTGCTCTTTGTTTTCAAGGCATCTGCTCGGTTCTCTCCCTAGGTTAGGGAGGATCCCAAAATCATCACCTCTCTCACTGCTTGCTAAATTATCACTTTCATTTCTGTAAAATGACTATATGCATTTTAGTATTTAAAGACAGAGATACTTATTATTTTGCCAAAAATGTATGAGGTCTCTGCTGGGGGTACGGCAACTACGCCTAGTGTCAGGCACATAGTCTGCATGCAATGTCCAGCCAAATATAATGTATTTGAGACTTCCCTTGTTGCAACATGGCTAAATCTTGTTCCTCTATGTCAATAGCAAAGAAAACATTGTTGCCCAGTGAATATATTCTGAATGACAGAGTTGTTAACCCATTGTCGACCACAGAGAGAGTTTTCTCTAAATTAATACGATCAATTTCTTGTATTCTTTCTACAGAGTCTACTTGTGTATCCTTCCGCATTTCATTATAAGCAGCATAGATGCCGGCATATATGAAACGTTTTTGATGCGGTTTTCTTGGTCCTAGCAAGAAATCCCTAAGGTCTGCTCCTTCTTTAAGTAAAGATAAGTGTTGTCCACATCCTCGAGTATAGATTTGTGTAACCATTCGAGGCACAATTTTCCTATACTGTATGTTGTTACTACCCCTGGATGCTGTTGTTGAACATAACGTGGTGCTGTCCTATTGATAGTAAAGCCCTGTATTCTATTCAGGAATCTTTCTTGACTGATGTTTGTGTCTGTGGGCCAGAGCAACCATTTTTCCCAATCAGGAACTGATCTGTTGTTTCGTAGTATTGTGTCTACTGTGACCGCTCCCTGTGTAGTGCTATTACTTGCAAGTCTTGGTTAAGTGTGGGCTGAAAATCCGTTCCGCTTGCGGAATTTACGAATTTTTTTGCAATTTTGCGGTCCGTGAATCTCGCGAAATTGTCAAAAAATTCGTAATTCGAGAGATGGCGGATTTTTTTTGCTTGGTCGCACTTCAAAAATACAATCTCGTGCGCGCGGCGTTGACTTACCGTGATTCTGAGTTCGCCCAGTTGTTTTCCTCCCGGTTTGCGTGCCCTGCACCATTTTCGATCTTGCTTTCGATCGCGCAGGACTTTTCGACCGCGAGTACGTCATTGCGTGATTGCGGGAGACTTTTCGACCGCGAGTATGTCATAGCGTCCCGCCATCTTGCACTGCGAGACGCTCAGAACGCAAATACGTCATAAGGGCCCGCGATCACACATCACGAGAGTAAACAATTGCGAACATGTAGATGCGCTGCGCAGCTGACTTCCGGCGGGAGATTTGAACTTCTCGCTTTCCTGAAATAGCAAAAATTGCAATTCTGCACAAGAAATCTATCGCTGGCAGCATAAACCTTCTGAAATTGATGATTTGGATCAGAATAACTCCTCAGATTGACATTTGGCTTCACTTTTTTGTGCAAGGAGTGTATTTTTGGGGGGTTGGGAGGAAAGAAGTGCCCCAGAGTCTCCAACTTCCTGTTCCTGTCCAGCAGACTCCTCCAAGTGCTTTGTCCATGTCCTGGTCACTTTTCATTTGGATCTGGAGCTGGAAGGATTATTCTTTGTGGCTACTGCTGGATATTTGTATTTGAGGACTTTTTGTTTGGATCACTTTTTGAGTTGAGATTTTACAAGTAAGTTGGTGTTGTTTGTTTGGGGCATTGCAGTTGCTACAATTTATAAACTTTTTCACAACTTTAAAAAAAATATATTGTGGGTAGCCACAGTATCTTGTAGGCCCAGGGTTAGTCATGGGTGCATGATACAACTGTTTCTGTGAGTTTTGTTGAACTTAAATATCATTTATGGCATGGAATTGAATAGATCACTGTTATTATATCTATGTGGGTGTTGTTTGTAATTTTGGGGTGCGTGTTAAAGCCACACTAGCCAGTAGGCCCAGGGGTAGTCTGTGGTGCATGGACCATGTCTTTCTGTGGGGTCTCTTGAATTTAAACATCATTTAGGGCATGGATGCCATTGGATAGGGGTGATTTTTTGGGTGTATTTCAATTTTTTGAATGTTGTTGGGGCCTGGTCCAGGGCCTGGCCATGTGAGTGGGGGCCATTTTGAGGCCTGGTCCAGCGGCTGGCCATGTGGGTGGGGGTCTAGGGGCCATTTTGAAGCCAGGCAGTGTGCTTTGTGCCATAGGCCTGCAACCAGTCTGCCTTGCATTCATCCATTATGCCCAGGAGTAGTCAGTGGTGCACGGACCAAGTCTTTCTGTGTGTTCTCTTGATTTTAAACATCATTTAGGGCATGGATGCCTTGGATTGGGGTGATTTTTTGTGTGTATTTCGATTTTAGGGGTGTTGTTGGGGCCTGGTCCAGATCCTGGCCAGGTGGGTGGGGGCCATTTTGAGGCCTGGTCCAGCGGCTGGCCATGTGGGTGGGGTTCTAGGGGCCATTTTGAAGCCAGGCAGTGTGCTTTGTGCCATAAGCCTGCAACCAGTCTGCCTTGCTTTCATCCATTATGCCCAGGGGTAGTCAGTGGTGCATGGGCCAAGTCTTTCTGTGTGTTCTCTTCATTTAAAACATCATTTAGGGCATGGATGCCATTTGATTGGGGTGATTTTTTGTGTGTATTTCGATTTTTTGGGTGTTGTTGGTGCCTGGTCCAGGGCCTGGCCATGTGGGTGGGGGGCATTTTGAGGCCTGGTCCAGGGCCTGGCCATGTGGGTGGGGGTCTAGGGGCCATTTTGAAGCCAGGCAGTGTGCTTTGTGCCATAGGCCTGCAACCAGTCTGCCTTGCTTTCATCCATTATGCCCAGGGGTACTCAGTGGTGCATGAAACAACTCTCTCGGTGTGGTCTCTCTCTCTTCTATTAATTTAAACATCCATTTTGGATTAGAATTGCAATTTTTATTTTGGGTCTTTCCGTTTTTGGGTGTGTTGTGTTAATTATAATAAATGCCTAGTTGCAAACATTAATTGAAGCAAGACATATGCAACATTTATTTAACTGATGTTCTTCTGGCTTCCTTTGCTTTAGGTGCACAAAGACTGGCAACCAGGAACCATCCTCATCATCATCACTTGTAGTGCCAGGAAGAAGTCCTGCTGCGGTGTGTGCACAACGTCACGTGACTTCACATGTGGTGGCCACAGACAACTCGGCAACTCGTGCAACTGCGTCCTGCTGTTCTGACATCTGAAGACGATGGGCCCAAAGAAAGGTGGCCGTAGCTCCTCTACCAAGAAAGTTGCCAGTGCCACTGCCAGTAAGAAGGAGCAGAAGAAGCAAGTGGCGCCACTTACCAAGGAGACTGGTGTGCCGACAGACACTTTTTTGGGGGGAAATAAACTACGCCTGCAGCAGCGGTGTCCGCCGGGCACCAAGCGGGGAGCAGCACCTCCGCTTCATTGGTCTCAGTGCCACCACGCCAAGTTAGGCCCATGTCCATGAGTGCCGCAGAGGCAGCCTCTTTAATTGCTCTTTCACCATTGACCAGTGATGTTGGCGTTGACTCA
The DNA here is from genome assembly GCF_964261635.1 of Lissotriton helveticus. Taxonomy (NCBI): domain Eukaryota; kingdom Metazoa; phylum Chordata; class Amphibia; order Caudata; family Salamandridae; genus Lissotriton; species Lissotriton helveticus. The sequence continues at coordinate 274,801,537 of NC_136058.1, read as the reverse complement.
TCGCAAAGTAGCATCCAATCAACGCAGGGTGTAACTCATCTGACGAGTGTTCACCCACAGCTGCAATGACAACCACAGGTGCAACAAGGAGAGGGGCAAGGAGAGGCGCAAGGAGTGGCGCAAGGAGTGGCGCAAGGAGTGGCGCAAGGAGTGGCGCAAGTAGAGGCGCAAATAGAGGTGCAAGTAGAGGCGCTATTAGAGGCGCAAGTAGAGGCACATGGAGAGGCGCATGGAGAGGCACAACTGCCCACAATGGTTGTTCCTCTAGAAGTAGGGGCACATCAGGAAATCGAGATTCAAGCGGAGGTATCATCCGAGCAAGCCACTCCTCCTGATGATTCATTGTCTTCCAGATCTCCAGCCAGAAAAAGGTCAAGGAGGGCTAGTACAAGTTCTTCTTCAAGCCCCCTTCCTTCTGATGATCTAGATCTTGATTGGAACCCACCAATGCAGTATGAGAGGGAGGCACGCCATGAGCCGACAAAGGTAGCTAAAAGGAAGGTTCCCGCAAGGCGTTCACTTATGGGTGACGACGAACAAGAAGTAGAAGTGGTGTATTCTGCTGCTGGTGAACAGTCTGACGATGATGACCCAGTCATCACAGTCGTCACTCCAGCCCCAGCGGGCATTCAGCAGACAGACATTTTTACCCTATCCCGAAATGCTGCTGTGCAGGATGTGGGCGGCGTGGCACTGGTACCACCACTAACACAGGTAAGTACTACACCAACACGACTTACAGCTTCCATATTTTATCGTCAGAAGTGCCGGCAGGGACCTCCATCCAGCTCAACCTCCATTACCTCAAGTAGTGGTGCTGTAAGTGCACAACAGAGTCAAATTCAGCCACGCTCATCCTTCACTTCATCTGGCATTGAAAGTAGCACCTCCACCACCACCAGAAATCTCCAGTCCCCAGTTTGGGACTTCTTTAGTATTAGCAAAAAGGCGGAAAACCTAGTCATTTGTTCGATTTATAAACAAGTAGTTAGTCGGGGTAAGCATGGTACCAACTATGGTACCGGAGGCCAGAGAGGTCATCTCAAAAACACCACATTATCCAGTGGGAGGCGCACCTAAGTAACATCCGGAAAGCCAAAAGTACAAATCCAAATGTAGACATTGATATTGCATCTGATGACGAGGAGAAGCTGATCGTGCAGGTGGGAGGTGAACAACCGAGAGACATTTTTTCTGGTACACACAGTACCCCTGGCAGCAGCACTGCAGTGGTAGCATCCACACCCTCCCCTACCCCAGCAACACCAAGGAGGCACAGTAATCTGGTAGAGACACCAATGCGAAAAAGTACATCAATGAGCCTAACTGGGTTGAAGAGGCCTGGATCCTCCTCATCACATATGAAAACGGTCCAGACCACCCTTAAAAGCATGTTTTGGTCGGAGGTGCCATTTGAACGCAACCACCCAACGGCACGTCTATATAATGCAATGCTGGCTAAAATGTTAGTGCTGGACCTTCTCCCTTTTTCTTTCATGGAAGGGGTGGGTTTTCTAGAATTTGTGGCAACAGTCTGCCCTAAATGGAAGGTGCCTAGCCGGTCCTATTTTGCCAGAGTTGCGGTTCCAGCACTACATCAAGATGTGCTGGAGGTGATTGGTGCAGCTTTGCAGAAGAGTGCTGTTCACACTATCCACCTGATAACAGACATGTGGACCAGTTACCAAGCCGTTGATTACATGAATGAAATGAATGAATGAAATGAAATGAAATGAAAAGACTATTTATATAGCGCGGTAGCTACCCTCAAGCGTCCTAGCGCTCAGACGTCACACTTGGTTAATAGCAATCAGACCTAGTCAGATTTATTAAACAGACAGGTTTTCAACAGTTTGCGAAAAACGAGCAATTTGGGTTCTGATCTGAGTTGGAGGGGGAGGGAATTCCACAGCCCGGCCGCATTGTAAGAAAAGGACCGACCTCCACACCTGGACCTCCTTATCTTGGGTATGTGGGCCAAAAAAGCTGTGCTTGACCTAAGCTGTCTGGTTGGGTGGTAGGTGGCTATCAAGGGTTGATTGATGGTAGCGCCTGTCCCCCAAAAGGATCGGTGCGTAATACACATTGCTTTAAACTTGATCTTTTTTCCCTGACTGGGATCCAGTGTAGATCCCTGAGTCTGGCTTTGACAGAGGAGCGACAAGGGATTTGAAGGATGGTTCTTGCAGTACAGTTTTGAATTATTTGCAGGTTATTTAGAGTGGTCTGGGGTGCACCCAGATATAGAGCGTTTCCAAAGTCCAGACGGGACAGGATTAGCCCCTGGACCATAGTCCGTCTTGCGTGGAAAGGTAGAAGGGGGAGGATTTTACGCAAGAGCCTTAGTAGGCCGAAGCAGGTGGCAGAAAGCTTGGCCACCTGGCAGTTGAAGTTTAGGGGCTTATCAAGCCATATTCCTAAGCTTTTGATTTTATTCTTAGGTACTGGGGGAGATCCTAGACATGGGGGCCATAGTGAGTTGAGGATGTTATTCGTAGGGGTACCAAGGAGCATCAGCTCTGTTTTTTCGCCGTTCAGTTTAAGGCAGGAGGAGGTCATCCAACTATGGACTGCTTCCAGGCATTCCTTGAGTTGGTTATGTATGCCTTGTGGGGGTTGAGAGCCACCACTAGCTGACTGCACACTGCGTCTCTTTTGCGAGGGTTAGAGACAAGATATCTGCAGGTGTTGACAGTGCCACAATTTTTCAAGCTAGTCGGAAACATGCAACAGTAGCTATGTTTGCCATGGAGAAATCTCATACTGCAGTAAACATTTTGGGGGAGTTTAACAGTAAGGTCTTTAAATGGCTGCATCCAAGAAAGCGCATGATTGGTTATGTTTCCACGGATAATGGCAGTAATATAGTTAGGGCCATGAATGATGGTGGCTATTTCAGAGTCCCGTGTTTGGTGCACAGTATTAACATTGTTGTTTAAGATTTCTTGAAAAAAGAAAACAAAGTCAGCAAGTTACTGACCACCTGCCGAAGAATCTGCACACATTTGAGCCATTCTTTTAAGGCCCGGAAGCAGCTGAGGATCATTCAACGTGTCCGTAGAGTGCCAGTCAGAGGACTCATCCAGGAGGTGGCAACACAATGGAACTCAACCTTCTACATGCTTGAGCGTCTGTTTGAGCAGTGCTTGGTAATCAATGAGTATGTCTTTAACGCACAGGATTCTTCTATGAAAGACATGAGGCTAGAGGTGGAGGTATGGGACCTAGTTAAAAGCCTGACAGACATGCTTTGTCCTTTTGAGGTCATCACGCGTGAAGTCAGCAGAGAGGACTGTATTTTGGGCAAAGCTATCCCATTGTTGGGCATGCTAGGGCACCAACTGAAGGCGGTGTCTTCAACGTTCAAAGATGATACTGACAAGCAAGACGCATATCAGTTGGCGGAGAGCTTATTAACCCGCCTACTTGACAATGCAAGGCTTAAAGGAATACATTGTGAACAACATTATATTTGTGCCACTATTCTGGATCCACGGTACAAAAAGACACTGGCCAGCAATACATTCATTCCTTTTAATGAAGCAGATGTTTCAAAGTATAAACATTGGCTAGCTCTGTCAGCCACTCGGTTCGAAAAATAGCAGCAGGAAATTGAAGGAACCGGCAGAAGTACTACTGAATGTAAATGTAAATGTAGTATACCTGGATGAACGCCTCCTCAGCGCCCGACATCGCCACAGCCTTACCGGACGGATACAAGATCACCTGGAAGGACCGCGTCAACCAGACGGGAGGAGGCATCCCCATCGTACACAAGAACGCCATCCGCATCTCGACCAACTCCGACGCAACCTTCAACGCCGCCGAACACCTGCACTTCCAGATACACACCGACCCCAAGACCACCCTCCGAGGCACCCTCGTCTACAGACCACCGGGACCACGCACACAGTTCAGCGAAGACATCGCAGACTTCATCTGCCCGCACACCCTCCCCTCTGCCGACTACATCCTCCTAGGGGACCTCAACTTCCACCTGGAGAACAACAACGACAGAAACACCACCGCCCTGCTGGCCAACCTTGCCAACCTCGGACTCAAGCAACTGGTGAACTCCCCCACCCACTACGCCGGACACACGCTTGACCCCGTCTTCTCTTCCAGCAAACACGTCTCCTTCAGCCACGCCACCGGACTCCACTGGACAGATCACAGCTGCGTCCACTTCAGCTTCAATAGGACTACGACCCACCACCAACCGCAACGAGTCCCCCGCCGCAGCTGGAGCAAGATCACCGCTGAGCAGCTCACCTCCTCCCTCAGCCAGAACACTCCCATCAGCACAACGGACCCCAACGAAGCAGCCAGCAACCACACCAAGTGGCTGACCGCCTGCGCCGATGACCACGCTCCACTAAAGAACCCTCCCAGCAGACCCGGCAGCAAGAAAACCCCCTGGTTCACCGACGAACTCAAGGAATCCAAGAAGAACTGCCGCACCCTCGAGAAAGCCTGGCGACTCGACCACACCACAGACAACTGGACCGCCCTCAAGCGCGCCACCCGCAAACACCATCAGCTGATCCGTGCCACCAAGAAGACGGCACTCAAAGAACAACTGGACAACAACGCCCATGACAGCAAGGAACTCTTCAGCATCGTCAAAGAGTTCTCCAACACCAGCGCCGGAATCAACGACATCACCCCCTCGCAAAGCCTCTGCGACTCACTCGCCTTGTTCTTCCACCGCAAGATCGCCGACATACACAACAGCTTCGACGCACAGACCACGCACCCTACCACCGAACCAATGCCCGCCACCACCACCCTCTGCAACTGGACCCCGATCACCACCGAAGACACCACCCGCACGATGAACTCCATCCACTCAGGATCACCAACCGACCCGTGCCCCACCACATCTTCAACAAAGCCGACGCCACCATCGCACCCCATCTCCGAGACACCATCAACTCCACACCGCCACCTTCCCGGAGAGCTGGAAGCATGCCGAGCTGACCGCCCTCCTGAAGAAACCAACGGCGGACCGCACCGACCCCAAGAACTACCGTCCCATCTCGCTCCTTCCGTTTCCGGCCAAAGTCATCGAGAAGACTGTCAACAAACAGCTTGCTGCCTTCCTCGAGACGAACGGATCCCTTGAGCCCTCGCAGTCCGGTTTTCGGGCCAACCACAGCACCGAAACCGCCCTGATCGCAGCCATCGACGACATCAGAACCCTGATCGACAACGGGGAAACAGCGGCCCTCATCCTCCTGGACCTCTCCGCAGCGTTCGACACGGTCTGCCACCGAACCCTAGTGAAGCGCCTCAGCAACATCGGAATCCAAGAGAAAGCACTGGAATGGATCATCTCGTTCCTCACCGGAAGAACCCAGAGAGTCCGCCTCCCTCCGTTCAGATCCGAGGCCACCGAAGTCATCTGCGGCGTACCACAGGGATCCTCTCTCAGCCTGACCCTCTTCAACGTCTACATGAGCCCCCTCGCAGCCATCGCACGCCAACACAACCTCAACATCATCTCCTACGCTGACGACACCCAACTGATCCTCTCCCTCACCAACGACCCCACCACCGCCAAAGCCAACCTACACGAAGGGATGAAAGACGTCGCCGACTGGATGAGGAACAGCCGCCTTAAACTGAACTCAGACAAGACAGAAGTCCTCATCCCCCTCCGCCTGGGACGACTCCTGGTGGCCCCTGGCCCTGGGCACCGCTCCCAAACCAACGGACCACGCACGCAACCTGTGCTTCATACTGGACTCCTCCCTGTCAATGACCAGACAAGTCAACGCCGTTTCTTCCTCGTGCTTCAACACCCTGCGCATGCTCCGCAAGATCTTCAGATGGATCCCCACTGAAACTAGGAAGACCGTCACCCAGGCACTCGTCACCAGCCGACTGTACTACGGGAACGCCCTCTATGCCGGAACCACAGCCAAACTCCAGAGAAGACTCCAACGCATCCAGAACGCCTCCGCACGACTCATCCTGGACATCCCCCGACACAGCCACATCACCGGACACCTGAGAGACCTGCACTGGCTCCCCGTCAGCAAGAGGATCACGTTCCGACTCCTCACCCACGCACACAAGGCCCTCCACGACCTGGGCCCCAAGTACCTCAACGACCGCATGACCCTCTACACGCCCACCCGCCAGCTACGATCTACCAGCCTCGTACTCGCCACCGTACCACGCATCCGCAAAGCGACCGCCGGAGGAAGATCCTTCTCCTACCTGGCAGCCAAGACTTGGAACTCCCTCCCCACCCACCTTCGGCGAACTCAAGACCATCTCTCCTTCAGGAAGCAACTCAAGACCTAACATACCCCTCACCCCCAGCGCCTTGAGACCCTCCCGGGTGAGTAGCGCGCTATATAAATGCCATGATTGATTGATTGATTGACCTGCACCAGGCCCTGCCAAAATATTGTCGGAAGCGGATTGGATAACTCGTCAAGGGTTTGCTCGTTCCAGTGTTGAATCAAAGGCCACAGATGGTACGCAAAGTGGAGCACACCTGGAAGACCTTGAGTGGATGGTGCAGGCCTATCTGGATGACCCAACAGAGGTCTTCATTGATCAGAACCCATTGCTGTATTGGTATGGGAAAAGGGGTCAATGGCCACTGGTCACCAAGCTGGCTCTAAATTATTTGTCTTGCCCACTCGCAAGCGTGTTTTCAGTGCTGCTGGTGCCATTGTAACTTGAAAAAGGACCCGCCTCTCGCCCAAAAATGTGGAGAGGTTAACAATGATCAAGATGAATCAGCACTCCATACCACCAGATTACAAAATACGTGAATCCACCCAGGAAGAGGAGGACACCGACTTAGGTGAAGGAAGTTCTTCTCTGTCAGCTGACCTACTCCCGTTTCAATTCACAGAGTTTGAGGACAAGCTGTACTTCACTGACACCTAGGCCTAAAATACTGACTTCCTTTTTTCGTCCTTATTCACTTTTATTCCTGTGTGTCTTTCTTTGTTTGCAACGTTTACCGCAGCAAAACTCTAATCACAACAAATCAATCAGCAGCACTGTCTTCATCAAATTTCCTTATTGAAGGTGCTGCTGTCTGCATTCCTGAAGTTCACAAGTTAACAATTCAGTCATGCTCCTCTATCCTCCTCCTCCAGACTCCCCCTATCCATTTCCATCAAGGCAGATGGCTGGATTATGCAGAATCAAGAAACTGTTGCTTCGTAGATGAGTCCCCTCAAAAGAAGTGGGACTGGAATTACTGACTATATGCTGACTGTTACTTCTGAAATTGACACAAGAGGCTACCCTGTGGGCCTTCACTTTAAGAATATTGGGCCCGATTCACAGAATGAACTTAAGACTCAATCCTAAACTTACTACTATTTTGGTATTCACAGAATGCACTTACTACTTTTGGCATTCACAGAATGCACTTACTACTTTTGGTATTCACAGAATGAACTTACTACTTTTGGTATTCACAGAAGTTAGGATTTTGTCTTAAGTCCGTCTTAAGTCTGTCTTAAGTTTGTCTTAAGTCTGTCTTAAGTCTGTCTTAAGTTTGTCCTAAGACAAACTTAAGACAAAATCCTAACTTCTGTGAATACCAAAAGTAGTAAGTTCATTCTGTGAATACCAAAAGTAGTAAGTGCATTCTGTGAATACCAAAATAGTAGTAAGTTTAGGATTTAGTCTTAAGTTCATTCTGTGAATCGGGCCCAAGATGCGGACAAAAAGTAGAACAGGTAATGAATAATGAGTGGCATGCAGTGGACAACACTGGCTGTCTGGCTCTAATGAAAGCAATTGCTGTTTGTTTGTTGTGCATGAAATGAATCATATGTGTTCTGTTTTTATTTCATCTTTTACACACTAAATGTAACTCAAGTCTACTCTGTTTTTACCTTGTTTAATTCAAATTGTACTTCTACTGCAGGGGCCACTACGTTGCATTTTTTAACATGGAAAATGTCCTTGGACTCACTGTGTGTAGACTGTGACTGCATGAACAACATTGAGTTTGCCAATACAATGATGATGATGAGTCTTGATGATCAAAGTTAATATCTTTCTTTACAGCCACTCACTGGGATGGATGGATCATCATCGTCGGTTTACGGAAGAACTATGGCCATTTCGTGAGTGTCAAACAGGTAAACAAGTCAACAACAACCACAGCAGACTTACATGTCTGTCTAGTCGTGGTATGAAGTGGTCGAGCCAGTGTGTAGTGTTGTTATGCCAGAGTCCAGACAGCAGTTCATGTAAAAGTGTGGCTATGTGGCTTGCTGCATAAAATTAGATCTGCTTTCTCTGTCTGTGTCAAAGAGGTATGCTACATGGAGGTTGGTTCACTCAGTGGTGCCTGCCTTGACCGTCTGCATGTCCCTGGCCTGCTGTGTGCTAATTACTATCCTTGAAAAGAAGACTCAGAGTACGCTCTTTAGAAATGATGCTTGTATGTAATATTGTCGCCTCTGAAAGTGAAAGTGTTATTTTTGCACTACACACCGTACCTTATATTTTTTCTCCATGGTGTTTTAATATCCTTTCCTGACATTTACAGGCCGGCTTTCCTTTTACCCTGTGCGATGGGAAAACATTAACTCAGGCTTACCATAGCAATCCGCAATTCCGCATCCGCCAGGCAGGCAGTGGACAGTGTGTCTGGTCACCAAGATTGATCGACAGGACGTCAGATGGAATGGAGGAGTACCGCGAACAAGAGGAATGGCTGGATGCATGCAACTTTCCAAATTGAACAGGACAACTACAACATACAGTTACAGTATCCTCTTCACTTCTCCTTATCTTTTAAATAAGGTTATTGTTGTGAAGTTCTATGGGTGCGACTTGGTGCCTTTGCTCTCTGCTTCAAATTCATCACTACAGCTATTTGATAAGTTTCTTTGCTATTTTTAAAACTAATTTTTTAATGTACTAATACGTGTTTATTCTTTCTGAGGACAGATAGGCAAGTGACATTGTGTAATTACTGCAGCCCTGAACTGTGAAATTGTTTATTCATAGTTAATAAGTTGTAGTAACTACTACTTTTCAGTAACCTAACCATCTATTTAGCAAACAACTTCATGCATGCAGTGCACTTCCTTTATGTCCCTTAAAAGATTTATGGATATCTTCGTATCCCAAATTTTTTTTTCTTCATTTGTTGTTTGTCCATGCTGTGTTTTTTTTCTTCTCTCCACAAAACTTTTCCAAAAACCCCCATTCCCATCCAATTTTCTAACCCTAACCCTCTTCCTGTGTGTGTGTGTGATTTTCATTGAGGTGTGACAGACTAAATGACAACAATAATTCCACACACTTGCTGGGGAGGATAAGGTCAAAGCAAAAGGAAAATCAATTTCAAGGCTGGTGAAGGAATCCAAGGATATATTCTTATTCTTATTCTGCTTGACACACACCCATGAGTATTTGCAAATCAAATCAGAATTTCATGTGCGCCATTGAGTGGATTCATCATCAACAATATCCTCCTCCTACACGTGACGGCTGCTGTGTCCTTCACCTTCAGTACTTCTTGTAGTAGCCATACTCTACGCAACTATTAGTTATATTTTGAATACTTTAGCATTGCTTAGGCTATAATTTATGGCACTGTTCTTGTGTACTGTACTATCTATCGTACTGTCCTAATGCTCTGCTCAGGCCGCTCAATGTTTCATTTCCTTTTTTTTCATATGCTGCTACTGCCAGTGTGTACCACTACTACTACCACCACAACAATGACATTTCATCCGTCCAAGATTCCATAGCCAACCTTAATCGCCATTTACCATGCAGACAGCCCTGTGCCTAGCCCTATTCTCAAACACGAATCACAGGTAAGATAAGCATTTTGGGGGAGGAAGAATAATGGAGTAGGAGGAGAGGAGAGACTGACGGTAGTACTAGTAAAGTAGTAGGACAATTGAATTCACTAACTCTGTCAGAGGCACTTTTGTACAAATTTAGGAAATTAGACAATTTGAATCAACCAGCCAGTTAAGTTTCAGGAAAACAAACATACAGTTAACCCCCCCTGCCTCCCCCACAAAACAGTAAAAAAACGCGTATGCTATGTTTAAGTTGAAATAAATAATTATTTGAGCCCTAACAAAAATAAACTATCCCACAAGAAGACCCGACTCACCCCCCTCTCTAACCCCAACCAATGTCCATGAAATCAGTCCCCAAAAGTCCAAAAACCCTAACGCCCAATTCACACCCCCCAAAAGTCTTTAAAAAAGGGGCCAGGGACAGTCTCTCTACTTCCGCTGGCAGTGTCCTTTGGCCAGGTGGTCACGCTGCTCTCTCCGGAGGTCCTTGAGCAGGGTTTTCAGCCTCGCCACCTCCTGCTCAAGGTTGGACACTAGCAGGGTCAATCGGTGCACGCGAGCCTTGCACTTGCAGGTACTGTGGGGGGCAGCTGTTGCTTTTGCTGCTCGGCGGCGGTGGGTAGCTGCCGGACCACGGCTCCGTACTGCTGGAGGTTTGCGCTGACTGTATGACCCAGGGGCAGCGGAGGAGGATGCAGCTGTCGTGGATGTTGTTGACTGCGACTGCGAGTCATCCTCCTCCTCCTGGGCCACCAGCCGCCGATATTCGGCGACAATTGCCTCCAGCTTCCGGTGACGGGCCGTCTAGCCAACTCCTTCCTTGTTAGTTTGGAAGGAGTATCTATATGAAGAAAGAAAAACATACTGTAACCAATGCTCTTTAAGATTAACACAAAATAATTCAGCAGAAAGTTGTGTCACAGTAGCACTAGCAACTTGCAAGCACAGTACATAACATTTGTGGCATCTATCTATCTAACCTCCCACTTCGTCGGCCTCTGCTCTAACATTAGTGGGAGTTTCAGACATTCTACTAGCACTATATGGACTCACTACATTAGACTCAGACAGTACACCATTCTTCTTCTTCTTCTCTCATGTTTAGCAAAATTGGTACATAAACTTGTGGAAGCCGGCATAATGCCAGCGCAGTCAACTTGCACCCGAGAAAAACAGACGCAAGCCATGATGACACAGACTTGCGTTACTGTTACCAGTCCAGTACATGCAGGTGGTGAAGCTCTTACTTTTCTATTATGGGTGGCACTGGCCATACTCTGTTACAAGGGCTACTGCTTAATTAATTTAACTTTCACCCTGCCCTGCCCCTGACTACTACAAAAGGAAAATGAAGAAGATAAATAATATGATCATCTATCCCTTCACAGGATATTCGCTTACATATGGGATGACTTTAGGTGCTTTGTTTTTGATTGAGTGAACAATGATAGGCCACACATGAATGACAGAGTTGTAAAAAAATTATTAACAGAGGTAGTGAGTGGTCCCCGTAATTGCCGGATATATGCTGTGCTTGCAAACTACTGTTACTAGTCATGGTAGTATTCTGAAAAATTACAACTTCTTTCCTCGGCTTTGCTACTCTGGCACGGACGTGCGGTGTTACATGCTCTTCAAAGTAACACTCTTCATCCAGTGACCATCTACTCTGTCTACATACACCTATGCTATTTATGAGGAAAATACCATCCAGGCATCCATCCATTCAAAGTAAATGTGAATCATTTTTCTTAATGTCTCAACGAAACCTGGGCGTATTTTGCGTAGCAGCACTCAAAATAATTCTACAAAGAGCTGCAGTTCAACTGGTGGTTACTAGATGTCCCTCACGAGTCAAATGCAAATGCTTGATGAAAGGGTTTCAATGGTTTTGCATTTGAGGGACATCTAGGGACGACCAGTGGAACTGCAGCTTGATGTAAGAATAATTTCAATGCTTTGCATTTGACTCGTGAGGGACATCTAGGGACGACCAGTGGAACTGCAGCTTGATGTAAGAATAATTTCAATGCTTTGCATTTGACTCGTGAGGGACATTTAGTAACAACTAGGTGAACTGCAGTTCTTTGTAGAATTAGTTTGATATTGGATACTATAATATTCACTACCCACTGCTAATCTCGTCCCATAATGCTTTGCAGGGCCTTTGGTTGGGATTGTTTTTTTGCCAATAACTGTGCTTGGGGTGGTCCTAAAATGATGGGACCACCACCGAAGTTCAACAAGATGTGCTTTTTGTTTATGGTCTTTGTGTTCAAGGCATCTGCTTGGTGCTCCCCCTAGGTTAGGGGGGACCCCAAAATCATCAGATCTCTCATTACCTAATGTTTATATAGTAAAAGTTCATTTTTGTGAGTTGGTTATATGCTGTTAAGCATGTAAAATTGCTTTTACAAAGCATCTCAGAATATTGTTGATTCAGATATTACTGTATTATGTGCAGAATTAGTACAAACGTTGCATGCTCTGTCAGTGTAGTGTAGTTTTAAGTTCAGGGTTAGTGTCAACTGGGCAAACATTACTTTTTCTCACCGAAAAACAACCATTTTATTTTGTAAACCGTCAGCCATGCATCCGTGCTTGATTTGCATTTGAATTTGAACCAAATGATATATTGCGCACACATACAGTTTCTGTTTCACCCATCCAGGCAGTCCTCTTTCCGTTCTACTCCAACCCATCCTTGCTTCAGCCTTCAACTGGCCATGCATCAGATTCCCAGCCACCCCGGGCAGCATTCAAAAACACGTATCATTCTTTGCCAGTCATTAATTTTAACTCGCTCGTCCTTCCTTACACCCTTCTTTCCCTTTTCGTTCATCCCATCCATCAAGTTCATCTCTGATCTGACTTGGCTTCTCGATAAAACTTTCACAGCTGAGTTGAAGTCAAATTTAGAGGAGGCCATTGGTTACTCGTCAACTGCCGCCGCTATTGCTAATGCGAAGTCAAGGGTGACTGTCTTGTACCTTGTTGACAAAAACTTAGGGGCATATTACCAAGGACAGGCGATACATTATCGCCGCTTTTATCGGCAGGAAACTGGCAATAATGGCCTTGATAATATGCTCTATGAATTCCAATCGTAGCCCATGTTAGATGTGAACACATCTGACATGGGCTTCGATTGGAATTCATAGAGCATATTATCAAGGCCATTATCGCCGCTTTATCGGCAGTTTCCTTCCGATAAAAGCGGCGACAATGTATCGCCTGTCCTTGATAATATGCCCCGCAGTTCTAAATTTGTAAGTCTTCTTAACAGTAAAGTGTACTTGTACTGTACAACATATACACCCCTGCAGAGAGCCCACTCTGCAATCTCAATAAGTAAGGAATAAAATAGCTTACCTCTGCCCACCACTACCGTGGCATCCCCCACAGCAGTTCCTGCTGGCTGTGGCACTGCATCCGCCCCTGGAGTGACCACCTCCGCGCTGGCCCCGGCACTGGTGGTTGGCTGTGCCGATGGTGTTACGCCTAGAAAATACATTTAATATTTTTAGATGCCATATACACCACTCCCTATGTTGTCTAGGAATGACAATTCTTTACTAGTACTACATAAACAAATTTAATAATGTGTGACTCTCTAGTCTAAAGTAGTCTAAACAAAAAATTTCCCTTTCTTCAGGGAAGGGTGTTTTTTATTTATGCTTAGCCATAACATGTGATGCTACACTTTTTGGCACAACTGATGAATGCTTGCTTTTTAACACGCACCATTTTTCTCATAACAGACAGAAGCTTCCCTTTTACGAACAAGAGCAAGATCATATGAATGTTAGTCGGAGTCGTCAACAATTCATCCCCACCAAGACTTTAAGTTCCAACCAGGTGAGGGCTCTCCCACAATTAATGTGTGAAATCAGCCACTTTTCAGTCATTCACCGTTTATCTTATACGAAGTTTATTTTAATAAATGTTTTTATATAATGTACAATTTACATTTTTACAGAGTACACACAGAGCTAGTTATTTTACTTTTAATAAAGCTTTAAAACTTACATAGACTCTGTGGTTTTTGGTCATGAGTGAGTGAGCGAAAGGGTTTACAATTTGCAAGCATGAGTCCGTGACTCTGAGAGGTCGGGACTCTGACTCCGTAGTCTTATGTTCTGGGTTGTATAATCATTGGGGATCATCGCTGCATTCGGGAGCTAAATAATGACTCTGACACACTAGCTAGTCAGTAAGGAGATTGGGAGTTCAACTTCTGTTATGACTGAGGTATGTGGAAAGTCTAACTGCGCCTATTATCACCAATGCCCTATTGCTTGTCCATAGTTCTGTATGTGCAGAATAGTCCCTGCAACAGTAGTAGTATGTCCTCCTATCCAATCAAAAAGTAAACTAGTATCTTATTCTTGGTGGCCATTGACATTTTATTGTTGGGAATTGTCAAAGCATAAACATTTAGAAGACTTCAATAGACATTATGGGCAACCCAGAGGACTGCACTCAGTGCCTAGAGCTATTGCTGAATAGGAGTTTTTTAACACCTTTTGCCAACTGTGCAAGCTTAGCTAGCTACACAGACAGGCTAATAATAATCTAGTAGTAGCACAGAGAGTCATAATAGAGGCAAGGCAGGATACGAATTTAGAAACAGTCTACAAGAAGATCAAAGATGATTAGGAAAAAAAGAATTATGAGGAACGTTTGGAATAAATAGGTGCTGTAAAAGATAGGTAAGTATAATTAATAATATTAAGAGGAAAACTTACTGGGGCCAGCAGAGGAGCGTTCGGCGGACCTATCCTGGCCTTCCTGTTCCTGCTCCGCCGGCGCCGCTACCTTCTCCTCTGTCCTCTTGTCCCTGGGGGGAGCTGATGTACAACATGAAAGAAAGACACAAAAATTGATGATTGTTGTCAACCAAATCAAACATTTAAAAAAAACAACAACAAATTATTTCGGGAAAATAGACAACAATTGCACTAAATTTATTGACCTATCTGATGTGGTCTACTAGGATATTAGTATTGTTGGATTCGCGGACCCTCTACTTGGAAAGTTATGTAACTCACTAAACCAACTACAAAAAGGTTCTACTAGGACTGGCAGGCAGCACTCCGCAGCACGCGAAGTGAAAGACACAGTCCGTCATGATTGCAGACCACTAAAAAGTTTCCTACTAAATAACCAGTCATAATATACTCAAACTATCAATCCACCACCACTATCTCTTCTTAGTGGCAGGAGTACAAAGGAAGGACTGGACTTGAGCCTCTAGTTTCTAGCATTACGCAATTGAAAACAAGTAAGCATAGTGGCACCGCCAGTGAGCAGGCGAGCACCTGCAATCACAGAAGCTTTTCAAAACATTGTTTACCTGCAATGTAATCTCTAGTGTCTAGCATTATGCAGTTCTGTAAAGTACACTCATACATAATCACTCAGGCCAAATGAGCACAAAATTGAAAACAAGTAAGCATAGTAGCACCGCCAGTGAGCAGGCGAGCACCTGCAATCACAAAAGCTTTTGAAACATAATGTACCTGCAATTTAATCGGCAGCATTTTTGCTCTTAGGAAAAAATAAATATTTGCAATATCATAACACAGAGCAGGAGAAAACAAAGTAGTGAGTAAATAGCTACTACTACTCACCAAGCCCAGGGATCTCGACGCCAAGCAGGGCGAGCAGGTCTTGTTCCTGGTCCAGGATGTCGGACCACCGGTGTGTCGCCTGGTTGTAGGTGCGCCGGACCCCAGACTGCAGAAACATGGCCGGCACACCTTCCCCCCTAGCTGGCAACGCTCCCAGAGCCCGTACCCAGTACCGGGTCTTCCGCCTGCCGCGACGGTCTTGGGGAGGTGGTGCTGGACAAAGAAAACCAGTGCGGCCACCTCCACCGCGCTGAAGATCTCTTGGGCAGCAAATGCCTCCCCCCTTAAGTGCCTGCAAGGGAGCTGGCTACAGAGTGCGGGATCCTTCCCCTTCAGATTTTTGCCGGCTCCCTTTGCCATGGTCCTGGACAGTTAAAGGAAAATAAAATAGGAAAGAATAGGGAAAGTAAGTGAAAGAAAAGAGAGTTAAAAAAAGTAGTTTTAAAGTAAACAAAAGTAGAAAAAAACACAAAGTATAGATGTACAAAAATAAAGAGATAGATAATGAGTAAAAAAGATTTTAAAAAAGTTCAAACAAACAAAGGATTACAAAGTTTAAAGGAGGATTGAAAAAGCATGCCCAGAACCATAGCAATGAATGAAAAACAAGATGGCCGCGCTTTCCCCCGTGAGCACGCAAAAACGGACGCGAACACGCAATTGCGCCCCGCACGTAGGAAATGCACAAAGCGAGCATGCAACTAGCGCTCGGAAACGGAAATACGCAACACAAACAAGATGGCCACGCTGAGGTTCTGTGAATTCTGAACCCATGGGTTCCATTTTGTGTATGGCAGCCATTTTGTGGTTGCCCTCACATAGGCCATGATTGTGGCTGAAACTAGTCTTTTGAGGACATGTACACCTTAGCTCGAGTTCATGCTGACTCCTGTTTGATCTGAGTGAACTGACCCTGTTGCCTGAAGCTGACCTTGTTAAACCAGTTCCTGCCCTTTAGCTGATCAAGATTGAGGATCAAAGCACAGGACATTGTAGCGTTTGGTATGCACACACACATCCCTTATCCTGCTTCTTATCTGTTTTCTGTTCCTTCTTTTATGTTCTGTTTATGATATGGGTTGTGGTCCTTTTATTGTGGGTTTGTCCCGGCTTGTGTAAGAAGGAATGTTAGGCATTTTTGCATGCTTGCAAAAGCTAGGATTGCCCCTTACTTGTATGCTGAAGTTTGTAACCCTAAGCATATAAAAGGCCTCTGTTTTCTGTATTCCTCAGACTACCTCATTCCGTTGCTACGGCTTCTGTGTGACGTGGCCTCACTTATTAAATTTAATAAAGATGTATTTTCATATTTTCAGCTTCTGTGCCAAGTACTTTTTTTATTAGTAAGTATTCCCTGAGAATGAAGATTACAGTTCTTCAAATGGCGCGGCCAACGTGGGCTTCATCAGAGAAGTGACTTTCTGAAGGAGTGATCTTGTCAGGAGACTGAAATCTAATGAGGAGGAGAGGATGGGACTCTGCTACTTTGTGCACAAGTATTCTGGAGATTCTCTGTCTTCGCAGCCCAGTATATTTCTGATCTTCCTGATTTTGATCCTCCACATGATGTCACTCCTGACTGAGAACCTTTTTGGCGTTAGTATTCTAAAAAAGACCGTTCGGTCATGTAGAACTTGACAGTTAGAATTTGGATAACCTTTTGATTAGTAAGAATAAGAAGTACAAGTGGGTCGCTCCCACGACTTTGTTTGGTTTCTTGGTTTTGATTTGGTTATTGCAATTACCAAAGCTGAGGGGTTGGTTTCTTGGTTTTGATTTGGTTATTGCAATTACCAAAGCCGAGGGTCTCGTATATTTGCGAGTATATTGTTTTTGATAAACCCTTGAAGTTTGAAGCTAGATTAGTGAGCTATAAGATGCCTGGTCTTAGCAAATTTAGGACTGTAACTTTGGAACTTTGGAATTTGTGGCGGCCAACTTTGGATTTGTATAGGTTTGTACATGCGAATTGCAATTTGTGTAGAACAGGTAATGAGGAGAATTTTCTCTATTTGGTTTAGTTGAACGGTGCACGTACGAAAAGTACATTAAGCACTACATTGATTATAATATTGTATATTTTGCAATATTTTTGGCATGCCTGTTTAAAAGCTCACATACGAAGAATGTGTGACTTTATTTGGAAGGTACCATAGTGTGATGTGAAGCAAATTAGCCGGCTTCCCTAGAGGGAATATATAAATAGGTTTAGATTTACAAACATATTTCTTCCTTGGTGATTTTGTATCCCCAGGGAATTAAAATATGACATAATACATATAAGGATCCTTTGTTCTGCGCAATGTTATGAAGGAAGATATGCAGAGCGATTTTTTGGTGTTCTGCTAGCCAAAGCTAGTGAATTGAGTGTATTTTCGCTACTTGGACATACATCAGTCTGTTGGGCTGTTTTTGCAGTCTTTTGAAACACAATTGAGAAGCGTTTCTTGTAAATATGACTTACAACTAGTATTTACAAATGGTTTGGTTTAAGTACAGTCTGTGGGCTGCCCTTTGTTTTTGTTCTGAGTATTGGTTTGTGGGTTAAATGTGTGTTTAAATGTCTATGTGGTTTTCCCATTAGTGCAATTTCTGTAAGTGAATAGCGTTGGCGCTATTTATGAAATGCATGGCTAAAGCGCGCCGTATTGTGTGTCCTGAGTGTTTCACCCCTTTCTGTTTATGTCTGAAATAAGGGATGCAGCTTGCTTTTATATGTAATATTAGCCAAAATGATTGGGTTTATTAAAAATAATTATTAAAATTATGAAAAATAATTATTAAAAATAAGTGCTACAAAATTCGTTTTTTACTATTCATGAAGCTTAATGCTCATACTGTGACCTCCTAGCATTATACTTTAATTTGAGTTGTGTTGCACTGCATAATGAGGACATTAGCATATGACATCTCACTTAGCGCAGGTGTAAAAAACTCATTTTTCTAAGGATTTACACGAGATATGTCTAATGTCTAATATCTGTAATGTGTAAAGAACATTCTGAGGATGATTAATATGTAACATACGTATAGGATATTTATTTTTAAGTGCCCCAAATATCAAAGTCGAATTTGGGTATTTTTGCCATTTAAAATAGCTTTAAAGTGCCTTAGGCTTCAGTAAATGCATACATTTAGGTATAAAACACAAATTTGGAGGTTGTTCCCATTTGGGGTTACGTTTAATGGCTCAGTGAGCCAATGTGCCTGGTGCAGAGGTTTGAGTTTAATATCAGGGTTGAAGGTTTTTAACTTTGGCTGGACCTAACTGAGACCTTCATCTATTTAAGGTTGATGAAATGAGTACCATTGCAAACAAGCATTTGTTCTAAAAACTAACTGGTATGTGTGTTATTATGTTCTGCGAATTATTCACAGTAAATGTTTTAATAATATAAGTATAGAAATAAATTATAGCCCCTAACAGGAGTAATATATATAGCATGTGTTTTAAATAGAGTGAATTATTGCAGGTTAGGAGGAATTCGGAAGGCCTTTTGACTTTGTCAGCCTCAGAATGAGCAGAGTGTGGGAGCTAGTAGAACTGCAGAGGTTTGCTCAAGTCCCGCTGAGGTGTTATCTTTAGTTTCCCTGTAAACAATGGAAGGAGGCTGTCATGTTGACATTTGTGACCTTTTAAATTAAGGCCTTGTCTCTGTGAAATGCAGAATGACCTTGCTAAACAGGCCTCTAAAAGGAAGGGTTTCTGGTTTCTCCACAAAATTAAAGAACTTAGGGGCATATTATCAAGGGGGTTTATCTCCGCTTTTTTGGCTTTAAAAGCCAAGAAAGCTGAGATAAAATTATCTCCCTATTACCTAGCTGTTGCTAACACCAGTTAGCGACAGCTAGTAGGAGATAGCGAACATCTTGGGCCCCACTTTGCATGTCAGTGATATTTATCACTAATGACATGCAAAGTGGGCGTGCCAAGATGTTAGCGACTGGAAACAGTCGCTAACCTCGCTATCTCCTATTACCAACTTTTGGAGATATTCGCGCTAAGCGCGAATATCTCCAAAAACTAACACCTGCCCTGAGCAGTTCTTAGCCATGTTATCCAATGGGAGGTGGATAACATGGCTAAGAGCATTAGCTCGGTAATGCATGAATATCTCTGACTTTTCAGCGATATTCATGCATTGCGGCCGTTTTTTATCGCATTTGCGATAAACCTTGGTAATACCAAGGTTTATCTGCGATAAAAATCGCCGCAGCTCAGCGGTAAACTTTTGTCTCTAACCAAGCAATAGCGATAATTATCGCTATTGCTTGGTAATATGCCCCTTAATTCTAAAGGGAAAATTTGAAAAAGGTTTCTTTGAAAGTCCCAACACATGCTAAATGCTCTGCAGAAATGATATATTTGTATCTCTGCCTCTAAAAAAAATAATGTCTGCTAGCTGCTTTTATTTGACCGAAAATGAAGCATTGCATTAAGTCTTAGACAGAAAATAAGACAAAGCTTTTTATTGAAATTTTGAAGGCTACATGCCTAAGTGAGAACGAATTGTGGCCCAAAGATAACATGGAGTGTCAGTGAAAGAATTTTACTTTTGGAAAGTTAAAATGGCTTAATGTTGCAAGGTGACTGACACGATGGTAACAGTTAAGTAATGGAAATTTACTTTTGTGTCTGTTCATGTGTATTATGTTTTGTCTTCTGATTAAACGTTATGATTGATGTCTGTTTGTTATGAGAAATGTCTCTCTTTTGTGTGTTGTGTATTTGTTTTTTTGCTTCTGCCCACAGATCATTCATGGATTGTTCTGGGTGATTTTAAGGCTGACAAGACACGTGAGTTTGGTTGGTTGAAATGAGATGTGCTTTCGCGTAACTCCTTTGGAAAGAAATGTCCATGCGTTTTTCATGTTTGTGTATTTGGTTCTATCATGAATTGTTCTTGCTGGTTCTGTGTGTCTGAAAGTTGTATTTGACAGCAGATATCCACTAATTGGTGATCTACTGTCAAAAAGGAGGGTAAGGATTTTAAACCTGACACGGTGTTATGCGTCACCGCTCATTTATATATGCTATTGTTTTGTCTATGCTTTTTGTGCTTGATATACAGCAAGTATATCTGATGGCTTGACATGTCTGTTTTGTGCGTTTTTTTTCATGTTTTTTGTTTTATGTTGCTGCTTATGATACTATTACAAGTTTACCTGTGTTGTGAAGGGATATACATGACGATATGTATCCTGCAAACAGTTGGGTAGATTTGCTTTGACACTAAATTTCACAGAAAGACAGACAACACTTCATCAGTGTATGTCAAATTTGGCTTTAATGGTATTTGAAGGAAAATAAAAAAAGAGATATACAGAATCAAAGTGTGTCACATGCTGTTAGTCACGTACTGCCCCTCCCCTTAAGGAACAGGCAGCCCTACATGTATGTATCCTGATTTGACGTAAGGATAAATTATAGATCTGTGACTTTCGCGCATGGTGACCTAATTTTTATATTACATTAGTCAGTTTTGTTCTGCTTCCTGAATAGTGTAAGGCCTTGTACCATAAAGGAAACAAGGTTTAATTTTTCCCTTAAGAAAGGAACTGGAACATTAGGTGAGATTACCGTATATGGTTTAGCGGCCAGCGGTAGAGCTAACATTCACTCAAGTAATTTCTTGTTCTTCCTATAGATTTTTCTTTCGGCACTTCTCCCCTGATTGATGTTGCATCGTCCCTAGTAATTGGGGATTTTAGCTGTGTCCTAGTCCCATTTTCCCTTTTCCATATTCCTTTCACCAGTTAGCCTTCTTTTATTATTATTATTATTGTATTAGGTTCACACTTCCAGATTACAGTAATGTACCAGAAACCCCTATATTATGTATAATTCCCTTTTGTATGACCAGACTGGTTTTTAAGAATTTTCTTTAGGCCTACTTCATGTCCCTGATAATCTGGATTATGCGATTTGTCTTTTGAGATGTTCTAGATAAGGAATTTAAGAACACCTAGACTTAATCATTGAGAGAAAAAATGTGTTTACCCCATTAGACGATGTCACTATGTGCGAGGACATCCATTTAGATAAAATTCTCATATAGTTATCTACCTTTAGATGGTAGAGGATATGCTCTCACATGGAAACCCAATTGAGGAAATTAGAGGCACTGTTTTGCTTATTGCCTTTGTCTTTGTATTCTATGAGAATGACAGTGTGTTCTAGACCAGAATTGTCTCATGGCGTATGGCCACTCCCTCGCAGATTACAGGCCACCTGCTTGCAATCCTCTTATTAAAAACAAACTGTTTTTGTACTAAATTGAAGGAAAATAACAAATGTGTCCCATTTCCTACGTCACTAGGTTCTGCGGGATTAAGTCATAATAACCTGCGGACCTTTGATGAAAAGCTAATTCCCATCAGTGACAGTCCCAGCACCCAGACAGTGATCGCCAGCGTGTCATCAGTGATATCTCCAACGTATTGTACTTGCTTCATCAGAAGGCGTTGAACATCAGAAAAGAAGGAGGAGCTGGTTTTGCCACAGAACCAGAGTTTCAGTGCAAAAGAGCGAAAGAGAAGGATTCCAGTTATTTTAAGTTTTAGTTTTTCACCTGTCATGTGCTGGTAACCTCTGACAGTAGGCAGTACATTGAGCCCCTTGGCCTGAGTTTTGGCCACACCCCCCCTTTCCTTTGCTCCAGCGGAAAGGCAGTGCACCAGAGGATCCAGGATTGGAAAAAGGCACTAAATTGTGGTACCTATGATTAAATGGAAGAGCAGCCCAAGCATCCTCTGACACTGAAAAGCGAGTGTTGGAGTCTGAAAGTGTTGCTGAGTATGAAAGCCTGTTGCGCTTTCCTGATTAATAGTACTTGGGTCTGCATGAGATGATCTATGCTTATGATCAATGGAGAGCACACTATCTGTAGTGCCTGCCACAGAGGAGAGATATTGGTGCACTGCCTTGAGACATTGAGACTGTCAAATAAGCTGCGAGTGTTTGCCAGGAGGGCACTCCAACGGATACTGAGAAGGACCATTTTCATGAAAGACCTGAATGAAGAGGCCCATGCGGAAGAAAACAACACAAGAGGACTTGATGAACAATAGAAGCCTGCCGGAGAGGCTTGGACGGACTCTGGGTATTTCCCGTGCGATTGCATAAAATGGGTGCTAGGAGACTAATTTTTGCTGTTTTGCTGGCATTGTTTTAAAGTAGTATTCTGTTTAGTAAAAGCAGAATAAAGTCCATTCTCTGTGGAAGAGTATCCCTTTTCATCTGAGAGCATTAATAAGGATCACCACTGTTTCACCTGAACATATAATAGGTTACTGAAATGCATAGGAGCCCTAAAAAATGTTACTAGATAATTTTAGGATTTGCTTTCTGCTTAGAGTTGTGAAACATTATAATTTTGTTTGTAATAGTGGTCATTACTTTCTCCTGTTGTCCATATGTTCTTAATAACATGTTTTCTAGTATTTTTAAGCATGACGTTGTCTTTTGGGGTTTGGATTGTTTTCACTACCCAATTGACTTCTGCACCCACCTCCCAACCTATGTCTTTTCCTACTACTACTTCTTTGCATTCTTTTCATATCTTACCTGAACACGAGCAGATTAGAAGGTCAGAATTTGTGAATAATTCCTTTGTACAGTTTCAGCATCAATACCAGTTAGTAATGAACACCACTAATTGTTGGGTGTGTGGTCTTATGCCACATACTACAGATAGAGGTATTCCCTATTTGGTTCTGTCATTTAGTTACAATGGGTCTGTATGGGCATATCAGACGATGTTTATTTATGCCAACAAAGTCTATCCCTTGCGTTCCATGAAAGATAACTCCAGTAATAATGCCTTAGTGAAGGGAATAACGGATAATATTGACATCGATTCAGATACAGACTGAGAGATTACCTATGTAAGGGCAAAAGGAGGGTCTGAGGTTCTGTGAATTCTGAACCCATGGGTTCCATTTTGTGTATGGCAGCCATTTTGTGGTTGCCCTCACATAGGCCATGATTGTGGCTGAAACTAGTCTTTTGAGGACATGTACACCTTAGCTCGAGTTCATGCTGACTCCTGTTTGACCTGAGTGAACTGACCCTGTTGCCTGAAGCT
This sequence comes from Lissotriton helveticus, assembly GCF_964261635.1. Classification (NCBI taxonomy): domain Eukaryota; kingdom Metazoa; phylum Chordata; class Amphibia; order Caudata; family Salamandridae; genus Lissotriton; species Lissotriton helveticus. The sequence goes on along the minus strand of NC_136058.1, from coordinate 274,778,005 downwards.
GACCTTGTTAAACCAGTTCCTGCCCTTTAGCTGATCAAGATTGAGGATCAAAGCACATGACATTGTAGAGTTTGGTATGCACACACACACCCCTTATCCTGCTTCTTATCTGTTTTCTGTTCCTTCTTTTATGGTCTGTTTATGATATGGGTTGTGGTCCTTTTATTGTGGGTTTGTCCCGGCTTGAGTAAGAAGGAATGTTAGGCATTTTTGCATGCTTCCAAAAGCTAGGACTGCCCCTTACTTGTATGCTGAAGCTTGTAACCCTAAGCATATAAAAGGCCTCTGTTTTCTGTATTCCTCAGACTACCCCATTCAGTTGCTACGGCTTCTGTGTGATGTGGCCTCACTTATTAAATTTAATAAAGATGTATTTTCATATTTTCAGCTTCTGTGCCAAGTTCTTTTTTTATTAGTAAGTATTCCCTGAGAATGAAGATTACAGTTCTTCATGTACGACCACATGGGTAACTTTGCGGTAGCCTCGCTGAAAAAAAACCCAGCGAACACGCAAAAATAAAAAATCCGCAAATGTGCACAAATTTGCAGATTTTGCGGACCGCGAATTTGCTTTCGCGCGAATTCACGTACCGCAAATTCGCAAATTTCACATACTTAGTCTTGGTACAGAAGGTGTGTTCATGTCTTTGATCTTGGCTAATCCAAGGCAAGATGTTTGTTGCACAGTGTCATTCAAAAACATTATTTGCTGTGGGATGATACAGGCTCTAAACAAAGCTTCTATCCCCTGCACTTGCCAATCTTTTGAACGCCAGACAGGTTTTCGTGTCAATTGTGTCTTTCCAAAAGTCAAACCCTTGTCTAGACAATGTTGCAATAAAGGCTGCAGAATAAATCTGTTTTGTATTAGTTAACACATTTTTCTGTCCTGTTATGTTTACATTCTTATAGTAAAAGTTTTCTGGATCAGATGTATTGTATCCTCAAAAATAAGGAAACTTATTTGCAAATGTTTTTGAACTACCCTTTGGTGGTGTAGGACAATGTTCGCATTGGTTAAACATAAACACATTTCTAGGTGTTGCAGATTTATGCAAGAAATGATGACCATAGTGGTTATAACAATAAAGCTGTTCGTAGTCTGGTAAACCCTTTAAGTTTTCATTGTTAGAGAGCGCACTAGGCCTTTATAGATCATACATCATGTTATTAACAGTCTCAATATCCCAATCATCAGAATAGGTACTAGAGGTAATAAAGTCACTTCAAGAAATTTTAAATAAGTGTAGAATCTTCAAAAGTTCATACGGGCCGAATATATCATAATCGGTTTTGTCCCAAACTATACCATCTTGTATAGGAACGGCTGTGATGTTCACTGCTGACAAGTCTCTTGCTTCACGATGGGATGATTTGTGTGGTTTTAAAAGTAAGTTCACATTTTTACTTTCAGTGTCCAATCGAATGTATCTGCCATTCACAAGCCGGCTAAGGTTCATTACTAAAGCTAGCCAAATCAGAAAGAAAAATATTCCAGAAATAATCCATAGTTCAATCCATGGTGAAAACAGATAAGTCTCTTTCAGAAAATGAAAAAAGTCTCGTACTTGTTCTTTGAAAGTTTTTTAGGCTGGCGTAGTTTCAGGCTCACTTGGATCCTCAGAAAACGTATCAAAGTTAATGAAGTAGCCAGAGCAGTTCGGTCAATTGTAGGTATTGTATCAGGATTCATTGAAATCGCTGGAACCAGTTGATCATGCATTACATTGGTGTAGGCAGGTGTGGCTGGACAAACTGTTACTTGAGTTTCAAGAGGGATGAGTTCCATAGCATGGTTGCTTAGTCCTTCATCTGTTACTGCTGAATTCTTGATGGTGATGAGTCTTTCAGTCTGAACCTCTTGGATAGTAGGGAGAGGAGTGCATTTGCTACTAGGTCAGAGTCCACTAAGCCTACTATTTAGTATTGCCCACATAGTGTGGTTTGATGAGGTCGATTGACACAAATCTTTTCTCCTTTCTTCCAGCAAGGGGAGGCAGAAGTACTGTCCTTGTTCCATGGATGGGTAGGACAGGAACTGGTTGTCTTTAAGAAGGCCCACATTCCTTCTTGTCTGCAATTTTCTCTCTGACTAGATCCCCAACTTTTGGGCTCCAGACAGATCTTGCTGGGGCAGCAGTTTTTTCCCCAGTGGTGGTTGGCTTCAGGAACACTTTGCTTTTTTTTTATCTTCGAGTTCATTTAGATCCTGTAAAACAGCCAAACGATCTTTGATATCAAAGGGTTCATTTTCTACCACTGTGCCTTTACATTCGAGACCAGGAACCCACATTCTTGTCCCAAATAGGGCCTCATATGGAGTGAACCCCCCTAGAGAACTTCTTGGAAAAATATGTAATGAGAGTTGGACCTCATATAGATGTTTGACCCACCCATCACCCGAACCTAATACTCTAGCTGTTATAGACTGCTTTATGTACCGGTTTTTCCTTTCCACAACAGAATTTCCCCCAGGACGAAACTGAGACGAGTACCACAATGCTACGCCCAAACTTGCCATGGCCTCTTTGTAAGCCTGAGAGCTAAACGCAGGACCCTAGTCAGAATGTAGTGTGCCAATTGGGTATGTGCCGGTAAAGACTCACAAATCTTTTATAACAGTTCGAGTGTCAGCCAAGCGCTGAGCCACATCCATAGGAACCTTGACTTAGTGTTTATGGGATTGAATTTGTCCAAAAGGACGCCTGTGCATAGATAGTCTAATGCTGCCTAACAATAGTGTCTCTACTGGGCAGGCTACTTCGTAGTCTGGTGTCTGATGATGTTCTGCACTACGCTGTCTATTACAGTTCCTGCAGTTATTGATGAAGATGTGAATCAGTGTATTCATACCAGGCCTCCAGTACATCTCTTTTTATGTTAATATTGTTTTAGAGATCCCCTGATGTAACAGACCCTCATCAAGATGTGCTTCATAAATCTAAGCTGCTCTACATTCCATGTTTGGAACTACCCTATCCTCCACTCCAGGTATTCGAGCAAAAGGAACGTTGTTCGCATCAATTATATAAGAGTACTTGTGTGGAAATTTTTTCGGTAAGGCTGCACCAATGCCTTTACTTGAAGTATTGACAGACAACAACATCTCACTGTCTATTCTTGTTTCTGAACGAGTGATCGCAGCAACGTGAACGCCATAACTCAGCGTGTGAATCATGTGAGCATTTTGAAGTTTGTTTCGCAACTGAACTACTTGTTCCCAGAGGGCCCGATTCACAGAACTAACTTAAGACAAAATCCTAAACTTACTACTTTTGGTATTCACAGAAATTAGGATTTTGTCTTAAGCCAGACTTAAGACAGACTTAAGACAGAATCCTAACTTAAGTCTGTCTTAAGTCTGTCTTAAGACTGTCTTAAGACAAAATCCTAACTTCTGTGAATACCAAAAGTACTAAGTTTAGAATTTTGTCTTAAATTAGTTCTGTGAATCAGGCCCCTAAATGTGTTCTGTGAATACCGAAAGTCTTAAAGTTAGGATTTTTCTCAATTTAGTAGTAGTAAATTTAGGACTACTAACTTTAGGACTCCTAAATACCTTCTGTGAATACCGAAAGTCTTAATATTTGGATTTTTCTCAACTTTACTACTACTAAACTGAGAAAAATCCTAATTTTAAGACTTTTGGTATTCACAGAAGGCATTTAGGAGTCCTAAAGTTAGGACTCCTAACTTTACTACTACTAAATTGAGAAAAATCCTAATTTTAAGACTTTCGGTATTCACAGAAGGCATTCAGGAGTCCTAAAGTTAGGAGTCCTAACTTTACTACTACTAAATTGAGAAAAATCCTAATTTTAAGACTTTCAGTATTCACAGAAGGCATTTAGGAGTCCTAAACTTAGGAGTCCTAACTTTACTACCACTAAAATGAGAAAAATCCTGATTTTAAGACTTTCGGTATTCACAGAAGGCATTTAGGAGTCCTAAAGTTAGGAGTCCTAACTTTACTACTACTAAATTGAGAAAAATCCTAATTTTAAGACTTTCGGTATTCACAGAAGGCATTTAAGAGTCCTAAAGTTAGGACTCCTAACTTCTGTGAATACCGAAATGAGTAAGTGCCTTCTGTGAATACCAAAATGAGTAAGTGCCTTCTGTGAATAGCAAAATGGTAGTAAGTTTCGGATTTTGTCTTAAGTTAGTTCTGTGAATCGGGCCCAAAGTGTTTTATGCTTTATTGTGCCTCCTTTTGCATCTTTGAATCCGTTTTGAAGCCAATTCTGTAAATATTCATTATATGACTGAACACAGTAAAAGAAATCGCACACTATAAGTGTGGGGAATTTGCGATCCGTATTTTCAAGTGCCAGTTTGAATGCTTGTAGTTCAGCTCGCTGAGCTGTACAATCACCTAGAGATTGAGGGGCATATTACCAAGCAATAGCGATAATTATCGCCGACCTGCGGTGATTTTTATCGCAGATAAACCTTGGTATTACCAAGGTTTATCGCAAATGCGATAAAAATCGGCCAAAATGCATGAATATCGCTGAAAAGTCAGCGATATTCAGGCATTACCGAGCTAATGCTCTTAGCCATGTTATCCATCTCCCATTGGATAACATGGCTAAGAACTGCTCAGGGCAGGTTTTAGCTTTTGGAGATATTCGCGCTTAGCGCGAATATCTCCAAAAATTTGTAATAGGAGATCGCGATGTTAGGGACTGTTTCCAGTCGCTAACATCTTGGCACGCCCACTTTGCATGTCATTAGTGATAAATTTCTCTGACATGCAAAGTGGGGCCCAAGATGGTCGCTATCTCCTACTAGCTGTCGCTAACTGGTGTTAGCGACAGCTAGGTGATAGGGAGATAATTTTATCTCCGCTTTCTTGGCCTTTGAAGCCAAAAAAGCGGAGATAAACGCCCTTGATAATATGCCCCTGACTTTTAGTGACCATAGGTCAGAAGATATCATCATGCATGCAACCTTCAACGATTGCGCACGCTGCACTGTAATCTTGCTTACTCTCTATAGCGGGTTGTGCTGATCCGTCAGTATAGATTTTAAATTCGTACTGATCAAGAGGCAGAATTTCAGTGGGCAGAGGACATTCATGTTCAAATTGCAGGAATGCTTGTGTTTTTAAATCAGGCTCGAAAACATATTCAACATCTGTTGCAGCAAGAGAATTAACCCATTGTATCCATTTAGGATGTAAAGCTTTTGCTTTTGGAATGCTTGCTCTTGTAACTGCCTCTAAGGCTGGTACTGGACTCACAGCAATAATGTGTTTTCCCTGAGCTAGAGCTCTTTCTTTTGCTCCAGCGATTTCAACTGCTGTCATGATTTTTTCTGTTGAAGTGAAGAGCATTTCTGCTTGTGTATACAAATGTGATTTGTATGCAATTGGTACTTTTTCACCTTCATTAAAAGTTAAATAGGTGAATCCGCATTGACCCAAAAATATTCGGATCACTAAATTGTGTGTATTTACGCGTGTTTGTAAGTGATTTGTTGCTAACATGTTAGCTTGAAGTGAACACAATATTTCTGTGTGCTCTTGTGTCCAATTTTTTATTGAAAAATCAGGTTTGATTAATTCGTAGAGAGGTTTAATCCTGTCTGCGTAACTTAGAATGTAAGGGCCCGATTCACAGAACTAACTTAAGACAAAATCCTAAACTTACTACCATTTTGATATTCACAGAAGGCACTTACTCATTTTGGTATTCACAGAAGGCACTTACTCATTTCGGTATTCACAGAAGTTAGGAGTCCTAACTTTAGGACTCCTAAATGCCTTCTGTGAATACCGAAAGTCTTAAAATCAGGATTGTTCTCATTTTAGTGGTAGTAAAGTTAGGACTCCTAAATGCCTTCTGTGAATACCGAAAGTCTTAAAATCAGGATTTTTCTCATTTTAGTGGTAGTAAAGTTATGACTCCTAACTTTAGGACTCCTAAAGGCCTTCTGTGAATACCGAAAGTCTTAAAATTAGGAATTTACTCAGTTTAGTAGTAGTAAAGTTAGGACTCCTAACTTTAGGACTCCTAAATGCCTTCTGTGAATACCGAAAGTCTTAAAATTAGGATTTTTCTCAATTTACTAGTAGTAAAGTTAGGACTCCTAACTTTAGGACTCCTAAACTGAGAAAAATCCTAATTTTAAGACTTTCGGTTTTCACAGAATGCATTTAGGAGTCCTAAAGTTAGGAGTCCTAACTTTTGTGAATACCGAAATGAGGAAGTGTCTTCTGTGAATACAAAAATGAGTAAGTGCCTTCTGTGAATACGAAAATGGTAGTAGGTTTAGGATTTTGTCTTAAGTTAGTTCTGTGTATCGGGCCCTAAGTTCTTCCAAAATTTAGGAAACCTAGAATCGACTGTTAATTTTTCAGTGTTTTTGGAGGTGGGCAACTCTGGATTTTTTAAAGGTGAATTTATAGCCCTCAGAGGTGAAGGCCAGTATAATGGTACTCATCCTGTTCAAGTGCCTATCCAGGTAATCGTCTGTTAGATATCATCGACATAAGACAATGCCTCATCATCATAAATTTGTAGTAGCTCTGTTACTCTTGAAGAGAATATTGCAGGGCTGTACGTGAACCCTTGCGGGTGTCGACAACATTGATGCTATGTTCCCATTATTGAGAAAGCTGTTAAGTACCTGCTTTAAGGTGCTACGTTTTGACAAAAGAAACCATTTGAAATGTCTAATGTGGTTTTATATATTTTTTCACAATGTTATTCATTAATGCTATATAATGTGCATTTTGAACTGCAAATATTTTGGAACAAGTGATCAAGTGTCTGTAATCCAAACTTAGACGATATGTATTGTCTGGTTTGGATACAGGAAACAAAGGATTGTTCATTGAGGAGGTGCATGTTTCAATCACCCCTTGGTATTCAAGTTAATCTAAGATCTCCCTGACCTGTTTTTCAGCTGCTTGCTTTATTGGGTACTGCCTTTGTGCAGTAGGTTTATTTTTTAACTGTATTTGTGGTAAAGTGAGTCCTCATCCCATCCTACATGATATTTGTATAATGCTGGGGCGTGGGCAACTGCCCATTTTCTGGCATAAGTATATTTGAGGTGAATTGGAATATGGTTGGAGAAGGCTGGCATAATGATGTCCTCGCCATGTGGGCATTCCCTGACAAGTTCTGGTGGCCAGTCCTGTTCTGCTAGAAGTATATCATAACCCCTTGAAGGTTTCTCCCAAAAGAGTGCTTTCACTTTTCTTGGTATGTCTCCCTCCATCCGGAGTGTTATTTCCTATAACTTTTGTGGAGTACTAACCCTGGTGTCTACAGTCTCTACTGTTATGTACTCATTCAAGTCCACTATCTCCAGAAGTTCCTTCAGGTACTTGTGAGCTATTGTTACTTCTGCTGCACGGTCCAGCATTGTCTGAGCCCATTCTCCATTCTTGAGTTGTGTTCTCAGTAATCTCTGCATGTCTGATCTTCAGACCTGCTACCTTTCTCTTGGTGAATTGAGGTTTTGATTTGTTTTTCTGAACGTGTTGATCGCCTTTGAACTTTACGTGTTCTTCTTTGTGATCTGATGGTCCTCTTCTTATGGATGGTACGAGGACCGTGTATCAGTATCCTGATACCTTTCAGGTTTTCTTAAATTATCCCTATTCCTGAGGTTATACCTCCTTTCAGAGGGCTCCTTTTGAGGAGACCTACCTCGGGATTCAGAACGTTTCTGTTTTGAATTTTGTTTATTAGTTTTCCACTATTTTTAGAAGATGCAGGATTTTGTTTAATAGAGTCCTTTTCAGGACCTTAAGACAGTTGTGGCTTCAAAGGTTTTCCACCCAAACTGTCTCTGCCTAATTCTGCATAAGATTTTTCTATTATTCTGGGTGGGTAGTTCATGTTGATGTTCTGATACATCAAATTCCCTTAAGCGTTGGCGGATCGCCACTGATGCTGCCTCCCCTTTAATATTAGATAATATTATTGTTGAGACCTGGTCGAAATTTTTCAGTAATTTCACACCTAAATTCAGAGCAGGCTCTACCCCGTATTCGTTTTGAATTTGTTTCAGGACTTCTGGTATTACTGCGATTAACGGAACAGTGTGTGGTTCAGTATAGATGGCTGCAAAGACTGTGCCCCAAGTGGTGCAGTCTTCCAGTTGTGGTGTGATCCCCATTGGTAAACAGATTGTTAGGATTCTGTGTTTCTCATAAGGGCTAGTATTAGGAAATACTGCTTTAATTTGAGTAATTTTTTGAGTTATCCAGAATGGAATTTGTGCACGTTTTGTGGGCATTTTACCCATGACTGCGTGTAAAGTCTGTGGAGTAATTTTTAGAATATTACCCTGTTGAGGGGTTTGATTTGGAATGGTCATTGGTGGTTGGACTTGTGGGACACCCCCGCGCCGCACGGCCACCAGCTGCTGCGTGTGCCCCTTGCCTGCCTTGTGCCTCGCTGCTGCCTCGTTTGCCGGTTGCCGGCTGCCGCCGCTGCGGTTGTTTTTGCCCTTTGTTTTGACGATAATTTGTGCCTGCTTTGTTTTACTCTGATTTTGCCCTTGTTTTTTAGATTATTTGTGCCTGTTTTGTTTTAATTTCATTTTCCCCGTGTTTTGCTGTTCCTTCCTTGTTGGCCGCCTACCTCGCCGCCCTCCGCCCTCCCTTCCCGCCAACGCCGCTTTTCCCCGCCCTTTTTCTATTCTGTACCCTCCCCGCTCCCGCCTCCCAGCTGCTCCGCCCACCCGCGCACTTGGCCTTAAATGGCGACCGTGCGACGCAGGTGAGTGTGACCCACTTGTGGGACACCCCCGCGCCGCACGGCCACCAGCTGCTGCGTGTGCCCCTTGCCTGCCTTGTGCCTCGCTGCTGCCTCGTTTGCCGGTTGCCGGCTGCCGCCGCTGCGGTTGTTTTTGCCCTTTGTTTTGACGATAATTTGTGCCTGCTTTGTTTTACTCTGATTTTGCCCTTGTTTTTTAGATTATTTGTGCCTGTTTTGTTTTAATTTCATTTTCCCCGTGTTTTGCTGTTCCTTCCTTGTTGGCCGCCTACCTCGCCGCCCTCCGCCCTCCCTTCCCGCCAACGCCGCTTTTCCCCGCCCTTTTTCTATTCTGTACCCTCCCCGCTCCCGCCTCCCAGCTGCTCCGCCCACCCGCGCACTTGGCCTTAAATGGCGACCGTGCGACGCAGGTGAGTGTGACCCACTTGTGGGACACCCCCGCGCCGCACGGCCACCAGCTGCTGCGTGTGCCCCTTGCCTGCCTTGTGCCTCGCTGCTGCCTCGTTTGCCGGTTGCCGGCTACCGCCGCTGCGGTTGTTTTTGCCCTTTGTTTTGACGATAATTTGTGCCTGCTTTGTTTTACTCTGATTTTGCCCTTGTTTTTTAGATTATTTGTGCCTGTTTTGTTTTAATTTCATTTTCCCCGTGTTTTGCTGTTCCTTCCTTGTTGGCCGCCTACCTCGCCGCCCTCCGCCCTCCCTTCCCGCCAACGCCGCTTTTCCCCGCCCTTTTTCTATTCTGTACCCTCCCCGCTCCCGCCTCCCAGCTGCTCCGCCCACCCGCGCACTTGGCCTTAAATGGCGACCGTGCGACGCAGGTGAGTGTGACCCACTTGTGGGACACCCCCGTGCCGCACGGCCACCAGCTGCTGCGTGTGCCCCTTGCCTGCCTTGTGCCTCGCTGCTGCCTCGTTTGCCGGTTGCCGGCTGCCGCCGCTGCGGTTGTTTTTGCCCTTTGTTTTGACGATAATTTGTGCCTGCTTTGTTTTACTCTGATTTTGCCCTTGTTTTTTAGATTATTTGTGCCTGTTTTGTTTTAATTTCATTTTCCCCGTGTTTTGCTGTTCCTTCCTTGTTGGCCGCCTACCTCGCCGCCCTCCGCCCTCCCTTCCCGCCAACGCCGCTTTTCCCCGCCCTTTTTCTATTCTGTACCCTCCCCGCTCCCGCCTCCCAGCTGCTCCGCCCACCCGCGCACTTCGCCTTAAATGGCGACCGTGCGAACGCGCAGCGTTGACGCGCAGCGGGCGCGCCGATTGTGCGCCGAAGGCGCGCCAAAGGTAAGCCCGTCTGCGCCCGTCCGCGCCTGGACCGCGCCCAGGGCCAGGACCCCTGGCCCACGAAGATCCCGACCGACCCGCCTGACGTACTCCGCCGCCACCCTCGCCGCTCTCAACACCGGCCGACTCCCAGAATGCCATCAAGCCACTCCACGACGCACCCACGGTCCTTTCAGCTGCCACGCCTGCAAGTTCACCTGCATCCGGACCTGCCTCGCACCAGCACCCGCCAAGTCGACCTCCAGCAGCACCCACCTCAAGTGCATCCTGCTCAACACCCGCTCCGTCCACAGACACGCCATCGAACTCTGGAAATTCCTAGACGCCACAGCCCCTGACGTTGCCTTCCTCACGGAGACCTGGATGAACGCCTCTTCAGCTCCTGACATCGCCATCGCTATCCCAGAGGGCTACAAGATCGTCCGGAGGGACCGAAACGCCAACCAGATGGGAGGAGGCATCGCCATCATCCACAGGAGCACCATCCGTCTCACGACCAGCACCGACAACACCCTGACCAGCGCCGAACACCTGCATTTCCAGATCCACACCAACCCGAACACCACCCTCAGAGGCACTCTGATCTACCGACCCCCTGGTCCATGCACGCAATTCAGCGAGGACATCGCCGACTTCGTCAGCCCGCATGCCCTCCCCTCCGCTGACTACATCCTCCTGGGAGACCTCAACTTCCATCTGGAAAACAACAACGACCGCAACACCAGCACCCTGCTCGACAACCTCGCCAACCTGGGACTCAAGCAACTGGTGTCCACCCCCACCCACCGCGCCGGACACACACTCGACGCCGTCTTCTCATCCAGCACAGACATCGACTTCAGCCACGCCACAGAGCTTCAATGGACGGACCACAGCTGTGTCCACTTCACCTTCAAGAGAACGACGACCCACCAACACCAGCAACAGGCCGCCCGCAGAAGCTGGAACAAGATCACAGCAGTCCAGCTCGCCACCTCCCTGAGCCAGCACCCTCCTGCCAGCTCAGCGAACCCCAGCTAGGCCGCCGACAACCTCACGAAGTGGATCAGCAACTGCGCGGACGAACTCGCCCCTCTGAGGACCCCGCCTAGCAGACCCGGCAGCAAGAAGGCCCCATGGTTCACCGACGAACTCAAGAGCTCCAAGAAGAACTGCCGAGCCCTCGAGAAAGTCTGGAAAAGGGAACCGACACCGGACAACAGGACCTCCTACAAACTTGCCACCCGGAAACACCACCAGCTGATCCGCGCCGCCAAGAAAACAGCATTTAAGGACCGGTTGGACAACAACGCACACAACTGCAAGGAACTCTTCAACATCGTGAAAGAGCTTTCCAACCCCAGCGCAGGAAACAACGACGTCACCCCATCGCAAGACCTCTGCAACTCCCTCGCTTCATACTTCCACAACAAGATCACGGACATACACAGCAGCTTCAACAACCAACCAACGCACACCATGACCGAACAACCACCCCCCACCACCACCCTCCACGCCTGGACCCCGATCAGCACCGAAGACACCATCCGCACGATGAACTCCATCCACTCCGGATCACCGACCGACCCCTGCCCTCACCACGTCTTCAACAAGGCCGACGCTGTCATCGCACCCCACCTGCGAGACATCATCAACACATACTTCGACACCACCATCTTCCCTGAGAGCTGGAAACACGCCGAACTCAGCGCTCTACTCAAGAAACCAACAGCAGACCCCACCGACCTCAAGAATTACCGCCCCATCTCGCTTCTCCCGTTTCCAGCCAAAGTCATCGAGAAGACCGTCAACAAGCAGATGGCCGCCTTCCTCGAGACGAACGGATCCCTCGACCCCTCACAGTCCGGCTTCCGAGCCAACCACAGCACCGAGACCGCCCTCATCGCCGCCACCGATGACATCCGAGCCCTGATGGACAATGGAGAAACAGCGGCCCTCATCCTCCTAGACCTCTCCGCGGCATTCGACACTGTCTGCCACCGCACCCTAGTGCAGCGCCTCAGCGACGTCGGAATTCAGGAGAAGGCACTGGAATGGATCATCTCCTTCCTCGACGGAAGAACACAGAGAGTCCGCCTACCACCGTACAAGTCAGAGGCCTCCGAAGTCATCTGCGGCGTCCCCCAAGGATCATCTCTGAGCCCCACCCTCTTCAACGTCTACATGAGCCCCCTCGCGGCCATCGTACGCAAACACAATCTCAGCATAATCTCCTACGCCGACGACACCCAGCTGATCCTCTCCCTGACCAACGACCCCGCCGCCGCCAGAGCCAACCTGCACGAAGGGATGAAAGAGGTAGCCGAGTGGATGACGATCAGCCGCCTGAAACTGAACTCGGACAAGACGGAGGTCCTCATCCTGGGCTCCTCACCCTCCGCCTGGGACGACTCCTGGTGGCCCCCCGCCCTGGGCACCGCACCCAAACCGACAGACCATGCACGCAACCTGGGCTTCATCCTGGACTCCTCCCTCTCCATGACCAGGCAAGTAAACAACGTCTCCTCGGCGTGCTTCAACATCCTACGCATGCTACGGAAGATCTTCTGGTGGATCCCCACCGAGACCAGGAAGACCGTCACCCAGGCCCTCGTCACCAGCCGTCTGGACTACGGCAACGCCCTATACGCCGGTACCACCGCCAAGCTCCAGAAGAGACTCCAGCGGATCCAGAACGCCTCAGCCAGACTCATCCTCGACATCCCACGAACCAGCCACATCTCCGGACATCTGAGAGACCTTCACTGGCTCCCCGTCAACAAAAGAATCACCTTCCGCCTCCTCACCCACGCACACAAAGCCCTACACGACCAAGGCCCGAGCTACCTCAACAGCCGAGTCAACTTCTACGCTCCCAAACGCCACCTCCGATCAGCCAACCACGCCCTCGCCGCCGTCCCCCGCATCCGAAGAGCGACTACAGGAGGAAGGTCCTTCTCCTACCTGGCCGCCAAGACCTGGAACTCCCTCCCGACCGACCTGCGCCTGACCCAAGACCACCTCTCCTTCAGGAAGAAGCTGAAGACCTGGCTGTTCGAGCAGTAGCGGCACCCCCTCCCCCCCCCAGCGCCTTGAGACCCTACGGGTATGTAGCGCGCTTTATAAGTGTCACTGATTGATTGATTGATTGATTGATTGATTGATTGGACTGTGAAAGTCCGCATGACATATTGGACTAATTGTCTGTAAATTTTTATGAACTCTTTTAGTTGAGTAAGTAATTAATCGTCTCACATATCTTCGATGTCAGGATGAGGTGTGTAGCCGGCTAAAATCGGTCATGTTGCTCCTGGTCTACCTAATGGACCAAGCCTGGTAATGTTTTTGTGATGTTTTAGGGCGCCTTTAAACCATAGATTATGCTCCTGGTCTGTGAGTGGAATTTTAATATCCTCGAAAGGGATATACTCCTCAGGTGGATCATCTTCTTTAAAGAAGTGAAACATTTTTGTTATTGGATTTGATTCTGGGAATACAATCCATGATTAGAATACCTCTGTCTGAAATGATTTGTGTGCCTCTATCACACAAGGTGTTTGGCCGTGTTGTATAAGTTTTAGAGTATCGCATCCTCATCGGTTTCATTAGAATTTACAGCGAGATGTAATGCTTCGTCGACTGGAGCAGCCTCAGCATTATCCCCGAAATTGGACATTGTTTTTTGAAAAATGTAGAACAAGTTTCAAGGAAACAAAGATAAGGTGCACAATATTTTGGAACACTGTATCCTTCAAAGTTGAACAAACCAAACAGCTAATATAGGATTTGTGTCCTATTCAGTTTTGCTGGATATTAACTCTACCCACTTCAGAGGTCTATGGAGTATGTGAGTAGGGGTCTCTGATAAAAGCACGACAGAGTTACTCAGTAACTAGCATTAAATTACTGCCTTACCAAATCGTTGGGCTCCATGTAGTGTAGTTCCTATTTCCCTATAGGCTCTGCACATTGGAATAATGTACACTGTAGGTTTGGCATAGGACTGAGGTCAGTATGCCCCTATTGAGTATATTAAACCTAATTACTTTGTGTGCCAGCTAACTCAGAGGCCACTAGAAACTCCTTGTAAACAAGAAGGGAGTAGTTTCTGGCAACCGCATAAACATGACATCTTTGTTTCCCTTTAGAATCGGAACACTCTCGGAATCGTGGAAACAATAGATAACCGTTTCACTCAGGTAATAGTGCATGCTTAGTTTCTTCAGAGTTACACAGAAAGAATAGATGGGCGTTTCAATAAAAATATTTCTTGAACAGTCTTATTTCTCATGTAAGAGATATGTGCTGTTACAATCATAAGACAGTATGCGAGATATATTATGTACAGCGTAAGCAGTAGAAAGAAATAATACTGCAATAGCATTGTCCTTAGCTATGACACATATTCATATACATATACATACATAACACAGGCTAAAAAGTGGATACTCGTCTGTTGCTTCTAACTAGTTCTACCCCAGAATACCTAACCTAAGTGTAGTATGAGTAAGAAGTAGGTGCTGTGTTCTATAGTATGGTATGCTATAGTTTGGTATGCCAATAGTCCTTCTAGGTTCTAGTTAGCTCCATACCTTAGAATGAGAGGGGTTGGAATATATTTCCTGGTTTTGAACTCTAACACCCCGCGAAGGGAGTCACAACACTGGAAGCTGGATTCTCTGCGAGCAGGGATGACAGCGTCTTGTCAGTGTGTAAGGCCGGGACACAGGCTCCTCTAAGTTGAGGTCTCCTCCTTACCTGCCATAGCAAGTCATGCAGCCGTGCTTTGTCATGGCAAGGGAAGGTATATTTATACCTGGTAGGTGGCTAGGAATGTTAGCATTGACGTAGAGTCGGGCGGAGGAAGACGTCAGGAATGAACCCTTAGGGTATAGCGGTTCATGCATAATAAATGAGTCCTTGGAGAGATCAATAATCCTGGGCTAGGGAACCTCCCAACAGCTTAAGGGTCTGGTTTCTAAGAACTCGTTGTGACGTTGGGGTGGTCAGATGTAGGTGACCCTGCCTGTATTTGGATAGCATGGCTAATGCCTAAATAAGGACTGGGATCTTATGCCTATATAAGGCCAATGTGAATTGTGCCTATATAAGGACATGTATCAGGAAAACCTATATACGGACACCTAAAGCAGAATACAACAGCTTGTTGCAATCAATGCTGTGAATGCCTGTGTGCAACCAGCTGACAGCTTGTTCCAAGCATCTTGCCACTGGCACAATTTGTCCTACTGTTGATTGAATTAGTCATATTGAGTAAAAGAAGAGTAACTTACAAGGACAGAAAGGCAGTTTACAAGCCATGAGAGGTAGCTTTGAGGAAGCACATGAGAAAAACAAAGAAGCATATGCCATGCTTGCTGTTGTTATGAAAGAGGAACAAGGTTGTGCTCTGAAATGTGCCAACCTTTGCTTCACAAAGCATTGGCAGGCTTACAGATGAGATAAAAAGATATGTGTGGGCAGATTATTAGCACCTGAAAATTAATGGCGTCAAAGCGTTTACTAGCTAGTAGTTTATAGCGCTATACGAGCTGGAGGGGTTGCCTGTACATTGCTATGTATTTGTTTGACATTTGTAGTAACAACAGTCATTATGATATAAATTGTGCAAATTACTATAAATACATTTTTAGTTGCTACACTCCGGAGCCTAGAGAGTGCTTCCTAGTGTGATAAAAGTTTATTTTATTTCTCGCCACACCAAAAAAAAAGAAAAAGAAAAAGAATAAATAAAGCCTAAAAGTGAAGCAGACTCCACACTCTAATAACCTCCAGCAAAGGGTTCATGGAGGACTGAAGTCCACATGATGTTCTATGTGCTGCAGGGCAGGTCTGAGTTATATTCACAATGGTGGTCACTTGGCAGAAGTTTAGTGCCTCATGGTGACTCTTAGTGGAGCTTGGGACAGTAGAGTCCTCTGGCTCTGAGCAGGGCCCCCTAGGTTTACCCTCAGATATGCCCCTGCTAGGAAGCTGTATGGATTGTCTCCACACTACATTATCACAAGGATAGCATGAAGGAGAAGAGGGGGATGGCCCATGTGTCCTCTTTGGGCAGCACTCATTCTCCATCTCATAAACTGTGTTCATACTATATGATAATATTTACGAGGGCTTTTGTGACCGTGACGGACTAAGGCACAGACTTCCAATGGATTAGGGGTCCTGCAAGCAATTGCCAAAACAAAAAATGTAGAGGAGCTTCTGGAGACATGACCGAAAAAGTTAAGCTGAGCAAGTTGTTGTTTTTTTTCTGACAAGAATCAATTGGCAAGAAGGAGTAATTTTAGGGGTGGGTGGAGCTAGTGAAGATTCACTCCGCGGAATTCCACGGAGTTACAAACAAATGCTGCGAGATTCTGCACAATTCCACCACGGGACGAAAAATATGCAGCCTATGCCTCAATTTAGAGCAGGTAGAGCGAGCAGCTCTAAAATCAACTTGAACAACACAATGAGTTTGACAAGAGCACGTGGCCTTCTGAGTCAATTTTGATGCCGCTTGAATAGAAAATCTCTGCGAGCAGCAGCCAATCTAGTTGAATGTCAGCCCTCTGACAGTGACCCCTTTGGAATGCTGGCGAATGTCAGTGTTAGGAAATTGCATTAGGGGAGGCCAAATCTCACTCGCAAGCTCACATACTATGGAGTCTTGCAGGAGAAAAATTCTGCCATGTGGCAATTGGCGGAATTTGGCCAGAACTCCAAAGATAAAGGTAAAGAGTAACATGGAGCATCCAAAATTCGGCCATTTCTGCGGGCTGAATGGAACAATCCGCCCACCTCTATTTACAATATTCATGGCTATATCACCATGTATTGTGTTTCATTTTTTTACTCACATTTAAACACATTTCTTCCCAACTTTTCCTGTACACATTCCATAACTATTCCATGGATTGATGTGATTTTCTGCTCTTTCCACATAGTTATGCCAGGTCCAATTGAGTGTAATTTTGATGCTCATTTAAGTTCACTAAATAGATATCCCAAACTAATTGCCATTCCATAAAGAACTACTTTGTCTGTGTGCACCACAATTGCCTTTTTAAAATACCCAGTGTGAAAACAACATTAGACTGTAAAGCACTTGTCGCTTGTTTGGCCACTACTATTTAATTTCTTCCCATAGCTTAATGTGTACATTGTAACAAAGATGACCATACCATAGTGTAGAATGACAGGCTATACCATACTGTACAATGACAGACCATAACAGACGATTGAAACAGAGACCATATCTTGCACACACTATACAATGACTAGCCATACCATATTGCACAATATAATGACAGACTATACCATACCACACCATACCTTACAATGCCATACCATAAAATAATAGGTCAAAGCATAGCATACAATACAATGACAGGTCATAGCATACTAATACCATACCATACCATATCATACCAGAACATCCCATGACAGGCCATCCATACCAGAACATACCTTACTATACAATGACAGACCATACAATATCATAGTAAACAATACCAGGCCATACTATTTG
The DNA here is from genome assembly GCF_964261635.1 of Lissotriton helveticus. NCBI lineage: Eukaryota > Metazoa > Chordata > Amphibia > Caudata > Salamandridae > Lissotriton > Lissotriton helveticus. The sequence goes on along the minus strand of NC_136058.1, from coordinate 274,760,478 downwards.
ATACCTCACCATACCATTCCAAGCCTAAGTTATGATATAATCATAACTTGTGCCTTGAAGTAAACATACATTTCCCCTTCGCTATGCACTGCTAATTACCTCCCATATTACATCACTTATGACATGTCCATTGATACCATCACTGACTGCAACATATGAAATGACATAATTGATAACAACAATGTGGATGGCAGGGGCATGACTATAGTTACTTTAGGGCACAAGTTACAGTTCCTTGAGATAACTGTGACCAACCACTCGTGGGCAGCTAACACTACACTGCGCACGGCCTTTGCCTGTGCGCAGCATGGAGCTGGCCGCACCACGAATAATTCCTTGCTGGCAGCCACCCCACAATGTGGAGGTGGCCCTGGGCCAGGCACTACCACCATCCCAACCCCTGCTGATGCCCAACCCCCTCCCACTGCACACATGCCATGCACAGCTGGGGTTGATTGTTGTGTCTGACACCTAAACTCCAGCAGACACACAAGGCTGAATATAAGGGGTAGTATTTTAAGTAAGGCAAAGCTACAGACTTTGGGTCAGAAGAACACTAAAATATAAAAAAAATGGGCCTATTGGTTTCATGAAGGGATCAGGATATCAGCATATATAAAGCACACGTATTGTCTTTGTCAGAAAAGGACCAATAATTATAATAAAATGCATGTTTCATTAATTCACACAGTTCAATGTTTACTAAAATTGATTATCTATCAAAATCAAAGTAGGACTAGCTAGGTTTAGAGGAGAAAAAAGGGACTCAATGAAGTACGTATGCCGGCAAACCAGTTGGTTTGTTCAAGAAGCCCTCACCCACCAACCTAGTTGGTGGCATGCTTCATCATCGGGCCCACCACAGTGACACCGAATGTGTCCCGGGTGTGCTTCAACGCCAGTTTACTGCGGAGCTGGTATATTCGCTGAGTGTGCAGTGTAGTGAGTGAGAAGGTGAAAATTAAAAAACCATACAGTGGGTCCCAGTACCCGAGGGTAATGAAATACTTTAATTTACTGGGCTCCTGTTGGTTATTTTAAAAGGCAGACGGACGTATTGGAGTATGGATTATGACCTCCAGCGTCCTGTGTGGTCTACATGTTTCAGCCTGGCCTTTTTTAATTTGAAACAGGCTTTCCTCAGGACCAAGTGAGTATGTCAATAAAGTGCAATTTAAATAAATAAACTAAATTATAGTGGTTGTGTTGTTTTTGGCTAAGTGTAGCACTCTCTAAGGTGCTATATTATTATTATTATTATTAAATTACACTTGTATAGCGCTCTCTACCCGGAGGCCTCGTAGCGCTTATGACTGAAACTTTATTAGCGCGGGCTCAGGGCAGATCAGCATGACTTCCCATACAAGTGTGTTTTCAGGGCTTTCCTGAAGGAAAGATGATTAGCAGTGTCCCGGAGGGGTAAAGGAAGGGTGTTCCAGAACTTGGCCGCAGTGTATGAAAAAGAGCGGCCGCCCCAGCGGGTTTTCCTAACTCCGATGGAGGTGGCCAACTGGAGGGAACCAGAGCGGAGGGAGCGCGAGGGGACATAGGGAGTGACCAAGGTCTGTAGGATTGCGGGGCCAGTGTGATGAAAGGCCTTGTGTAGGATACACATCGCCTTGAACTGTACTCTCGCTGCAATAGGGAGCCAGTGGAGTTCTCTTAAGGCATTCCTAGCTGACTGCCAGCGAGGAAGATTGTAGAGTAGACGGGCCGCACTGTTTTGGGTGACTTGGAGCTTTTGGATGACAAAGGCGGGGGCTCCCATAAAAAGAGCGTTCCCATAGTCCAGGCGCGATAGTATAAGGGCCTGGACCAGGATCCTCCTAGCCTGGAATGGAAGCAGGGGGAGCACCTTCCGCAGCATCCTCATCAACCCGAAACAGGTGGCTGCAATCTTGGTGGCTTGTACCGAAAAGTTCAAGGCTGAGTCGAACCAAATCCCCAAACTTTTTATCTGGGGCTTAGGAGTGGGGGGCGCACCCAGACATGGTGGCCAGATGGATGCAAAAGCGAGGGGGGAGGAGTTACCCAGCAGGATGACATCCGTCTTCTCCCCATTAAGTTTTAAACAGGAAGATTGCATCCATCTGGCGACCGCCTCCAGACAGGGGCCTAAGGTGTGGGACGATCCCTCCACGTGGTCTAAGGAGACCACCAGTTGGGTATCGTCCGCGTAGGTGACAATACGCACACCGAAGGGTTGGACTATCCTGTCTAGAGGCTTCATGTAGGCATTAAACAGGGTGGGGCTCAGGGAGGAGCCCTGAGGAACCCCACACCTGAGTGGATGTTTAAGGGATACTGCATCACCCTCAAAAACCTGGAAGAACCGGTCGGCCAGGAAAGACGTCAGCCATTCCAGGGCCGCGCCCGACACGCCCATGTCCGTCAGTCGTTGCAACAACGTGACATGGTTGACCGTGTCGAACGCGGCGCTCAGGTCCAACAGGATAATGGCGACTCTCCCACCCTGGTCCAACAAAGCTCTTGCTTCTTCCGTGACCGCTAGAAGAGCAGTTTCTGTCCCATGTGACGGACGAAACCCTGTCTGAGAAGCATGCAGGAGATTATTTGACTCCAGGTAGTTCGTCAAGGTGTTGTTTACGTGCCTCTCAAGCAGTTTGCTCATCCAGGGGAGCAAGGAAATAGGACGATAATTTGCGAGGTTGTTTTGATCAAGATTGGGCTTTTTCAGCAACGCCCTCACCATCGCGCACTTCCATGACGGGGGGACAGAATTAGAGGAGATGGAAGTGTTAAGAACGTCCAATATGATAGGGCGGATCAAGTCCATAGCCAGTTTGAGGGTTTGTGGGGGTACTGGGTCATTGGGGGATCCAGAGGTGACTTTAGCAGTCAATTTATCTAGTGCTGGGACATCCAAGAGTGGAATAGTGTCTAGCCTACAGGAATCCAAGATGTCAGGAGTTGGGGAGGTACAGGGTTCCAAATCATTACTGGTATCCCTAAATGAAGAGTAAATGGTTAGAATTTTTTGGGAGAAAAAATTGGCCAGGTCGTCACAGCGGTTTTGAGCACCATCAATGTTGGGGCGTTCGGTAGGAGGGGAAATAAGGGATTTCACAATCTTAAAAATTTCCCTGGGAGCATTGGCGGCTGCATGAATTTTACTACCATAGAAGGAGGTTTGTGCCGCCTTTAACTCTTGTTTGTAGAGCCTGATATTGGCTCTATATTCATTCTTCCTAGTTTGGGAGTAATCCTGTCTCCATGCTCTCTCATATTTACGGCATGCTACTTTCATAGTCTTGAGTGCGGGTGTGTACCATGGGGCAGCTTTTGTTTTTTTTGTAAAATTATTGTTTTGAACAGGAAGGACCTCGTCAAGTGAAGAGGTGATCCAGCCATCAAAATTGTTGGCTGCTGTGTTGGCATGCAGCACCTTTCTAGGGGGGTCTCTAGCCAAGGCAGCTTCCATGCAGGAAGGGAAAGAGAGGACCATTTCCTGGCTTGGTGTTTGGCGAAGCAATGGGTGGAGGGAAGGGTGTTTGTACGCCAAATAAAAGGTATCACAAAATGATCCGTCCAAGGTAAAGGGATGGAGGGCTCCACTGTGATGTCGTTGATATTGCTAAAAACATGGTCGAGAAGATGACCTCTGTTGTGTGTTGCATAAAAGCCCTTTTGATAGAGGTCCAGCGCTTGAAGGTTAGCACGGAGAGAGTTAGCTGCAGTGTTGAGAGGATCATCAAGGTGCAAGTTGAGATCCCCCAACAGAGTAAAATTAGGTGAAGATAAAACGATACTTGCAGCAAGCTCAGTAATTTTAGTAATAAAATTGTTAAGAGCGCCGGGAGGGCGATAGATAAGAATGCCGGAAAAGGTGGTGGTGGGGGAGAGTTCTAGGGAAAATTGGAAACTTTCACAGGACGGAGATGTGGTGGGAGTGATTCGGCACTTATAACTATCCCGATAAACAATAGCCAGACCCCCACCTCTCCCAATCTGGCGGTCCAGTCTCTTAAGCGTAAATCCCTGTGGAATGGCTCCGACAATGGCCGGATCACTGTCTGCCTGGAGCCATGTTTCCGTTAGGTAAGAGGGGGATTCCCTCTCGCTTTGCTACACGTAACATATAGGGGACATAGACAGACGTACAAGGTAGAGTCATGTTAGCATTATATGGCAAGTTACGCATCATTCAGCCGACTTGTAAGGTGAGTGATCGAACTATGTTTTGACTAGGGTGTGGTCGTGTCAGTGACAAGACCTGCGTGGGTTTTATCTAGAAACCGATTGCAGTGGTGAGCTAGGACAGTGGATTTTTGCATGGTGAGGAGCAGGTAAGTAAATAAAAGAACATTATCCTCACACAGGCTATTTGCTGTACAAAGCTTCCTTGGGTCACCTGGCAGAGAGAGAGACCCTGAAAGAAGGTAGTGACAGTGATGAATTGTATCCGACCTGCAGGTAAAAAGATATCGACAGCTTACCCCAGTAGTTGCTGTAGTGCGTGGTCGATTTACTCACAGGATTGCCGGTCTGGTTCCTCCTTGGACCTATCGTCCTTCTGCGGTGCCCGAAATGCGAAAGGAGAACCTTGCAGATCATGTTTAAATAGCCCGTTTATCTTTTTCACCTGTGTAAGTGTGGAAATAGAAGGAGGGTTGCAGCCGCGCAAAAACACTATGTCATTGCCGCGGAGCGCATGCCCAAATGGATTAGTGGTTCTCGCGCCTGCGCATTGCAGTGCAGGACACGCCTACAGGCGTGCGCATGAGCGAAGGAGAGACGGGGGATGTGATGTGGGAAAACCTCACTAGATAGCGCGTGTCTATGCGCGGGAGGTTGGGGCATTACCAAAGTGTGGCACCAAGTGTCAAACAGTGCCATGAGTGATTGCCTCATTCAGGGAAAATTAATAAATTTAGTTGAGTGTCACGAGGAGACACAGTGGGATATTAAAAAATCAGATTAATAAGCACAACAATAGGGAACATGGACTGGGTGAGAGAGATGAGAAGGCAAGGAACATTAGAGGGGAGTGCTCAGTTCAGATTGTTAAGGAGTTCCACGGTATAGAGTCATTAAGGCCCGTAATGTGAGTGGACAATCTGTATATCCAGCATTGTTCTTTCTGGAGAAGGTGTCTGTCGTTATTTTCTGTAGTGTCAAGCTGTTCTATGACAGTCCATGTGAAGTCGTTGGGAGTATGGTTGTGGGACAGAAAATGATCTGTTAATTTGCTTATGTTTTTGCCACATCGGATGGTACTCCTGTGTTCTGTCATTCTGGTTCTGACCTTGCGGGTGGTCATCCCGACATATCGTAGTCCACACCTGCAAGTTATTAGGTATACCAAATTTGAGGAGTTGCAGTTTGTGAACTGCCGTTGTGTCCATGTTTTGCCTGGTTCCAGGTCCAGGGTTTTGGACGGTGATGTTAGATGGCATACGCTGCAGTTATTGCATGGTTGGTGTCCTGTGAGTTTTGGTAAGCCCCATATGTTGAGGATTGTGTTGTCTTTGGGAGTGGTGTTGGGTCTGGGTCTTGTGTGGACTAGTGAATCTTTGAGGTTTTTAGCTCTTTTGTAAGCAAACCTCGGTTTTTCCCAGTTTCTGCTGCCTGAGTTGATAATCCTTCAGTTTCTATTGATAATATTGGAGACCTGATTTGATGCAGTATTGTATGTTGTTACACAGGTGAGAGTGGGTTCTACAGGTGGTCTGGGGATGGTCTCAAGTAGTGCCTCTCTATTCTGATTCCTCGCCCTTTTACAGGTGGTTTTTATGATTCTGGAGGGATACCCTCTGTCCTCCAATTTATGGATTAGGGCAGCTGATTGTTCTCTGAAGTCCTGGATTTGACTGCAGTTGCGTCTGAGGCGCAGGAACTGTCCATAAGGGAGGTTTTCCCTTAGGGGTCTGGGATGGAAGCTATCGAACCTGAGGAGGGAATTCCTCGATGTAGGTTTGTAAAAGGTTGTGGTTGTTAAACCATTCTGGTCTGCTTTTATATTCAGGTCCAGAAAGGCCAGTTCAGATGGACTGCTGGTACTCGTGAATCTCAGGTAGTTGTCACGGCTGTTGATCCATAGGAGGAAGTTGTCTAGGGTCTCCTGGTTGCCTTCCCAAATGATGAGAATGTCGTCAATGTAACGACACCATAGTTTGATGTTGGTTGAGTAAGGATTAGTGGTCGTTTGTACATGGATCTTCTCAAATGGGCCACGTACAGACCCGCTACGCTCGGGGCAAAGACACTCCCCATGGAGGTCCCATTGGTCTGTAAGTAAAGTTTTCCCTCATATTCAAAGTAATTATCCTTTAGTGCAAGGGTTGCACATTCCATGATGAAGCTGCGCGGGGTCTGGTGATCCCAGATGTTATCCATGAGGACCTCATGTAATACTTTCAGTGTGGCGTCTTGTGGCAAGCTGGTGTACAAGCTCTCTATGTCCAGTCCGACAAGGAGTTGGGTTGCCGGATCGAAGTTTATTTCTTTGATGACGGTGAGGAGATGTTTTGTGTCTTTTATATATGATGGTGTCTGTTGAACCAAAGGGTTGAGAAAGAAATCACAGAAACGGGATAGTGGTTCTAAGAGTGATTGGATTCCCGACACGATAGGTCTGCCTGGTGGGGGGGGTGACTCCTTTGTGAATCTTGGGGACTGTGTAGAAATATGGGATTCTTGCATTTTTGGTGCACAGATAGTCAGCCTCTTGTTTGGAGATATGTTCTGCATCTCGAGCGTTCATGACCAGGGTGTTGATTTTGCTGCGTAGCTCCTCAGTGGGGTCTTTTTTGAGACTCCTGTAGTTCCTGGTGTCGCTCAAGAGTCTGCGGCACTCTTTATCATAATCCGTTTTGTCCATGAGGACAATGCCCCCACCTTTATCCGCAGGTTTGATAACAAGCGATGGATTATTCTGTAGGCGTTTGATGGTTTCGCGTTCTTGGTGGGACAGGTTGTTGAAGGTGTCCTTCTCTTGTAGTTTTTCTACCTCCGTATATACCGCCTGTTCGAAAGCAGCAATCTCTACTGGGATGCTGGCTGGAGGGGGGACGAAGTTGGACTTTAGTCTGAGGCCTGTCTCATTGGGGATCTCCTCGTGATTGTTGCCAGTCTCTTCTTTCTTTTCAAAGACAGCCTTCAGCTTGAGTTTCCTGAAGAACTCTGCTAGTTCTACATGTAGTTTGAAGGTGTCCAATCTAGTTGTAGGGACGAAGGAGAGGCCTTTGTTCAGAACTTCTATTTCCTCATTGGTAAGTTGTGTGCTAGAGATGTTGAAGACTAGTTGGCTGGTGGTTCTTGGGGGTGCTACTTGCTCGGCCCCGCCTGTTCTTTGGATTTGTTCCTTGTGTTGGAACTCACTGGGTCCGCTTCTGGTGCCCAATGGACCTGTGGTGTATTCCTTCTCTTTCCGCGGTTTCTTCGGCCCTGTGATAAAAAAGGGTATCTTTGGTTTGGTTGCCTTGGAAGAAGGGCATGTGCCCTGGTGCATATAGTGGTGGAAAACCATAATATGGGGGTGGTATCGGTCCAAATTGTGGTGGTTCAAAGTTATGGTTCTGTTGTGGTCCCTGCCACGGTTGTTGCCAGTGTTGTCCTCGTCGTCCTCTGCCTCTAGATTTGTTCGATCCAGTGCTGGAGTTGCTCGAGACGGAGCTGTTGTCCCCGGAACTGTCAGAATCTTTTTTGGGGGTAGTGTAGTCATCATCTGCGTAGGGGTAGGTCTTTGTGAAGCTGAACTTTTTCAGGTCCTTCTCGAAGTTCTTGACCTTGGTCTGGGTTAGGTATTCCTTGTATTCCGCCATTTCGCGATTTTGGTCATCTAGTTTCTTTTTGAAACCAGTGAGGGTGGTTTTGAAATGGGTCTCTGTTGCTTGGATCTCAATCATGATGGCGTCTGACAGGCGTTTGGCGGTTTTGATGATTAGGATGAGCCAGTCCCTTGTGCAGTGCCAGGCGATCTGGGCCCAATCCTTTCTAAAGGTGGCATCATCCAGGAAAATTCTAGGAGCGTTGGTGACTATGAGACCTTTTGGGGATGTGTTAGTGCGTAAGTATTGTGCTAGAATTATGCCGTGTAGGACGGTTCGTATTCTGTTCCTTTTCTTCTCAGTCAATGTGTCCCAGTCGGTTGTTTGTGCTATTGTTGTGGAGATGTTGAAATCTGCCAGGAGAGATGGGTCGGATAGGATTTCCCTGACATCATCTTCAGTAAATGTGAGGCCGATATTTTCTGCCATTGTAGTTTATGGAAGTAGGACTCTCGCAGCTGTGCGCTGCCTAATATTGTTAAATCAAAGGAGAGGGTGAGGACTAGGTAAGCTAGTCCGAATCCCCGGTTTTATATATCAAAATCAAAGTAGGACTAGCTAGGTTTGGAGGAGAAAAAAGGGACTCAATGAAGTACGTATGCCGGCAAACCAGTTGGTTTGTTCAAGAAGCCCTCACCCACCAACCTAGTTGGTGGCATGCTTCATCATCGGGCCCACCACAGTGACACCGAATGTGTCCCGGGTGTGCTTCAACGCCAGTTTACTGCGGAGCTGGTATATTCGCTGAGTGTGCAGTGTAGTGAGTGAGAAGGTGAAAATTAAAAAACCATACAGTGGGTCCCAGTACCCGAGGGTAATGAAATACTTTAATTTACTGGGCTCCTGTTGGTTATTTTAAAAGGCAGACGGACGTATTGGAGTATGGATTATGACCTCCAGCGTCCTGTGTGGTCTACATGTTTCAGCCTGGCCTTTTTTAATTTGAAACAGGCTTTCCTCAGGACCAAGTGAGTATGTGAATAAAGTGCAATTTAAATGAATAAACTAAATTATAGTGGTTGTGTTGTTTTTGGCTAAGTGTAGCACTCTCTAAGGTGCTATATGGGTAAGAGGGGGATTCCCTCTCGCTTTGCTACACGTAACATATAGGGGACATAGACAGACGTACAAGGTAGAGTCATGTTAGCATTATATGGCAAGTTACGCATCATTCAGCCGACTTGTAAGGTGAGTGATCGAACTATGTTTTGGCTAGGGTGTGGTCGTGTCAGTGACAAGACCTGCATGGGTTTTATCTAGAAACCGATTGCAGTGGTGAGCTAGGACAGCGGATTTTTGCATGGTGAGGAGCAGGTAAGTAAATAAAAGAACATTATCCTCACACAGGCTATTTGCTGTACAAAGCTTCCTTGGGTCACCTGGCAGAGAAAGAGACCCTGAAAGAAGGTAGTGACAGTGATGAATTGTATCCGACCTGTAGGGAAAAAGATATCGACAGCTTACCCCAGTAGTTGCTGTAGTGCGTGGTCGATTTACTCACGGGATTGCCGGTCTGGTTCCTCCTTGGACCTATCGTCCTTCTGCGGTGCCCGAAATGCGAAAGGAGAACCTTGCAGATCATGTTTAAATAGCCCCGTTTATCTTTTTCACCTGTGTAAGTGTGTAAATAGAAGGAGGGTTGCAGCCGCGCAAAAACGCTATGTCATTGCCGCGGAGCGCATGCCCAAATGGATTAGTGGTTCTCGCGCCTGCGCATTGCAGTGCAGGACACGCCTACAGGCGTGCGCATGCGCGAAGGAGAGACGGGGGTTGTGATGTGGGAAAACCTCACTAGATAGCGCATGTCTATGCGCGGGAGGTTGGGGCATTACCAAATTGTGGCACCAAGTGTCAAACAGTGCCATGAGTGATTGCCTCATTCGGGGAAAATTAATAAATTTAGTTGAGTGTCACGAGGAGACACAGTGGGGTATTAAAAAATCAGATTAATAAGCACAACAATAGGGAACATGGACTGGGTGAGAGAGATGAGAAGGCAAGGAACATTAGAGGGGAGTGCTCAGTTCAGATTGTTAAGGAGTTCCACGGTATAGAGTCATTAAGGCCCGTAATGTGAGTGGACAATCTGTATATCCAGCGTTGTTCTTTCTGGAGAAGGTGTCTGTCATTATTTTCTGTAGTGTCAAGCTGTTCTATGACAGTCCATGTGAAGTCGTTGGGAGTATGGTTGTGGGACAGAAAATGATCTGTTAATTTGCTTATGTTTTTGCCACATCGGATGGTACTCCTGTGTTCTGTCATTCTGGTTCTGACCTTGCGGGTGGTCATCCCGACGTATCGTAGTCCACACCTGCAAGTTATTAGGTATACCAAATTTGAGGAGTTGCAGTTTGTGAACTGCCGTTGTGTCCATGTTTTGCCTGGTTCCAGGTCCAGGGTTTTGGACGGTGATGTTAGATGGCATACGCTGCAGTTATTGCATGGTTGGTGTCCTGTGAGTTTTGGTAAGCCCCATATGTTGAGGATTGTGTTGTCTTTGGGAGTGGTGTTGGGTCTGGGTCTTGTGTGGACTAGTGAATCTTTGAGGTTTTTAGCTCTTTTGTAAGCAAACCTCGGTTTTTCCCAGTTTCTGCTGCCTGAGTTGATAATCCTCCAGTTTCTATTGATAATATTGGAGACCTGATTTGATGCAGTATTGTATGTTGTTACACAGGTGAGAGTGGGTTCTACAGGTGGTCTGGGGATGGTCTCAAGTAGTGCCTCTCTATTCTGATTCCTCGCCCTTTTACAGGTGGTTTTTATGATTCTGGAGGGATACCCTCTGTCCTCCAATTTATGGATTAGGGCAGCTGATTGTTCTCTGAAGTCCTGGATTTGACTGCAGTTGCGTCTGAGGCGCAGGAACTGTCCATAAGGGAGGTTTTCCCTTAGGGGTCTGGGATGGAAGCTATCGAACCTGAGGAGGGAATTCCTCGATTTAGGTTTGTAAAAGGTTGTGGTTGTTAAACCATTCTGGTCTGCTTTTATATTCAGGTCCAGAAAGGCCAGTTCAGATGGACTGCTGGTACTCGTGAATCTCAGGTAGTTGTCACGGCTGTTGATCCATAGGAGGAAGTTGTCTAGGGTCTCCTGGTTGCCTTCCCAAATTATGAGAATGTCGTCAATGTAACGATGCCATAGTTTGATGTTGGTTGAGTAAGGATTGGTGGGCGTTTGTACATGGATCTTCTCAAAATGGGCCACGTACAGACCCGCTACGCTCGGGGCAAAGACACTCCCCATGGAGGTCCCATTGGTCTGTAAGTAAAGTTTTCCCTCATATTCGAAGTAATTATCCTTTAGTGCAAGGGTTGCACATTCCATGATGAAGCTGCGCGGGGTCTGGTGATCCCAGATGTTATCCATGAGGACCTCATGTAATACTTTCAGTGTGGCGTCTTGTGGCAAGCTGGTGTACAAGCTCTCTATGTCCAGTCCGACAAGGAGTTGGGTTGCCGGATCGAAGTTTATTTCTTTGATGACGGTGGGGGCATTGTCCTCATGGACAAAACGGATTATGATAAAGAGTGCCGCAGACTCTTGAGCGACACCAGGAACTACAGGAGTCTCAAAAAAGACCCCACTGAGGAGCTACGCAGCACAATCAACACCCTGGTCATGAACGCTCGAGACGCAGAACATATATCCAAACAAGAGGCTGACTATCTGTGCACCAAAAATGCAAGAATCCCATATTTCTACACAGTCCCCAAGATACACAAAGGAGTCACCCCCCCAACCAGGCAGACCTATCGTGTCGGGAATCCAATCACTCTAAGAACCACTATCCCGTTTCTGTGATTTCTTTCTCAACCCTTTGGTTCAACAGACACCATCATATATAAAAGACACAAAACATCTCCTCACCGTCATCAAAGAAATAAACTTCGATCCGGCAACCCAACTCCTTGTCGGACTGGACATAGAGAGCTTGTACACCAGCTTGCCACAAGACGCCACACTGAAAGTATTACATGAGGTCCTCATGGATAACATCTGGGATCACCAGACCCCGCGCAGCTTCATCATGGAATGTGCAACCCTTGCACTAAAGGATAATTACTTCGAATATGAGGGAAAACTTTACTTACAGACCAATGGGACCTCCATGGGGAGTGTCTTTGCCCCGAGCGTAGCGGGTCTGTACGTGGCCCATTTTGAGAAGATCCATGTACAAACGCCCACCAATCCTTACTCAACCAACATCAAACTATGGCGTCGTTACATTGACGACATTCTCATCATTTGGGAAGGCAACCAGGAGACCCTAGACAACTTCCTCCTATGGATCAACAGCCGTGACAACTACCTGAGATTCACGAGTACCAGCAGTCCATCTGAACTGGCCTTTCTGGACCTGAATATAAAAGTAGACCAGAATGGTTTAACAACCACAACCTTTTACAAACCTACATCGAGGAATTCCCTCCTCAGGTTCGATAGCTTCCATCCCAGACCCCTAAGGGAAAACCTCCCTTATGGACAGTTCCTGCGCCTCAGACGCAACTGCAGTCAAATCCAGGACTTCAGAGAACAATCAGCTGCCCTAATCCATAAATTGGAGGACAGAGGGTATCCCTCCAGAATCATAAAAACCACCTGTAAAAGGGCGAGGAATCAGAATAGAGAGGCACTACTTGAGACCATCCCCAGACCACCTGTAGAACCCACTCTCACCTGTGTAACAACATACAATACTGCATCAAATCAGGTCTCCAATATTATCAATAGAAACTGGAGGATTATCAACTCAGGCAGCAGAAACTGCGAAAAACCGAGGTTTGCTTACAAAAGAGCTAAAAACCTCAAAGATTCACTAGTCCACACAAGACCCAGACCCAACACCACTCCCAAAGACAACACAATCCTCAACATATGGGGCTTACCAAAACTCACAGGACACCAACCATGCATTAGCTGCAGCGTATGCCATCTAACATCACCGTCCAAAACCCTGGACCTGGAACCAGGCAAAACATGGACACAACGGCAGTTCACAAACTGCAACTCCTCAAATTTGGTATACCTAATAACTTGCAGGTGTAGACTACGATATGTCGGGATGACCACCCGCAAGGTCAGAACCAGAATGACAAAACACAGGAGTACCATCCGATGTGGCAAAAACATAAGCAAATTAACAGATCATTTTCTGTCCCACAACCATACTCCCAGCGACTTCACATGGACTGTCATAGAACAGTTTGACACTACAGAAAATAACGACAGACACCTTCTCCAGAAAGAACAACGCTGGATATACAGATTGTCCACTCACATTACGGGCCTTAATGACTCTATACCGTGGAACTCCTTAACAATCTGAACTGAGCACTCCCCTCTAATGTTCCTTGCCTTCTCATCTCTCTCACCCAGTCCATGTTCCCTATTGTTGTGCTTATTAATCATATTTTTTAATACCCCACTGTGTCTCCTCGTGACACTCAACTAAATTTATTAATTTTCCCCGAATGAGGCAATCACTCATGGCACTGTTTGGCACTTGGTGCCACAATTTGGTAATGCCCCAACCTCCCGCGCATAGACACGCGCTATCTAGTGAGGTTTTCCCACATCACAACCCCCGTCTCTCCTTCGCGCATGCGCACGCCTGTAGGCGTGTCCTGCACTGCAATGCGCAGGCGCGAGAACCACTAATCCATTTGGGCATGCGCTCCGCGGCAATGACATAGCGTTTTTGCGCGGCTGTAACCCTCCTTGTATTTCCACACTTACACAGGTGAAAAAGATAAACGGGGCTATTTAAACATGATCTGCAAGGTTCTCCTTTCGCATTTCGGGCACCGCAGAAGGACGATAGGTCCAAGGAGGAACCAGACCGGCAATCCCGTGAGTAAATCGACCACGCACTACAGCAACTACTGGGGTAAGCTGTCGATATCTTTTTCCCTACAGGTCGGATACAATTCATCACTGTCACTACCTTCTTTCAGGGTCTCTTTCTCTGCCAGGTGACCCAAGGAAGCTTTGTACAGCAAATAGCCTGTGTGAGGATAATGTTCTTTTATTTACTTACCTGCTCCTCACCATGCAAAAATCCGCTGTCCTAGCTCACCACTGCAATCGGTTTCTAGATAAAACCCACGCAGGTCTTGTCACTGACACGACCACACCCTAGCCAAAACATAGTTCGATCACTCACCTTACAAGTCGGCTGAATGATGCGTAACTTGCCATATAATGCTAACATGACTCTACCTTGTACGTCTGTCTATGTCCCCTATATGTTACGTGTAGCAAAGCGAGAGGGAATCCCCCTCTTACCCATATAGCACCTTAGAGAGTGCTACACTTAGCCAAAAACAACACAACCACTATAATTGAGTTTATTTATTTAAATTGCACTTTATTCACATACTCACTTGGTCCTGAGGAAAGCCTGTTTCAAATTAAAAAAGGCCAGGCTGAAACATGTAGACCACACAGGACGCTGGAGGTCATAATCCATACTCCAATACGTCCGTCTGCCTTTTAAAATAACCAACAGGAGCCCAGTAAATTAAAGTATTTCATTACCCTCGGGTACTGGAACCCACTGTATGGTTTTTAAATTTTCACCTTCTCACTCACTACACTGCACACTCAGCGAATATACCAGCTCCGCAGTAAACTGGCGTTGAAGCACACCCGGAACACATTCGGTGTCACTGTGGTGGGCCCGATGATGAAGCATGCCACCAACTAGGTTGGTGGGTGAGGGCTTCTTGAACAAACCAACTGGTTTGCCGGCATACGTACTTCATTGAGTCCCTTTTTTCTCCTCTAAACCTAGCTAGTCCTACTTTGATTTTGATATATAATACCGGGGATTCGGACTAGCTTACCTAGTCCTCACTCTCTCCTTTGATTTAACAATATTAGGCAGCGCACAGCTGCGAGAGTCCTACTTCCATCAACTACAATGGCAGAAAATATCGGCCTCACATTTACTGAAGATGATGTCAGTGAAATCCTATCCGACCCATCTCTCCTGGCAGATTTCAACATCTCCACAACAATAGCACAAACAACCGACTGGGACACATTGACTGAGAAGAAAAGGAACAGAATACGATCCGTCCTACACGGCGTAATTCTAGCACAATACTTACGCACTAACACAGCCCCAAAAGGTCTCATAGTCACCAACGCTCCTAGAATTTTCCTAGATGATGCCACCTTTAGAAAGGATTGGGCCCAGATCGTCTGGCACTGCACAAGGGACTGGCTCATCCTAATCATCAAAACCGCCAAATGCCTGTCAGACGCCATCATGATTGAGATCCAAGCAACAGAGACCCATTTCAAAACCACCCTCACTGGTTTCAAAAAGAAACTAGATGACCAAAATCGCGAAATGGCGGAATACAAGGAATACCTAACCCAGACCAAGGTCAAGAACTTCGAGAAGGACCTGAAGAAGTTCAGCTTCACAAAGACCTACCCCTACGCAGATGATGACTACACTACCCCCAAAAAAGATTCTGACAGTTCCGGGGACAACAGCTCCGTCTCGAGCAACTCCAGCACTGGATCGAACAAATCTAGAGGCAGAGGGCGACGAGGACAACACTGGCAACAACCGTGGCAGGGACCACAACAGAACCATAACTTTGAACCACCACAATTTGGACCGATACCACCCCCATATTATGGTTTTCCACCACTATATGCACCAGGGCACATGCCCTTCTTCCAAGGCAACCAAAACCAAAGATACCCTTTTTTATCACAGGGCCGAAGAAACCGCGGAAAGAGAAGGAATACACCACAGGTCCATTGGGCACCAGAAGCGGACCCAGTGAGTTCCAACACAAGGAACAAATCCAAAGAACAGGCGGGGCCGAGCAAGTAGCACCCCCAAGAACCACCAGCCAACTAGTCTTCAACATCTCTAGCACACAACTTACCAATGAGGAAATAGAAGTTCTGAACAAAGGCCTCTCCTTCGTCCCTACAACTAGATTGGACACCTTCAAACTACATGTAGAACTAGCAGAGTTCTTCAGGAAACTCAAGCTGAAGGCTGTCTTTGAAAAGAAAGAAGAGACTGGCAACAATCACGAGGAGATCCCCAATGAGACAGGCCTCAGACTAAAGTCCAACTTCGTCCCCCCTCCAGCCAGCATCCCAGTAGAGATTGCTGCTTTCGAACAGGCGGTATATACGGAGGTAGAAAAACTACAAGAGAAGGACACCTTCAACAACCTGTCCCACCAAGAACGCGAAACCATCAAACGCCTACAGAATAATCCATCGCTTGTTATCAAACCTGCGGATAAAGGTGGGGGCATTGTCCTCATGGACAAAACGGATTATGATAAAGAGTGCCGCAGACTCTTGAGCGACACCAGGAACTACAGGAGTCTCAAAAAAGACCCCACTGAGGAGCTACGCAGCACAATCAACACCCTGGTCATGAACGCTCGAGATGCAGAACATATCTCCAAACAAGAGGCTGACTATCTGTGCACCAAAAATGCAAGAATCCCATATTTCTACACAGTCCCCAAGATACACAAAGGAGTCACCCCCCCACCAGGCAGACCTATCGTGTCGGGAATCCAATCACTCTTAAAACCACTATCCCGTTTCTGTGATTTCTTTCTCAACCCTTTGGTTCTACAGACACCATCATATATAAAAGACACAAAACATCTCCTCACCGTCATCAAAGAAACGGCAACCCAACTCCTTGTCGGACTGGACATAGAGAGCTTGTACACCAGCTTGCCACAAGACGCCACACTGAAAGTATTACATGAGGTCCTCATGGATAACATCTGGGATCACCAGACCCCGCGCAGCTTCATCATGGAATGTGCAACCCTTGCACTAAAGGATAATTACTTCGAATATGAGGGAAAACTTTACTTACAGACCAATGGGACCTCCATGGGGAGTGTCTTTGCCCCGAGCGTAGCGGGTCTGTACGTGGCCCATTTTGAGAAGATCCATGTACAAACGTCCACCAATCCTTACTCAACCAACATCAAACTATGGCGTCGTTACATTGACGACATTCTCATCATTTGGGAAGGCAACCAGGAGACCCTAGACAACTTCCTCCTATGGATCAACAGCCGTGACAACTACCTGAGATTCACGAGTACCAGCAGTCCATCTGAACAGGCCTTTCTGGACCTGAATATAAAAGCAGACCTGAATGGTTTAACAACCACAACCTTTTACAAACCTACATCGAGGAATTCCCTCCTCAGGTTCGATAGCTTCCATCCCAGACCCCTAAGGGAAAACCTCCCTTATGGACAGTTCCTGCGCCTCAGACGCAACTGCAGTCAAATCCAGGACTTCAGAGAACAATCAGCTGCCCTAATCCATAAATTGGAGGACAGAGGGTATCCCTCCAAAATCATAAAAACCACCTGTAAAAGGGCGAGGAATCAGAATAGAGAGGCACTACTTGAGACCATCCCCAGACCACCTGTAGAACCCACTCTCACCTGTGTAACAACATACAATACTGCATCAAATCAGGTCTCCAATATTATCAATAGAAACTGGAGGATTATCAACTCAGGCAGCAGAAACTGGGAAAAACCGAGGTTTGCTTACCAAAGAGCTAAAAACCTCAAAGATTCACTAGTCCACACAAGACCCAGACCCAACACCACTCCCAAAGACAACACAATCCTCAACATATGGGGCTTACCAAAACTCACAGGACACCAACCATGCAATAACTGCAGCGTATGCCATCTAACATCACCGTCCAAAACCCTGGACCTGGAACCAGGCAAAACATGGACACAACGGCAGTTCACAAACTGCAACTCCTCAAATTTGGTATACCTAATAACTTGCAGGTGTGGACTACGATATGTCGGGATGACCACCCGCAAGGTCAGAACCAGAATGACAGAACACAGGAGTACCATCCGATGTGGCAAAAACATAAGCAAATTAACAGATCATTTTCTGTCCCACAACCATACTCCCAACGACTTCACATGGACTGTCATAGAACAGTTTGACACTACAGAAAATAACGACAGACACCTTCTCCAGAAAGAACAACGCTGGATATACAGATTGTCCACTCACATTACGGGCCTTAATGACTCTATACCGTGGAACTCCTTAACAATCTGAACTGAGCACTCCCCTCTAATGTTCCTTGCCTTCTCATCTCTCTCACCCAGTCCATGTTCCCTATTGGTGTGCTTATTAATCTGATTTTTTAATACCCCACTGTGTCTCCTCGTGACACTCAACTAAATTTATTAATTTTCCCCGAATGAGGCAATCACTCATGGCACTGTTTGACACTTGGTGCCACAATTTGGTAATGCCCCAACCTCCCGCGCATAGACATGCGCTATCGAGTGAGGTTTTCTCACATCACAACCCCCGTCTCTCCTTCGCGCATGCGCACGCCTGTAGGCGTGTCCTGCACTGCAATGCGCAGGCGCGAGAACCACTAATCCATTTGGGCATGCGCTCCGCGGCAATGACATACCGTTTTTGCGAGGCTGCAACCCTCCTTCTATTTCCACACTTACACAGGTGAAAAAGATAAACGGGGCTATTTAAACATGATCTGCAAGGTTCTCCTTTCGCATTTCGGGCACCGCAGAAGGACGATAGGTCCAAGGAGGAACCAGACCGGCAATCCCGTGAGTAAATCGACCACGCACTACAGCAACTACTGGGGTAAGCTGTCGATATCTTTTTCCCTACAGGTCGGATATAATGCATCACTGTCACTACCTTCTTTCAGGGTCTCTTTCTCTGCCAGGTGACCCAAGGAAGCTTTGTACAGCAAATAGCCTGTGTGAGGATAATGTTCTTTTATTTACTTACCTGCTCCTCACCATGCAAAAATCCGCTGTCCTAGCTCACCACTGCAATCGGTTTCTAGATAAAACCCACGCAGGTCTTGTCACTGACACGACCACACCCTAGCCAAAACATAGTTTGATCACTCACCTTACAAGTCGGCTGAATGATGCGTAACTTGCCATATAATGCTACCATGACTCTACCTTGTACGTCTGTCTATGTCCCCTATATGTTACGTGTAGCAAAGCGAGAGGGAATCCCCCTCTTACCCATATAGCACCTTAGAGAGTGCTACACTTAGCCAAAAACAACACAACCACTATAATTTAGTTTATTTATTTAAATTGCACTTTATTCACATACTCACTTGGTCCTGAGGAAAGCCTGTTTCAAATAAAAAAAGGCCAGGCTGAAACATGTAGACCACACAGGACGCTGGAGGTCATAATCCATACTCCAATACGTCTGTCTGCCTTTTAAAATAACCAACAGGAGCCCAGTAAATTAAAGTATTTCATTACCCTCGGGTACTGGGACCCACTGTATGGTTTTTTAATTTTCACCTTCTCACTCACTACACTGCACACTCAGCGAATATACCAGCTCCGCAGTAAACTGGCGTTGAAGCACACCCGGGACACATTCGGTGTCACTGTGGTGGGCCCGATGATGAAGCATGCCACCAACTAGGTTGGTGGGTGAGGGCTTCTTGAACAAACCAACTGGTTTGCCGGCATACGTACTTCATTGAGTCCCTTTTTTCTCCTCTAAACCTAGCTAGTCCTACTTTGATTTTGATATATCATACCGGGGATTCGGACTAGCTTACCTAGTCCTCACTCTCTCCTTTGATTTAACAATACTAAAATTGATTGTCATTTAAAAAAAATAATAAAGCTTTGTTAAAAAATAAACCATCAACATTATCAGACTCTCCTTGCTAGGACAGAGAATAATAAATGAGCGGCTCCTGCAACTCATTTATTATTAAAAAAAATTCTTCCACTTTATCTTTTGGGTGTCTTAGTATCACCCGGTGCTCATGCTGATTTTTTGTTGGAGGCTTCAGGGGGAGCCCAGGGTGCCCGCGGCCCACCGGCTCCCCTGTCAGCACCCATCTTGGGTTCCGGCAGGAGCCAGCAATTCTATTTTATTATTTTAATCATATTGGGGACGGGTTGGGTGGCCCCCTTCCCGAGCCTTTACAGGCCCTGGCAACCCCTTGCCCTGAGCTTTATTTATTTTTTGAGAGAGGTGGGTGCATGTCTCCCCTCCCATGAGGTTCTTGGGTACTCGAAGAGATTGTGGGAGGTTGGCTATGTGCCTCTCTCTCCTTTGAATAAAATGCCCCTCTGCCCCTCTCTTTGACCACTGGGCCCTGGAGGTCATTGTAATATAACAATCAATGGCTTTCAACATTTATTCTTTTTTACCGCAATCTTGCTGAGGTAATGTGGGATCTCAGCAAAAAAACATGTTTGGAAATTTTAGCCCAAGGAGGGATCCTAGGGGGCCAGTATAGCCCCACCCTGCCCCCTTATATTGTTTTTAAAAAAATAGAAAAAATTTGAACAGTCTCAAGTACACCTGTAATGGCTGCAGCAACATTTGTATTCATGTTGTGGCCAGCCAATCAGACCGCTCACTCCTGCTGGACTCTCACTCTCATGGGAGAGAGGTAGCCGAAGGTAAGAAAAAAGACCGCACAGCCAATTAAAATGCCCTATCTTTTGAAAATGTGCTCTAAAGACTCTCCAACTGTTCAGTTATATAAATATTTTTGAATTTTAATTTCTCAAAAACTACTGAACGGATTAACACCAAATCTCAAAAATCTAATTTTCTGGAACAAGATCTAGCTTTCTGAGAAAGTTACTTCAGAAGATGGGCTATCTGTAAAGTTTTCATCACCGTATGAAGTTTACAGGTAGTATGATCTTTAGCATTTTCAGGCCATGGATATTTTAAGTGAATAGTCGCTCTTTGGACACATTTTGCATAGTGTGTTCACTGTTCTTAGTAGATCTTTTTAATACTCTGTGGTGCATTTCTAATGAGAGTTCCCCTCTCTGCAATGAGTGTGGTGCAGAGTAGCGGCGGCCATTATGAAAGGGTGGGGAAAGGGCGGGGGGCTTGTAGGGGGAGCGTGCAGGGTCATGTTAGTAATAATACATTTTAAAAATGTACAGCGTCTTGTCGCTTCTCCTGGCTTCTTCCTGGGTCCTAGCAGCCCCTGGGACAGACTCCTAGCCAATCCCTGCCTGAGCAGGCAGAAAAGACGCCCCGCTCAGGTCATAGAGTCTGTGGGGTTTCTCCAGCCCGGCTGTGCACATGTGTTGGTTGGCCGGAGACAGCTGGCCAAACACACATGAGCACTTATGGAGAGCACAATCACTCTTCCTCCACCCTCCCATGCCCTGCCCCTCCCTGCACAAGCTGGCTCAGAGCTGGCAAACGAAAAATAAAACGATGCTAGAGCATCATTTTAATTTTTTGTTTGCTGGCTCCACGCCAGGTAGTGGGGCAAAGCTCTTATGCCCTTGCGGAGGAGCTGCCACCGGTACAGAGTAAACTCTCTCCATAGAGTAAATACTATTTACAGTACCCACTTTTCTACTCATATCCACTTCTTTTCTCAATGTTGGTTCAATGACTGTGAGGGGTTTGAAACACGTAAAGAGTTTAAAAAAAAGGGCGTTAGCTATGTAACAGGGCTTGAGTATCTGGAAGCACTTGGTTATCCCTGAAAAGCTGTTTACTGATTTAACCCTCTGTACAGTACAGGTTACCCTTTTGTCTGTGGTTGATAGTAAACATGTACTCGGGTATCAATGAAGTGCATGGCGAGATGGCAAAATACAGAGAACCATTCAAGTCGCTAACAAAATTGACCAGGGCGTCAACCCTCTGCCACTACTGTTCAGTATAGCACAGCTTTTATATGAGAACAAACGGGCTCACATATGGTTTACTTTTTGCCAGTAGAAGAGTACTTCTCTACCTGTTTTGCACATGTGTCACTCGGAAAGGGAAGGGTCAATGTTGCAATAACAGACGCTTGGTTCACCTAAGGGGCTGCATATATGATGGCAATAATGATGCTCCATATTATTATGATCTACTTTGTACTTACTTTAAGATATCTAATGCCATACTTGTTTATGGAGAAATGTGTACCGAAGAAACTTGGATAATGTCATCAGTGTTGTCATCAACTAAATTATCAATGATGTAATTTGAGATGTCACCAGTGATGTCATAAATGATATCATAGAACAGGTTATATGTGAGCCAAGAAGCAGTGCATCACCAGTTATAGTTAGCAGAGCTAACTTCAGTGGTATTTTTAGTAGAAAATGTTAATGTTGTCACTGACACATTCACCTTACTATAATGTCACTTTAACCTTTATTTTTATCAGTGAACTTCTGAGGGTTTTTTAAATACAAAAACAGATCATTTTATCAAACCTAACTTTGAAATGTATAACATTACTTTAACCATTGATTTTTTTCAACGAAAGTCTAAGTTATTTGATTTACTTAAAGTAATATTTTATTACTGTTAGTGAAGCCAACCCTCTCTGCACATGGCTGAAGGGACGGCCCCCAGTAGGCTACCAATCCCATGCACGCCCAGTCTTTGGTTGTGCGTAGTGGGGGTTGGCCAAAGCGATTGTCCTGCCACCATGCCCTATGTCCAAACCCATTTGGCATGTGCAGCGTAGGGTTGGCCTACGTGCTCTGGGGACCCCATTCCCCAAAGCGAAGACATATATATTAAGGAGAAAGGGGCATGCAGACCCGACCATTAATTGGCCCAAGAGCCCCAATCCCCTGGGGCCAATGTCAATAAAAAGGGGAGGGGAGCAGCATGGCTCCCCCCAAGCCTTAAAAGGCCCCAGGGACCCCATCTTCCAGGTCCAAATACAATTACACAGGGGAGGGGTGTGTGCAGCCCCCCTGAGTCTTCTTGGGCTTCTGGGCTAATATCTAAGGGGAGGAGGGCATGTACCCCTCTTGATGAGCTTTAATAGGCCAGGGGGACCCAATGCCATGGTAGCAAAATACAATAAAAAGGGGAGACGGTTGTGTGGCCCGATCTCTGAGCCTTGCTTAGGCCCAGGGACCCCATCCCCAGGGCCAAAATCTAAGGGGACTGGGACAGGTAAGCTCTCCTCCCTGAGTCCTAATAGGACCTGGGACCTCATCTCCTAGGCCAAATACAATAAAAAAGGGAGAGGGCCATGTTTCCCCCCTCCCAGCGCTTTATTAGGCCCCAGGAATCCCATCCCCTTGGGCTGTACACTTTTTTAAATGGGAGGGCGGCCATGTGACCCTCTCCTTCCGGAGGCTTATTTGGCCTGGGACCACATCTTTGGGGCCACATTGCATTATAAAGGGGAGGGGAGACACGTGGCCCACTTCTCTGAGTCTTATTAGGTCCCAGTGACCCCATCCCGTGGTGCCATATTTTATTAAAAAGATTACTTATAGCTGGGTGCTATGGTGCCCACCCAGGATCCCCACGAAGCACAGTGTTGGGGGCTGAGTGGGGAACCCTTGGTCCTCACGGCCCCAACCGGCTCCCGAAATGGTTTGGGAGCTTGCATTGATCCTGCCCGGAGGGAGCATTTATTTGAGCTGATTCCTACAGACAGGAACAATATGGGTTATGTTTCTGTGCCCGCATCAGTGCAGGCAGGGTAACAGAACACAAGTCTGCTCCCAGATGCAAGGAGCATTTTTAAACCTCCAACTGGCTGAGAGCTGACTTAGTGTTTGCTCCCATTTGGCAGGAGATAAAAAAATGCTCCGGCCAGATGTGCGCAAACACATGTTTCCCTCATCATGCTAATGCAGACAGGGAAACTACTGTGTCCCGGGAGTGGGCTCCCCATGACACAGTAAGGAAGCCTGCCCTGGGGGGATACGGTCCACAGAGCCATTAAAGGCTCAGAAAGCATGGCCTCGCAGCCCCCTCGACTCTGGGGATGGGGTTAGCAGGGCCAAAAATGGCTTAGGAAGGGGGCTGCATGTCCCACTTCCCTTAAATATACCATGCCCCAAGAAATGGCGTGCCCTAACTGGGCTGGATAGAGGGGGCCTACTGATGCCATTGTCGCCATGTATATATTAAAAAATGTCTGCCACCATTTTATTGATTTTTTTTTTTGTTTGCAATCCCACCTGATTCAAATAGCATCATGTCAAAATGTACCGAAGTTATTTCAATTTTTGCCTCGAAGAGGACCTTGTGAGCCACCGTGATGGGGCCTAGCGGAGTAGTGTATACCTACCCTTATATCTTTTTTAAAACTCATTTTAAAATGGCTACTCTCTGAGCTATTTAAGTGATAGATTTAGGATGGTAACTCTGTAATCACACAACATTCCGTAGACAAGGTGAGGCGATGGTCTGGCCACAGGGTCTCACGTGCCAATACATACTTACACATTTGATGTCAGAGGAATGGTCTCCACTGGACCAGTCAGCAAAAGTGGATTATTGTGTCATGAAAGGCATGCAGCTTCCGTTTCTACCTTACCAGTTCTTACAGAGTGGTTAGCGTTCACAGTAGATGCTGGACTTCTTTCCTTTTTTTGCAAAACCGCCACTGAGGCTTACTCACAGTGATGTTTCTGATCCAGTGCCATTTGATGATAAATGCATAGGTGCCCTGATTAAACTTAGAGAGTTAGGAATGTTTAGGGGCATGCATAGGGACTGCCCAAGGTGTGGGAGGGTGGATATGGCGTTCTACACGTGGATGAAAGACAGTTGCCTCAGACTCAACTCAGACAAGACCAAAGAACCTAGCTTGGGTCCCACCCCCTCAGCTTGGGATGACTCCTGCTGGCCTGTAGCATTGGGAGGCCCCTCACCCTCACGGACCACGCACGTAACCTCTGCATCATACTGGACTCCTTGCTCACAATGAACCACCAGATCAACGCCATATCCTCATCATGCATCCACATGCTCCACCTGCTTTCAAAGACATTCAGATGGATGCCCACCGAATCCAGAAAGACAGCCACCCACCCACTCATCACCAGCAGACATGACGACGGCAATGCACTCTACACCGGCATCGCCCAGAAACTCCTCAGGAAACTACAGAGCATTCAAAACACTGCAGCCTCGACATCCCCAGCCGCAGCCACATCACCGAACACCTTTAACAGCTCCACTGTCCTTCAGTCAACAAAAGAATCACCTTCAAGCTCCTCATAGATGCCTACAAAGCCCTCCACGATGCAGGACCAGCATAAGTGAACCACTGCCTTGCATTCCATGTACCTGCCTCAGGCAATCCCCGTCGCTGACCCAATTGAGGGAGGATCTCAAGACATGGCCGTTTGACTAAACCCCAGCACCCAGACGGATCAGCAAACCCCCACCCCCCAGGTGCCTCAAGACCCTCACGGGTGAGTAGCCGCTCTCCATAAACCACTGATGAATTGATGTGGGATTGCTCGGAACTGCATCCGGTGTGGGCACCTTAAATTTCAGAACAGACCCAAGTCTTTTTAGCTGTAATCTACTGCAGATTGGGGGGGGGGGGCGAGGAATGATGTGCTGCTGGCATTGATGGAGGTCTTAGTGTTTATGTGAGACACCTCTATTTGCACTGTAACTCTGTAGGACTGTGCAGCTGTGTTACTGTTCATGTAAAAAAATATATATATATTTTAAGCTCAGAGATAAACTCTGCAGTGCTCTAGGAATGCCGAATTATGAAATGCATTTTACCTGATCAGTCATTAAGGGGAAGGGTGTGCTCTATCTGTATCGGTTATAGAGCGTGGTGAAAGTAAAAAGCCTGGGGCCTCATTTATGAAAAGTGACGCATCGCTGCGTGAAAGCAGCGATGCGTCACTTTTCACTGCGCCCTCCTTGCGAGACCAATGATGTGTCATATTTACAGTATGACGCATCATGGCGCAAGGAGTTACAGATACGTCAGTATTTCTGACGTATCTGTAAGCGCAAAAGTCACGCATTGCTGGAATGTGTCACAAAAGTGACGCAACTCCAGCAATGCGTCCTTTCACATGGGGAAAGCCTCATGTGAAAGGGCTTGCGTCAGTCTTACGCCTGCTGTGAGGCAGGCGCAAGATTTTGATGCAACAGCGTCCTAAAAGTGACGCCGTGAAATCTCATAGATTTCACTGCGTCACTATTACGAGGCTTTTTGTGGGGGAACGCCCCCTCTGCATACATTATACCTGATGCAGGTATAATGTAGCGCAGGGGTTTACAAAGTGACGCATCTGCTTAGATGCATCACTTTGTAAATAGTGCGCAACAGGAGGCATGTTTTACGCCGCCGATGCGTCACAAAAAGTGACGCATCGGAAGCGCAAAACTGACGCAAGGCCTCATAAATGAGGCCCCTGGTGCTTATTTCACTTCCACATTAGATCCAATTGCCGCTGCACTTCCTGGATGTCTGAAGTTGGTTGCAGAAGTCTGACTTGCAAATCAGAAGAGTGAGGTGCTTGTGATGGGTTACACCCTTAGGGGCTTATTTACAAGCCCCTTGCGCCACCCATACGTCACTTTCCCATGTTAAAAATTACTCAAAAGTGGCGCAAGAGGCTTGTAAATAAGCCCCTTAGGTCCTCCTGTATGAAGCTATTTTACGGTCACAAAGACTCCAATTCAGGGATTAAGGGAAACAGTTGGCATTTGGTTCAGTGAGATTGGAAGGGATATGCAAAGGTTGGTGAGTGGTTTGGCAGCATTGTGGATGGTATTTTAAAGACAATTCTAAACCCATTATTATTATTTTATGTTGAATTTGTCTTCTACTTTTGTTGACATTTCTTGGGGTGATTTGCTTCAAGAGGAGTCCAGATTATGGGTGTGTGACGAGAGCTTCAGCAACGTTCACAAAGAAAAGAAAAAGGTCTGACGATGATAAACTTGAGGTGGAGAATATGAAGGCTTGAGTTTACCACGAGATTAAGGCCTGATAGTATGGAGATGCAAAAGACTGCTAATGATGGATGCTGTATTATGAATATGGATCGTGGGATCTTTTTGATTGATTAGATCAATCAAACGATGTAGATTTTACTGCTGATTTTAATTTAATAAAAGTTGTGATTGCAATTGTCTGCATTATGAACATTTCTGCATTGAAACAGCAATACCACACTTAATAGAGCTGTACTTTTCTATGATTGACACAGTATTTCTTGAAGCAGTCATGATATTGTGCGTGATTTCACTCTTCTTGGAAATTCCATGGAAAGTGACTGGGGAAGCAAAAAATCCGGAGCCAATGATAGTGATAGTAGAGACCTTGGTGGGTCATGAAAAGGCACACGCCTTCAGTTTCTATCTTACTAGCACTTGCAAAGTGGTTAACATTCCACTGTGGATTGTGCAACTACGGGCGTAACAGTATTTAAAGGTATTTTGCCCAAAAATACAGATTCCACCCTTTTGAATCTTGATTTTCTGTTCTGACAGTACCACCACTTTTAAGTTTCGGGTTTCACATCCAGACACTCGCCTCTGAAAATTAGCATGATAGAAAAGGAACATTGCTTTTCCCTATTATACCACAGTCAGCGGTAACCCCTCCTGGAAATAACAATGCCCACAGTATTGGAAATTCCTTGGAGGGTGTCTAGGTCAGCAAACGTCCTGAGCAAGTGAAAGTAAAGGTAGAGGCGTTGTTGAGTCATGCCGAGGCACGCGGCTTAAGTTTCTATCTTACTAGTACTTGCAGGGTGGTTTGCATGCCGCCCTTGATTGTGCCATAATGTATTTCCCACCAAAAAACATGATGCCACCTTTTTTGTCTTACTTCACTGCTTTGTCTGTAGCACGACTTTTAGTTTCGAACTGATTTTGCAGATGTTACCATATTAGTTTACAATGGCTGAACAGTGCTCCAGTCATGTGTGACACCTCATACTTTTAGTCAGTCTTCGCTGCCGGATATTATCACCTTTCATACTGGAACCCGTGGTTTCAATTTCCCAATTAAAAGAATGTGCCTCTCTGTCCAAACACAAAATGACAAGCTCTAACCCCACAAGGGTCTGGAAGTGTTACGCAGCACATGCATGAAATATGTACCTGTGGCCCGGGACATCTTAAGGATTTCAGGGGCCCCGGGCCAAAAGTAATAAGGGGGCCCCTGTTCAGAACAGTTTTGAATGTATGATCTTCTTTCATGCCCTCTTTGACCAGGTCACTGGCACAGCACAGACACACTGGTCAAAAGTCTAATGTGTTTTCATCTAATATTCAGTGACAGTGATGAGTGCTTTCAATATTATAATACAACAGCAGCTCACTAATATTACTGCAAATAATCTCTGTGACCCCTGCCTATTTTTCTTATTTGAGGTACTGTTTCAATCAAAAAGAAATTTTGTTTATGGATGTTGGATAGTGTTGAAAAACAAAAAAAAATGTCTGCAAAATGTCTCCTAAAGACTCCCACACATCACTCACATTAGAAATAAATGAAAGTAAAACGTTATTTAAAACAGTCTGTTTCGTTATTTATTTATTTATTAAGTTTTGTATAGCGCGAACATGACCCTTACGGGTATCAGAGCGCTTCACAATTTTGGGTGAGAGGGATAAAGTATTGGGAAGCAAATACATTTGTTCATTACATAATTATACAAAACGCTGCAAGAATCCAGTAGGTGTCAGAAACCTTCACATAAGGTTAGGGCAGGTACAGCAATGGGTGAGGAACAATCAAACATATAAAAGTACAATGCATGCTAAACAATGGTATTCCGGGTATATAATCATCTATAATCAATATAATATAGTTATTATTCAAGGTCATCGGACTCTCTGTGGAACAGAGCTGGCGTCATCAGTGGCCCCTGAAAAGCTGGGGTCATGGGCCAGGGCCCACTTTGCCCATGCCTTAACACCTTAACCGCGTCGGTTTTTCCGCCGCGGTGCGGGCGTTCTAAAGGGTGGGCGGGGCCGCGCCGGCCGATGGACGTGCGCAGCACCAGGGAGGTAGCGCTCGCGACGTCCAACGGCCGACGGCATCAGGGAAGGGGTTAAAACCTCTGACCCTGTGACAAGGATAGCCCGAACATCAGACTTTGTATTTCTATAGTGCTTACCACCCCTAGTTGGAGCGCTAAACACTAGCCTATGACGGGTAGCACGCTACACCAGGTGGGGGGTATGGTTGGTAGGATGTTGTTTCTATTATGATCCTATGTGGGAAGTTTTTCCATGTTGTGCATGATAACTACTGAGGTGCGATTATCGTGCTAAGGGATGCAGCGCTTAGCAGTGTGGTGGATGATCAGGTGTGAGAGAGGCGTACAGTTTATGGTTTTCATTGAGCTTGCAGCTTTGAGCCGCTCTGCAGGTCACACTGTGTTATTTGTTATGATCATAATCGCTTCATTGAGTTGTCAATTCAGAAATATTTTATTTAAAATTTATGGTTCTGAGCAGACGAAGGTTGGAGGGAAAAAGATTAGAGAGATCTGCTGGGAAGGAATTCCTCACTGCCTAATTTGAACCGGTGGGCTCCGGTGAGGGCTACTAGCACTTATTTTTGGGGACCTGCACTTTTTTTTCTGCATAAGATATCGACCACAAGCAAGAGAGGGAAAAACACACAAATGTAAATGAAGGGGGTAGTGAAAGACAGAAAAGCACAAAGTGAGAAAGCATGGACGGCAAGAGTGAGATAAAGGGGCAGAAGTGTCTGGTAGTGGATTAAAGAGGCCTGAGGTAAATTCATGACTATAACTCCTTGGGATTTGGCATGCCAACATTCAAATGCACCAGCTGCTAGGCTTCTGAGCAGAGCTTCAGGCACCGGTTCTCTTTCTTTTACAAATCAAGCTCAGGACTTTAGCAATATCATCCCATATCTGATTGTCATTATGAGAGGCAGCTAATCGAGACCTGCACTAATTAACTACATTAAAGTGCTCTGTTGGCCAGCAGCATATGGTAGAACTCTTAAATTGATCAGTTCCACTAGTTCCCATTGAAACCATTATGCAAGTATACTCTCTGGTATCTCACATGTTATTGACTGAAACCCCGCAAGAACAAGGCTTTTAAAGTGAAAAAAGCAATTATTTAAAATAAAGAAATCCCCCTTTTCTGCTGAACCCTGCGGTCTAATTGGTGCCTTACTAGATCCAAGGAGCTGAATGTTGCCCCCAAACCCAACTTTTCTGGAAATCCTGGCTACACCGGTGAGTACCTTCAGGTCCTCTGCATCACGCCTGACATCTGAAAAGAATATAGTGTAACAAGGCCATGAGAAGCTGCTCAAGGGACTCTGAACTTCAACTCTTGTCTGTCTAACTGTGTGGAGGTGGAGTATAGAGTCCCCGATCAGACCTCGAATGTCGAGTGTGCCCTTGCACCCATCCCGCAGCCTATCGACTGACATCTGCCTTACTTCTCTGAGACAGCCCTGGAAGTGAGTGTACCATATGGGTGGCGAGGTGAGCAAAATAACGATGGATTAAACCCAGATCTGTGACTGGGGATTAATGTTTTGCTAATGTGCAACATTCCCTCCATCATCTTGTGTGTTTTGCTGTTCGACCAATGTGGGAAGGGTATGCCCAGATGTGCGTCCCGTGCTCCCTACGCCACTGGAGCTGATGACGGCTGATACCCAGAAACCGGTCCTCGGGTGCTTGATTCCGGTCCAGGGAAGACATGATTTGGCAGTTCGGACTGGACTGTTCCCATGAGGCACAGGGTCAAGACTGATTTGCATATGGCCAAGTCTGATCTGGGGTGGGTGGTGAGCAAAATAACGATGGATTAAATCCAGATCTGTGACTGGGGTGAAAGTTTTCCCAATGTGCAACATTCTGTCCATCATCTTGTGTGTCTTACTGTACCATATTGTACCATATTGTTTTTAATGATGTTTGTAATGAATGCTTTAGACTCGTTACTGTCTGCTGCAAAGGCATCCTCCATGTATCCTGTGGGATAAACCACAGTCTGGAACCCAGGTTCAGGCCCCCTTCTGATAACAAACTCTCCCTTTCCTAGTTGAGCAGTGACGCAATAACTATACATGTAGGATAAGCAGCCATTACAAAAACTGAAGAAGGACAACTATTGATCTGAATGTTCAGGACAGGTCTACGATAGTCTCATGACGTGAGCATAGCGGGCGCATCCGTGTTGTTGTGACCAAACCTAGATTATGTGTAAAGTGCTTATTGACAAATAGTAACACAAACCAGCCCCTTAACACATCACTGATTATTATTTGGTTTATTTCCAATAAAAAAGTGTGTGCCTTCAGTGAAGAAATAGGACTGCATTTTGCCAGCTGCAGCTTTAACATTCACATGTGGATTGGGTAAGGATTGTGTGTAGTGTGTGTCGGCTAGTAAACACTCACTACTTTGAAGAACATGACATTTTTCACTTTCACTCCCGGTTACAATGTGCTTATAAATTATTGAAATAATACCATACCAATCATTTTGCATAAGGCAAAGGTTCTGGGAGAGCAGAGTTTATGGGAACCTATTGGTGTGTGGTTCGGTCAGATTGGAAAGGATTTTACAAAGGTTAGTGGGTGATTTGACAGTATTTGGGTGGTGTCTTAAAGAACATTCTAACCCCATTAATTATTATTATTGTGTGTATAATTGGTCTTATTCTTTTGATGTTGTGTAATTCTGTATTGAGATTTGTCAATTATTTGCCATGTTTCCTCACCCTAATATGCCCGTGTGATTTCCATTGACTTGCACTGTAAAATAAACTACAAAATAATGCATTTACGGAGGTGAGCTAGTCTTGTCTTTCAACTACCCAACTTATGGCACGATTCCGATCTCATTCAGAAAGCATTCCTACCGACTCTGTTCTGGAATGCATTCCAAACGAGTCGACCGTGAGCTATCCGTTCAACGGAGAACGATGTCATGGATCGACACGTTCGGAGTCCGATTCGTACGTCCAATTCTTCCAGAAACACGCATCGTACTTGGCCAGTCGTAATCAGGCTGGGAATATGCCTCCGTAAGACTACTTGGCCAGTCGTAATCAGGCTGGGAATATGTCTCCGTAAGACTCCATTCAGCGTTTACGGAGGCTTCCCGCTTGAAAATGGAGACGGATTTGAAGTAAGGGATTTTGAGCATCGTACTTCGTCATTTGGAAGACGTGGTTTCCAGTATGAGTCGGTTAGAGGCTATAGCTCCGGATGGCTCTGGGAAGGCCTGCCTTACGGGATCGGAAGCGACCCCTCTGCTTTGGACTTACAATATTTTTGCCTTGACTTCATGTCATTCACTGCTGCATTTGACTGAACCTTATGTTAATTCCCTAAACTGATTATTATGCAGTCTTCATTGAGTTCTACTTTTTGCTTTCTGTATTGCAACTCAAATTATTTTAATAAACTTTCATGGTTTTCATTTTACTCCTGACTCAAGAGGATTTATTTCCTTCAAAGAATATTTATTGACCTCATATTTGCGAGCTGTTTTAGGAACATATTACCCCTTACTTGCTTGAGGTTTAATAACATCCTCGATTCAGCATAAGCGCTGTATCTGGTGTGATAGCATCAAAATTACTATTGGTATTTGCTCACCTACAACAGCGTCACAGCTTTTTTTCTGGTGATTACATCTCTCTCCATGCACCCAAGCATTCACTCTGTTGCCGGCACTGCAATGCAGTCTTATTATATGCTATCTGAAAAGTTTATCTAA
Organism: Lissotriton helveticus; assembly: GCF_964261635.1. Lineage (NCBI taxonomy): Eukaryota > Metazoa > Chordata > Amphibia > Caudata > Salamandridae > Lissotriton > Lissotriton helveticus. Next base: position 274,728,158 of record NC_136058.1, on the reverse strand, counting down.
AAAGAATATTAATATCCCCCATCCTTCTGATGTCCTCTCATATCCTTCCCTCCATCCATTCTGTACAGTTTCCTGTCATTTCAGTGGATGCTAGCCTCACTGCTGCATCAGAAATCACATTTCTTTTATCCACTCATCAAGGAATAGTAACTCTTTAGCATCCGCCCCCATCTCCTCTGATCGTGCTCGGGAGGCATGGGGTGCTGTTCTTGGCACCGACATCTCGCCAGCTGACTGGCTCTATTGTTGTAATCAGACAAAGAAGTTGTCACCAAACTACCGGCTATGTTTGATCCATTTCAAGTACTTGCATAGGCTTTACAGTACCTCGGTGCAGCTCCATAGGCTCGGGCTCACTCCTGGAGACGATTGTGTACGTTGTGCTGCTCCTGCGGCGGATTTTGCTCATCTTGCTTGGCTTTGCCCTAGGGTCTCTGAGTTCTGGAGGGCGGTGTGCTCTGCCATTTCTGACATTACCGGCGCAATAGTGCGCCCTGATCCACCTCTGTGCTGTCTCGGGTTTGTCAAGTTCTGCCCTGACGCCTCCCGCCACCTGATCGCGATGCTGCTGGTCCTTACTAGGCGTAGGGTGGCCATGTGCTGGGGCCGCAGGCCGGCTCCCAAGGTTGATAGTTGGCTGGAGGATGCCTCTCGGTGTGAGCCTCTCCTGTCAGAGTTCTGGGATTTAATGCCTGCTAGGTCCCGACCTGTTGACATCTGGGGCCCTTTGGTTACCTACCTCCTTTCCCGTTCTCACCCTAGTGGCACTTTCTCTCCCGCGCTCCCCACCGGCCTTGGGTCCGCGGTGGCCGCCGGTGCTGGCAGTGACTGCCTCTCCCCCCTGCAGTTGATGCTTCCACCCCTTTCTCCTTAGCCCTTCACTGCCGACAACGCTCAATCTGTGTTTTCCCATGAAGGAGGGACCTTGATGTGTTGGAGCTGTGACATTCTCTTCATGTTATTTACTGTACTTACAGTTGACACCTATGTATAATGGAGAGCTTGACCTGCTTTCTGTTCTGTATATTGCACTGCGCTGTTGCACGATGTACTGTGTCTGCCTTGATTTTTCTAAATAAAGGTTTTTGGGGGAAAAAAAGGAATAGTAACTCTTTCACAGATTTTAAATAGTAGTTTGCAAAATTATAGAAGTTTCTTAAATTCTGTGAAAAATGTATTATATTTTAATAGAATTGCCAGATTAAACCCTGTATAAAAAAGTAGTCAAAATAGATTTTTCTGATAAATGAATAGTACATATGTTTTTGTAGATATTTTTTTCAATATTAGTCATATTGACATTTTTTCTGGCAGACATTTTCGATTCATATGGGAACATTTTGTTGTTCATCATAAATATGTAATGTGAAGAAATTGCAAAAATATGATTGTTCCCCAATTACATCACCAGAATAACATGACACATTCTGAGGTCTTTTTCAAACAATTGTACCTTGTCATGGGTAGCGTTGTCAGGGTTTTGAAGTTTTGGCCATGTCACCGTAAAGACCCTAATACTCACCTAATACCCTGTGCCAAGCATTTTACGTGCTCATTTAGATTGAGCTACGAAGTCAGCGTAAAACACGGGTTGGCAAAGTCAATTGATCTGGCTTTAATTTGCCAACGTTTAGAAACACAAACATTCACAAATTATGTTTATCACATTAAATTCAGCTTTGTTGGCTTTGCCATTCCTACAGTGAAAGTATCATAAAAGGATTATTTTTGTACAGAATGGATAGAAGGATAAATAATCTGGGGCCAGATGTACATAGGTTTGTGTTTGAGAATCACAACATTTCGATATTAGGTGTTTTCAAACAGGTATGTACTACAGTGTGTTTTTCACTGTTTGAGATTCCCAGTGGGTCACCTCATTAGTATTCGTGAGGTATGTCACAATTCACGACCCATTGGTGAATCGCTAAAATCACAGGGATGGTGGCCTGCTGGGTTCAACAGATCACCATGACTGTGATTGCTTTTAAATAAAGCAATGTTTTTTAAAATATATAAATGCAGCCCGTATTCCTTAAAGGAAAACGGGATGTGTTTCAAAAACAAAAATGAAAAGTTTTCTTTTCATTTTCTAAGAGTAGGCAGTTGAAAGTGGGATCAAAACTTGGTCTTAAAACATTTTTACCACCATTCACAAAGGGGAAGGGTCCCATAAGGACCCCTTCTTGTTTGTGAATGGATATCACCACCATGAAGTAAGCAGTAAAATGTGAATGTTTTGCGACCGCATTTCGGTTGCAAACTATTCACACATACCGCTGCAAGTCACTATTAAGAGGGGACGCCATTCATACGCCCTTCCAAATACCAAATTTCAAACCTATTTTGCAATTCAGTAATAGGTTACCGAATTGCAAAATAGGGTTTGGTACATAGAAAATGCTTTTGTTCTGGTTGCAAACGGCCTGATTCTGCGAGTTTATAACCTGATAAAGCATCTAGCTCCTATAGTAGTAGACAGGGTGATGATTAAGTTCCGGGTTTTTCATCCAGACACTCGTCTGTTCAAAGAAGCCAATATGTCTGTCTGAAAATATGCATGGAAAGAAAAAGAACATTGGGCCATATTATCAAGAAAGGGTGATACATTATCGCCGCTTTTATCGGCAGGAAACTGCCACTAAAGCGTTGATAATGGGCTTGATAATATGCCCTTGTGAATTCCCATAGACGCCCAGGTTCTGGTGTTAACCTGGGCTTCTATAGGAATTCACAAGGGCATATTATCAAGCCCATTATCGCCGCTTTAGCAGCGGTTTCCTGCCGATAAAAGCGGCGATAATGTATCGTCCTTTCTTGATAATATGGCTCATTGTTTTTTCCCATTATACCACAGACAAAGGAACCCCTCCTAGAAATAACAATGCCCACAGTATTGGAAATTCCTTGGAGGGTGTCTAGGTCAGCAAACGTCCTGAGCAAGTGAAAGTAAAGGTAGAGGCCTTGTTGAGTTATGCCGAGGCACGCGGCTTAAGTTTCTATCTTACTAGTACTTGCAGCGTGGTTTGCAATGCATGCCGCCCTTGATTGTGCCATAATGTATTTCCCACCAAAAAACATGATGCCACCTTTTTTGTCTTTCTTCACTGCTTTGTCTGTAGCACGACTTTTAGTTTCGAACTGATTTTGCAGATGTTACCATATTAGGTTACAATGGCAGAACAGTGCTCCAGTCATGTGTGACACCTCATACTTTTAGTCAGTCTTCGCTGCCGGATATTATCACCTTTCATACTGGAACCTGCGGTTTCAATTTTCTAAATAAAAGAATGTGCCTCTGTGTCCCAACATAAATTGACAAGCTCTAACCCCATAAGGGTGTTACTATTCCTATTGCAGAAGGATCACGTGGGATTTGAATTCAGCTGGGTGTAAACTGAGGTGGCACAGTGGGCACAAAAAGTATGGGTTGGAATGGTACACTGAGCAATTGCTAGTGGTTAGATTATTTGCAAGAATTCCTCCCATCACCTTTTGTGTATCAGATCTCCCTCACACATCAACTAAGATTGGAATAAAGTGTGGACCAATTAAATTAATGGGCAGAGTACAATTCAACCACTTCTATGTACCCGACTTCCGTTCTGTGATTTAACCAAGTTCTCGAACTTTTCTGAATTCTCATTTCTCTGAGGAGGAGAGTTTCTAGCAAAATAGGTTTGAGACCCGTGTTTCTGTGGACATCAATGTTAGTGGCAGTAACCTGACACTACTGCTGGCGCCGTCTCCTCAAACATCATTTTGGTGCCTGATCCAGAGTCTGTGTGTGTACTGTGTGTTTATCCACGAAGATGTGTGAAGTTCTCTACTTCTGATCTTCAAGTAATTAGCAATGTTTCCACGTTTTCCTATTTCATTGTATTGGATTTCCGCATGGATAGCGCTTCATTCCTCTCACCAGGCCCATTGCAGACTACTACATAAGAAGTAGTTGTTTCCGTGAATGTTGAGTTGCAGTGCGGCTTACGGGGGAAGTGTCGCGACTGATGACAAGGGTGGTGCTTTAATTCTGACATCAGTTACCGAAGTAGGGTGTGAGATACAACAAAGTCTGGGCGTTATTTCCTCAAAGGAAATTATGCTAAGTGCCCCAAAATCACACTAAATTACACGTTAGTGGGAAAAATGTCAGTCTGGCATTTTGCGCTATTTTTATTAGTTCAAAAAACTTACTTGCGTCCTTTTTGGATGCGAGGATGTATTTTGCACTAAAAAATAGTGCAAAATCTGGAGATGCTCGTGTTCAGTTTGTTTGCATTGTTCCCTTTTTTCTGTGACAGAGGCAGTGGCGTCACTAGGGTTGGTGTCACCCAGTGCGGGTAACTCATGGTGTCGCCCCCTCACGACTTACCACATGGGTCATCTCACCCTCTGCTGCACCATCTCTCCCTCTGTCCACACCATCTCTCCCTCTGCCTGCATCATCTCTCCCTCTGCTTGCACCATCTCTCACTCTGCCTGCACCATCTCTCCCTCTGCCTGCACGATCTCCCCTCTGCCTGCACCAGCTCTCCCTCCGCCTGCACCAGCTCTCCCTCCGCCTGCACCAGCTCTCCCTCCGCCTGCACCATCTCCCCCTCCGCCTGCACCAGCTCTCCCTCTGCCTGCACCAGCTCTCCCTCTGCTTGCACCATCTCTCCCTCTGCCTGCACAATTTCCCCTCTGCCTGCACCATTTTCCCTCTGCCTGCACCATCACTCCCTCTGTCCACACCATCTCCCCTCCGCCTGCACCATTTCCCCTCTGCCTGCACCATTTCCCCTCTGCCTGCACTATTTCCCCTCTGCCCGCACCATCTCTCCCTCTGTCTGCACCATCTCTCCCTCTGTCCACACCATCTCCCCTCCGCCTGCACCATCTCCCCTCCGCCTGCACCGTCTCTCCCTCTGCCTGCACCATCATTACCTCTGCCTGGACCATTTCCCCTCCACCTGCACCATTTCCCCTCCGCCTGCACCATCTCTCCCTCCGTCTGCACCATCTCCCCTCTGCCTGCACCATCTCCCCCCCTGCCTGCACCATCTCCCCTCCACCTGCACCATCTCCCCCCTGCATGCACCATCTCCCCCCTGCATGCACCATCTCCCCCCTGCCTGCACCATCTCTCCCTCTGCCTGCACAATCTCCCTCTCAGCCTGCACCAAAATACCCCCCTGCCTGCACCATCTCCCCCCCTGCCTGCACCATCTCCCCTCCGCCTACAGCATCCCCCCTGCCTGCACTATCTCCCCCGTGCCTGCACCATCTCACCCTCTGCCTGCACCATCTCTCCCTCTGCCTGCACCATCTCTCCCTCTGCCTGCACCATCTCCTCTCCGACTGCACCATCTCCCCTCCGCCTGCAACATCTCCCCTCCGCCTGCAACATCTCCCCTCCGCCTGCACCGTCTCACCCCCCTGCCTGCACCATCTCATCCCCTGCCTGCACCATCTCTCCCTCTGCCTGCAAAATCTCCCTCTCAGCCTGCACCATCTCCTTCTCTGCCTGCATCATCCACCCCCTCCGTCTGCACCCCCCTCCCCCGCCTGCTGCTCTTTTAACCCTTTCCTCGTCGCCTTCTCCCCCCACCCCCCATAGTTTCTCCCACAGTTTTTGGCTCTTCTCAAAGTAACTGAAATAAACTCATGAAATGCGCTTTGAAATTGAGTGGAAAAGTTTTGTTCCATCCGGTGCGGCCCTCAACCCCCTAGTGACGCCACTGGGTCCCATTCCCCAAGATCCCAGCAGCACAACCTTGGACTTACTTCTCCACTCCCCTTTAAAATAGCAGCAGCAACTCACTCTGTGGCCCGAGGACTGACTGACTGACAGCCAGGACCATCCGCCGACATGCCAGGCACCGGGGAGAGTCGGAGCTTCACCCAGGCTCTCATGGGAGGGTGCCTCCCCTGATACAGACTTGTGCCTCAGGGTGGCCCATCAGCAAAGAGCAAACGACCAGGATCGGACCAAATTTGTCCTGTAAATCCTGAAAGGACTGGATGTCCTCCTTCAACATGTCGGCCAGGCACTTCTCATTCACATCTCAAAAGATATCACTATCTTTTGTCTCGGGAATTACTTCTCACGACCAGTATGTGAACTACTAACTAAGTGTAGAAAGTAGATACCTGAAAACACAATTTACATTGATTTAAAGTCCTGTAAATAATGACACGCCTGTTTGTATAAAAAACCAAAAAGTACAGATTAGCAGTTTTCTTTTTCAGCGAAAAAGGGCTTTGTCCATTAATTTGTGACAGATCATTTTTCACGGAAGGTCACATTTCTTTTACTCTCAGGAAAGTATTTTCGCAACGTTTGGGAAAAAGATAGAAAAGAAGTTTTTTGATTTCTGGTTTTGCATCACCCGGTTCATGCAGGAGATAATCCGATGGCCCCACTTATAATCGCCACATTACGCCATTACCATGGACCCCATTTCCAGGTGATACCATCAGAGGGGTGACACCCAAATGAACTCGCTATTTATTTACTGTTCCTATAATTTTCCGCATTGCACAACGTCTTGGCTTGTTTAATAAGTACGGACGGTGTTACATGAACAGTAAATAAATAGGGAGTTCATTTTGGTGTCACCCCTCTGCTGGTGACACCTGGTGCGGCCCGCACCTCCCGCACCCCCCTCGTGACGCCACTGGACAGAGGGGGATATGTACAAAGAAGTGGCGGAGCGTGTCGTTAGCCTCCTGGGCTTAACGACACACTCCGCAACTTCGGAAACGCAAGGCTGCACCATATTTACAAGAATGTGGTGCAGCCTTGCGTTTCCCCCTGCGATGGCGCCAAGTTTAACAACTTAGCGCCAATGCAGGCACCCTTGCACCAGAATACAAGTGTGTCTGTGTGCAGGTGAGGATTGGTTATGTGTAGGAAGGTTTCCCTTCCTGCACATAAACAGTCCTAAAATGCCACGTTGTAACTTTCATGTGTGCTGCTCCATGCAGCACACGTGAAAGTTACAAATTGGCATTTTATAAAAACGGTTTGTTTATGCCTTTCTGTCGATAAACAAACCTTGGCATTTTGCTTTTTCCAAGTGTGCTGCACAAGGCAGCACACATGGGAAAAGGAAAAAGTGACGGTCCTGTGGCGATAGGGGCTTATACATATGCCCCAGAGTTCTTTCCTGAATGAAATCCAGTTTCCCAAAGTGACATAATGGCACAATCCATGGGCATTATTGTTTAATAATTAGAACGCAAAATGCCAGACATTACGTAAAATGATGCCCGGTTTAGACAGAACGTGTGTATTTTATACAAATTTCGGCCTTACCTTGGTCAGGGATGTTGCTGCCGGCCCTACACATTGGTTAACTTGAGGATACTTCATACGTGGGTTGTATAAACAATATTTAAATATATTATAAACAGTTGTAAGGGTGACCTGTTGCATCCTGACTCCATACACTCAGATTATTAAAGGGTGCTCTGATGAACCGTGTTGGTTCTGCCATGGGCCTGTTTTTTGGGCGACAGAGCAGGAGGACAGCTAGTGTGCCTTTTTACTCAATCGCAACCACGTATTTAACTTCGCGCACACCCAACACACAACATACTAATGGGCTACACCAGTGCTTTAAATGGGCCGGTACTGTCCGGTACGGAGAGTACCGGTCCATTTTTCATTTTGAGAGGGCGAGTACTCATTTTAGGAGGGAGAGTACTGGCACTTCTCAAAAGAAATACTTTTAATTGGAAAGTAACAGCACTTCTCAGAAAAAATCAGGTACTCTGGTACCTGCACTTCTACTTTTCCATTTCAAGCACTGGGCTACACAATATGGGCCCGATTCACAGAATGAACTTAAGACTCAATCCTAAACTTACTACTATTTTGGTATTCACAGAATGAACTTACTACTTTTGGTATTCACAGAAGTTAGGATTTTGTCTTAAGTTTGTCTTAAGACAGACTTAAGACAGACTTAAGACAAAATCTTCTGTGAATACCAAAAGTAGTAAGTGCATTCTGTGAATACCAAAATAGTAGTAAGTTTAGCATTGAGTCTTAAGTTCATTCTGTGAATTGGGCCCTATGTGTCCACAACACCCACAGAACGCACCGCCTGCAGCCGTGCCCGCACCGCAGGCCAATTTAAAAAATATATATTTTTGTTTGGTCATTTGATATCGCACATTACACCCCGAAAGTAGTATCTCGACGCTGCACTGCAGGAGAAGAGAAAAGGAGGGAGTCTAAAACAACCAAGTCGTAAGCCCCTTCTTTTATTTCAAAGTATTTTATCCATACTAATATTATAAAGAGAGAGCCCAAACCTTTGAGGCGGGTAATCTCAGTAACCACAGCACCAATCACAACACCCAATACAGCGTTGGAAAGGGCAGTTGCAGCAGAAGGACATAGGCTATGCAGACGGATAAAAAAATGTATAAAAACATTTGCAAAAAACTACATCATCCAGTAGGGCGAGGGCTAAAATAACATCAAACAGGAAATGATGTAAAAATGTGACTCACTATATTGAGACTGAGAGCTTGGAGCCAAATTGATCGTGAACAAGAAATATGCTATCCCGAAACACGTAGATTTGTGCCTGCCTGCTTGAGAAACTCCATGCTGTGAGGATTAAATAAAAAAGCACATAAGTGAAGACAAACGCGAGTTCGTCCTGTTTTTCTCCCAGCTGGGGGAATTGGTTGTGTATTTAAATGCGGCGTGGTTCTGCCATGGGGATTTTCGAACCGGCGAGAGAGCGCTGCAAATTCTGGCGAAAAGGAACAGAGGGGTATCAATATATATATGGATATATATATATATCCATACTAATATTATAAAGAGAGAGCCCAAACATTTGAGGTGGGCAATCTCAGTAACCACAGCACCGATCACAACACCCAATACAGCGTTGGAAAGGGTAGTTGCAGCAGAAGGACATAGGCTATGCAGACGGCCACCATATACATTTAAAAGGTAAAAGAACTGTGCCAGCAAAGTAGTCCCTTGTGGGCGTGTCTACGTTCTGCTGTAGGCGTGTGCTGGGGGCATGACAAACGCTAGGGGCGTGTGGTATGTTCCGCCCTTCATGCCATGTGTCGTAATTGCGCCACATCAAGGGGCACGCTGGGGGTGTGACAAGCTGGGGCCGTGACAAACGCTGTGGGCGTGTGTCCGCGCTGTGGGCGTGTGTCCGCCCTTCATGCCATGTGAAGCGCCAATTACGCAATTGCGCCTCATCAAGGGGCACGCTGGGGGCCTGTGCTACGTTCCACACTTCATGCCATCTGGGTCGTACATTAATCAGATCGTCTGCTGTGGCCGTGTGCTGGGGGCGCCACAAAGGCGTTCACCTCGAAGCGTGGTAAGTTACCATTCGCAAGACTCCCTTGGGGGACTGCCCTATGTCTCACACATACTGGGGGTGCCGAATGCAGTGTGTGCCTTGGCCTGGGTGCATCTGAAAGGGCCGAACGCAGTGTGTGGCTTGGCCTGGGTGCGTCTAAAAAGCACTCGGGCCGAAGAGTGTCGGTGTGGGTCATAAAAAAAAAAGAACAGCGGGAAACAATCATTCAAGACTCACACAATTCTAATTGTTAGACGGTCGCCGCTGGCCCTCAAGCGGGGGCACACGCGACTGAGCGTGTCTGCGGGGACAATTACTGCAGCCTCTAATGTGCGCTGTTACTGAACTATCACATTAAACCAAATTACAGGCGCCTGCTAACATCAGCCAGGGCTGTAGCCGGGCTCAGGCGGCGGATCACTACACTAATTACATGCGCCTGCTAACATGAACCAGGGCTGTAGCTGGGCCTCAAGCGGGGGGACACGCGCCTGCTAACATCAACCAGGGCTGTAGATGGGCCTCAGGCGGGGGAACACGCGAATGACCGTATCTGAATACACACATTACACACATTCTATTTCATACCCGGACAACGTTGGGATGGGCTGCTAGTTCATTTTATAAATAGATACGTTAGCATTTCTGTTACAAGGTTAGCCAAACGTAGTTTGAAGTGGTGTGGTTACAGGTACTTTGAAATATATGTTTAGCTAATCCCCTCTTCCTTGACTTGTTGGAAAATTAGGCAGAGGATGATAGAAAGAAAGAAGCAGGAAAGAAAGGGGTGAAAATAGGATACAAAAGAGGTTCTGTAACAATGAGCCTAATTGGGCTTATATCCATGTGACAAAGCCGACACCCCGCTAGTTAGCTTGTGGCAGGATTAGTAGCCATGTAAGGCACCCCGACGCCTCTTCGGCCATGGTGGTAACATTCCAACTCACTCGCCCCATGCCCATGAAAGGAAGGGAAATCTGGGCACGAGCGAAGGTTAAGAGAGAGTTTACTCCAGTGATAGGGGCTGTGTAGGAGAAAGATCTGCCCCCATATCCTGAGATACGAATACGGGCGAATCATTTTGTCTTAAATTTGTCAAATTTAAGACAAAATCCTAACTTCTGTGAATACCAAAAGTAGTAAATTCATTCTGTGAATGCCAAAAGTAGTAAGTGCTTTCTGTGAATACCAAAATAGTACTAAGTTTAGGATTGAGTTGTGAATCGGGCCCTAAGACTTTAGAAGAGCTGTGTGTGTTAAACAAAGTAGTTTAAAGATGAAACGCTTCCTAATCCTAATAGGCAGCCAATGAAGCCTGCTAAGGATCCGAGAGGAAGGCGCGCGAGATGGAAGATGACAGAATGCCACCGGAGTGAGCATTTCTGCACCCACATCAATATGCCACTCCGGTGCTCGCTCAGCACATTTTGGGGTGTTCATGCTTCTCTGCTCCTGCTGTGAGGTCCAGCTTCCCTGCACCTCTGCCACCAGATACCTTGTGACCTTTGCGCTCATTCCCCACTGACCAGGCGCTCGGATATCAGGGACTGACCATATCCTGTGTCCAGCACAGTGTGTGCTCCAAGGGTCTGCTGATGGACGGGCCGACCCTTCATTCACAATGTAGCCATGCATTAGTGTGCAGGTTACACAGCTCTTCATGCGTCGTCGCCCCCTGTGGCGCAGGGGACTCTGACACCACACCACAAATAGCTGTGCGCCCAGCACACACCACAGCATCGACGAGGCACCTCCATGTCAAACAGCACCCCAGGGCTGTCTGGCCCTGTGCTTAGGCCTGCTGTGGGTGCAAAGACTTTAAGATGAGACCCCATCACAGACTACTGTCTCATTGGGTTCAGCACCAACAGTCACTCGAACAGAACAGGGTATCTAATAGAGTATTGTGCCCTGCTTAATTTGTGCCGGTGGTTGCAAGTATTGGGCGTCCGCATTGACTTTTGAAGACCGGAATTTATTTTTCATCATTAAACTTTGAGCCAGAAAAAGGCAGGAAGAGGAAAACAGTGAAAAGGGCAAAACGCAAGAACGGAAGAAGAGCCAGCCAGAGTGGGGTGCAGAGACAGGAAGTGCAGGGTTTTGGCGGGACAAGACGGATCATTCTGCCAGCCTGGCATCTTCCCGGTAGGTTGCAGGGTGACCCAGTAATACCAGCCCCCTCTCCCCCATTCTTGTTGGCTGCCACCTGCTACGTGGAGCTGGTTTGAACATTCATGCCAGGGCTGATGTTGGATTTTATTCCTTCCTTGGGTGGTTGAAGAAAGAGATTTGAAGTGGAATCAGCAGGGTTTTTTTCTTTTTACAAATTAAGGAGTGGCTTTGCTACGTACTGCAGTTCCCCCAGAAACTGATGCCTCGTGAATTCCGTAGCAGGATGCCACCTACAGGTGCTCTGCCCCCGCCCTTCGTCCCCACAAGTGTTCAGGTTGTATTGGCACAAACACACAATACACCTGACAGGCTTGCAGCATCACACTCCCCTCCCAAGCCCACGGGTGCCTTTAAAGACCCCGAGCAGCGCAGCTTTATGTAGTCACCAAGAGGCAGATTTACAAGTCCCTTGTGCCTGTTTTACGCCGCTGTTGCGTCACTTTTGTGACGCAGCGGCGGCGCAAAAGTTGCACCATGGTGCGGGGTATTTACAATGTGACGCATCTAGGAGATGCGTCACGTTGTAAAGCCCTGCGCCAGAAAGAGGCGTTTCTGCGCAGGGGGGGTGGGGGGGTGCGTTCCGGTGCAGGAACGCCTCCCAAAAGTGGCTGAGTGAAATCTTCACTCAGTCACTTTGGGGCCCATGCTGCGTCAAAACCCTGCGCCTGCTTGAAGCAGGCGTAAGGATTGAAGCAGCATTCACAAGATAGGCCCCCCAGAGCATTGCTGGAGCTGCGTCGCGCTTGCGACGCAACTCCAGCAATGCGCAGCTTTTACGGCACAGATGCATGACGCATCTGTGCCGTTTTTCCCCATGGTACGCCGCATTGTAAATGCGGCGCATCCAGGGTGGCGGAGCTGCGGCGCACAATAACTGGTGTATACCTGCTGATTTGCAGGGATGCGCCAGTAATTGTAAATCTGCCCCCAAGTCTCTGTAGCATTTTGACCCTCAGTTTAAATCAGGCTCACCTGTAGGCCTGTGTCTGCTGAAGCATCCGAAATCCGTCGAGCATCACAACTGCCTACAATCCTGTCTCACCCAAAAGGCGTTTCCCGCCAACTTCATGTGAGTGGCATTGACTCCGCTCTTAACACACTTTGACAATGGTAATTATAGGTTTGTCCTTTTGTAAATGAATATGTTTCATTGTTTGCAAGTTGTTGTGGGAGAAAGTTCCTGATGAAATATTCCTTGTATCAGTGAGTGCCTTAATGTATGGATGAACAGGTGAGTGAATACCAACATGATTTGCTAAACTGGGACGCCCTGAGATTTTTAATCGCTTTGAAGCCGTTGTGACGGCAACTTTCCCTGGACCAAGGTGGCCACCATGGCCTTGAAAACTAAAGAGAGAGACCGGATGGAAATAAATACTTCCTCTGTTGAAGCCTATGTTCCAATAGAAGCAGTGCTTAATATGAGCCGGTGGTTTCCGGTGCTCTGCACCGGCACTTAATTGTAACAGGCTGCCACATGGTGGCGTTGCCTGTCTAAAAAACAACAGTTATTTATTTATTCACTATAGATCAAAATTGACTATTGACTGCCACCCAAACCAATCTTATAGCCTTGGGGGTCTGGAATAGTCGGAATTGTCACAATTGTAAGGTGTGATGGTTAGTAGTGCGCTGGTTCTGCCATTGGCAAGCTGCAGTGGCCTCCTAAGGAGGGCCCAGCACTAATTTATTTTCAAATTAAGTACTTCATGGCACTGGAGCCTTAGTTATTGTTTGATAAGTCATCGTTTTTTATCAACCTACTTCAGACTCAACATGATTCATCACAAGCCATCCCCATGGGGAGTTGTGTGATTCTATTTCTATACCATGCAGATGCGATTGCATTTCGATACATGCCACTGTGCACTTTGTAATGTTTTGTTCCTTTTACTGAAGTTTGCGTTAGTATTTTTATTCCCCCCTTTGTTGTCTGGCAAATATTAACAAGTACGACTTGCTCTGTTTTATTTGCAGTTATTCTCTGATGCCCATATATGTATATATTTTTGGTCTCCTTTGTAATCAGGAGCTGCCATGTTAAGGAAATCATTACAATCTGACTGATGTATCATATTTGCTGTCGAAGTCTGTTATGGCTCTAATTTGCTTAAACCGAATAAAGAATATATGAACTGAGAATACAAACAGTAATGGGATCTCACAATACAGGTGGCTGAGAGGGGATTATATATCAGAATAAACGACATAGAAACGCTGTTTACCTTAATCTCATGTGTACACAATATATTTATTCATGTGTGGCTTGTTTCCATATATATTACTTCAATCATGTACAGTTTGTTTCCAATACCTGTGTCATCAAGAATTAGGCACTTTAATTCTTACAAATGTATTTTCATTTATTATCTAATATAAAAATTATAAAGACAGTTCAAAGCAAAATAGAACAGATAATATATATGTAAATCATATTTAAATACAGATTCAATCAGTAATAACCCCATAATAGTTAAACATGTACTTTCATTTATTATCGAGTATCAACATTGTAAAGGGTATTCAAAACAAATAGCAAAGGAATGTACAAATCATCTCCTTATACAGTTTCAATAAGTAATTACCATTTTTTTATTTCCTCATCAAACACACATACAAACTCTCACACACATTAAAATAACGGTCTTTGATTACACATACATTTTGTCAGCTAGCACAGCAAATCGGTGATTGATGTTTTCCTAATTAATGTGGTTGTTTAAAGAAATTTGCACTCAGCGTAAACCAACAAAAATCAAAACATACTCAGGGGAAAAACCTGCGAGGGCAATGTAAAAGATCATCAGATGCAATTCTAACCAATATTGAAGACAATGAATTCACTAGGCCCTAGGGAGATCAAAAAAATGAAAGTCTGGTGGTACTATTATAATATAGGTTCCCTTGTTCTGCAGTTCAAGAGGTATGTGGATTATCTGTTCTACTATCATATTATTTAATTGCCTAATTGTTGTATCCTCGTGATGTTTCCTCGCGCTCGCCGCATGCACTGGAACTTGGAACCCATCGTGTCGGGATTCCAGGCATACCTGTGCAGCGGTTGGCGTGGGCTCTTGTTCCTTCCTTCTTAACTCGTGAAATAAACTACATATTTCTATATAACAATGTATCTTCTTATCCATTCTTACCGGAATACCACACTGGCGACATCGGAGAAACGAACTCACGCAATTTTCGGAGCCCACAGCCCCGGGACCTCCGGACAAGATTACCGTTACTGAAGCTGTATGCGCAATCTTCACCACGCACCTCGCCGAAGCTTCGTTATCAAGGGACCCTAATCATCGCGAAAATCCCGCTCTTTCTACTAAAGCGGTGAGAATTTAATGTTTTTATTTCGTTTTCTTCAATTTTTCTGCCAAGTTGAATAAACGCATGCGCACCTCCACGCGCCAGAAACTCCACACCTCGAGCAAACCAACACACGCGCACAAGCTCGCTCTTCAACTACAGCTTCACGTCACAAAAGCAGCGTCAGCACAAGCAGACTCCGTGTTCCACGTTCGAGTTACATCATAAAAGCAGCGTCAGCACAAGTAAACTTTAGTTTCTCAAGCCTCTCACTTCTGTGACATCACAAAGCTTCCTTTCCAGTAGATCTCTTACTCTGATCAACAAAGGACTACAATTACCTCACAATAATTATAATAACAAGGGAACTGTTTACAATTCAAGCTATTTTTCAAGGTTATTTATGACTTCACATTATCCCTGAAAATATTTCTGTGTCACTTACAATGGAGAGTTTTAATGCTCCACCACCTTTTCTGGCATGTCCAGGTGAACCTCCATTAGAGTGGAAACAGTGGCGTGAAGGGTTCGAAGCTTACCTTGAAGCCATAGGTGGAGAAAATTACACGGACAAACGGAAACTCGCAATTCTCAAACATTCTCTGGGTGCTGAAGGAAGACAAGTCCTTTCTCATCTTCCTCCTATAGCGTTTGACAATTCTTCTGAAGAAGAAACTGATGTTTATGAAAATGCCATCATGCAGCTCGATAAACAATTCATCAAGAAAGTCAACGAAGTTGTAGCTCGTCACAAGTTTCTAAGCAGACAACAACTTCCCATTGAACCCATTGATTCGTTTGTCAAAGATTTGAGGATTCTGGCTGCCAAATGTAACTACCAACAATTTCATGATCAAATGGTGAGAGACCAGCTTGTACATAACGTTTCTGATGTAAAACTCCAAGAAAAATTACTCGATGCGAAAGATTTATCTCTTTCAAAAGCCCTTGATATCGCACACCGTTTTGAAGATATGAAGTTGGGCATCAAAGAATTGTCCGAAAAAAACCCAAAAGATTTGGTTCTGGAAAAATCCAACGTTTCTGTGGTTCAAACTGTAAAGGGATCTCACAATACAGGTGGCTGAGAGGGGATTATATATCAGAATAAACGACATAGAAACGCTGTTTACCTTAATCTCATGTGTACACAATATATTTATTCATGTGTGGCTTGTTTCCATATATATTACTTCAATCATGTACAGTTTGTTTCCAATACCTGTGTCATCAAGAATTAGGCACTTTAATTCTTACAAATGTATTTTCATTTATTATCTAATATAAAAATTATAAAGACAGTTCAAAGCAAAATAGAACAGATAATATATATGTAAATCATATTTAAATACAGATTCAATCAGTAATAACCCCATAATAGTTAAACATGTACTTTCATTTATTATCAAGTATCAACATTGTAAAGGGTATTCAAAACAAATAGCAAAGGAATGTACAAATCATCTCCTTATACAGTTTCAATAAGTAATTACCATTTTTTTATTTCCTCATCAAACACACATACAAACTCTCACACACATTAAAATAATGGTCTTTGATTACACATACATTTTGTCAGCTAGCACAGCAAATCGGTAATTGATGTTTTCCTAATTAATGTGGTTGTTTAAAGAAATTTGCACTCAGCGTAAACCAACAAAAATCAAAACATACTCAGGGGAAAAACCTGCGAGGGCAATGTAAAAGATCATCAGATGCAATTCTAACCAATATTGAAGACAATGAATTCACTAGGCCCTAGGGAGATCAAAAAAATGAAAGTCTGGTGGTACTATTATAATATAGGTTCCCTTGTTCTGCAGTTCAAGAGGTATGTGGATTATCTGTTCTACTATCATATTATTTAATTGCCTAATTGTTGTATCCTCGTGATGTTTCCTCGCGCTCGCCGCATGCACTGGAACTTGGAACCCATCGTGTCGGGATTCCAGGCATACCTGTGCAGCGGTTGGCGTGGGCTCTTGTTCCTTCCTTCTTAACTCGTGAAATAAACTACATATTTCTATATATCAACGTATCTTCTTATCCATTCTTACCGGAATACCACACTGGCGACATCGGAGAAACGAACTCACGCAATTTTCGGAGCCCACAGCCCCGGGACCTCCGGACAAGATTACCGTTACTGAAGCTGTATGCGCAATCTTCACCACGCACCTCGCCGAAGCTTCGTTATCAAGGGACCCTAATCATCGCGAAAATCCCGCTCTTTCTACTAAAGCGGTGAGAATTTAATGTTTTTATTTCGTTTTCTTCAATTTTTCTGCCAAGTTGAATAAACGCATGCGCACCTCCACGCGCCAGAAACTCCACACCTCGAGCAAACCAACACACGCGCACAAGCTCGCTCTTCAACTACAGCTTCACGTCACAAAAGCAGCGTCAGCACAAGCAGACTCCGTGTTCCACGTTCGAGTTACATCATAAAAGCAGCGTCAGCACAAGTAAACTTTAGTTTCTCAAGCCTCTCACTTCTGTGACATCACAAAGCTTCCTTTCCAGTAGATCTCTTACTCTGATCAACAAAGGACTACAATTACCTCACAATAATTATAATAACAAGGGAACTGTTTACAATTCAAGCTATTTTTCAAGGTTATTTATGACTTCACATTATCCCTGAAAATATTTCTGTGTCACTTACAATGGAGAGTTTTAATGCTCCACCACCTTTTCTGGCATGTCCAGGTGAACCTCCATTAGAGTGGAAACAGTGGCGTGAAGGGTTCGAAGCTTACCTTGAAGCCATAGGTGGAGAAAATTACACGGACAAACGGAAACTCGCAATTCTCAAACATTCTCTGGGTGCTGAAGGAAGACAAGTCCTTTCTCATCTTCCTCCTATAGCGTTTGACAATTCTTCTGAAGAAGAAACTGATGTTTATGAAAATGCCATCATGCAGCTCGATAAACAATTCATCAAGAAAGTCAACGAAGTTGTAGCTCGTCACAAGTTTCTAAGCAGACAACAACTTCCCATTGAACCCATTGATTCGTTTGTCAAAGATTTGAGGATTCTGGCTGCCAAATGTAACTACCAACAATTTCATGATCAAATGGTGAGAGACCAGCTTGTACATAACGTTTCTGATGTAAAACTCCAAGAAAAATTACTCGATGCGAAAGATTTATCTCTTTCAAAAGCCCTTGATATCGCACACCGTTTTGAAGATATGAAGTTGGGCATCAAAGAATTGTCCGAAAAAAACCCAAAAGATTTGGTTCTGGAAAAATCCAACGTTTCTGTGGTTCAAACTGTCAAGAAAAGTCAAATTGAATCTACTCCTAACAGACCTGTACTTCCTTCTTCATCATATCAAAGTTTCAGGAAGGAAGTAGCTTGCTTCAAATGCGGTTTTCCCGGACACGTCGCAACGGATAAAAGGTGTCCGGCTATAGGACAATTCTGCAACTATTGTAAATCCAGAGGTCATTTTGCGAGGATGTGCAGAAATCGCAACAAGTCAAAGAACTTTTCTTCGGATTCTAGACGCCCCAGATTTTCCCAAGTTCAAGCTGTAGACATGGATGATGATGTATATGATGATGTATGCACCGTATACGAAGTAGGAGAAGAAAAAAAAGACTCACCTTTCTGTATGCTTCAGATCGGATCAAAATCTATAAAAGTCATGGCAGACTCTGGTGCAAAGTACACCTTGATTGGTGACGATGTTTTGTTGAAAGAATTTCCTGATGTTATATCCTTATTTCCTTCTGACATAAGACTACGTGGTTATGGTAAAAAACCTATTGAAGTATTTGGGTACTGTTGGAACTGGGTAGCCTGGCCTAGGGCAAGACATGCATTTCAGAGGCACAGTGTTAAGGTTGCAGACCACCCAAAAGTAAAACCACGCAATAACACACAAAAGAAAACGCTACACCAAAAATGTGGAAAAATAAGTACTGTTTTATAAAAATAATGTACTCTGTTCTCTTATACGTTTAGAATTTTACAGTTCAGTACCTTACAATAAATCAAGTGAAGAACATCCTGCTAGAGTTTTGGGAGAGAAAACTACTATTCAATATCAAAAGCAGATGTCATAAAAGTAATAGTATTCTTTTTAGCAAAATCACTGGCATTAAGAATCCACATTAACAGTATCTTTCAATACATTTAAAAGTCATGTGCACAATAGTTCTATTTCCAGGATTTCCAACTTATTTCAAAGTTTTAGTTATTAAACAGCAAGCTTTATATTGCTCAAACCTTCATTTAACCATTAAGCTCCTTTATACTGCTCCCCAGCCTTTCTTATCTAGAAAGGATAACTACCAGTGCCTTAAGCACTTCACTGGAGAAGTTAGCGCCGCTTCCCCCTGTAATTCTCCTCCTTACTTGTTGGTTTCTGGCTTGTCTCGTCCTGAATCAGGCTTAGTAAGGGAGGGGGGCAGCAGATATAAAAGGGGGGGGTCAGGGAACCAAGGCAGGCGGGGGCCCTCAGACCTCAGAGGGCTCCTCAGCATTCACTTCCCCACCCTCGAGCCAGCTCCTCAACGTGGCTCTAGAGGGGAGGAAAATCAGGGCCTCTTCACACTCTCTCCCTGCTCGGGCCAGCTCCTCAGTGTGGCGCTCGAGCGGGAGGGAGAGGGCGGATTTCCCGGCAGTTTGACAAAGCCGGCGCGCCTCCTCAGTGTTAGCCGGCGGGGACTGCTACTCCCGCAGTCATGCGCGGAAGGCGCTTACGCTGGTGTCTCCTACTCACAGCGCCTGCTCCTAGAAGGGACGCGCTGCTCACGGGCCTGCTTCCTCTTGGTGCCCCTCCTTCCGGGGATCAGTATCTGGCGGGCATGCGCGATAGCGCTTCCACTTCCCTCAGATCTAGGTCACTGTTGACGACTTCTCCACAGCGCGGTAGGCGCCCCCGGGGTCCCGTTCACGAAGGGAAGCCTCGCAAGGCTTCTCGGGCTCAGTGGAGCCTGCGGGGGCGCTGCCACATAGCGCGACAAGTGCCCCAGGGGTCCCGCTATCGGTGGCAAGCAGGATTCAGGTTCCTCAGCTCTCTCACAGACCTGACAGGTGAGGAAGCTTGCTACCCGTCACAGGATCAGCTTGGGGATATGCAAATCTGATATCAGTCCAGTGAAAGATCTTCTCTTCTTCACTATGACGAGGAGGGGGGATACAAATGGAAAGGCTCTTTTAGAATAAGTCCACAGAGCTCTTCCTCCGCACTAATCCCCTATCCCTCCTTACTGGACAGATTAGGAACACAGGGGAACTCTCAGGTCAGCTCCCAAGGTTACTAAAGTTAACCCCTTCACCTATCTATCCAGGATCAGCAGGATGGGCTAACTTGGCTAGGACAACAGGACTTAGGAGGTGGGAAAGTCTTGATAGGGGGCTACTCTTGTAGAGGGAACCACCCTTCAGAATCCTACCACTACTAGACCTCAACCTTCACTCTAGCTGCTCCTCACTGACAGACAAAATGGCTGTCCAGCATTCCGCCTTTTATAGGCTGCCCTTCAATGGTCCAGCATGGACCAGAAGGTTCTGGAATGCCCTATGTTAAGCTATGGCCAAGTTCTAGGTGCGACAGTTGGGGCAGTTGGTGGCCACCATTTTAGGTGGTGCCAACTTCCCTGTCAGAACAGGCCTCAGGGCCTGAGGTAAAAGATTATGGGGGGAAAAAGAACACCTATCCCCTGACCAACACCTAAAAAAAATAGTAGACAGAAAAAATAGTAAGGGTATGAGGGGCAAAAAGGGGACAAAATAAATAATAATGAGGAGGGACTGCGCAAAAAAATCCAGACAGGTCTAACAGGTACTTTCATTCCACTTTATCATTTAAGGGCAAGTCGATTCCTGCTAAAGTATATGTTGCCAAAGATGGGTCGTGTTTACTGGGTTGGCAACAACAAAGAGAGTTAATGATGAAACTTGATCCCAATCATCCTGATCAAGTTCTGGGATATTCTGATTTTATCAATTCTGTTGATGTGTCTTTTGATAACAAATGGGAAACACTTTTTCCACAGGTTTTTTCCTCCAATTTGGGTTTGTTAAAAAACTTTAAACATAAAATAATTCTTAAACACAATGCTGTTCCCAAGGTACATAAGGTACGCAACATTCCCTTGGCTTTAAGAGAATCTGTTAAGAAAGAACTTCAGAGATTATGTGACCTAGATGTGATTGAGGAAATTGAATCCTCTGAGTGGCTTTCTCCAGTAGTCGTGGCACATAAACCTAATGGGAAAATTCGGCTTTGTGTTGATATGCGCGATTTAAATTCCAATGTGTGGGTCGACAGGCATCCCCTACCCAATATTGGAGAAATGTTCTCTAAACTTAAGGATGCATCTGTCTTCACCACGTTGGATTTATCTAACACATATCATCAGATAGCTCTTCACGAAGACAGTAAACATCTTACATCTTTTATAACCTCTGAAGGCGCATACAGGTATAAGAAAATGCCTTTTGGCTTAGTGTCCGCGTCCTCAGTGTTTCAGCGAGTCATGCATAACATGTTCAAAAATGTTTCTAATGTATTGTATTTCCAGGACGACATACTAGTTTTCGGTAAAGATGAATGTGAACATTCAGAAATTTTATTTAAAGTTCAAGCAATGTTGGTGTTGGAGCAGTGCTGATGCAGAAGCAAAATAGTGGTTTAGTTACCATTGCTTTTGCATCGAGACCATTTTGTGGCGCAGAAACAAAGTATTCCACTTTGGAGAAAGAGACTTTGGCTTGCTGGTGGGGAATTGAATATTTTCGCAGATATGTATATGGTACAGATTTTGTTGTTCGCTCTGATCATCGTCCTCTTGTGGAGCTTTTCACAACTAAAGGTTGTGGTAAAGCCACTTCTAGGATTGCCAGATGGCAATATAAATTGCAAGACTTTCATTTTACAGTTGAATACATTCCAGGAGCTAAAAACGTGCTAGCTGATTTCCTTTCTAGGCTACCTATAGAAGATGATAATCAAGTTGCTCCTGACGATGATCCTGATAAAGTTGTGTCAATCTGTGAGGTGTCCAATGGTTGCATCCGTGAAGATGATTGGGTGCTGGCTTGTGGTGAGGATCGTGATTACTTGGATGTCTTGTCTTTCGTTAAAGATGGTTGGCCTTCTAAGAACAGTCTATCTTCTAATATTTTGCCGTACTTCCATGTAGCTCAAGAGCTATCCATCCAGGGTGAAACTTTGTTGAGGGGTTTGCTTTTGGTCGTACCACACGGTTTGAGGAACACCATTCTAGACATGGCACATGACGGTCACCCGGGCATGTCCAGTATGAAGAGGAGGATAAGAAGTGAATTTTGGTGGCCGGGGGTCGACAGGTTGATTGAGGAAAAAGTAAGATCTTGTGTTGAATGTTGTGTGAGTGATAAATCACAGAAACCCATAAAATACCAACATGAATCTGTCTCGAGACCTTCTAAACCCTGGGAATGCGTTTCAGTAGACATTGCTGGTCCAATGTCTTTAGGTCATAACCCGGTTTATGCCATAGTATTGATAGACCAGTTCTCCAGTTGGCCTGAAGTGAAATTTGTGCCCCATATATCTTCTAGGGTAGTAATCGATTTTTTAAATTCAATTTTTGAGAAAGAAGGCTTCCCTACTTCCATCCTATCCGATAATGGCACTCAGTTCACCTCTGCAGAAATGAAATCCTTTTGTTGTAACCATGGTATTTTACACAAACGTTCTTCAGTATATTATCCTCAGGGTAACGGCATGGTAGAAAGGTGGATCAGGATGCTCAAGGAGGGTTTACAACTTGCTGCGTGCAACGGGGAGAATTGCTACGATGCTGTTAGAAAACTCTTGTGGAGTTATAGGAACACCCCGAAATCTGATGGAGATTTATCTCCTTTTGAAAAAATGAGGGGGAGAAAGGGTGTGTGTAATATGAGCCAGCCCTGGATGAGGGATCTACTTGTTGGTAAATTCGGGAAACGTAGTTCCCCTGTGGTTTGTGCTACTAACAACAATCCGTGCAAGGTTGTAGATTGGGTACGTGTGAGAAAGTCTGGCTTAATTAGATCTGGTGTGTCACATTTCTCCGACCCCTTGCTTGTTGTTAGAGTGGGTAGACAAGTTGTGCAATTGTCAGATGGAAATGTTTGGAGTCTCTCCAAGGTTGTTAAGGTTCCTTCTATATGTATGAATATGACACCTTCAAGTGGTCCTACCTCTTCTAACCTATCAGGCCGCCCCTCTTTCTCCAAATTCCTGTCACTTTCCCACAACCTCTCATTCGCACCTGCCTGTTTCCATTCCTACCCGCAAAGTGTGTAATCCCCGGTTAAGGAAACCCCCCACTTGGCACAAAGACTACAATGTTGGGAATTAAGTTCATCACATCAGATGTTAAGTTACCATTATTCATTGTATAATATTGCTTGCATTTCTCATGTTATTGTACTTTCTTTTTCTTTTCAAGAAAGGAGGATGTGTTGTATCCTCGTGATGTTTCCTCGCGCTCGCCGCATGCACTGGAACCCATCGTGTCGGGATTCAAGGCATACCTATGCAGCGGTTGGTGTGGGCTCTTGTTCCTTCCTTCTTAACTCGTGAAATAAACTACATATTTCTATATAACAACGTATCTTCTTATCCATTCTTACCGGAATACCACACTAATATACTCCTCTATATAGTTTTTAGGTTGTCCAAACATCTCCGTGTCCTGATAAGACCCGATATCAAGAGGAAGTTACCGAAACGTTATTGACATAATACCAAGAAACAAACATAAGGGCCTGATTGTATAACAGGCAAAGGCTTGCGAGGCCTATGGACATGAGACTAGTCAGGATTGTTTATAGTTAAAAAAACACACGCTTGTTCTAGTCACTTCTTTCTTGATTGTATACATTGCTGTTTGGTGGATTTGTTCACAAGGGACACATTGCACTGTAAGTATTGGGTTTTGTTGTATGTATAAACTACAATGATACTTTTGCAATGGTGTAGTGGTCATTTTATTGACTTTATGCATTATTTGAAAACAGTAATTATTGCTAGTAAATCATATAAGGATGATTAATGACACCAATGAGAGCCTCTGAATGTTGTAATAATTATGTATACCCAGATTCCCCTGGAGTTAAGATTTACACTCATACCAAAATAAAAGATAATGGCATAAAACTTAGCAAGGGACGCAGAGGTGATCAACCTTTCTGCCCGGTTGCCATTGGCTTCATTAGAAAAGTTCATGTAACCACTAGGCCGTAGTCGAGGTGGACACAGGTGTAAGAAGTTCCAGAACTCTTTATAGAAAGGCAACTCAGTTCCCCTTAGCCCCAGGCTAAAAGAGAAAGAGTCGTGCCACGTGTATGTGTGTAACCTGGTCTCAGGGTGTTATTTAATCTCCATCCACTGGCAATGCCCACTCCATGAGAACAGCTCAAGAGTGGACTAGGTTTTAATCTCTTGTCTGAGAAGAAACCTTGAACTCCACACTTTTAACTATTCATTGCTTAACAAACAGCAACTGCGAAACACTTTTTACCTTTGAAGATGGAAGCTCTTGGAGAAAGTGGGGGCATATTAGCAAGGGCCAGATAGATCGCCGCTTTATCTGCACTTTTTGCCGATAAAGCAGCGATTTTTTTATCACCCAATTACCAAGCTGTCGTTAACAGCAGTTAGTGACAGCTTCCAGGCGATAGCGACCGGTTTGGGGCCCACTTTGCATGTCAGCGATATTTATTGCTAATGACATGCAAAGTGGGAGTGCCCAAACTGCTAGTGACTGAAAGTAGTCGCTAACACAGCTATCGCCTATTAGCAATACCCGCGTCACGATAAAAAAGTGCACTAACCGCGATTAGCCCCCGGATTTACCACCTGGTAAAAACCTGACTTAGCCATAATAGTCAATGGGAGGTGGATTCTACGGCTAAGTCCCCACCTGCCTATTAGCGAGATTTTCCTTAGCGATACGATTTTTATCGCTGGAAATCTCACGTTAAAGATGGGATTCGCCGCTACAGCTGGATTTTTATCGCCGTGGAGATAAACATTGGTAATACTGCGTTATCTCCACGATAAAATCCAGCAATAGGAGGCGATAAAAAAAATTGCGCTCAGCGCGGTTTGCGATAATTATCGCAAGTTGTTGCTAATATGCCCTTCAAGCGTATACAGAGCTGGGGGGTTATAGGATCCATCAGTCCAAAACGGAGCTCATCTTATTTAATGCATCAGGAATTGATCTCCCGGAAGGGATAACATTTCTGCCTCTAAAACCTATTAGATATCTGAGCCTCTATGTTACAACCAATTCTTCTCAACTTTTTCATTTAAATTATGTTAAAACACATGTTAAAATAAAAAAACCTGTTAGAAAGATGGTCGCTTTTACCACTGAGTATAATAGGGCGAATCTCCTTGGTAAAGATGTCGATACTTCCCTTGCTGATATTTTAGTTTTTAAATCTTCCTTTAAAAATACTAATCTCATATTTTAATGAAGTAGATAAGGTGATGCAGGAGTTTGTATGGGCCAGAAAAAAAACCTCAGATTAAGTTATCCAGTTTACAATTAGATTTAGAGCGGGGGGGGGGGGCTTGCATTACCTCATTTAACTACCTACTATCAAGCTGCACTATTTAGTTTAAAAACACATTTAGTGGCCTCTTTCTCGAATTTTGAAAAATTTATATTTATTCTCATGTTGAAAGAAAGTGCAGTTAAGCTACCAGCATTCCTACGCACTTCAAAGCTACCAAAAAGACAATATATAAGGTTTTAAACATATTTCTAAACCGCATACAGTGGTGTAATAAAAGTATAATGTTCCAACATGCCATGCATATTCCTCCCTTCAAGACTGTGAGCTACGGGGCCTCCAGCTCCCGCAAAAGGCAATGCAGTTATATAATAAGCTATTTATTTATGAAGTTTTATACAGCGCTGCTGGACCCAAGAGTATCAGAGCGCTTTACAAGGTAGGTAAACATATTAAGAAATAATCAACAATTTACAAATGCGCAGAAAAAAATCCACAGAAAGGTAAAACATTGAGTTAAATGCTAGAGGGGGGCAAAGAAACAATCGGATAATAAGAGGGATAAGGAGGGAGTTGACATTGGGGAGAGAAGGGGGTGTAGAGAAGGGGAGTAAGAGAATGGAAGGAGGGAGAGGGGGTGGGTAAAAAGTGAATCATAGTGGGGCGGTAATGAGCGGAGTCGGAGTCAAAAACATTAGGAACCCCAGTGTTTGATGAGGAGAAGTACTTTGAGTCTTTTTTTGAAGAGAGGGTAAGAGGGGTTGCATCGAAGGTCTTTGGGAAGAGAATTCCAAATCGTCGGAGCAGTACCAGAGAATGCACGAGATTGGGTCTTTTTACGTTTTAGTTTAGGAGGGATCAGCATAAGGGAGTTAGTACTCCTCAAGGACCTAGAGCATCCTGCTTTTTGAAGTTTGTTTGAAAGGTAAGAAGGGGTGTTTTGGTGAAGAGCTTTGTGCGTGATACAGGCAATCTTATACGTGGATCATCCTTCAACTGGAAGTCAGTTTAGGTTTTTGAGGACAGGGGAGATATGGTCAAATTTTTTACAGTCAGAAATAAGTCTGGCGGCAAGGTTGAGAACAGATTTGATCGGTGTAAGGTGGACTTTAGGGGTTCCAGCAAGTGTGGCATTCCCGAAGTCAATCTTGGAAAGGACAAGTGATTGTATAACGATTTTGAAGTCATCAGCTGGGATAAAAGGTTTAATTTTTTTGACGTGGTCAAGGGTAAAAAGAGCACTTTTGGCTGTATTTTTAATGTGGGGGATGAGATTAAGATTTTGGTCAATGCTGATGCTAAGAGATTTGACAGAATTAGAGGTGGAGAGGGTGCAATTAAGTGCTTTGATATCATGAATCCAGAGTTGAATGGGAAGGGGGTTATTTTTGGGAGTGAACAGGATGATTTCTGTTTTTTTAGGATTAAGTTTAAGATGGTTGAGATGGAACCAGGTTTGTACTTTCATCAGAGTGACATTGAGGTGAAGGATGTCTTTGTGGGATTTAATCTTGTAGTAAAGTTGAGTATCATCGGCATAGAGGTGATAACTGATTTTGGCTTGTTTGAGAATGAGGGTGAGTGGTTCCATGAAAAGATTGAAAAGTGTTGGGGAAAGGATCGATCCTTGGGGTACACCGAGTGATATAGGTTGAGGTTTGGAGAAGCAATGACCAAGCTTAATTTTTTGAGATCTATTTTGGAGGAACGAGGAGAACCATTTAAGTACAGTGCCTTCAATTCCAAAGCGATCTTTGAGGGTATTAAGAAGGGTGAGATGGTGGACAGTATCAAATGCAGCAGAGAGATCAAGGAGGATTAGTAGAGAGGATTCACCTTTGTCAAGAGAGCGATGAATGTCGTCAGTAATATTGAGCATAGCACTTCCGGTACTGCATCCCTTTCTAAAGCCAGATTGGAAAATGTCGAGGAGATTGAAGGACCTGATATGGTTATCTAATTGGTATAGGACACATTTTTCAAGTGCTTTAGAGAGGAAGGGGAGCTTAGAGATAGGGCGGAGATTGTTAAGGTCATTAGGGTCAGCTGATGGGGTTTTTAAGAATGGGGGAGATTTGCCCTAGCTGAAGGGAGTCAGGAACACAGTCAGTGGAAAGTGAGGAGTTGATAATGTCGGTCCAAATTGGGGCTATGATCAGTTTAAGATCTTGAAGTAAATGGGAGGGAAGAGGGTCTTTGGAGTGTGAGGATGGTTTGAGTTTAGAAATGATGTTAATGATAGTAGTTTGAGAAATTGGACTAAATTCGCTCCATGAAGCTTTGTTTTTCAAAAAGTGCCCTGACCGAGATGAATCGAGATGGGGGAGGGCAGGGCTGGGTTGAGAGGGTTCAAGATGTGGTGGAGGGGAGGGTGAGAGTGAGTTAGGAATATTAGGGAGGATGAATTGGTTTAGGGGGATTGGCCAGAGAGAGGGGGGAAGAGAAGGATAGTTCGATGTTGTTGATTTTATTCATAAAGAAGCTGGCGATTTCTTCGCATCTATCTACAGAGGCTGCTAAGTTTGGAGGGCCGGAGGTAGTTTGTTTTTTAATGATATTAAAGAGTTCTCTGGGGCGGTTTCTAGCCTGCTCAAGTTGAGATCGGAGAAAGGAGGACTTTTCGTTGAAGATATGTTTTTTGTATTGGGCTCTAGTAGTTCTCAGGAGAGCCAGGTTATCAGAGGTGGGATGGCTCCTCCAGGCACGTTCAGAATGTCTGAGGGTCCGCCTTTCATAGTTAAGTTCGGCATAGAACCAGGACTTGGGAGGATGTGTTTTTGTTTTTTAAGTTTGATTGGAGCAATTAGGTCGAGGGCATCACAAATGGAATTATTGTAATGGTCAGTAAGGTCGTTAGTGTTAAGGGAGGGAGGGGGAGAAGTAAGTGATTCTTGATAGTAGATTCCAGTTCGCCAGGTGGAATGAGGTGAAGGCTGCGAGTAGGTTTCATAGATAAAGTGATCACAGTAGAGGGGCGAGTGGAAGGGCAATTCAGGGTGAAGAGGATAAGGTGGTGATCAGACCAGTCTACAGGGAGTATATTGGAGAGAGAGGCCAGATCCTTACTCGTCACAATCGCGTCAAGGGTGGCACCTTTAGAGTGGGTCGGAGTATGGCAAAGTTGGGCCAGGTCAGTGATGTCTAGAGCTTCATTAAATAGGATGACAGCATGTGAGGTTGGCGCAAAGGTAGTGGGGTCTTGGAGCTGAACAAGTGAGATGTCAAGTTTGTCTTTAAATATAAGAGCCAGGCCTCCTCCTATTTGATCCATCCTATCTTTCTTAATGATCGAGTAGCCTGGAGGAATGAGCAAGTCGAGGATAGGGGTGGAGTGGGCTTTGAGCCAGGTTTCAGTAAGGAATGCAATGTCTATGTTTTCGTTCAGAATGGTTTCAGCAATCTCAGTTGCGTGGCAGGAGGTGGATCTACAGTTTATCAACATACAGCAAAGGGGAGAGGGGATAGGTAATGGGGTGGGGGGCAGGGGGAGATAGGTTTAAGTAGTTGGGGGGTCTAGGAGAGGTCAGAAGAGGGGGGGTCTGTTCGTTCCTAAGAGAACTGGGATAGTGGATTGACTAGTAGGGCGGATAGTGGATGAGGCAGAGGTGGGAGAGAGAGTTCTGAGTAGTTGGGGGGGTCTAGGAGAGGTTAGATGCGGGGGGAGTCTGTTTGTTCCTACGAGAACTGGAATAGTGGATTGACTGGTAGGGGGATAGTGGATGAGGCAGTGGCGGGAGATATACGGGGGTTCGTAGACAAGTTAACTATTGAGGTAATAGAGCAAATATCACTTTGAGGAGGGGAGATCGTATTGGTCTTGCCGGGTGGGGTGCATAAGGAGGGTTCAATGTGTTTAGATCTTATAGTGTGGTTACCAGGGAGGGGGCGAGTGTGGGTATTGGTGATATGAGTAAGAGGTCTATAGGTGGGTGGGTTGAGATGAGTGTCGATGAGCGACGGTAGGGTGTGTTGTGAGGCGGTCGATGTGTGGACAAGATCTGAGGAGAGGGATTTAACAAGGAGTGAGATATCATTTCTGAGAGAGGAGAGTTTTGAAACGAGGGATGAAAGGAGAAGTTCGATCTTAAGGAGTAATTGAGTAGGGATTGAAGGGAAAAATGTATCAGTAGTTGTCGGGAGGCTGTTAAGGTAAAGGTTATCGAGGGGTGGAATATTCAGGGGGGAATGGGGGAAATCCTGGAGGAGGGTTGAGGGGGGAATTGAAAAGGGGGGCAGATCAATTTTGGGGGTAGTGGGTATACAGGATGTAGATTAAGAGTGGCATTCAATTTAGGGGAACATAAAGTAGAATGAGGTGGAGAGACAGTAGGGGTTGGCGTGTCTGGTGTATTGTGTGATGTTAGGCCGAATGAAGGGGAGTGTGAAGGTGGTGTCGGTGGGGGATGTGAGGGGGCTGTAGGGGAGGTGAGGGGGATGGTTAATCGAGGGGGGAGAGTATGAAGTGCAACAGAAGGTGAGGTGGAGTGGGAGTAAGAGGGAGGGAGGAAAATAGAAGAGGGAAAGATATTAGAATGGGGGGATATAAGGGGGTAATTGGGGGAGGGAGGGGGCATCACTGGTGCGTTGTATGGGTTGGAGGGATGGGGGGAATTGTTCAGGAGGAGATCAACAGGAAGGGAACATGTATCCGAGCCCAGGGAATTCAGGGTTAAAGAAGTAGCCTGAGTAGGCGAGGGGGCATCAGGGGAGATGGGCAGTTTGGAGGAGTCAATAGGTGGGGTGGGAGAGTCATGGGTGGACTGGGAGACATTAAAGGGTTGGGAGACATTAGGGGACAGGGAGACAAGGGTGTTGAAACAAGTTATAATGTTGAGAGCGAGGGAGGTAAGTAGAGATTGAGAGTAATCAACTTGATTGTGGGAAGAGGAGTGTGAGATGGTGAGAGGGGATAAAGGTGGAAGAGGGTGAGGGGAATCAGTGTAAGTAAGGGAGAAGGGGTCAGGGGAAGTAAAATGCTGTTTTTGGGTAGGGGTAGCGATGTGGGGTGTACAAGAGGGGTGGATAGATTAGGGAGAGGAGATGGGGGGTAGGGGAGATGATGGAGGGTGAAGAAGGAGCTGAGGGATGGGGTAATTCCGAGGGAGGGGAGGGGGGAAGGGTTAAGAAGGAAGGAGTTGGATTTAAGGGGTTCAGGAGGAGAGATGGAAGGATTGAGGGGTTGTGTGAGGGATTGGGAAAGCGAGCTGAAGTAGGATTCAAAGATGTGGAGGTGATTTTCAGATGCCTGGATGAGAATGTTTCCAGATTTGAAGATGGAGATGTCAATTTCGCCCGGAAAGTAATGGGGAGGGAGTGGTGGAGAGTTTCAGACCGTATGGGATATTGCGGGAATTTGTGATAGGGAGGTGACGGAGGAATAAGCTTTTCCATTTAAAAGTGCGTTTGGTGAAGAAGATGTAGTTGGTGATAATGGAGGAGTTAAGGCTGTTATGGTGATCAGCAAATAAGGTTTCTGGATGGAGACAGAGAAGTTTATGCTTGAAGTTCTTCTTACCATGTTTGGAAAGATGGGAGGGGTAGAGGATAGACCAAGAGTTAGGGCCTAGTTTCGAAATGTGTGAAGCTGAGATAGTGGGTGGAAGTGAGCGCGGAGGCATGATTAGGGGTATAGGGAGAGAAAGTAGGAGCAAAACAGGTTAGATCGTACAAACCCACTGACCAAAACTATAAGAGGAGGAATGAGGGGGCTAGTAAGACTTAAGTAAAAGCAGGTTCAAATAGTGAGGGACATGGGTGAGGCCAGACAGAGGGACACTTTGTGGAGGGGTAGAGCAAACAAAACTAATATACGAGGCAATCTCACAAATGGGCAGCCAAGGAATAGAGGAGGGCAGAGGGAGAATATAGTTATGTTTAGACAATGCAGAAATAGCAGAAAATGTGATAATTAAAACGAATATAAGCTAGTAACATTTAGACAATGTTGAAATAGCAGAAAATGTGATAATTAAAACGGATATAAGCTAAAAACCTAAGATACAACATCTAAAATTAGAACATATAAAATGAAAAAGGGACTTCTCGTACATTAAATATAAAAAGCTAAAATGTAAACGAGAAGAATATAAAACAAATAAATTAGTACAGAGCCGCGAATATAGAGCAATATGGAATAAGTAAGAAAAATCAAACAACATGTATAAACAATCAAACAGCATGTAAAAACACTTAAATCCCCATGATATAACAAGATAATAAAAAATGAATAATGCACAACAAAAAGAGGGAGGATATAAATATGTACAACCAATACGTAAAGACAGAAACGAAAGATATCGATTAGAAGGGAAGAGTAGAATGGAGCACAATGAGAGGGGTGGAAAGTTTAAGGAAGAAGGCAAGCGCAAGAAAAATGTAGGGTGAGTATGGTGATTCCTTTCTTAGGGATTATTAATCAGCAAGGTAGGACAACAACAACAAAATACAAAAGGCAAAATGGAGGTCTAATAAACAAACATTGCTAGTGACTATAAGAGACAAAAAGGTCACCATAAGCTTGAGGCAGTAGACAAGCAGGGAGAAGAGACAAATAAAATTGTAAGTAGCTTCCAGGTAGGTTTTGGTGAAGATAGTAAGTAGGATTCGTGATGGGCAGTAATAAATATCGTACAGCACATCAGGTAAAAATAATCTTGGGAGTATATAGCTCATGTAGTAAAAAACATCCTCTAATTTTACCAGCTAAAAGGAAACACAGATTAGACAAGCAGCTATAAATAGAAGGTTAGGTAAAAAGTCACCAAATGAGGTAGATCGATTTGGAAGCACGTAACGTATTAGGTTAAATGTATCTAATAGCTCAACAATGTCAAATACAGAGATATACTCACAATGCTAGGTACAGATTAAATTTACAAGTGACTAAAAGATTCGGGCGTAACGCTAAGGAAACTCGTAGGGAACAGGACATTTAAGTTTAAACTTACGTAGGATAGTGATTAATAGTACATATAATTGAGGGTATCAAGATGCATACAATTACTGTTAATATAATGATTTTGAGGAACAGTTCAACAAAATAAGATATGATTATTCTATCACAAATGACCTTCATGTAGCCGATTGGAAGCCTTCTCTCTTTTCAATGCAATCGGTCAGAGCCTGCTCAGAGTCAGCCTCCCTTTGCTGCTGCCGCTACCTAGTTACTGTTGCCCTCCGCGTGTCCTATGTCTCGCTGCTCAGCGGTGTGGGCGCAGGGAGTTACAGGAGTGAGTCGCTGGTGTGTATGGTACTGTTATGTTGGCTTCTCCACCCGCTTGTTGATCGTTGGTCTCAGTGCCATTTTGGGCTGCGGTCGTTTAGCTTTCACTTTCTCTTTTTTGTAGCGGAACGCTGACCCTCCCAGGGCACTCTCTTCGTGCTACCCCATGCTGCTTCACACTCAAAATCCCTTGGTCTGGATCACCTTATCACTCGTGCAAACGTTAGGGGATTTACCAGTCGGAGTCGGGGTTGCCGGCAGCCTTGAAAAGGAGTCCAGTTACTTTTGATATGCCAGAGGTCTTACTATGCAATGTTCTGTCTTGAAAAGGGTTAAACACCTCCACAAACCCCTACTCTGATATCCAGGAACTATCTTTAGGGGCCAGGAACTGTAATTTCAAAAGTCTGGGCCTCCTACAATGCTCCTGTGCGCTTCGTACGATTACCGACAGGGCCCTACTAACTATCACGCATTCCGCGTGAGACGCTTACACCTTCGGTAATGTTAAAACAGTGTTACGAGCCGTACCAGACGTGTGCGGCTCGTACTGCGGTACGATTTCAGATTTCAGCGTACTGGGTAGGACATGTACCGCGTTTATAAATACTGCATAGCTGCACATTAGACAGAATTCGGTGGCATGTCCTTTAACAAGCTAGCACATATATATTACTCCTAGGTATTGATCGATATGTTTGAGGAGTACACTGTTTAATGGCCGTGAGCTTCAGCCACGGTGCCGCCGTTATCAAAATCCGCCATTTTGTATTTTTTTTTTTTTTCCTTTAGTTTTTGACACTCGCGCATAATTTGAAAGCAGCCTTTGAGCGGAATTTAGCTGGTATTGGTACCTGGTACAGGCTATTGCATCAGGACACAAATAAGAATCTCATTGAAACAATGTTGCTGAAAATTGCCCAGGAAACTAACTGCTTGTTTAATAACCAGGAATGGAAACAAGTTTGCAAACTTGGTCATAGGGCGGCAAATTTTAAAAGGATGTCTTTTCTTTCAAGATAGTCGGCGTATTACACCCCCCTCAGATTACATAAATGGTTTCCGTCAATACCGAATGATTGTTTTAGATGTAATCGGTCAGTGGCAGGCGATTGGACACATATATTTTTTACATGCCCTAGATTAAATCATTTTTGGAAGGAGGTATTTGAGTTTATTAGCATTGTATGTCAATAGCTATTTTACCATCTATACCTTTGGCTCTCTTTGGCTTTTCTTATTCAGTCAGTCAGCTACCAGGCCATAGTCAATGCTTTCTGTTTACGGCCGTAGCTGTAGCTAGATCTTTAGTATTGCAGAATTGGAGATCTCAGAAGATCCCTACACTGGGTCAGTGGTTGCTTAAGTTAGACCGGGCCCATAAGTATGAAGAGGCTTATGCGAAAAGGATAGGGGCACTTCGGAGATTTAGTTTGACTTGGGAGGACTATGTTTTGAACCAAGTTAGTGGTTGGTATTTTACAGTCGATGAAATGCTGTGGGTTAGTGTCACTGATGTACACAACAAACAGTGCTGTGCTATAATGTCCCTTAGATGTACTATCGTGCCGGGGCAGATGATGTTCCTATGTGTATAGTGGTTGTCTAATGTGCCTATGATGCAGTAGTAGAATGGTTTACTGTCTTGAGTTTGCATTGTGTTATTCTAGTCTCACTTTTGTACAGTGCACCAAGGTGTGTTAGCCTCTAAGGTGCAGTGTTGTGTTCCTAGGAAGCATGAATTGTGGTAAGTCAGGTTTTATAACATGCCAGTGCAATATGGTGCATTGCCAATTGATGTGTTAGCACATCTGTGCTGGGTTTTATACAGTGCTTATTTTGAGACGGTGTTTTCTGGTGCTTGGCACCGGTTCTACATTCTCAACATGACAGTGTACCACATGGTTGCATTGTCAATCACATTTTGGGATGAGAAAGCAGTGTTTGATAATGCAATATTCATTAAAAATCAATAATATTTGCCACAAATGCCATTCTGAAGGCACTGGGTGGCCTGGAGTAGCCAGAATTGTTGCACCTGTAGAAGTGAGAAGGTTATTGGTTATGTTGCTACTATCACTGGAAGGGGCAATGGGTGGTGCAAGCTGCATGGGTGTCTCGAGGATGGCCCTGGTATTTGATTTTCTGGGAACACAACTGTTACAATGCACTACATTTTGGGACATTGACACACCACAATGTGTTGTATCCAAGCGATATTAGCCAAATGAATAAGGCTGTCTTTAACCAGACCTAAATCGAGGCTTGAAAGACATGGTTTCCAAGTGTTTTGCATGCATTTCTTACAGCACAATAAACAATTGGTGTCTGGGGCTGCCAAGCTCTGTTGTGTGCTTTGATTTCAGAAATAAATCACTCTATTTGTTTCAATGAATCGCAGTTTCTATAAAAGAGAATAAACATATTAAAGGGTGGTTTCAGGAGAAAGACATGTTTATTGTTCAAATCTGAAACTGGGTTATCAAAAGCATTGATAAATTAGAAACCCCTCTGCATTTTTTTCAGTGGAACAGTGAAGAATGCTGAAGACACCTTTAGGAAACACTCATACCCAGTTTTTTTTCTTCAAAGTGGAACACATTTTAGAGGACTTTTTGCCAGAAGATTTGTCTGAAAGAAATGTGATCAGATAGAACATGCAATTTATTTATGTCCAGCTCAGTTCGGATTGTTACAAAACATACATTTTAAAGAAACCATTCAAAAAAGGAGACTCCCAGAGCTGAAAACCTTTGTAAATACCTGTGCAAGCCACCAAAATGTCCTCTCGCCAGTATAAAAGCGCCATAAGATGCCCATTGTGGTATCCTGTGTGAAACTGTAGCAAATACCTCACTCAATATGCCAGCTGAACTGCGTTCTAGAACCAGAAAATGAACAGACAAGCTAGAAATACTCAAGAAACTTGACAGAAATGGAACAGCTTGAAGGAAACACAGCGGACGCATTTCTGGTTCTGATGGCCTCATCTAGAGTCAGTCGCGGCCGGCATGACTCACGGGTTGGTGGGTGGATGGGGGTTCGCGGGGGGATTCGCACGTGGGGGATTAAAAAAAAAACGTACTTTACCGGGTCCCGTGCCACCTCCGCTCTTGGCCGGATCCTGCGTTTTCCTGCTGCTTTCCTGCTCTCCTGCCTCCAACAGGAACAGGAAGCAGGCAGCATCCCTTCCCTCCCCTAAGCCAATCACAAAGCTGCAATGACAGCGTTGTGATTGGTGGGGACAGTGCTCAGCCGGGGGCCTACGGGTAGGCCATTTTCTCTATGTAGTCTGCATGCAGCCTACATAGAGCAAATGCAGAGTGCGCATGACTGGTTTGGTCAGCCCCTGAGCGCCGACCAAACGGTCAGAGCCCACAGCATTGGGCAAGCCACTTCTCCCCGACCCGCCGGCCCCAAATAAGGCATACCCTTCTTCTTTCTCGCAGTGGGAGAGGCAGAAACATAAAATGGTATTTAAAATACCATTTTATGTTTCTGCTTCTCACGCTGCGAGAAAGTAGTGGGGTGACGCTCCTCCACCCTAATGGAGGAGCTGCCCCTGTCTAGAGTGTGCGGTACGGGTTCACTTGAGGCCCCACAACATTACAACAAGTGCCATTGGATATAATGCACTTGTGATATGGCGGAAGGTATATAAGTCACATTTGTGACCCATTACCTGTCCGTTGAACTCTAAATCAGGTCCTGGCACCAGAACTAATGCACAAGTACGAGATGAGTTTAGAGCCACTACGAGGGCAGAGTAGTGTTGTTTTGCAACAATCGCTGAGAAGATGAATACTTAGGCCTTGGAGAGCAGCCATAGAATGTGAATTTGGTGGAGGGGATACTCTGTTGCAAATGTGTCAGTATTCCCATGAATGTCAAATGTATTGTAGCCCATGGCACTTGTAATACAGCAGACGGTGTATCCATCATGTTTTGACCTAGTATCCCATCCGCGAAACTCAAAATCAGGACTTTAGACTTTTGCCAAGTGGGAGCCTAGAAAGAATTAACACAGAATGTATAGATACCTTATATGAATGTTTGAACATGATTTAAAAAAACTCTGAAATTACATTTACAGGTTACTGAAAACTCATATGATGGTTACCTTTTTGTAAGAATGACTTAAATGTAATTAACTTTAATCATCATCTTAAAAAAGGTAATGAAAACAGT
This sequence comes from Lissotriton helveticus, assembly GCF_964261635.1. Lineage (NCBI taxonomy): Eukaryota > Metazoa > Chordata > Amphibia > Caudata > Salamandridae > Lissotriton > Lissotriton helveticus. The sequence continues at coordinate 274,691,422 of NC_136058.1, read as the reverse complement.
TATTAGAAGTGGAGAAGTGTGGCTCAGGGGTTAGAGGCAGCAGACCCGGAAGCTGAGATCGGTCCTGGACCAGGGTTCAATTCCCCGCCTCGGCGGGGTCTTGGGCTAAAAATTCCACGGACTCGATCATTCTCGCCCCGGTGCCTCCTCGACTCACGGGTTCACACTCTGCGACTCTGGGCAATAGCTTGCTTAATCTCCACAATGGCCCCTCGCGGCGGGATGCCTGACTTTCACCTTGTGGATACCCTGCTATCTCACAGGGGAATACCAGGAAGGGTTCCCTAAGCAAGTGCCGGGAAACCCACTGCGGGTAGCTGTGCGCTATATAAGCTCAACTACATTTACATTTACATTATTATTCTGCAGTTTGGTTTATTTTCCGATGAATGTTATTGATTTTATAATGCTCCTCCCGAGGGTACAGATATATTATTTATCCAAAATATTTCGGAATAAATGTGGAAATGCATTTAAATAAAAGAATATAAGTTGACAGAATTCAGATTTTTGAGACTTTACCCTAGATATGTGTGAATAGAGTCCTGAAGGATTGAGAATGTCCTGTGTCCCAGCGGAAGTGCTTAGCTTGTTACGACTTGTGGTGAAGTCAATGTAAGTCGCAAGGCAGATGTATAAAAGATAAAAACAAATCTCTGGCTGAAAGTAGAAAGTGCTGAATGACTCTGTAAATAAACTTTGCACCTTGTGTTTTCTCATTAATGGCATGTGTGAGTAGTTGGTTAATGTGTGCAAGGTCACTACTTGGAATACTCCCTACCCATTGGTTTTACCAGTAAGTATATGCTGCCTCCCTAAGGGATTTTTCACTGAAACTCACATCTGAGCGAAGAAACTGAAGCAACCTGACTCATACCCCCATTCGGAGGCGTTCGCAAGATGACCTGACCATACGTGATGTTGCCTCAGTGTACCTCAGAGTAAATTAGTACCCTTCCATATTGTCAAATTGATGTCTTAGAGGCATGAATTAAGCTCTCACACCAGTCAAATGGTATTTCTAGTTATAAGTTAGTCTTGGAAAATGCTTTATTCTGCAAGCATTATATTGTAAACCCTAATTGCTAGTTTACCCCTATTTCGGTTTATTCCTTTTTCCTATTGATTACTTTGGTCGTGCAGAAGACTTGGTTCAAGCAGAAAATGTCTTGTTGGATCTATGAAACTGGACTCGTGCAGCTGCTACATATACAGAACTGTCAACCATGCTGTTATAACAGAAACTGTATGCACAACACATTGAGCCCATATCTTTTGTGCCTTATATCAGCATATGCGTCTCTCATGTTTACATCTCACACAGGTAGACCTTGCGTAAAACATAATTGTGGTGAGAATTACGTGTATATTACACACTCAAATATTTACAATTTTGCCCATTGCTATTTATAAGTGTAACAGTTTCCACACAGACAGCATGGCATGCAATATGGCCATAGTCGGTGCCAACATCACTTCAAGGTCAGCGTAGAGATGAATGAGCTATGATTTGTCCATCATACGGGCCCTGAATCTCCCCAACACAAACCACGATTTCACTGAATTAGAAGAGAGATGGTCACACAGAAGGTGGAAATCAACCCGTCTGAGTCAAGAAACAAACACATGGAAATCACGAAGATCTGGTTGGTTTGACCAGAAAAGTATCCCAACATACGTCAGAAACTTTTCTGAACAAGCCTTGGCATTTGCCTCAGTTGTATGAAGAATGACGTGAATTTATAAAGCAACAGAAATCATAATATATGAGAGACTTTTTTTATCTGTCAATGATGCTGTTTATGAAAAATCTACTTTTTAGCGCATGGACAAGGGGATTTACAATGGGAGATCCCACAATTAGTTCTAACATCATCCATATCAGCTATGACATTGCACACTGGGTCTCCTGGATGTGTGCCAGAGGGGCTGCAAAACTGTTCCCTTTGTATATATGAAAATTCTTCTTCAATTGCCAGGAAGGAGGACTCCATTCAACATGTGAGCAGGCAATGCAGTTGGGGGGATATATGACTTTGGTGTCTCTGGGGCTTCAGAAGTGTTTAGATATTTCAGCCTCTGAAGCCCATGTAGGGGAGGCCTGTTGGTGCTGGAACTCATCTTCCTCACAGTGGTCTAGTCACACTAGATGATAGGCGCCCACACCTATGATGAAGACTTCTGCATATAGCTCTACAGTGGTGGATATGGGCATCACATCTTGCCACAAAACATTATATATGTACTACCCACTGATAGGGTGGTACACTGAAGCAAAATCTGCATTGATGCATCGCCCAGCAGTGCCAAGAAACTGCTTGTAAAGACAGAATCTTACCACTATTAATTGTCATCCAGATTATAGCTGTGGACCTTTCGGCCTACCCAGATACAGTTTGAAAATGTTTATATGTATTAAGATACTGCCTGTAAGAGTGGACATGAGGTACATCATATAAATAATGATGCACGTGCAGGATCTGTCTGTAAATATTGGGGCATTCCCACATTCTGTCTGCGACTATTGATGAACACAAGATCTCCGCCTTAGACCCTATAAGCCCTGGTGTGATGACTTGTTCTCTCATACTTAGGCCCTCATTTATGGAATTTTGGCATAGGCAGCATTGCAAGGCACCTTGCTGCACTGCCCTATGCCGAAGTGAAAGGGCAGGAATTCAATGTAGTTATGCAATATGGTGCATTACTCGCTGCACTGGGGCCTTTTCAGCAGCCTAACGTCAACGTAGGCACCGTTGCACTATGATGCATGGGTGTCTCTGTTGCATGCAGGATTGTTTTTTGCACCTTCTTGTGGCGTTTACCTCTTTCTATGTGTGCTGCAGATGCAGCACACATTGAAAGATAAAAAAACGAGGAGAAATAAACATATTTTTCCTTGTTATGCCTCACCTTAGGAGGCATAATTATTTGGTGGTTCCCCAGCTTTACTTGACTTTATAAATCTGGGGCAGCCTCTAATCCCATGGTTGTTGCTTGGGAAAACCCACTGCGACGCCCATGGAATGCCTACCGGGTGCAGAGTAAGGCGACATAGCGCTTTGCACTGCTTTACTCATGATTTATGAGGCCATTCAGCGTCGTGGAGGGTGGCTTTGCGTGGCTTCATAAATTGGATTGAGAGCCCTGCGTCATGCATGGACCACTTTACGTGGTGCAAACGTGATGCAAGGTTCTCATAAATGAGCCCCTTACATTGCAGGAATACATTTCTCGGCAGAGTCCCCGTAATGAGCCTGGAGTTACTGAAAGCAATCCTCCCTGCTGCACCGTTGTTCATCTAATCCTACCATAATTATGGCCACATCACACCGGTCGCTCTTCTTTAAAAGCGCTCTAATGGGAGTGAGAGGGATTAATAAAATGGCATATTTAACTTAAAAGGCACTATGTCTAAATATCCCTAAATTCCTTTCACCCTGGACTGATTAGTAGTATGGGACATTATTGCCTTCGGACCCAACCCTTTCAGTGATTCTAAGCATGTCCCAAAATGCTAATGTCTCAAAAAATACCCAAATCAAATTTTAAATTGCTCTTGCTACTAGTTGAAAAACTCTTATTTCTAAAACTAGACTTTTTATGTCTGATAAATGATCTTGGTATTTCCAGTACTCATTTAGGGCCTTATTTATGAGGCCTTGCGACAGTTTTGCGCTTCCGATGCGTCACTTTTTGTGACGCATCGGCGGTGTAAAACATGACTCCTGCTGCGCCCTATTTACAAAGTGACGTATCTAAGCAGATGCGTCACTTTGTAAACCCCTGCGCTACATTACACCTGTGTCAGGTATAATGTATTCAGGGTGGGCGTTCAGAAATACTGACGTGTCTGTAACTCCTTGCGACATGATGCGTCATACAGTAAATATGATGCATCCATCATGTCGCAAGGAGGGCGCACTGAGAATTGACGCACCGCTCCTTTCACGCAGCGATGCGTCGCTTCTCATAAATGAGGCCCATAGAGTTTTGTAGAGTATGGTTGCTACAGGTTAGGGTACCCTGGTGCTGGTTACAGACCCAGAGACATACTAATGGATAAAACAGATAGAGGTGGCTTGGACCTGCAACTTTTTAAGAATTCACTGAGCATCAGATACTTTCCGGTAATATTTCGGTTATCATGTCATGGAAGAAGGCCAGTGCACGTGTGTGAGATAAACATACACGTTTACTCCTCAACCTGCTCATCGCTTGACACAGCCGCAACAGCCATTTTTCAAAACAAATCTTTAACACATTCTAAACTGACACATAAAACGAGAAAGCTCACACACACATACCTTTGTCGCACAAGAGTTCGATATTCCAAACCCTTTGGGACTGTAGCTGCATTCTTCTCTTGATAGGGAGACGCTCCCGCTCGTTTTTCCAGTTTAGAGAAAGTTGCAATGAACTTGGATCACCTGGTGTGTGGTTACTAATGAATGGCAAGTAAGGTCATTAGGATAATTATATCCCCAGGTCCCCAAACTAAGACTATAAGTAAGTAGTGATTAAATAATTGGTATCTCTAAGTCCTGAGGAAGGCCGAACGTTCTAGTTGGACAATTGAGAGCAGTTGAAACATGTTGACAAGAGAGCAAATAGGAGGGTTGAAGGGGCACAAATACCCCCATTTCATCACCGCTAGTGATTTTTTAATCCTATCCAGAGAGTTCAATAATAATGATGATTTAGAACATCCCTGGGGCAGTTTTACTCACCTTTTTGTTCTGCAGAGTAGATTGCCATAAATGTGTGTATTGTCTTCCCCATTTCCCTGTGCTCCATCCCCGGCGATGGTCTGCGCAGGGATGTTGTAGCACATTCAAAGTTGAAGCATGACCATATTAGTGGGTGAGGACATTTTTAAAGAACCGTGCGTTTTTCCTATGTGATGTTCTTGATTTGATGAAATATTACATGTTCTCCTTTTTATCTTTTTGTGTGCATGTTTGCTGGCCACCCCAGCAGTGTATGCGTGCTGTATGCAGTTACTGCCTATGCCTGCAGGCCCTGGCTAGGTTTGTTGCTGAACATTCACCGTCCACCTGTCAAGATTACAGGCTGCTCACTCTGGCATGGCCTGTGAATCCAGGTTGCCCTGTGTGTCCCTGTCACTAGTGCCTGTAAAGATGGAATAGGATGTCCTAGTAGCTACCTGTGGTTATTGCAGTGCACAAGATAGCGCCTGGCACTGTTTCTCCACGGTCATCTACCCTCCCCCACCGCCGACCCCCTATCCCCCACTTGTGTCTGTTGTTAGTCCAGAGGCGGGTGCAGCTTGTCCTGCGCTTGACAAAGATTTTGAAAACTATGTTGGGAAAAGGGCTGAAAGATGGGTGCTGAGGAAGGGGTACTGCAATAATTTCCCAGGACAAGTCCTGGCTCCAACTCTTTATTGGAAAAATGTGTGTTAAGCTGTTTTTTAATTATCTGCCCGCCATTCATGCATTTTTTCTGAAAAAGAGCTTCATACAATAGGAGTGCACAGAAAGGCACAGTCATTGTGACCGGGCAAGATTCTCACTTGCTTTGAGTCAGCAGTACCTCACATGTGCCTGTTGCCATGGTGACAAGTGATGCTTTTCTTCTCATTTACAATAGACGCTATGCCTTTAAATAGCTTCGGGTTACCAACACTTCTGCTGGGCTATGTAATCCTTAAACGTTCACGCCTCTAGCTGCTCCTTACTCCACCAGCCTGGCCTCTTCCGCATGACCTGTCGCCCCATGCTGTGTGCCTCATACACAATGTGCACCCCTCCTCTGCCCTCTGAGTCCACCTACGTCTCTCCTCTGGCATCACCCCTGTAATCTCAGCTGTATCAGTCTTGCAGTGTCTCCATCTCTTACCCCTACAGCCACTGGTTTACTTCCAGGGGAAAATTCAGCAAGTCCAGCTACTCCCTTTTATTTAATGCTCCTTTTTCATTACTTGGAGAGTCCTGCAGGGGTCGGCAATACCCCCACCTTTGTTTAATGTTAACATTATTATTATTATTACATTTGTAGAGCGCATGGTTACACCGCCGGTGTGTCCCCGCGCTGATAGCAGATTCTCAGATGACCAGAGATAGGTAGGTATAACACAGCAAGCACAAAATTGACCCTGCACCTGAGAAGAACAAATAAAATGCATATTGTACAATAACAATATTATAATGTTCATAAGACCAAAGCTGCAATAGAACAGGTAGCTTCCCAAAGCAAAACGTAGAGCGTAGTTATTTTGATTGTACACATGCAGTCCTTTTTATTTAAAAAACATTACTCTTTGCAGAGACAACACAATTGCTTTGCCAACACGTTTCATCCCTATCTTGGGACTTCTTCAGGGCTCAAAAGAGGTTGTTTTTATCTTTGTTCTTCCACGTGTCAATTTATGGATAATTTCTAAAGTCGTCGGTCTGTATACATGGCATATCTGTAATCAATAAAGTGTCAATAGGATCTTGTGGTATCAATAGAGCATCTGTAATCCCATCATTGTGTATTGCGAATATGGGAGTAGGTGTTCCCTTCCCCTGTCTGTCACTGTCCGATTCCAAGGGTAATTACAAAGAAAATTTCTGGGGAAAATTCAGCAAGTTCAGCTACTCCCTTTTATTTAATGCTCATTTTTCATTACTTGGAGAGTCCTGCAGGGGTCGGCAATACCCCCACCTTTGTTTAATGTTAACATTATTATTATTATTATTATCATTATTATTCCATTTGTAGACCGCATGGTTACACCGCCGGTGTGACCCCGTGCTGATAGCAGATTCTCAGATTACCAGAGATAGGTAGGTATGACACAGCAAGCATGTCTCATGTATCTATTCTAATTTACTGATGGAGAAAATACATGTTTTCAGCGTTTTCCTAAAGGCAGCTTCACATGTCTGTGTACTCATATCAACTGGTAATGAGTTCCAGTGTTTCGCAGCTAGGTATCTAAACGAACTGCCACCCATCCTGGCCTTCCTTATTCTGGGTACATTTACTAGTGCCTTTCCTTCGGATCTTAGGTTTCTGCTGGGTGTGTAGGATGCTATCATGGTTTGCAGGTACCTAGGACCTTTATTTGCTAGGATACAGTGACAAAAGCACATTGCCTTAAACAGTACCTTTTTATCCACAGGTAGCCAGTGCAGGTTGGCTAAAGCGTTTGTAGTAGATGCTCTTTTAGGGAGATTCAGTGCTAGGCAGGCAGCTGCGTTTTGAATTGATTATAGCTTCATTAGGCTTTTTTTTAGCAGCACCTAAGTATAGAACATTGCTGTAGTCAATCTGAGAAGTGACCACGGCATGTACTATGGTTTTTCTGGCCTTGACTGGTAGCTGGTCATTTGGGGAACAACCATCGCAGCACATGCGTCACAACGCATGCGTTTACGTCGCGTGCCATTACAACGCACGCGACGTTACAACGCATGCATTCACTATGCCCCCCATTACATCGGAGGCGCCATTACATCGCAGGCACTTACAACGGACATGGAAGACAACGCTGGAACCACGAGAGACAGGTAAGGACGACGGATGTACCCGAGGTGTTTTAGGCTTTTAGGTATTGGAGGGGGGGGGTTTAGGTTTTAGGGATTAGGGTTAGTAGTAGTATATGGTTGTCTTTTCAGGGGGTTGGGCTTTTAGGGCTTAGGGTCGGATATGGTCGTGTTTTAGCTTTTAGGGTTAGGGCTTTTAGGGTTTAGGGTTAAGGGTCGGATATGGTACTGTTTTACACATTTGGGTAGGGCTTTTAGGGCTTAGGGTCGAATATGGGTGTGTTTTAGACATTCGGGCTAGGGCTTTTAGGGCTTAGGGTTAAGGGTAGGATCTGGTACTGTTTTAGGCATTAGGATTAGGGCTTAGGGTTAAGGGGCGTATGCGGTAGTGTTTTAAGGTTTATAGTTAGGGTTTAGGGTTATGGGTCGTTAATGATGCACTTTTAGGCTTTACGGGGCCGTAGTGTGTAGTTTAGGCCTTAGGATCAGGGGGAATGCGCACTGGGGTAAAAAATGCGATTTAGAACCGTGCGGGGTGTTTGTATGCGGTGTAAATGTGTTTTACATGCTTTGCAATTGGGATGCAACGTGATTGGGTGCGTTGCAACTACTTGCGAGGTGAATGCACATGTGATCTAAAAAATGCGATGTGAAGGCATGTGGTGTTACAGTTTGCGATGTGCCATCATACATCCGGTCATTTACCTGTTACTTACCTAATTTGAGTCTCATATGTCAGGTTGGAGTCAAGCCATACCCCAAGGTTTTTGACTTCTGCTTTAGGGGTTGGGAGTTGGTCAAGTGTCTCAGGCCATCATGCAGATGTCCAGACGGATGGCGCCCCCTCCCACTATCATCACCTCTGTTTTCCTGCCATTGAGTTTTAGGCAGTGATTTGCCATCCATGCTGTTACCTCCTCCATGCATTGGGAGTATTGGTGGGCAGTGCGTTCGGGGCTTTGGGATAGTGTGGCGATAAGCTGAGTGTCGTCAACATACGATACAATGGACACCATGTGACCTTCCACTATATTGGCGAGAGGCCCCATATATAGATGGGTTCCAGTGTTTCGCAGCTAGGTATCTAAACGAACTGCCACCCATCCTGGCCTTCCTTATTCTGGGTACATTTACTAGTGCCTTTCCTTCGGATCTTAGGTTTCTGCTGGGTGTGTAGGATGCTATCATGGTTTGCAGGTACCTAGGACCTTTATTTGCTAGGATACAGTGACAAAAGCACATTGCCTTAAACAGTACCTTTTTATCCACAGGTAGCCAGTGCAGGTTGGCTAAAGCGTTTGTAGTAGATGCTCTTTTAGGGAGATTCAGTGCTAGGCAGGCAGCTGCGTTCTGAATTGATTATAGCTTCATTAGGCTTTTTTTTAGCAGCACCTAAGTATAGAACATTGCTGTAGTCAATCTGAGAAGTGACCACGGCATGTACTATGGTTTTTCTGGCCTTGACTGGTAGCTGGTCATTTGGGGAACAACCATCGCAGCGCATGCGTCACAACGCATGCGTTTATGTCGCGTGCCATTACAACGCATGCGACCTTACAACGCATGCATTCACTATGCCCCCCATTACATCGGAGGCGCCATTACATCGCAGGCACTTACAACGGACATGGAAGACAACGCTGGAACCACGAGAGACAGGTAAGGACGACGGATGTACCCGAGGTGTTTTAGGCTTTTAGGTATTGGAGGGGGGGGGGGTTTAGGTTTTAGGGATTGGGTTAGTAGTAGTATATGGTTGTCTTTTCAGGGGGTTGGGCTTTTAGGGCTTAGGGTCGGATATGGTCGTGTTTTAGCTTTTAGGGTTAGGGCTTTTAGGGTTTAGGGTTCAGGGTCGGATATGGTACTGTTTTACACATTTGGGTAGGGCTTTTAGGGCTTAGGGTCGGATATGGGTGTGTTTTAGACATTCGGGCTAGGGCTTTTAGGGCTTAGGGTTAAGGGTAGGATCTGGTACTGTTTTAGGCATTAGGATTAGGGCTTAGGGTTAAGGGGCGTATGCGGTAGTGTTTTAAGGTTTATAGTTAGGGTTTAGGGTTATGGGTCGTTAATGATGCACTTTTAGGCTTTACGGGGCCGTAGTGTGTAGTTTAGGCCTTAGGATCAGTGGGAATGCGCACTGGGGTAAAAAATGCGATTTAGAACCGTGCGGGGTGTTTGTATGCGGTGTAAATGTGTTTTACATGCTTTGCAATTGGGATGCAACGTGATTGGGTGCGTTGCAATTACTTGCGAGGTGAATGCACATGTGATCTAAAAAATGCGATGTGAAGGCATGTGGTGTTACAGTTTGCGATGTGCCATCATACATCCGGTCATTTACCTGTTACTTACCTAATTTGAGTCTCATATGTCAGGTTGGAGTCAAGCCATACCCCAAGGTTTTTGACTTCTGCTTTAGGGGTTGGGAGTTGGTCAAGTGTCTCAGGCCATCATGCAGATGTCCAGACGGATGGCGCCCCCTCCCACTATCATCACCTCTGTTTTCCTGCCATTGAGTTTTAGGCAGTGATTTGCCATCCATGCTGTTACCTCCTCCATGCATTGGGAGTATTGGTGGGCAGTGCGTTCGGGGCTTTGGGATAGTGTGGCGATAAGCTGAGTGTCGTCAACATACGATACAATGGACACCATGTGACCTTCCACTATATTGGCGAGAGGCCCCATATATAGATTAAACAATGTGGGGCTCAATATTGAGCCCTGAGGAACTCCTTGTAGTAGGGGACATCTCTTAGATGTGATAGTGTCTGGTATGACCTGGAAACCCCTTGACGTCAGGAAGGATCTCCTCCATATAAGGGCCATGCCCTTGACCCCGCATGACTCCAATCTCTGGAGAAGGAGGCCATGGGAGAAGGTATCAAATGCTGCACTGAGGTGGTCTAGCAGGATCAGTGCCTTCGGGTTTCTGTAGCCAGGAGTAGAGCGGTTTCAGTTGAGTGTGCAGCTCAGAAACCTGATTGTGAGCAGTGCAGTAGGGCATTGCTATCGCTGTGGCTAGTCTGCTGTATGTTAACTACTTTTTCTACAATTTTTGCAAAAAAAGGTCAGAGCGAAATGGGACATAGGTTCTCTAGTACCTCATGATCTATTAGCGTTTTTTTCCTTAGAGGTAGTGGGCGGACCATGGCCTGCTTCCATTCATAGGGGACTTCTCCCAATTGGAAGTAGCATGAGATTAGTTCCGAAATGTGAGGCCCGATACCCTTCTCTCCCTGTAACAAAATTTCGGGGCATGCTGGGTCCCATGGGGAGACAGATTTAATACCATTAGCTAGCTTCCTCATCTCATCTGACTCTAGCACTCTAAATTCATCTAAGGTTACTCCTCTAACTACTGTGTCCGCACTGCCTTTGTTGCATATGCCCTGACGTGCTTCCATAGGGATGTTATCATAGATCTTTGTCACTTTCTCTGCAAATAATTGGCGATTCGATTGCAGGACTCCCCTGATGTAAAGGGGGCACCGTAAGTCTATCCGCTGACTGTAGGGATTTTAGTATTGTAAATATTTCTTTTGAGGAGTTTTTAGCCATTTCAATTTTTCTAGTATAGAAATCACAGTGAGTTTTCTTTATCAATGTGTAATATATTTTTGTTCTTGTTTATACCCCCCTTTAATTTTAGTACAGTAATTCTTAACCATCTTCGTTCCAACTATTTACACTTTTGTGTTGCCTTCATTAAGGTTTCAGTAAACAATGGTGCTGAAGCCTTCACCCTCCTAGTATTTTTAGTGGTCCATGGTACTACTTCATGCAGGGCTTCTATTATCCAACTTCCCACTTGTCTGTTGGCTAAATTGATGTCCTTATCCAAATTGGGCTAATTTTTTTAGCAGTGCCTGTGTAAACCAATCCAAATTAAAGTTATCCCATTTCCGACGGGTTACTGTCTGTTTAGGTTTACTGACTAGTAGACCCAGGCGTGGAATACGAAAAGGGATTATTTGGTGGTCGGACCAGGGGACTAGCCAAGATGCTCCCACCTCAATGTCAGATACATTCGTAAAAATTGGATCTAGAATATGGCCCGCTTGATGTGTTGGAGCTTTAACTTTTTGTGCTAAGTTAAACATCATGAGGTCTTTGCAAACTGTTTGTACCTCCAATTTCTCAGTTTCATCAAAGTGTTTGTTGAAGTCCCCTAGAACGAGGAGTTTATTGTGACGTATCGCTGTGTGTATCACTTTTTCCCCCAGGCTAGTAATAAATTGTGTTACTTGGCCAGGGCGACGATTGACTAAAAAGCCAGCTATATTGTCATTAACTGCTATGGAGAGCGTAAAAAAGAGCCCCTCACATTTTTCTAGGTGAGCTTCCTTCATGCTGCATTTCATTGGGAATTTATAGATAATTGCAATCCCCGCCCCTCTTTGTCCAACCTGATCCTGTTTTGCTATCCCATAGCCTTCCGGTAAAGCATCCAGGATATCTGGGGTAGAGCTATCGCTAAGCCAAGTCAATCCTTCATTAGAATTCCTCTGAGCTGAAAGGCTCATTTTAAGATCTTATGCCGAAGACACTCAGACCTATTCCTGTGTCAATCGACTGAGGGATGCGTTTGTAGGCACTGCTTCAAGGTTCTCCAAGATTGCCCTTGGTTAGGAAAGTGGGATTTGAGCCTGAAATGCAGATAACACATAGGTTATTCTCTTTATTCCCAAACATGAATCAACCTTCCCAGCTCTAAGCTCTCAGCCACTCTATCTACAGGGAGTCCCCTACAACTTTAAGGACCTCTGTTTTGTTTGGATCCCACCTATGAGTGTGACTCTGCTAAATGGCCACCCACTAGAGGAAGCTGAACATGCTTAGACGCAAAGGCTGGTTCACCCCTGAAAGCCGTCAGCCTGTGGTCGAATACCATAAAATCACCACCAGGAAAAGAATACCGCAACGCACGGCCAGTGCTGAGGATTCTGAGCCCCAACGTGCCTCTTTGGCACTGGTGAAGCCTGACCCCAAAATGGCCGCACCACCCGGACATCTGCCCTCTCCCTAAGAGCTCGAGTTATATGGGAACCAGGCAGTTAAAAAAAAACCAAAAAAAAAACAATTGGTGCCTACAGGTCCCTCTTGCGACGCAGCTGCCACTCGCCTACCAATTGTCGCATGATATTACTCGTACTTTAAATGTCGGCCAACTCCGCCCGTCTTTAAATGTCGTCTTTAAATGTCGGCTAACTCCGCCCGTCTTTCCCCCTAGCTCGTGGACACAGCAGGCTTTATTGTGTGACTATAGTCCCCTAAGGCGACACCGAAGGAAGAAATACTTTTACCACAGAGGCCGCCTGACCCCAAAATGGCCGCTCCGCCCGGACATCTACCCTGCCCTAAGGAGCGCGAAACCTATTGAGGCCCTTCACAAAGGTGGAGGCCTGGAGCAACCCCCTCCCCCGGACTGGGGTAGCCCCCTCCCGTGGGATCGGAACACCCTCCCCAGGACCTAAAAGAATAGCCCAACCGAGCCTATGTCCCGGCTAGAAGGGAGCCTGTCCCTAAAATAACTCCTGCACCCAGTCACCAGCAGAATCAACTATGAGTCAAATATGAAGCTCCTGAAGCCCACGGAGATCCAGCCTAGGTCAGAGAAGCCCAGCACCTTGCGGCTCTCCCTCATTTGAATATAACCAAGGGTTCGACACCCCCGGTTCCCTAGCGCCTTGCCCTTAGAGAGGCCTCTTCCTAGCACTTGATCTAACTGCACGCCCTTCCTTGCACCCCTCCCTCTCCCCCTCCCTTCAGAGCTAACAGATTGCGCCATTAGAGAGTTCTCTGAGCGCTCGACCACACTAAACATCCCCCGAAGAACCCAGCCACCACCCGTCCCATCATTCCCCAACCCCCATTCCTGATTACCGCCTCTTCCCCCTGTCCTGTAAAGATGCCTCCGACCTCGCATTTGGTCACGCACACATGCCCCACCCCTAACTTCCTGACACCTCACGGACCAAACTCCTTCGCGATATCTTTCCCCCACACTCTCTCCTTCAAAGCAAAAAAACTATTCAATTTCAAACTAATTAGACGACATCCCGAAACACTAGTTGTTGACATCTATCACTGCTCATCTACAGGGCAGCGAAAAATGGACTTCATCTTCCACACTGACAGGACTAACGTCTGGGTCACAATCTTTAACTCTCACCTCCCCATCTCTAAAACTACCATCACATCCCACAGCCGCAAACTAACCTTCTCCCTATTAAAACACCAGTCCCTAAGTGGAGACATCTCGATTACCATCTATGAGAACGGCACCATACTAATTCAGGCCAAGGACGAAAACCTTGAATTCTTCGACTCCATCTTCCCTGCTCTAAAGAAAGCAGCATCACAAAACGCACAACAGGCAAGGATCACCCCCTCAGGCAACCCAATTCAAGCACTAAACCTCCTGTTCCCGCACGGGCCCGACCCCAGAGACCACCCCTTCTTGTTACGAGATCTCCCTAGTCTAGAATCCTCCGCAACCGCAGCTCATCCGACCACCTTCCCCTGCCCCCTCACACTCCCAACCCAACCTCCAGAGCCCCCCTCTCATCCACTACTGCTCCACAGCCCCTCTCCCCCCACTAACCAGTCTGCACCCAGTTCTCTTTCACCCGCCCAAGGGGGAATCCGACCTCTAAGCCATCCCTCCTCCCAACCCGTCCCCCCGCTAACCCCTAATCAACCAGAACAGAGCTCTCTCACCGAAGGGGACCTTGTCCAACATCCTCAACAAGGCCTCCTCCCCCTCCCCCTCCCCCTTGCCTCACCGCAGTTGGGCGACTTGCCAGAATCAGCTCCCCAGCCACCTCCGAACCCCCCTAGAATTGACACGGTCAGCAGCCTCTCGACCACAGGGCTCTACCCCGCCCTCCCCCTCCCCCCCGCCCCTCCAGACAAGCTGATGCAACGCCTTGACTTGCTAGAAGCACAGCTCGGGATCCAAGTTCACGGCCTAAAGGAAACTCTTTATACCCTAGGTAAAATACAGCTGTCAACCCCAGTCTTGGCTACCCCCCTCTCCTTCGCTAACAAACAGAATTGACTCACCACCCACCACCCAGACCATGGCTCATGCATGCCCCCGGCCCCCACTTAAGAAACCCTGGGTGGATTCACGACCAGAGAGACCCAGAAGAACTAATCCCAACCTTTCCCACCAGGAAGCGACCACACTCGCCTCATCTTACGACCACCCTACCATCCCCCTCCACAAGCTAGCTCCCGATCTACAGATATCGACTTCGCCCACCATAGCGCAAACCCCGACTCTAACATCTTCACCCAAATCCGCAATCCAAGTTATTACTGGCATGGGTAGGGACCCTCTCCAACGTAGACCCCCCAGACCGCCAGAGCACCTAACTTCTATACCCAGGGCCCTCCCTGACACTCAGAAGCCTAAAGAAGGACCACACATTAACTGTATGCTCATCAACATCAGATCCGCTGCCAAACACGCTACTGAAATAGCGGAAGCCATCCTCTCACATGACCTGGATGTAGCCTTCATCACAGAAACATGGCTTAATACCCTGTCTCTCCCCAACATGGATATGCTGGTGCCTCCAGGTTTCTCAATCATCCATAAAGACAGACCTGAGCACAGAGGAGGTGGTGTAGCTATCATTCACAAGAGCGACCTCTCCATTTCAGAACATCCCTCATGCCTTTATAATTACTTCGAATGCCTATCGGTCATCATCAAATCGAGTACTAATAGCCCACTACACTGCCATCTCCTGTACCACCCTCCCGGTAACCACAACGAATTTGGAATACAGCTCTCGGACTTGATCACCCAATGCGCTCTCAGCAACGATAGTAGCTTAATTCTGGGGGACCTTAACCTGAGATGGAACGAATCAAAAAACCCACTCATCCAATCTCTGAATGGACTCCTGCTAGATAACGGTCTGTTCCAACACTGCCTAGAAGAAACACACCACAGAGGAGCGATCCTAGATGCAATCATCTCGGACAAGAAATCAATTACTGTTGACTACATCATTCCTGTCGACTGGTCCGACCACCACATTATTCTTTTTCATATCAACCATCCGGCCCTTCCCAAACCCCCCACTCTGGCTCCTCCTAAATGGGTCAGGAACACATCCAGAGTCCCTCGAGACAAACTAGAAGAAGGGCTTAGCTCGCTCCTTCCAATCGAAGTGGAGCACCTCTCAACCTCTGAACTAACCTCACTCTACCACTCTAACTTGACACTCTCCTTGGACAGGCTGGCTCCCCTGAAACAAAAAAAACCTAGAAAAACACCCTCAAGGACTTGGTTCACCACTGACATCAATGAGGAAAGAAGACACCTTAGAACTGTTGAAAGAACCTGGAGGAATAATCCCTCCTCCCTCCATCGCGATCAACTCAAGGCAGCACGCAGACACTACAATAAGCACATCATGAACAAAAACTCATCGTTCTTCCACCTTGCCCTAAACAATGCTAAAAATCGCCCCAACAAACTCTTTAACATCATTAGGAGCCAAACATCCACACCGTCAACATCCAATAGGACGGCGTCAAAATCGCTTTGTAACAACTTTGCTAGCTTTTTCAATGATAAAATCGCCAAAATTGATCTGGCTCTCAGCACGGACCCTGCCTCTCTCATGGGGACCTCGACACTAGCAACATTAAGCAACCCCCTAGTGAGTCCTCCTACGCTTTGGTCCATCCAGGAAGATGAGATAATCAAGCTGATAGCCGCCGCTAAACCCTCATCCCACTCCCTAGACCAGCTATACTCGAACCTGATGAAAGACATGAAGCTCACCCTAGCCCCAATCTGGTGCAAGATAATCAATAGTTCACTGAGCACGGGACTCATTCCTGACTGCCTCAAAGTAGGCCAAGTCCCGCCATTACTAAAAAAACCTGGTCTGGACATTGAGGACATGAACAACTTCAGACCGGTGTCTAACCTTCCGCTCCTATCTAAAATTCTCGAAAGATGTGTTCTCCCTCAGTTAACCCAACACCTAGAGAATATCAATCTACTTGACCCTCACCAATCTGGATTCAGAAAGGGATGCAGCACCGAAACCGCAATCTTAAACGTCCTAGACGATCTTCACATATCTCTCGACTCGGACCAATGCAGCCTTCTCATCCTACTTGACCTATCAGCCGCGTTCGATACAGTGGACCACTCCCTGCTCCTCAAAGCCCACCAAGAGCGAGCTGGCATCGAAAGGACGGTACTTAAATGGTTCTCCTCCTTCTTTCACAAAGAATAAAAATCAATAACTTCGAGTCCGACCCCCGGCCCGTCAGTAGAGGAGTCCCTCAAGGATCAGTTCTCTCTCCTCAACTCTTCAACGTATATATGGAACCCCTTACCACACTTCTAAGGGAGTCTAACATTCCCTTCCACCTCTACGCGGATGATACACAACTCTTTCTGGAAACCACCTCAATTGAAGACATCCACAGACTAAACGCCACGCTCAAAGAGGTCCAGCAATGGCTCTCAATGAACCACCTCAAACTCAACCAAGAGAAAACAGAAGTTCTCCTCATCTCAAACAGAGACAAAAACCCTCAAATCGAAGAATGGCTCAAAGCCTTAGACGCCCTTAATGGGGCTCTCACGCCAACGGACTCTGTGAAATCCCTAGGGATTACCCTCGACTCCAAGCTGGACATGAAAAACACATCTCAAAAGCAGCAAAATCTGCATTCCTAAACCTGAAGCTCCTGTACAGAATAAAACCCTTCCTACCTCCTAAAGATCTCAAACAGGCCACACAAGCGTTGGTGCTTTCCAGAATCGATTATGGAACCGCAACCTTGACCGGTTCAGCAAGATCTCACTTAGGTCCCCTGTCCACGACCCTCAATGCAGCAGCAAGAATGGTCACAGGAACGAAAAAGTTTGAGCACATCTCTCCGGCACTTAGGGAACTGAAGTGGCTTCTTATTGACCAACGAGCCCGCTTTCGCACAGCCTGTCTCACCCATAAAGCCCTGCACACAGGCAAACCTGAATATCTGGCCGCCAAACTCAAAAGGGCCGGTCAGTCCAGGAGCCTCAGAAGCTTCAACACACTTCTACTTATCCCACTAAGAGCTCGGAAACAAAAAACCGGAACTAAATCCTTCGCGGGTAATGCGCCCAAATCTGGAACTCCATCCCTCCCCACATCAGACTGACCCCCTCCTTCCCCAAATTCAAGATACTTCTAAAAGCCCTCTTTCTAGAGCGCTCTCGACCGTAAAGAGGAACCCAGAAAGGACTGAAGAAGACTTCTATTGAAATCCCACCACCGGGAGTCATGCTCCGTTACTGTTGTCATTCTGCCGCTGAGTTATTTGACTAAAGATGCTCTGTTTGTATTTTCTTCTTTGCTCCTATTTTCCGTTCAGATCTTGTTTGCGCACAATTTGTACATGCTGTGAAGCGCTCTGATACCTTCGGGTCCAGCTAGCGCTATACAAAACTTCAATAAATAAATAAATAAATGATAATGTGAACTGCAAGGGATGGTCCACACTGTGACATGCATGGGGCACCAAATGTCTTACCCGACAACATGTGTAAGATGGTTGTAGGAGCACCCCAGAGCTCAAAACGAGCTTGAAAATGCAGTCTGAAGAAATGTAATCCAATTTCTGAACTTAGAAGACATATTTGTTCACCTTTCTTTATTTCTAGATATATTTTGGTCCATTCATTGAGCACTATACAAGTTAATAAAAATTTTTTTTAAATGGACACACTAAGTGATCTTTACCCCTGCAAGATTTTATTTTATTTTTATTTTTGGA
Organism: Lissotriton helveticus; assembly: GCF_964261635.1. Classification (NCBI taxonomy): domain Eukaryota; kingdom Metazoa; phylum Chordata; class Amphibia; order Caudata; family Salamandridae; genus Lissotriton; species Lissotriton helveticus. The sequence continues at coordinate 274,673,126 of NC_136058.1, read as the reverse complement.
GTTTTATATAGCGCCTACACGACCCGAGGGGTATCTGAGTGCTTTACAACAGCATACACGTATAGAAGCATAAACAGTAAAGTACAATGATAGCATCTAGAATACTGGGAGTTACATAGTTCGAGGTTATCGACCAAAGGCATAGAGTTGACACTTGAGGAGAAATTATTTTAGATGTCTCTTGAAATTCGTGAAGGGGGGGTTAGTCCTGATATGAATAGGGAGAGAGTTCCAGATGTTTCGGGTATTCCCTGAGAAAGAAAGGGAGAGGGCTTTTTGTTTATGTCTTTGGGGGGTGGATTAGCAGGAGCGCGTTGGAACTTTTTAGGTTTCTTGTTTGACTGGCTTTAGTGAGTTTGGCAGCAAGGTAATCCGGTTTGCCTGTGTGTAGGGTTTTATGGGTGAGACAGGCTGTTTTGAAACAGCAGCGTGCTTCGATGGTTAGCCATTAGGTCCTGCAATGTAGGGGTGATGTGGTCGTGTTTCTTGGAACCTGTGACCATTCTTGCTGCTGCGTTTAGGGTGGTTCTCATGGGGGCTATGTGTGTTTTAGCTGTCCCAGTTAGTGTGGCTTTTCCATAGCCAAGTCTGGACAAAACTAGAGCTTGGGTTGCGATTTTTAGGTCATTGGGGGTATGAAAGGTTTGATTTTGTTGAGGAGTTTTAGGCTTTTAGGGTTTTAGGAGCCTTTTGCTGTGGAGCTTATGTGGGAGCTCATGTTAAGTCTTGCGTCCAGAGAGATCCCTAGAGATTTAGCTGCGATTGCTGGGGTAAGTTTGCAGTTTAGGGAGTCTAGGTTGTTTATCCATTCTTGGATCTTAGGGGGTTGTTCGTGATTGGAGAAGACAAAAGTTTTTTTTTTTTCTTGGTTGAGTTTGAGGGGGTTGAAAGTTAGCCAATTTTCTACTTTTGAAAGTGTGGAGTTGAGTAGGAGGATATCTTTAAGGGAGGATATTTCGAGGTACAGCTGGGTGTCGTCAGCTTAGAGATGATAGGCGACATTTGCGTGTTTTAGAATGGTAGCGAGGGGTTCCATGTAAATGTTGAAAAGTGTGGGGGAGAGGACTGGGCCTTGAGGGGCACCTTGAGTTGTGGGTGAGGTGTCAGAGATCGAGTATTTGATTTTTATGAATTGGGATTGGTTTTGCAGAAATAAGGAGAACCATTTTATGACATTGTCATCTGCTCCGATACGCTTTTGTAGGGCATCTAAAAGTAGCTTGTGATCTACTGTGTCAAAAGCAGCTGATAGGCCGAGGAGGACAAGTAAGCAGCATCTGTTGAGTCAAGGGAGTTGTGAATGTTACGCTCAGTTATGCTCAGTATAGCGGTTTCTGTGCAGCATCCCTTCCTGAAACCATATTGGTGTGAGTGAAGGAAGTTGTTTGACTCCAGGTGTTAGTTCAGTTGGGCAAGAACACATTTCTCCAGGATTTTAGGCAGGAAAGGAAGGTTGGTGATGGGCCTAAAGTTTTTGAGATCGTTCGGGTCAGCATCTGTTTCTTTAGAGGGGGGGTGATTTGGCCTTGTTTGAGGCAGTTGGGCATCAATCCGGGTTGGGTTCAGATTTGTTATGAACTTGCTGTGTAGGGATTGAGAGTAGTGGTCTAGTGAGAGCTCAATTTTGGTGATTTTGTCATTGGAGTATTTGGCCAGGTTGTTATACTGTAGGTTAGAAGCAGGGGGATTTACCTTGGTGGGCTTTGAGGTCTGTTTCTAGCTTTGTCTAGTGCACTCCGGAATAAGGAGGCTTTCTCCTTGAATATGTTTTTTGTAATTCTTGTGTTCTCTTCTGAGCTGGAAGAAGTTGATTGTGGACTGGTTTACTCTCTAGAGTCTCTCAGCTACTCTTACTTTTCCTCTTTCGGAGTTGAGATCTTTGTTGAACCAGGCTCTGGATGGTATGTCTCTGATTCTTTTGAGTTTCATGGGGGCTAGTTGGTCAATTGCAGTAGTCATCATCCTGTTGTACAGTGTAGTGAGCCTGACCGTGTTGAGGTTGTCTGTGGAGGGCGGGAGAAGTGATGTTATTGTTTATTCGAGGTCAGAGAGGGGGATGGCATTGAGGTTTATGCTCCTTTGATGGCTAATCTGTGCTTTGACTGGTGGAGCTGCTGTTTGGTTGTTGTTAAATAGAATGATGTGGTGGTCTGACCAGTCGATTGGGAGAATGTTATTGATGCTTATTGTTTCATTTTTGGCTATGATTGCATCTAAGGTAGAGCCTTTGTTGTGGGTTTGTCCTTTGCAGTGTTGGGTGAGCTCATTTGCGAGAAGGAGTTCATTTAGTGACTGTATAACAGTGTCCTTTTCATTATTCAAGTGTAGGTTGAAGTCACCTAGGATGATGTTGTCGGTGTTGGATAGGGAGCAATGTATTAGTAGGTCAGATAGTTGTTCTCCAAATTCAAGAGAGTTTCCTGGGGGGTGTTAGATGAGATGGCATTTAGTTACTTTGTTGTCTAGTCGTGTTAGGTTGGTGTTGAGGTATTCGAAGGAGTGGGTTTTGATTTCAACTATATTGATGTTGTTCTTGAGGGTGATGGCAATGCAGCCACCACGTTGGTCTATTCTGTCTTTTTTAATGATGGAGAAACCTGGGGGGACTAGAAGGTCAAGGAGCGGATAGGATGTTTCATTGAGCCAGGTTTCGGCGAGGAACGCGATGTCAATGTTGTAATTCAGTATGACATCAGCCAGCTCACTTTCATTGCTTGACTGCAGATCTGCAGCTAAAAACATGCAGTTGACCTTGCCACTGTTGGAATGGTTTTGGGAGGAGGGGGGAGCCTGGGAAATGACTGTGCGTTGAGAAGGAAATCTTGTAGACCTAATTTGGCTGTTAGCTCTGCCTATTCCGGTGATTACCTGTATGTTGGAGCGTTTTTTTGGGTTGTTCTATGGTTGTAGGTTTTATCTAGAATCATTGCCTCACTCAGGCACATCTCAGGTTTTGCTCTTTTTGCTCTGTGATATTGGGTGTTGAGAGGGGTGGAGCGCCAGCTAGTCGTCTGGTGGTTGGGCAGTTGAGGGGGCTCACTGATGGTAATTGATTGATTGATTGATTGATTGATTGATTTGGGCTTTCGTATAGCGCATACTGTCACCCTACGGGTATCCTGGCACTTCAGACTAGAAAAACTATCCATGACCAGAACAAAGGCGGGACGCAGCAGAGGGAAGGGAGGGGACTAGATCATGGGATAGAGCCAGGTTTTTAAGTTCCTACGGAACTCTAACAGAGAGTTGGCCAATCTGAGGCTCTGAGGGAGCTCATTCCATAGGCGAGCGCCAATCCTGCTGAAAGCCCTTCCTCCAAGCCTGGCCCGCTTATACCGGGGGATCGTCAACAGGCCAGCGATGGAAGAGCAAAGCTGCCTTGTGGGATGATACCACGTGAATCTATCCTGCAGGGGGACAGGGCCAAGATTGTGCACAGCTCGGAAGACCATACACAAAGCTTTAAAATGGACCCTTTCCCTAATGGGCAGCCAATGAAGCTCTCTCAGAGCCATGGTAGAAGAGGAACTCCATGTCCTGCCGAGGGAGAGTTTGGCTGCTGCAGACTGGATTCTTTGCAGTCCCTGGAAGATGTACACAGGGGCTCCCAAATAAAGGGTATTGCAATAATCCAGCCTGCTACCCACAATGCTACTTACCACCAGAGGGCGTTTCTCTTTAGGTAATAGGGGGAGTATTTTCCGTAGCATGCGAATGAGAATGAGGCAGACGCTAGCGGTCTTATTTGCCTGTGATTCCATCTGGAGGTCGTCGTCAAACAACACCCCCAGATTACGAACTTTCCTAACCGCAATTAAAGAGTCCTCCTCTGGTAGGAGTCTGAAATCACCAGGCAATTGCCTAGGTATCCTGCCTGCAGAGCAAAACATCACCTCTGTCTTTCCGCTGTAAAATTGCAGAGAATTCCTTCTGAACCAGTCCGTCATCTGTCGCATGCATAGCTGGAACGAGTCCATCGATACTGCATGGTCCCCTTCCAAGGAGAAGGCCAGTTGCGTGTCGTCGGCATAATTGACTAAACAGACTCCAAAGGACTTTATGATGGAAAACAAGGGCTGCAAGTAAACATTGAATAGGACAGGGCTGATTGCAGAACCCTGCGGCACCCCATGGACAACAGGAGATTTGCCCGAGGAGAAAGGTGCTAAAGTTACTACCTGCTGCCGACCTTCCAGATATGGATTCAGAAAAGGGGGTGGTGATGAACAGAGTGTCTGAATTAAGCAGACCACTCTTACCCAGTCCAAAGATCAGGGCTTGATCCATCACCGTTATTTAGCTCACTGCCCCATCCCAGCTCAGAACCTGGCTATATGCAAATTAGTCTGTCCCTGGCCCAGTGCATCATGGGAACAGGGCAGACCAAACTACCAAGCCAATTCTTCACCAGAAAGGAGACAAGCTACCGGGGACCGGTTTCTGGCATTTCAGCCTCGTCGGCCCGGCTTGCTTGAATCCGGATGGAGCAGTGAGCAAGGGACTCATGTCTGAGTATACCCTGCCACACCTATAGTGGCCAAAAACGATTCAGAAAAGGGGGTGGTGATGAACAGAGTGTCTGAATTAAGCAGACCACTCTTACCCAGTCCAAAGATCAGGGCTTGATCCATCACCGTTATTTAGCTCACTGCCCCATCCCAGCTCAGAACCTGGCTATATGCAAATTAGTCTGTCCCTGGCCCAGTGCATCATGGGAACAGGGCAGACCAAACTACCAAGCCAATTCTTCACCAGAAAGGAGACAAGCTACCGGGGACCGGTTTCTGGCATTTCAGCCTCGTCGGCCCGGCTTGCTTGAATCCTGATGGAGCAGTGAGCAAGGGACTCATGTCTGAGTATACCCTGCCACACCTATAGTGGCCAAAAACGATTCAGAAAAGGGGGTGGTGATGAACAGAGTGTCTGAATTAAGCAGACCACTCTTACCCAGTCCAAAGATCAGGGCTTGATCCATCACCGTTATTTAGCTCACCTTCCAGATAGGACTGAAGCCATTGCAATGCACGACCACTCACTCCCATCTTCTTCAGCCTTTCCACCAGTAGGAGATGGTTCACCGTATCGAATGCGGCCGACATGTCGAGAAGTACTAAAATAGTGACATTCCCGCTGTCGGCCTGCATACGTAGGTTATCCATCATCGTAGTCAAAGCAGACTCAGTCCCGTGCCCCGGGCGAAGGCCAAACTGGTCTTTATCCAGCAAAAGATTCTCCTCCAGAGAGCAAGACAGAATCCTGCTGACTGCTTTCTCCAGAATCTTCACCGGGTATGGTAGGAGAGAAATAGACAGGAAGTTAGCTGGCATTGACGGGTCCAAGGAGGGCTTTTTGATCAGAGGTGACACCACCGCCAAAATTCCAGCATTTCGGGACCATTCCTTCTTCCAGAGACTGATTACAAATCTGCCTCAACCATGGAAAGGTGTTGCGCCCGAGAGATTTCCACAGTTTATAGGGAAAAGGATCAAGGGGGGAGCCTGAGGATACAGTGTCTCCCAGGCTATCGAAAGCCACTTCTGTTAATAATTGGAAGTAATCCAGGTAGGCCGGCAATTGAGGGTCATGCTCAATCCTATTTTCCGGGTTAATTTGTACGACATTATCGTTATCATGCAAGGAGTTAACAATACTTGCAATCTTGTCCTGAAAGTGTAAATTAATACCATCACATAGTTTTTGGGATGCTACAATTTTATTTTCTGTACATGTAGGGGCAGAGAGGTCTTTAATAATTTTAAAAAGTGCTTTGGTCCCGTTGGGCGCATGAATGATTGAGCTGGCATAGAATTCTGCCTTAGCCCTGAGGATTTGCTCTTTATATTGCAATTGTATCCGTCTGAGATCTTTTTTATCTTCCTCATAGTACCATTTCCTCCATTTCCTTTCCGCCTTCTTGCGGAGCACACGGAGCTGTTTCAACTCCTCACAATACCATGGAGCCGAGATTTTACTTTTTATTATTATTTCTTTTAAAGGGATGACTCGATCTAAAGTGTCATTTATATGTTTAGTGAACAATTTGTAATTTTCATCAGCGGTCATTGTAGATTTAAAGAGGGTAGCGCCTAAATCCGGTAAGGGAGATCCAGTCCACTCCAATTTAGCCCATTCCCTGCCTTTCCTATAAGCCCCTTGCTGACCAGTCCTGTCTCTAGAATGTGGAATCCTAATGTTGAACTGTCAGTCCAAGTCTGGGGAGTTATGTTTAGTATCCTTGTTGTGGACTGGCTGGAGAATAGCAGATCAAGGGTATGACCCCCTCGATGTGTTGGGACTTCCACCAGCTGGGAAAGATTTAGATTAGCGCAGGTATGCCTGAGATCCCGCAATTGGCTATTGACATTCCCTTCTTCCCAGAGATTAAAATCTCCTAAAATGATCATATTGGAGTGAGCCAGTGCAAGATTAGTGATAGTGTCAAACAGGTTTTGATAGTGAGTGGTCTCCCTGTAGGTCTGTAGCACACCAGTCCTGTGAGGAGGTTCCCGCTGGGGGAGTGTAGGGAGAACCCCAGCATTTCCATCCCCTCAACCTCATCTACTTGCAGAGCTCTGAAGTCCAATTCCTCTTTAAAAATTATCCCCACTCCTCCCCCTCTACCCGTGTTTCTGGGTTTATGGAGGATTTTGTAACCATTGGGGCAGGCATTTCCTAGGTCTACAGCTGACTCGGCATTAGTCCAGGTCTCTGTTAGAAACAGAGCATCGAGCCCCATGTCCTCTAGCAGGCCCGATACCTCAAACGAGTGTTTAATGAAAGGCCGGCTGTTGATCAATCCACCGATGAGAGTCTTTCCGGCCTTTCTCACATGGACCGGGGCCGGGATCACATACCCTTCATCCCTGGCTAGTTTCAATATTTGTTCTCTGTCATAAGTTATGCGCCCTTGACCACTGGCCAAACGGGCAGCATAACCAGCGCCAAGCGCCTCCGGAGCGCGGACGGGCGCAGACGAGCTTGCCTCTGGCGCGCCATCGGCACGCCGCGCGCTTGCATCCTCCTGCTTAAATGAGATGATCTGGAGGAGCTACCAAACAACTAGAGCGCCTCTCAAGATGGCGCCTGGGAATGGAACCAAGCCCAACCCTCCCTCAACCACTATGGCGCAGGAGCCACACAGGAGATCTAGCCACGCCAAAACGGTGGGTGAGGATGAAAGTTTTCACGTTTTTTATAGTGCGGGTATGCGGAGAGGTAAAGCAGTCACAAACAGTCAATATAACTTTTTAAAACAAAGAGAGAGAAAAATGCACAATAATTGCGGCGATTAAAAAAGAAGCACCTCCATGCTAAAATCTAAGCGTATGTGCGTCCTAATGAGGGAAGGGAGTTGTGAATATTGTGCGGGAAAAAGGGGGGATTTGGTGTTGAGAAGGATTTTGTTTATGCCCTCCGTGATTGTGTTGATTTGGCTAAGGAGATGAGATAGGTTTTCAGTATGGATATGATGCGCATAAGGTTGATTGGTAAGAGAGTGTTGAGTTGTTTTTCTATACGTGTGAGGTGTTTGGTTAGTTCTGCCATCGACTCTAGGTTAGGGGTAGGGGGGAGGGGTTGGGGGTAGATTAGACTGAAGGTGTAGGTTGGAGCAGGAGGGTCAAGGGGTGGTGTTTGTTATTGGTGATATTTGAGGTTTAAATTATTTGATTAAAATGCTCAAGGTATGACATCTCTAAAAACATATAAAAAGCAATTCTTGCACTACGTATACCACCTAAGAACACTAAACATTCTTGCTCACAGGTACCCGAGTGCATTTTGGGCCCATGCCCTTCGTCAGGGGGTGTATCCTGTGGGATAAGACTGAAACGGGAAACCCGCTCAATTTGCTGCTTGTGGCAATTACCATTTGAGCAATAATGTTTAATTGGCTCCGACAGGAACGCAATTGTCTAATCATGTGAATGCAACATGGTGAAGATGAAGTTTCCAAAAACGGAAAATTATTACAAAGATGAATAAATTGTTTTGAAATCTTCACATCAAACAGGATTACTTTGTATTCATTTAACTAAAGAGTGCTGGATGGGTTTGTTCCTTTCTTGAATGAGAACGCTCTATTATTCATAAACGTAACCATGCCTTATGATCATAAGGTGATACCCTCTAGCACCCAAAAAGCTCAGAAGAAAAGAGAAATTATTGATAAACTGTCATACTTGATGGTGTGCGACCGCTACTCATCATAAAAAGGTTAATTTGCCAAGGTGAAATTCCAGTTTAAAACTGCACACACAAGCTGCAACGGCAGGTCTGAAACGGGTTTGTAAGGCTACTTAACCTTTTCGCCGCAGCGCGAATTCTGCAGTGGCATGGTTTGGGCTAGGGGGTGGGCGTGGTGCTCCCTTACTTATGACGACTCCACGCCGTCATGAGTCATGGGTGGCGTGGGCTCATGACGGCGTGGAGCCACCATGACCTTGCCCACTCACTAATTCGCCTGCACTGGCGGGGAATTAGTGCCGCGTGGGCGGTGTGGCAGTTGCATGACGGCTCCACGCTGTCATGAGCACACGCCGCCTGTTGCTCATGACGGCGTGGAGCCGTCATGAGCACGGAAGTGGTTAAAGAGTGACACAACAAATGCTGCAGGCCCACTAATAGCATTTCATTTACACGTCCTGGGTACTCTTAGTACTAATTTACTAGGGATTTATAAGAAAATTAGATATGCCAATCAGGGACAAGCTAATGTTACCATGTTTTAAGGACAGAGCACACACACTTTAGCACTGGTTAGCAGTGTAAAGTGAAAAAGGCCAACAAAAATGAGATCAGAAAAACAGAGGAGTAAGGCAAAATGTTTGGGTGAAGACCATTCAATGGCTGACTGGTCTAACAAAGTCCATCAAGGCAGTGCTAAAAACCAGCCTCACAACCTTCAGAACAAGCAAAAAGTGAGGGACAGTGGCAAGGGGTAAGGTGAGAAAAAGTTCTCATTCCTTAATAAGTTTGTTACTGCCAAACTGGAAGCATTCTTTGGAATTGCACATGATCTGTTGCATAGAAACACCCACAGCCGAACTGGAAGCATGCATTGTAATTGTACATGATCTTTTGCACAGAAACACCTACCGCCAAACTGGAAGCATGCATTGTAATTGCACATGATGTATTGCACAGAAGCACCCACGGCTGAACTGGAAGCATGCATTATAATTCTGCATGATCTGTTACATAGAAGCACCCACTGCCGAACTGGAGGCATGCAGTGTAATTGTAAATGATATGTTACATAGAAGCACCCACAGTTGAACTGGAAGCATGCACTATAATCGGACATGATCTGTTCCACAGAAGCACCCACGGCCGAACTGGAATCATGCCCTGTAATTGCACAAGATCTGTTGCACAGAAGCACCCACGGCAGAACTGGAAGCATGCATTGTAATTACACGTGATCTGTGCACATGATCTGTTGCACAGAAGCACCCATGGCTGAACTGTAAGCATGCATTGTAATTCTACATGATATGTTGCATAGAAACACCCACAGCCGAACTGTAAGCATGCATTGTAATTCTACATGATCTGTTGCACAGAAGCACCCACGGTTGAACTGGAAGCATGCATTGTAATTACACATGATCTGTGCACATGATCTGTTGCACAAAAGCACCCATGGCTGACCTGTAAGCATGCATTGTAATTGTACAAGATCTGTTGCAAGGAAATACCCACGGCCGAACAGGAAGCATGCACTGTAATTGCACACGATCTGTTGCAAGGAAGCACCAGCAGCCGAACGGGAGGCATGCATTGTGATTATACATGATCTGTTGCACTGAAGCATCGCAGCTGAACTGGAAGCATGCATTTTAATTGCACAAGATCTGTTGCATGGAAGCACCCATGGCTGAACTGGAAGCATGCACTATAATCGGACATGATCTTTTGCACAGAAGCACCCACGGCCGAACTGGAATCATGCCCTGTAATTGTACATGATCTATTGCATGGAAGCACCACCAGCTGAACTGGAAGCATGCTTTGTAATTGCACAAGATCTGTTGCACAGAAGCACCCACGGCAGAACTGGAAGCATGCTTTGTAATTTCACATGATCTGTGCACATGATCTGTTTCACAGAAGGACCCATGGCCGAAATGTAAGCATGCTTTGTAATTGCACATGATCTGTTGCACAGAAACGCCCGCGGCCGAACTGGAAGCATGCATTGTAATTGTACAAGATCTGTTGCAAGGAAGCACACACGGCTGAACTGGAAGCATGCATTGTAATTGCACAAGATCTGTTGAAAGGAAGCACCCAAGGCCGAACTGGAAGCATGCATTGTAGTTGCATAGAAACCCACAGCCGAACTGGAAGCATGCATTGTAATTGTACAAGATCTGTTGCAAGGAAGCACACACGGCCGAAATGTAAGCATGCTTTGTAATTGCACATGATCTATTGCACAGAAACGCCCGCGGCTGAACTGGAAGCATGCATTGTAATTCTACATGATCTGTTGCAAGGAAGCACCCACGGCTGAACTGGAAGCATGCATTGTAATTGCACAAGATCTGTTGAAAGGAAGCACCCAAGGCCGAACTGGAAGCATGCATTGTAATTGTACATGATCTGTTGCATAGAAACCCACAGCCGAACTGGAAGCATGCATTGTAATTACACATGATCTGTGCACATGATCTGTTGCACAGAAGCACCCATGGCTGCACTGTAAGCATGCATTGTAATTCTACATGATATGTTGCATAGAAACACCCACAGCCGAACTGTAAGCATGCATTGCAATTCTACATGATCTGTTGCACAGAAGCACCCACGGTTGAACTGGAAGCATGCATTGTAATTACACATGATCTGTGCACATGATCTGTTGCACAAAAATCACCCATGGCTGACCTGTAAGCATGCATTGTAATTCTACATGATATGTTGCATAGAAACACCCACATCCGAACTGTAAGCATGCATTGTAATTCTACATGATCTGTTGCAAAGAAGCACCCACGGTTGAACTGGAAGCATGCATTGTAATTGTACAAGATCTGTTGCAAGGAAATACCCACGGCCGAACAGGAAGCATGCACTGTAATTGCACACGATCTGTTGCAAAGAAGCACCAGCAGCTGAACGGGAGGCATGCATTGTGATTATACATGATCCGTTGCACGGAAGCATCGCAGCTGAACTGGAAGCATGCATTTTAATTGCACAAGATCTGTTGCATGGAAGCACCCATGGCTGAACTGGAAGCATGCACTATAATCGGACATGATCTATTGCACAGAAGCACCCACGGCCGAACTGGAATCATGCCCTGTAATTGCACAAGATCTGTTGCACAGAAGCACCCACGGCAGAACTGGAAGCATGCTTTGTAATTTCACATAATCTGTGCACATGATCTGTTTCAAAGAAGGACCCATGGCCGAAATGTAAGCCTGCTTTGCAATTGCACATGATCTGTTGCACAGAAACGCCCACGGCCTAACTGGAAGCATGCATTGTAATTCTACATGATCTGTTGCACAGAAATACCCACGGCCGAACTGGAAGCATGCATTGTAATTTTACATGATCTGTTGCAAGGAAGCACCCACGGCCAAACTGGAAGCATGGATTGTAATTGTACATGATCTGTTGCATAGAAACCCACAGCTGAACTGGCTGGAAGCATGCATTGTAATTGCACAAGATCTGTTGCACAGAAGCACCCACGGCAGAACTGGAAGCATGCTTTGTAATCTCACATGATCTGTGCACATGATCTGTTTCACAAAAGGAGCCATGGCCGAAATGTAAGCATGCTTTGTAATTGCACATGATCTGTTGCAAGGAAGCACACACGGCTGAACTGGAAGCATGCATTGTAATTGTACAAGATCTGTTGCAAGGAAGCACACACGGCAGAACTGGAAGCATGCATTGTAATTGTACATGATCTGTGGCATAGAAACCCACAGCCGAACTGGAAGCATGCATTGTAATTACACGTGATCTGTGCACATGATCTGTTGCACAGAAGCACCCATGGCTAAACTGTAAGCATGCATTGTAATTCTACATGATCTGTTGCACAGAAGCACCCACGGTTGAACTGGAAGCATGCATTGTAATTACACATGATCTGTGCACATGATCTGTTGCACAAAAGCACCCATGGCTGACCTGTAAGCATGCATTGTAATTGTACAAGATCTGTTGCAAGGAAATACCCACGGCCGAACAGGAAGCATGCACTGTAATTGCACACGATCTGTTGCAAGGAAGCACCAGCAGCCGAACGGGAGGCATGCATTGTGATTATACATGATCTGTTGCACTGAAGCATCGCAGCTGAACTGGAAGCATGCATTTTAATTGCACAAGATCTGTTGCATGGAAGCACCCATGGCTGAACTGGAAGCATGCACTATAATCGGACATGATCTTTTGCACAGAAGCACCCACGGCCGAACTGGAATCATGCCCTGTAATTGTACATGATCTATTGCATGGAAGCACCACCAGCTGAACTGGAAGCATGCACTGTAATTGCACAAGATCTGTTGCACAGAAGCACCCACGGCAGAACTGGAAGCATGCTTTGTAATTTCACATGATCTGTGCACATGATCTGTTTCACAGAAGGACCCATGGCCGAAATGTAAGCATGCTTTGTAATTGCACATGATCTGTTGCACAGAAACGCCCGCGGCCGAACTGGAAGCATGCATTGTAATTCTACATGATCTGTTGCACAGAAATACCCACAGCTGAACTGGAAGCATGCACTGTAATTGCACATGATCTGTTGCACAGAAGCACCCACGGCAGAACTGGAAGCATGCTTTGTAATTTCACATGATCTGTGCACATGATCTGTTTCACAGAAGGAGCCATGGCCGAAATGTAAGCATGCTTTGTAATTGCACATGATCTGTTGCACAGAAACGCCCGCGGCCGAACTGGAAGCATGCATTGTAATTGCACAAGATCTGTTGAAAGGAAGCACCCAAGGCCGAAATGTAAGCATGCTTTGTAATTGCACATGATCTATTGCACAGAAACGCCCGCGGCCGAACTGGAAGCATGCATTGTAATTCTACATGATCTGTTGCAAGGAAGCCCCCACGGCTGAACTGGAAGCATGCATTGTAATTGCACAAGATCTGTTGAAAGGAAGCACCCAAGGCCGAACTGGAAGCATGCATTGTAATTGTACATGATCTGTTGCATAGAAACCCACAGCCGAACTGGAAGCATGCATTGTAATTACACATGATCTGTGCACATAATCTGTTGCACAGAAGCACCCATGGCTGCACTGTAAGCATGCATTGTAATTCTACATGATATGTTGCATAGAAACATCCACAGCCGAACTGTAAGCATGCATTGCAATTCTACATGATCTGTTGCACAGAAGCACCCACGGTTGAACTGGAAGCATGCATTGTAATTACACATGATCTGTGCACATGATCTGTTGCACAAAAATCACCCATGGCTGACCTGTAAGCATGCATTGTAATTCTACATGATATGTTGCATAGAAACACCCACATCCGAACTGTAAGCATGCATTGTAATTCTACATGATCTGTTGCACAGAAGCACCCACGGTTGAACTGGAAGCATGCATTGTAATTGTACAAGATCTGTTGCAAGGAAATACCCACGGCCGAACAGGAAGCATGCACTGTAATTGCACACGATCTGTTGCAAAGAAGCACCAGCAGCTGAACGGGAGGCATGCATTGTGATTATACATGATCCGTTGCACGGAAGCATCGCAGCTGAACTGGAAGCATGCATTTTAATTGCACAAGATCTGTTGCATGGAAGCATCCATGGCTGAACTGGAAGCATGCACTATAATCGGACATGATCTGTTGCACAGAAGCACCCACGGCCGAACTGGAATCATGCCCTGTAATTGCACAAGATCTGTTGCACAGAAGCACCCACGGCAGAACTGGAAGCATGCTTTGTAATTTCACATAATCTGTGCACATGATCTGTTTCACAGAAGGACCCATGGCCGAAATGTAAGCATGCTTTGCAATTGCACATGATCTGTTGCACAGAAATGCCCGCGGCCTAACTGGAAGCATGCATTGTAATTCTACATGATCTGTTGCACAGAAATACCCACGGCCGAACTGGAAGCATGCATTGTAATTTTACATGATCTGTTGCAAGGAAGCACCCACGGCCAAACTGGAAGCATGGATTGTAATTGTACATGATCTGTTGCATAGAAACCCACAGCTGAACTGGCTGGAAGCATGCATTGTAATTGCACAAGATCTGTTGCACAGAAGCACCCACGGCAGAACTGGAAGCATGCTTTGTAATCTCACATGATCTATTGCAAGGAAGCACACACGGCTGAACTGGAAGCATGCATTGTAATTGTACAAGATCTGTTGCAAGGAAGCACACACGGCTGAACTGGAAGCATGCATTGTAATTCTACATGATCTGTTGCACAGAAGCACCCACGGTTGAACTGGAAGCATGCATTGTAATTACACATGATCTGTGCACATGATCTGTTGCACAAAAGCACCCATGGCTGACCTGTAAGCATGCATTGTAATTGTACAAGATCGGTTGCAAGGAAATACCTACGGCCGAACAGGAAGCATGCACTGTAATTGCACACGATCTGTTGCAAGGAAGCACCAGCAGCCGAACGGGAGGCATGCATTGTGATTATACATGATCTGTTGCACTGAAGCATCGCAGCTGAACTGGAAGCATGCATTTTAATTGCACAAGATCTGTTGCATGGAAGCACCCATGGCTGAACTGGAAGCATGCACTATAATCGGACATGATCTTTTGCACAGAAGCACCCACGGCCGAACTGGAATCATGCCCTGTAATTGTACATGATCTATTGCATGGAAGCACCACCAGCTGAACTGGAAGCATGCACTGTAATTGCACAAGATCTGTTGCACAGAAGCACCCACGGCAGAACTGGAAGCATGCTTTGTAATTTCACATGATCTGTGCACATGATCTGTTTCACAGAAGGACCCATGGCCGAAATGTAAGCATGCTTTGTAATTGCACATGATCTATTGCACAGAAACGCCCGCGGCCGAACTGGAAGCATGCATTGTAATTGTACAAGATCTGTTGCAAGGAAGCACACACGGCTGAACTGGAAGCATGCATTGTAATTGCACAAGATCTGTTGAAAGGAAGCACCCAAGGCCGAACTGGAAGCATGCATTGTAGTTGCATAGAAACCCACAGCCGAACTGGAAGCATGCATTGCAATTGTACAAGATCTGTTGCAAGGAAGCACACACGGCCGAAATGTAAGCATGCTTTGTAATTGCACATGATCTATTGCACAGAAACGCCCGCGGCCGAACTGGAAGCATGCATTGTAATTCTACATGATCTGTTGCAAGGAAGCACCCACGGCTGAACTGGAAGCATGCATTGTAATTGCACAAGATCTGTTGAAAGGAAGCACCCAAGGCCGAACTGGAAGCATGCATTGTAATTGTACATGATCTGTTGCATAGAAACCCACAGCCGAACTGGAAGCATGCATTGTAATTACACATGATCTGTGCACATGATCTGTTGCACAGAAGCACCCATGGCTGCACTGTAAGCATGCATTGTAATTCTACATGATATGTTGCATAGAAACACCCACAGCCGAACTGTAAGCATGCATTGCAATTCTACATGATCTGTTGCACAGAAGCACCCACGGTTGAACTGGAAGCATGCATTGTAATTACACATGATCTGTGCACATGATCTGTTGCACAAAAATCACCCATGGCTGACCTGTAAGCATGCATTGTAATTCTACATGATGTGTTGCATAGAAACACCCACATCCGAACTGTAAGCATGCATTGTAATTCTACATGATCTGTTGCACAGAAGCACCCACGGTTGAACTGGAAGCATGCATTGTAATTGTACAAGATCTGTTGCAAGGAAATACCCACGGCCGAACAGGAAGCATGCACTGTAATTGCACACGATCTGTTGCAAAGAAGCACCAGCAGCTGAACGGGAGGCATGCATTGTGATTATACATGATCCGTTGCACGGAAGCATCGCAGCTGAACTGGAAGCATGCATTTTAATTGCACAAGATCTGTTGCATGGAAGCACCCATGGCTGAACTGGAAGCATGCACTATAATCGGACATGATCTGTTGCACAGAAGCACCCACGGCCGAACTGGAATCATGCCCTGTAATTGCACAAGATCTGTTGCACAGAAGCACCCACGGCAGAACTGGAAGCATGCTTTGTAATTTCACATAATCTGTGCACATGATCTGTTTCACAGAAGGACCCATGGCCGAAATGTAAGCATGCTTTGCAATTGCACATGATCTGTTGCACAGAAATGCCCGCGGCCTAACTGGAAGCATGCATTGTAATTCTACATGATCTGTTGCACAGAAATACCCACGGCCGAACTGGAAGCATGCATTGTAATTTTACATGATCTGTTGCAAGGAAGCACCCACGGCCAAACTGGAAGCATGGATTGTAATTGTACATGATCTGTTGCATAGAAACCCACAGCTGAACTGGCTGGAAGCATGCATTGTAATTGCACAAGATCTGTTGCACAGAAGCACCCACGGCAGAACTGGAAGCATGCTTTGTAATCTCACATGATCTGTGCACATGATCTGTTTCACAGAAGGAGCCATGGCCGAAATGTAAGCATGCTTTGTAATTGCACATGATCTATTGCAAGGAAGCACACACGGCTGAACTGGAAGCATGCATTGTAATTGTACAAGATCTGTTGCAAGGAAGCACACACGGCTGAACTGGAAGCATGCATTGTAATTGTACATGATCTGTTGCATAGAAACCCACAGCCGAACTGGAAGCATGCATTGTAATTACACGTGATCTGTGCACATGATCTGTTGCACAGAAGCACCCATGGCTGAACTGTAAGCATGCATTGTAATTCTACATGATATGTTGCATAGAAACACCCACAGCGGAACTGTAAGCATGCATTGTAATTCTACATGATCTGTTGCACAGAAGCACCCACGGTTGAACTGGAAGCATGCATTGTAATTACACATGATCTGTGCACATGATCTGTTGCACAAAAGCACCCATGGCTGACCTGTAAGCATGCATTGTAATTGTACAAGATCTATTGCAAGGAAATACCCACGGCCGAACAGGAAGCATTTACTGTAATTGCACACGATCTGTTGCAAGGAAGCACCAGCAGCCGAACGGGAGGCATGCATTGTGATTATACATGATCTGTTGCACTGAAGCATCGCAGCTGAACTGGAAGCATGCATTTTAATTGCACAAGATCTGTTGCATGGAAGCACCCATGGCTGAACTGGAAGCATGCACTATAATCGGACATGATCTTTTGCACAGAAGCACCCACGGCCGAACTGGAATCATGCCCTGTAATTGTACATGATCTATTGCATGGAAGCACCACCAGCTGAACTGGAATCATGCCCTGTAATTGCACAAGATCTGTTGCACAGAAGCACCCACGGCAGAACTGGAAGCATGCTTTGTAATTTCACATAATCTGTGCACATGATCTGTTTCACAGAAGGACCCATGGCCGAAATGTAAGCATGCTTTGCAATTGCACATGATCTGTTGCACAGAAACGCCCACGGCCTAACTGGAAGCATGCATTGTAATTCTACATGATCTGTTGCACAGAAATACCCACGGCCGAACTGGAAGCATGCATTGTAATTTTACATGATCTGTTGCAAGGAAGCACCCACGGCCAAACTGGAAGCATGGATTGTAATTGTACATGATCTGTTGCATAGAAACCCACAGCTGAACTGGCTGGAAGCATGCATTGTAATTGCACAAGATCTGTTGCACAGAAGCACCCACGGCAGAACTGGAAGCATGCTTTGTAATCTCACATGATCTGTGCACATGATCTGTTTCACAGAAGGAGCCATGGCCGAAATGTAAGCATGCTTTGTAATTGCACATGATCTGTTGCAAGGAAGCACACACGGCTGAACTGGAAGCATGCATTGTAATTGTACAAGATCTGTTGCAAGGAAGCACACACGGCAGAACTGGAAGCATGCATTGTAATTGTACATGATCTGTGGCATAGAAACCCACAGCCGAACTGGAAGCATGCATTGTAATTACACGTGATCTGTGCACATGATCTGTTGCACAGAAGCACCCATGGCTGAACTGTAAGCATGCATTGTAATTCTACATGATCTGTTGCACAGAAGCACCCACGGTTGAACTGGAAGCATGCATTGTAATTACACATGATCTGTGCACATGATCTGTTGCACAAAAGCACCCATGGCTGACCTGTAAGCATGCATTGTAATTGTACAAGATCTGTTGCAAGGAAATACCCACGGCCGAACAGGAAGCATGCACTGTAATTGCACACGATCTGTTGCAAGGAAGCACCAGCAGCCGAACGGGAGGCATGCATTGTGATTATACATGATCTGTTGCACTGAAGCATCGCAGCTGAACTGGAAGCATGCATTTTAATTGCACAAGATCTGTTGCATGGAAGCACCCATGGCTGAACTGGAAGCATGCACTATAATCGGACATGATCTTTTGCACAGAAGCACCCACGGCCGAACTGGAATCATGCCCTGTAATTGTACATGATCTATTGCATGGAAGCACCACCAGCTGAACTGGAAGCATGCACTGTAATTGCACAAGATCTGTTGCACAGAAGCACCCACGGCAGAACTGGAAGCATGCTTTGTAATTTCACATGATCTGTGCACATGATCTGTTTCACAGAAGGACCCATGGCCGAAATGTAAGCATGCTTTGTAATTGCACATGATCTGTTGCACAGAAACGCCCGCGGCCGAACTGGAAGCATGCATTGTAATTCTACATGATCTGTTGCACAAAAATACCCACAGCTGAACTGGAAGCATGCACTGTAATTGCACATGATCTGTTGCACAGAAGCACCCACGGCAGAACTGGAAGCATGCTTTGTAATTTCACATGATCTGTGCACATGATCTGTTTCACAGAAGGAGCCATGGCCGAAATGTAAGCATGCTTTGTAATTGCACATGATCTGTTGCACAGAAACGCCCGCGGCCGAACTGGAAGCATGCATTGTAATTGCACAAGATCTGTTGAAAGGAAGCACCCAAGGCCGAAATGTAAGCATGCTTTGTAATTGCACATGATCTATTGCACAGAAACGCCCGCGGCCGAACTGGAAGCATGCATTGTAATTCTACATGATCTGTTGCAAGGAAGCACCCACGGCTGAACTGGAAGCATGCATTGTAATTGCACAAGATCTGTTGAAAGGAAGCACCCAAGGCCGAACTGGAAGCATGCATTGTAATTGTACATGATCTGTTGCATAGAAACCCACAGCCGAACTGGAAGCATGCATTGTAATTACACATGATCTGTGCACATAATCTGTTGCACAGAAGCACCCATGGCTGCACTGTAAGCATGCATTGTAATTCTACATGATATGTTGCATAGAAACACCCACAGCCGAACTGTAAGCATGCATTGCAATTCTACATGATCTGTTGCACAGAAGCACCCACGGTTGAACTGGAAGCATGCATTGTAATTACACATGATCTGTGCACATGATCTGTTGCACAAAAATCACCCATGGCTGACCTGTAAGCATGCATTGTAATTCTACATGATATGTTGCATAGAAACACCCACATCCGAACTGTAAGCATGCATTGTAATTCTACATGATCTGTTGCACAGAAGCACCCACGGTTGAACTGGAAGCATGCATTGTAATTGTACAAGATCTGTTGCAAGGAAATACCCACGGCCGAACAGGAAGCATGCACTGTAATTGCACACGATCTGTTGCAAAGAAGCACCAGCAGCTGAACGGGAGGCATGCATTGTGATTATACATGATCCGTTGCACGGAAGCATCGCAGCTGAACTGGAAGCATGCATTTTAATTGCACAAGATCTGTTGCATGGAAGCATCCATGGCTGAACTGGAAGCATGCACTATAATCGGACATGATCTGTTGCACAGAAGCACCCACGGCCGAACTGGAATCATGCCCTGTAATTGCACAAGATCTGTTGCACAGAAGCACCCACGGCAGAACTGGAAGCATGCTTTGTAATTTCACATAATCTGTGCACATGATCTGTTTCACAGAAGGACCCATGGCCGAAATGTAAGCATGCTTTGCAATTGCACATGATCTGTTGCACAGAAATGCCCGCGGCCTAACTGGAAGCATGCATTGTAATTCTACATGATCTGTTGCACAGAAATACCCACGGCCGAACTGGAAGCATGCATTGTAATTTTACATGATCTGTTGCAAGGAAGCACCCACGGCCAAACTGGAAGCATGGATTGTAATTGTACATGATCTGTTGCATAGAAACCCACAGCTGAACTGGCTGGAAGCATGCATTGTAATTGCACAAGATCTGTTGCACAGAAGCACCCACGGCAGAACTGGAAGCATGCTTTGTAATCTCACATGATCTATTGCAAGGAAGCACACACGGCTGAACTGGAAGCATGCATTGTAATTGTACAAGATCTGTTGCAAGGAAGCACACACGGCTGAACTGGAAGCATGCATTGTAATTCTACATGATCTGTTGCACAGAAGCACCCACGGTTGAACTGGAAGCATGCATTGTAATTACACATGATCTGTGCACATGATCTGTTGCACAAAAGCACCCATGGCTGACCTGTAAGCATGCATTGTAATTGTACAAGATCGGTTGCAAGGAAATACCTACGGCCGAACAGGAAGCATGCACTGTAATTGCACACGATCTGTTGCAAGGAAGCACCAGCAGCCGAACGGGAGGCATGCATTGTGATTATACATGATCTGTTGCACTGAAGCATCGCAGCTGAACTGGAAGCATGCATTTTAATTGCACAAGATCTGTTGCATGGAAGCACCCATGGCTGAACTGGAAGCATGCACTATAATCGGACATGATCTTTTGCACAGAAGCACCCACGGCCGAACTGGAATCATGCCCTGTAATTGTACATGATCTATTGCATGGAAGCACCACCAGCTGAACTGGAAGCATGCACTGTAATTGCACAAGATCTGTTGCACAGAAGCACCCACGGCAGAACTGGAAGCATGCTTTGTAATTTCACATGATCTGTGCACATGATCTGTTTCACAGAAGGACCCATGGCCGAAATGTAAGCATGCTTTGTAATTGCACATGATCTATTGCACAGAAACGCCCGCGGCCGAACTGGAAGCATGCATTGTAATTGTACAAGATCTGTTGCAAGGAAGCACACACGGCTGAACTGGAAGCATGCATTGTAATTGCACAAGATCTGTTGAAAGGAAGCACCCAAGGCCGAACTGGAAGCATGCATTGTAGTTGCATAGAAACCCACAGCCGAACTGGAAGCATGCATTGTAATTGTACAAGATCTGTTGCAAGGAAGCACACACGGCCGAAATGTAAGCATGCTTTGTAATTGCACATGATCTATTGCACAGAAACGCCCGCGGCCGAACTGGAAGCATGCATTGTAATTCTACATGATCTGTTGCAAGGAAGCACCCACGGCTGAACTGGAAGCATGCATTGTAATTGCACAAGATCTGTTGAAAGGAAGCACCCAAGGCCGAACTGGAAGCATGCATTGTAATTGTACATGATCTGTTGCATAGAAACCCACAGCCGAACTGGAAGCATGCATTGTAATTACACATGATCTGTGCACATGATCTGTTGCACAGAAGCACCCATGGCTGCACTGTAAGCATGCATTGTAATTCTACATGATATGTTGCATAGAAACACCCACAGCCGAACTGTAAGCATGCATTGCAATTCTACATGATCTGTTGCACAGAAGCACCCACGGTTGAACTGGAAGCATGCATTGTAATTACACATGATCTGTGCACATGATCTGTTGCACAAAAATCACCCATGGCTGACCTGTAAGCATGCATTGTAATTCTACATGATGTGTTGCATAGAAACACCCACATCCGAACTGTAAGCATGCATTGTAATTCTACATGATCTGTTGCACAGAAGCACCCACGGTTGAACTGGAAGCATGCATTGTAATTGTACAAGATCTGTTGCAAGGAAATACCCACGGCCGAACAGGAAGCATGCACTGTAATTGCACACGATCTGTTGCAAAGAAGCACCAGCAGCTGAACGGGAGGCATGCATTGTGATTATACATGATCCGTTGCACGGAAGCATCGCAGCTGAACTGGAAGCATGCATTTTAATTGCACAAGATCTGTTGCATGGAAGCACCCATGGCTGAACTGGAAGCATGCACTATAATCGGACATGATCTGTTGCACAGAAGCACCCACGGCCGAACTGGAATCATGCCCTGTAATTGCACAAGATCTGTTGCACAGAAGCACCCACGGCAGAACTGGAAGCATGCTTTGTAATTTCACATAATCTGTGCACATGATCTGTTTCACAGAAGGACCCATGGCCGAAATGTAAGCATGCTTTGCAATTGCACATGATCTGTTGCACAGAAATGCCCGCGGCCTAACTGGAAGCATGCATTGTAATTCTACATGATCTGTTGCACAGAAATACCCACGGCCGAACTGGAAGCATGCATTGTAATTTTACATGATCTGTTGCAAGGAAGCACCCACGGCCAAACTGGAAGCATGGATTGTAATTGTACATGATCTGTTGCATAGAAACCCACAGCTGAACTGGCTGGAAGCATGCATTGTAATTGCACAAGATCTGTTGCACAGAAGCACCCACGGCAGAACTGGAAGCATGCTTTGTAATCTCACATGATCTATTGCAAGGAAGCACACACGGCTGAACTGGAAGCATGCATTGTAATTGTACAAGATCTGTTGCAAGGAAGCACACACGGCTGAACTGGAAGCATGCATTGTAATTCTACATGATCTGTTGCACAGAAGCACCCACGGTTGAACTGGAAGCATGCATTGTAATTACACATGATCTGTGCACATGATCTGTTGCACAAAAGCACCCATGGCTGACCTGTAAGCATGCATTGTAATTGTACAAGATCGGTTGCAAGGAAATACCTACGGCCGAACAGGAAGCATGCACTGTAATTGCACACGATCTGTTGCAAGGAAGCACCAGCAGCCGAACGGGAGGCATGCATTGTGATTATACATGATCTGTTGCACTGAAGCATCGCAGCTGAACTGGAAGCATGCATTTTAATTGCACAAGATCTGTTGCATGGAAGCACCCATGGCTGAACTGGAAGCATGCACTATAATCGGACATGATCTTTTGCACAGAAGCACCCACGGCCGAACTGGAATCATGCCCTGTAATTGTACATGATCTATTGCATGGAAGCACCACCAGCTGAACTGGAAGCATGCACTGTAATTGCACAAGATCTGTTGCACAGAAGCACCCACGGCAGAACTGGAAGCATGCTTTGTAATTTCACATGATCTGTGCACATGATCTGTTTCACAGAAGGACCCATGGCCGAAATGTAAGCATGCTTTGTAATTGCACATGATCTATTGCACAGAAACGCCCGCGGCCGAACTGGAAGCATGCATTGTAATTGTACAAGATCTGTTGCAAGGAAGCACACACGGCTGAACTGGAAGCATGCATTGTAATTGCACAAGATCTGTTGAAAGGAAGCACCCAAGGCCGAACTGGAAGCATGCATTGTAGTTGCATAGAAACCCACAGCCGAACTGGAAGCATGCATTGTAATTGTACAAGATCTGTTGCAAGGAAGCACACACGGCCGAAATGTAAGCATGCTTTGTAATTGCACATGATCTATTGCACAGAAACGCCCGCGGCCGAACTGGAAGCATGCATTGTAATTCTACATGATCTGTTGCAAGGAAGCACCCACGGCTGAACTGGAAGCATGCATTGTAATTGCACAAGATCTGTTGAAAGGAAGCACCCAAGGCCGAACTGGAAGCATGCATTGTAATTGTACATGATCTGTTGCATAGAAACCCACAGCCGAACTGGAAGCATGCATTGTAATTACACATGATCTGTGCACATGATCTGTTGCACAGAAGCACCCATGGCTGCACTGTAAGCATGCATTGTAATTCTACATGATATGTTGCATAGAAACACCCACAGCCGAACTGTAAGCATGCATTGCAATTCTACATGATCTGTTGCACAGAAGCACCCACGGTTGAACTGGAAGCATGCATTGTAATTACACATGATCTGTGCACATGATCTGTTGCACAAAAATCACCCATGGCTGACCTGTAAGCATGCATTGTAATTCTACATGATGTGTTGCATAGAAACACCCACATCCGAACTGTAAGCATGCATTGTAATTCTACATGATCTGTTGCACAGAAGCACCCACGGTTGAACTGGAAGCATGCATTGTAATTGTACAAGATCTGTTGCAAGGAAATACCCACGGCCGAACAGGAAGCATGCACTGTAATTGCACACGATCTGTTGCAAAGAAGCACCAGCAGCTGAACGGGAGGCATGCATTGTGATTATACATGATCCGTTGCACGGAAGCATCGCAGCTGAACTGGAAGCATGCATTTTAATTGCACAAGATCTGTTGCATGGAAGCACCCATGGCTGAACTGGAAGCATGCACTATAATCGGACATGATCTGTTGCACAGAAGCACCCACGGCCGAACTGGAATCATGC
Source organism: Lissotriton helveticus (assembly GCF_964261635.1). Lineage (NCBI taxonomy): Eukaryota > Metazoa > Chordata > Amphibia > Caudata > Salamandridae > Lissotriton > Lissotriton helveticus. The sequence goes on along the minus strand of NC_136058.1, from coordinate 274,648,430 downwards.
CCTGTAATTGCACAAGATCTGTTGCACAGAAGCACCCACGGCAGAACTGGAAGCATGCTTTGTAATTTCACATAATCTGTGCACATGATCTGTTTCACAGAAGGACCCATGGCCGAAATGTAAGCATGCTTTGCAATTGCACATGATCTGTTGCACAGAAATGCCCGCGGCCTAACTGGAAGCATGCATTGTAATTCTACATGATCTGTTGCACAGAAATACCCACGGCCGAACTGGAAGCATGCATTGTAATTTTACATGATCTGTTGCAAGGAAGCACCCACGGCCAAACTGGAAGCATGGATTGTAATTGTACATGATCTGTTGCATAGAAACCCACAGCTGAACTGGCTGGAAGCATGCATTGTAATTGCACAAGATCTGTTGCACAGAAGCACCCACGGCAGAACTGGAAGCATGCTTTGTAATCTCACATGATCTGTGCACATGATCTGTTTCACAGAAGGAGCCATGGCCGAAATGTAAGCACGCTTTGTAATTGCACATGATCTATTGCAAGGAAGCACACACGGCTGAACTGGAAGCATGCATTGTAATTGTACAAGATCTGTTGCAAGGAAGCACACACGGCTGAACTGGAAGCATGCATTGTAATTGTACATGATCTGTTGCATAGAAACCCACAGCCGAACTGGAAGCATGCATTGTAATTACACGTGATCTGTGCACATGATCTGTTGCACAGAAGCACCCATGGCTGAACTGTAAGCATGCATTGTAATTCTACATGATATGTTGCATAGAAACACCCACAGCCGAACTGTAAGCATGCATTGTAATTCTACATGATCTGTTGCACAGAAGCACCCACGGTTGAACTGGAAGCATGCATTGTAATTACACATGATCTGTGCACATGATCTGTTGCACAAAAGCACCCATGGCTGACCTGTAAGCATGCATTGTAATTGTACAAGATCTATTGCAAGGAAATACCCACGGCCGAACAGGAAGCATGCACTGTAATTGCACACGATCTGTTGCAAGGAAGCACCAGCAGCCGAACGGGAGGCATGCATTGTGATTATACATGATCTGTTGCACTGAAGCATCGCAGCTGAACTGGAAGCATGCATTTTAATTGCACAAGATCTGTTGCATGGAAGCACCCATGGCTGAACTGGAAGCATGCACTATAATCGGACATGATCTTTTGCACAGAAGCACCCACGGCCGAACTGGAATCATGCCCTGTAATTGTACATGATCTATTGCATGGAAGCACCACCAGCTGAACTGGAAGCATGCACTGTAATTGCACAAGATCTGTTGCACAGAAGCACCCACTGCAGAACTGGAAGCATGCTTTGTAATTTCACATGATCTGTGCACATGATCTGTTTCACAGAAGGACCCATGGCCGAAATGTAAGCATGCTTTGTAATTGCACATGATCTGTTGCACAGAAACGCCCGCGGCCGAACTGGAAGCATGCATTGTAATTCTACATGATCTGTTGCACAGAAATACCCACAGCTGAACTGGAAGCATGCATTGTAATTGCACATGATCTGTTGCACAGAAACGCCCGCGGCCGAACTGGAAGCATGCATTGTAATTACACATGATCTGTGCACATGATCTGTTGCACAGAAGCACCCATGGCTGCACTGTAAGCATGCATTGTAATTCTACATGATCTGTTGCACAGAAATACCCACAGCTGAACTGGAAGCATGCATTGTAATTGTACATGATCTGTTGCATAGAAACCCACAGCCGAACTGGAAGCATGCATTGTAATTACACATGATCTGTGCACATGATCTGTTGCACAGAAGCACCCATGGCTGCACTGTAAGCATGCATTGTAATTCTACATGATATGTTGCATAGAAACACCCACAGCCGAACTGTAAGCATGCATTGCAATTCTACATGATCTTTTGCACAGAAGCACCCACGGTTGAACTGGAAGCATGCATTGTAATTACACAAGATCTGTGCACATGATCTGTTGCACAAAAATCACCCATGGCTGACCTGTAAGCATGCATTGTAATTCTACATGATATGTTGCATAGAAACACCCACATCCGAACTGTAAGCATGCATTGTAATTCTACATGATCTGTTGCACAGAAGCACCCACGGTTGAACTGGAAGCATGCATTGTAATTGTACAAGATCTGTTGCAAGGAAATACCCACGGCCGAACAGGAAGCATGCACTGTAATTGCACACGATCTGTTGCAAAGAAGCACCAGCAGCTGAACGGGAGGCATGCATTGTGATTATACATGATCCGTTGCACGGGAGCATCGCAGCTGAACTGGAAGCATGCATTTTAATTGCACAAGATCTGTTGCATGGAAGCACCCATGGCTGAACTGGAAGCATGCACTATAATCGGACATGATCTGTTGCACAGAAGCACCCACGGTCGAACTGGAATCATGCCCTGTAATTGTACATGATCTATTGCATGGAAGCACCCACAGCTGAACTGGAAGCATGCACTGTAATTGCACAAGATCTTTTGCACAGAAGCACCCACGGCAGAACTGGAAGCATGCTTTGTAATTTCACATAATCTGTGCACATGATCTGTTTCACAGAAGGACCCATGGCCGAAATGTAAGCATGCTTTGCAATTGCACATGATCTGTTGCACAGAAACGCCCGCGGCTGAACTGGAAGCATGCATTGTAATTCTACATGATCTGTTGCACAGAAATACCCACGGCCGAACTGGAAGCATGCATTGTAATTTTACATGATCTGTTGCAAGGAAGCACCCACGGCCAAACTGGAAGCATGCATTGTAATTGTACATGATCTGTTGCATAGAAAACCACAGCTGAACTGGCTGGAAGCATGCATTGTAATTGCACAAGATCTGTTGCACAGAAGCACCCACGGCAGAACTGGAAGCATGCTTTGTAATCTCACATGATCTGTGCACATGATCTGTTTCACAGAAGGAGCCATGGCCGAAATGTAAGCATGCTTTGCAATTGCACATGATCTGTTGCACAGAAACTCCCGCGGCCGAACTGGAAGCATGCATTGTAATTGTACAAAATCTGTTGCACAGAAACCCACAGCCGAACTGGAAGCATGCATTGTAATTACACGTGATCTGTGCACATGATCTGTTGCACAGAAGCACCCATGGCTGAACTGTAAGCATGCATTGTAATTCTACATGATATGTTGCACAGAAGCACCCACGGTTGAACTGGAAGCATGCATTGTAATTACACATGATCTGTGCACATGATCTGTTGCACAAAAGCACCCATGGCTGACCTGTAAGCATGCATTGTAATTGTACAAGATCTGTTGCAAGGAAATACCCACGGCCGAACAGGAAGCATGCACTGTAATTGCACACGATCTGTTGCAAGGAAGCACCAGCAGCCGAACGGGAGGCATGCATTGTGATTATACATGATCTGTTGCACTGAAGCATCGCAGCTGAACTGGAAGCATGCATTTTAATTGCACAAGATCTGTTGCATGGAAGCACCCATGGCTGAACTGGAAGCATGCACTATAATCGGACATGATCTTTTGCACAGAAGCACCCACGGCCGAACTGGAATCATGCCCTGTAATTGTACATGATCTATTGCATGGAAGCACCACCAGCTGAACTGGAAGCATGCACTGTAATTGCACAAGATCTGTTGCACAGAAGCACCCACGGCAGAACTGGAAGCATGCTTTGTAATTTCACATGATCTGTGCACATGATCTGTTTCACAGAAGGACCCATGGCCGAAATGTAAGCATGCTTTGTAATTGCACATGATCTGTTGCACAGAAACGCCCGCGGCCGAACTGGAAGCATGCATTGTAATTCTACATGATCTGTTGCACAGAAATACCCACGGCCGAACTGGAAGCATGCATTGTAATTCTACATGATCTGTTGCAAGGAAGCACCCATGGCCAAACTGGAAGCATGCATTGTAATTGTACATGATCTGTTGCATAGAAACCCACAGCTGAACTGGCTGGAAGCATGCATTGTAATTGCACAAGATCTGTTGCACAGAAGCACCCATGGCTGAACTGTAAGCATGCATTGTAAATCTACATGATATGTTGCATAGAAGCAGCCAAGGCCGAACTGGAAGCACTCATTGTAGTTGCACATGATCTGTTGCACAGAAGCACCCACGGTTTAACTGGAAGTATGCATTGTAATTGCACATGGTCTGTTGCATAGAAGCACCCACGGACGAACTGGAAGCATGCACTGTAATTGCACAAGATCTGTTGCAAGGAAGCACCAGCATCCGAACGGGAGGCATGCCATGTGATTATACATGATCTGTTGCACAGAAGCACCGCAGCCGAACTGGAAGCATGCATTGTGATTATACATGATCTGTTGCACAGAAGCACCGCAGCTGAACTGGAAGCATGCATTGTAATTGCACCTGGTCTGTTGCATAGAAGCACCCACAGCCGAACAGGAAGCATGCACTGTAATTGCACATCACTCCCGCCCTAAAAACCCTTCACTGGCTCCCCGTTCAGTTCAGGTCCCAGTTCAAACTTGCCTGCCTGGCCTTTCGGGCACAGGCCCGATCCGCTCCTCTCTTCATCAACTCTCTGATCTCCTCCCATGCCCCTCCCCGTTCCCTCCGATCTTCCTCCCTCTCTCTCCTTCACGTTCCCCGCTTCCGTAAGTCCCGCACAGGGGGCACCCGCTTCTCTGTGCGCGCTCCGCAGATCTGGAACTCTCTTCCCCTCCCTATCCGCTCCATTCCCATTTTCTCCCACTTTCGGAAAGCCCTCAAAACTTTTTTCTTCCTCCAGGCTTTCCGGGACTAAAACTCTCCTGCACCTGTTAGGCAGATACTGATGTGTTCCTCAGCGCCAGGAAGCCGCTTGGCCACAGAGCGCTCTATAAGTTTCTTTTTCATTTCATTTCATTTCATTTCACAAGATCTGTTGCAAGGAAGCACCAGCAGCCGAACGGGAGGCATGCATTGTGATTATACATGATCTGTTGCACAGAAGCACCGCAGCTGAACTGGAAGCATGCATTTTAATTGCACAAGATCTGTTGCAAGGAAGCACCCGCAGCCGAACTGGAAGCATGCATTGTAATTGCATATGATCTATTGCAAGGAAGCACCCGCAGCCAAACTGGAAGCATGCATTGTAATTGCACATGATCTGTTGCAAGGAAGCACCAGCGGCCGAACTGGAAGCATGCATTGTAATTGCACATGATCTGTTGCACGGGAGCACCCATGCCGAACTGGAAGCATGCATTGTAATTGCACATGATCTGTTGCAAGAAAGCACCTGCAGCCGAACTGGAGGCATGCATTGTAATTGCACATGATCTGTGCACATGATCTGTTGCACAAAAGCACCCATGGCTGACCTGTAAGCATGCATTGTAATTACACATGATCTGTGCACATGATCTGTTGCACAAAAGCACCCATGGCTGACCTGTAAGCATGCATTGTAATTGTACAAGATCGGTTGCAAGGAAATACCTACGGCCGAACAGGAAGCATGCACTGTAATTGCACACGATCTGTTGCAAGGAAGCACCAGCAGCCGAACGGGAGGCATGCATTGTGATTATACATGATCTGTTGCACTGAAGCATCGCAGCTGAACTGGAAGCATGCATTTTAATTGCACAAGATCTGTTGCATGGAAGCACCCATGGCTGAACTGGAAGCATGCACTATAATCGGACATGATCTTTTGCACAGAAGCACCCACGGCCGAACTGGAATCATGCCCTGTAATTGTACATGATCTATTGCATGGAAGCACCACCAGCTGAACTGGAAGCATGCACTGTAATTGCACAAGATCTGTTGCACAGAAGCACCCACGGCAGAACTGGAAGCATGCTTTGTAATTTCACATGATCTGTGCACATGATCTGTTTCACAGAAGGACCCATGGCCGAAATGTAAGCATGCTTTGTAATTGCACATGATCTATTGCACAGAAACGCCCGCGGCCGAACTGGAAGCATGCATTGTAATTGTACAAGATCTGTTGCAAGGAAGCACACACGGCTGAACTGGAAGCATGCATTGTAATTGCACAAGATCTGTTGAAAGGAAGCACCCAAGGCCGAACTGGAAGCATGCATTGTAGTTGCATAGAAACCCACAGCCGAACTGGAAGCATGCATTGTAATTGTACAAGATCTGTTGCAAGGAAGCACACACGGCCGAAATGTAAGCATGCTTTGTAATTGCACATGATCTATTGCACAGAAACGCCCGCGGCCGAACTGGAAGCATGCATTGTAATTCTACATGATCTGTTGCAAGGAAGCACCCACGGCTGAACTGGAAGCATGCATTGTAATTGCAAAAGATCTGTTGAAAGGAAGCACCCAAGGCCGAACTGGAAGCATGCATTGTAATTGTACATGATCTGTTGCATAGAAACCCACAGCCGAACTGGAAGCATGCATTGTAATTACACATGATCTGTGCACATGATCTGTTGCACAGAAGCACCCATGGCTGCACTGTAAGCATGCATTGTAATTCTACATGATATGTTGCATAGAAACACCCACAGCCGAACTGTAAGCATGCATTGCAATTCTACATGATCTGTTGCACAGAAGCACCCACGGTTGAACTGGAAGCATGCATTGTAATTACACATGATCTGTGCACATGATCTGTTGCACAAAAATCACCCATGGCTGACCTGTAAGCATGCATTGTAATTCTACATGATGTGTTGCATAGAAACACCCACATCCGAACTGTAAGCATGCATTGTAATTCTACATGATCTGTTGCACAGAAGCACCCCCGGTTGAACTGGAAGCATGCATTGTAATTGTACAAGATCTGTTGCAAGGAAATACCCACGGCTGAACAGGAAGCATGCACTGTAATTGCACGCGATCTGTTGCAAAGAAGCACCAGCAGCTGAACGGGAGGCATGCATTGTGATTATACATGATCCGTTGCACGGAAGCATCGCAGCTGAACTGGAAGCATGCATTTTAATTGCACAAGATCTGTTGCATGGAAGCACCCATGGCTGAACTGGAAGCATGCACTATAATCGGACATGATCTGTTGCACAGAAGCACCCACGGCCGAACTGGAATCATGCCCTGTAATTGCACAAGATCTGTTGCACAGAAGCACCCACGGCAGAACTGGAAGCATGCTTTGTAATTTCACATAATCTGTGCACATGATCTGTTTCACAGAAGGACCCATGGCCGAAATGTAAGCATGCTTTGCAATTGCACATGATCTGTTGCACAGAAATGCCCGCGGCCTAACTGGAAGCATGCATTGTAATTCTACATGATCTGTTGCACAGAAATACCCACGGCCGAACTGGAAGCATGCATTGTAATTTTACATGATCTGTTGCAAGGAAGCACCCACGGCCAAACTGGAAGCATGGATTGTAATTGTACATGATCTGTTGCATAGAAACCCACAGCTGAACTGGCTGGAAGCATGCATTGTAATTGCACAAGATCTGTTGCACAGAAGCACCCACGGCAGAACTGGAAGCATGCTTTGTAATCTCACATGATCTGTGCACATGATCTGTTTCACAGAAGGAGCCATGGCCGAAATGTAAGCATGCTTTGTAATTGCACATGATCTATTGCAAGGAAGCACACACGGCTGAACTGGAAGCATGCATTGTAATTGTACAAGATCTGTTGCAAGGAAGCACACACGGCTGAACTGGAAGCATGCATTGTAATTGTACATGATCTGTTGCATAGAAACCCACAGCCGAACTGGAAGCATGCATTGTAATTACACGTGATCTGTGCACATGATCTGTTGCACAGAAGCACCCATGGCTGAACTGTAAGCATGCATTGTAATTCTACATGATATGTTGCATAGAAACACCCACAGCCGAACTGTAAGCATGCATTGTAATTCTACATGATCTGTTGCACAGAAGCACCCACGGTTGAACTGGAAGCATGCATTGTAATTACACATGATCTGTGCACATGATCTGTTGCACAAAAGCACCCATGGCTGACCTGTAAGCATGCATTGTAATTGTACAAGATCTATTGCAAGGAAATACCCACGGCCGAACAGGAAGCATGCACTGTAATTGCACACGATCTGTTGCAAGGAAGCACCAGCAGCCGAACGGGAGGCATGCATTGTGATTATACATGATCTGTTGCACTGAAGCATCGCAGCTGAACTGGAAGCATGCATTTTAATTGCACAAGATCTGTTGCATGGAAGCACCCATGGCTGAACTGGAAGCATGCACTATAATCGGACATGATCTTTTGCACAGAAGCACCCACGGCCGAACTGGAATCATGCCCTGTAATTGTACATGATCTATTGCATGGAAGCACCACCAGCTGAACTGGAAGCATGCACTGTAATTGCACAAGATCTGTTGCACAGAAGCACCCACTGCAGAACTGGAAGCATGCTTTGTAATTTCACATGATCTGTGCACATGATCTGTTTCACAGAAGGACCCATGGCCGAAATGTAAGCATGCTTTGTAATTGCACATGATCTGTTGCACAGAAACGCCCGCGGCCGAACTGGAAGCATGCATTGTAATTCTACATGATCTGTTGCACAGAAATACCCACAGCTGAACTGGAAGCATGCATTGTAATTGCACATGATCTGTTGCACAGAAACGCCCGCGGCCGAACTGGAAGCATGCATTGTAATTACACATGATCTGTGCACATGATCTGTTGCACAGAAGCACCCATGGCTGCACTGTAAGCATGCATTGTAATTCTACATGATCTGTTGCACAGAAATACCCACAGCTGAACTGGAAGCATGCATTGTAATTGTACATGATCTGTTGCATAGAAACCCACAGCCGAACTGGAAGCATGCATTGTAATTCTACATGATATGTTGCATAGAAACACCCACAGCCGAACTGTAAGCATGCATTGCAATTCTACATGATCTGTTGCACAGAAGCACCCACGGTTGAACTGGAAGCATGCATTGTAATTACACATGATCTGTGCACATGATCTGTTGCACAAAAATCACCCATGGCTGACCTGTAAGCATGCATTGTAATTCTACATGATATGTTGCATAGAAACACCCACATCCGAACTGTAAGCATGCATTGTAATTCTACATGATCTGTTGCACAGAAGCACCCACGGTTGAACTGGAAGCATGCATTGTAATTGTACAAGATCTGTTGCAAGGAAATACCCACGGCCGAACAGGAAGCATGCACTGTAATTGCACACGATCTGTTGCAAAGAAGCACCAGCAGCTGAACGGGAGGCATGCATTGTGATTATACATGATCCGTTGCACGGGAGCATCGCAGCTGAACTGGAAGCATGCATTTTAATTGCACAAGATCTGTTGCATGGAAGCACCCATGGCTGAACTGGAAGCATGCACTATAATCGGACATGATCTGTTGCACAGAAGCACCCACGGTCGAACTGGAATCATGCCCTGTAATTGTACATGATCTATTGCATGGAAGCACCCACAGCTGAACTGGAAGCATGCACTGTAATTGCACAAGATCTGTTGCACAGAAGCACCCACGGCAGAACTGGAAGCATGCTTTGTAATTTCACATAATCTGTGCACATGATCTGTTTCACAGAAGGACCCATGGCCGAAATGTAAGCATGCTTTGCAATTGCACATGATCTGTTGCACAGAAACGCCCGCGGCCGAACTGGAAGCATGCATTGTAATTCTACATGATCTGTTGCACAGAAATACCCACGGCCGAACTGGAAGCATGCATTGTAATTTTACATGATCTGTTGCAAGGAAGCACCCACGGCCAAACTGGAAGCATGCATTGTAATTGTACATGATCTGTTGCATAGAAAACCACAGCTGAACTGGCTGGAAGCATGCATTGTAATTGCACAAGATCTGTTGCACAGAAGCACCCACGGCAGAATTGGAAGCATGCTTTGTAATCTCACATGATCTGTGCACATGATCTGTTTCACAGAAGGAGCCATGGCCGAAATGTAAGCATGCTTTGCAATTGCACATGATCTGTTGCACAGAAACGCCCGCGGCCGAACTGGAAGCATGCATTGTAATTGTACAAAATCTGTTGCATAGAAACCCACAGCCGAACTGGAAGCATGCATTGTAATTACACGTGATCTGTGCACATGATCTGTTGCACAGAAGCACCCATGGCTGAACTGTAAGCATGCATTGTAATTCTACATGATATGTTGCACAGAAGCACCCACGGTTGAACTGGAAGCATGCATTGTAATTACACATGATCTGTGCACATGATCTGTTGCACAAAAGCACCCATGGCTGACCTGTAAGCATGCATTGTAATTGTACAAGATCTGTTGCAAGGAAATACCCACGGCCGAACAGGAAGCATGCACTGTAATTGCACACGATCTGTTGCAAGGAAGCACCAGCAGCCGAACGGGAGGCATGCATTGTGATTATACATGATCTGTTGCACTGAAGCATCGCAGCTGAACTGGAAGCATGCATTTTAATTGCACAAGATCTGTTGCATGGAAGCACCCATGGCTGAACTGGAAGCATGCACTATAATCGGACATGATCTTTTGCACAGAAGCACCCACGGCCGAACTGGAATCATGCCCTGTAATTGTACATGATCTATTGCATGGAAGCACCACCAGCTGAACTGGAAGCATGCACTGTAATTGCACAAGATCTGTTGCACAGAAGCACCCACGGCAGAACTGGAAGCATGCTTTGTAATTTCACATGATCTGTGCACATGATCTGTTTCACAGAAGGACCCATGGCCGAAATGTAAGCATGCTTTGTAATTGCACATGATCTGTTGCACAGAAACGCCCGCGGCCGAACTGGAAGCATGCATTGTAATTCTACATGATCTGTTGCACAGAAATACCCACGGCCGAACTGGAAGCATGCATTGTAATTCTACATGATCTGTTGCAAGGAAGCACCCATGGCCAAACTGGAAGCATGCATTGTAATTGTACATGATCTGTTGCATAGAAACCCACAGCTGAACTGGCTGGAAGCATGCATTGTAATTGCACAAGATCTGTTGCACAGAAGCACCCATGGCTGAACTGTAAGCATGCATTGTAAATCTACATGATATGTTGCATAGAAACACCCACGGCCGAACTGTAAGCATGCATTGTAATTCTACATGATCTGTTGCATAGAAGCAGCCAAGGCCGAACTGGAAGCACTCATTGTAGTTGCACATGATCTGTTGCACAGAAGCACCCACGGTTTAACTGGAAGTATGCATTGTAATTGCACATGGTCTGTTGCATAGAAGCACCCACGGACGAACTGGAAGCATGCACTGTAATTGCACAAGATCTGTTGCAAGGAAGCACCAGCATCCGAACGGGAGGCATGCCATGTGATTATACATGATCTGTTGCACAGAAGCACCGCAGCCGAACTGGAAGCATGCATTGTGATTATACATGATCTGTTGCACAGAAGCACCGCAGCTGAACTGGAAGCATGCATTGTAATTGCACCTGGTCTGTTGCATAGAAGCACCCACAGCCGAACAGGAAGCATGCACTGTAATTGCACAAGATCTGTTGCAAGGAAGCACCAGCAGCCGAACGGGAGGCATGCATTGTGATTATACATGATCTGTTGCACAGAAGCACCGCAGCTGAACTGGAAGCATGCATTTTAATTGCACAAGATCTGTTGCAAGGAAGCACCCGCAGCCGAACTGGAAGCATGCATTGTAATTGCATATGATCTATTGCAAGGAAGCACCCGCAGCCAAACTGGAAGCATGCATTGTAATTGCACATGATCTGTTGCAAGGAAGCACCAGCGGCCGAACTGGAAGCATGCATTGTAATTGCACATGATCTGTTGCACGGGAGCACCCATGCCGAACTGGAAGCATGCATTGTAATTGCACATGATCTGTTGCAAGAAAGCACCTGCAGCCGAACTGGAGGCATGCATTGTAATTGCACATGATCTGTTGCATGGGAGCACCCATGCCGAACTGGAAGCATGCATTGTAATTGCACATGATCTGTTGCAAGAAAGCACCTGCAGCCGAACTGGAAGCATGCATTGTAATTGCACATGATCTGTTGCAAGACACACACACAGCCAAAATGGAAGCATGCATTGTAATTGCACAAGATCTGTTGCAAGGAAGCACTCATGGCCAAACTGGAAGCATGCATTGTAATTGCACAAGATCTGTTGCAAGGAAGCACCCATGGCCAAACTGGAAGCATGCATTGTAATTGTATATGATCTGTTGCAAGAAAGCATCCGCAGCCGAACTGGAAGCATGCATTGTAATTGCAGAAGATCTATTGCAAGGAAGCACCCATGGCCAAACTGGAAGCATGCATTGTAATTGCATGTGATCTTTTGCAAGAAAGCACCCGCAGCCGAACTGGAAGCATGCATTGTAATTGCACATGATCCATTGCAAGAAAGCACCCGCAGCCGAACTGGAAGCATGCATTGTAATTGCATAGGATCTGTTGCAAGAAAGCACCCGCAGCCGAACTGGAAGCATGCATTGTAATTGCACAAGATCTGTTGCAAGGAAGCACCCATGTCCAAACTGGAAGCATGCATTGTAATTGCATATGATCTGTTGCAAGGAAGCACCCACATCCGAACTGGAAGCATACATTGTAATTGCACATGATCCATTGCAAGAAAGCACCCGCAGCTGAACTGGAAGCATGCATTGTAATTGCCCATGATCTGTTGTACAGAGAGGATAAAGAATATATGGGTAAATTATGGTGCAATGTAGTTATTTTTGTTGCTAAACCTGTATAAGGAGTACTTATTATGTTTTTACTTTTTTAAACAATCCAATTAGTGATTCTTTGCTGCCTCTCTTTTCCGATGCGGGGAGTCTGCAGTTTACTGTGGTTTCCCCCCCACTGTGGCTTGGCAGTTCAGGCTGGATTGTTCCCATTGGAGCAGGGTCGGGACTAGTTTGCATATGGCTGGGCCCAAACTGAGGTGGCATGGTGTGAAAAAATGGACTGGGATGTGCCCTGAGTGAATACCGGCTGAGTTTAATTCAAGCATTCCATCCATCACTTTTTGTGTACTACGGTTCCTGCCACAGCCATCCCTCCCCTCCCCATCCTCATCCTCCTCTTTGCACCACTTACGTGCACAGGCCGGGCTGCAGTCCCTGTCTACAGTGTCCTCAGGATTTTCTAGCACAGGAAGCCCTGTGTGGTGACTTGCCAGGTAAGTTATATTTACTCGTGCTTTGGTAATGTCAGTTGTACTAGACAAATTATCGTTTGCAGAAGCATACAGAAGTTCCCCAACCACACCCTACTATCCAGGCATAGTTATAACCTTTGTCACCACTTACGTTGTTCGTGCTGAGGGAAATGTGAGAATATTCCTGCTCTGCTCGGGAGGGTTGCTATATTTATAGAACAGAACTCAAAAAGGCTGACATCCTTTGAATGAAGGAGACCTATAAGCGTGTCAACGAATATCCCGTCCACCGAAAGCTAAATCCCATAGGATATAATGCAATTTATTTTATGGCGGACGGGGTATCCGTCACCACTGTGACGGAGTAACCCATTCACCAAAGATCTAAATCAGGTTGTAAATCTTAAATTGGGCAGTACCTGTACTGCTTAACAGAGCTGTTAGGGGTGAAGAGCAATGTGCTGTTGTTGGGACAGTATGGACACTTCTCAGCAGAGCTGCTATGAAGTTAATGGGGCTGTACTCAGAGGAGCCCTCAGCAGAGCTGGCACAGCTCTTCCCAGCAGCAACGTCATGTTTTAATGGTTCATTCAGTTAGTTCAGCAGTGCCAGAGTTTCTCATCAGGGTTGCTAGATCTCTATTAGTTGATACTGACAGTCTAGTGTTTGCAATCTCTGTAAATACCAATATGTGACTGGGTGTGGAGGTTTGGTTCCTGCATAGGTTTGATAGATAATGCCAGGGTTTAAGGCAGGCAACTTCAGTGCAAGATGTGGTCTTGTACTGAGTAACAGCAGCACAGGCAGCAGCAGGCCAGAGCTTCATACAGATAGTGGGTCTAGACAGCAGCAGCAGCACAATTGTTGAATGGTCACTGACAAACACAGGGGGCAGATTTACAATGAAAGTGACTCAGTGCATTCCGCAATCCATTTGGCTGCGCCGCACAGAGTCACTTTCAAAGCACAGGTATGCGACATATTTACAATAATATGTTGCATCTCTTCGCTTACCTCTGCGCTGGCGCACAAACAGCTGCCATGCGCCTGTGCTGGCAGCCTTGCTCCATGGCGCAATGATGCCTGCGTCGTGAGGAGATTGTTTTTGTGCAGGAAAGGGCACCTTCTTGCACAAAAACAATCACTACAGGCATTTTCCTCTTTCAATGTGTGCTGTAGAACGCAACACACATTCAGACGCATTTCCAGATTTTAGATTCCTTGTAAATCTAGTAATGTGTCTGGTTCCATGGGTGTTGCGAGGGAACACCCACAGCAACACCCATGGAACACCCCTTTCAGACAAAGTGCTGCGTGCAAAGGGGCCATATTTACAAGGACAGGAAAAGTCACGCAGGGTGGCTTTTCCTGTCCTTGTAAATATGGAACAGTAAAATGTGTCACTGGTACATCACAAAAAGGGTTGTACTTGTGGTGCAGGGGGCTTTTAAATCTGCCCCAGGGTAGTTACAGAACAGGGGGCAACGGTGCTTACTTCAGACATTGCAGGTACAGCGCAGGCTGCAGCAGTGCTTCGTTCAGACTCTGCAGGTACAGCACAGGACGCAGCCATGCTGGGTTCAGACACTGCAGGCACAGCACAGGGCGCAGTCATGCTTCGTTCAGACACTGCAGGTACAGCGCAGGCTGCAGCCGTGCTTGGTTCAGACACTGCAGGTACATCACAGGCTGCAGCAGTGCTTCGTTCAGACACTGCAGGCACAGCGCAGGGGGCAGCCGTGCTTGGTTCAGACATTGCAGGTACATCACAGGGTACAGCCATGCTTGCTTCAGACACTGCAGGCACAGCACAGGGCGCAGTCATGCTTTGTTCAGACACTGTAGGTACAGTGCAGGGTGCAGCGGTGCTTGGCTCAGACATTGCAGGTACAGCTCAGGGTGCAGCCATGTTTGGTTCAGACACTGCAGGTGCGGCGCAGGGTGCAGCCATGCTTGATTCAGACACTGCAGGTGCGGCACAGGGAACAGTCGGGCTTGGTTCAGACACTGCAGGTACTGACAATCGTGACGAAGGCTTTTCCTCTGACTGCCATAAAGTCTGCCTCGGCCATAAAGCAGCTCGTGCTGGTGATTAGATGATAAGAAGTACCTCTGGAAACAGAGAAGCAGGTGGAACTCATATCTTCAGGGTAGCACAGTGAAAGAGTTGTATAATCAGGGCAGTTCAGGATGAATCAATGAGAGCTGCGTCAAGGGCAGGGAGCCAAACAATGCCTGCCTTGTCCACAGCCAATAAACAGGCCAGGTGTAAACATCCGGCTGTCGTCATTCAGAGAAGGCCTAAAAGATTCTGGTAGTACCACAAATTGGTAACTGCACCTGGTGGACATAATATTACTGTCAGGATTCCTTTCAGAGGACCACGGGGCACGCAATGGTTACTGGGCCCAATGGTATGAGTTGAGGCCTTTTACTTCTTATGTCCCGGGGCCCGACCTACTATGGATCCCGAGCAACTGGGCCAAGTAGCCCTTCCGCACTTGACTCTCAGCAGCAGCTGTGTACGAGCAGTCTAACACTCTCTAGAGGGTATGTAGATTCAGGTTAGTGAACAGGACTCATAACTCCAGTCAAATACTTATTTTTATAATAAAAATAAGTATTTTGGGGTATATTATCAAGGGGTTTATCTCCGCTTTTTTGGCTTTAAAAGCCAAGAAAGCGGAGATAAAATTATCTCCCTATTACCTAGCTGTCGCTAACACCAGTTAGTGACAGCTAATAGGAGATAGCGACCATCTTGGGCCCCGCTTTGCATGTCAGTGATATTTATCACTAATGACATGCAAAGTGGGCGTGCCAAGATGTTAGCGACTGGAAACAGTCGCTAACATCGCTATCTCCTATTACCAACTTTTGGAGATATTCGCGCTAAGCGCGAATATCTCCAAAAGCTAACACCTGCCCTGAGCAGTTCTTCACCATGTTATCCAATGGGAGGTGGATAACATGGCTAAGAGCATTTGCTCGATAATGCATGAATATCGCTGACTTTACAGCGATATTCATGCATTGCGGCCGTTTTTTATCGCATTTGCGATAAACCTTGCTAATAGCAAGGTTTATCTGCGATAAAAATCGCCGATGTGCGGCGATAATTTTTGTCTCTAAACAAGTTAGAGACAAAAATTATCGCTAGTTGTTGGTAATATGCCCCTTTGTTTCTAGCTCTATGCATTTATTTTAAACCAAGGTTACAACATCAATAAACAATAATACATTTCCCCTTGAGGTCAAGGCTCTAGTATTTTATTTCGCAAATCCTTGTCTCACCCACTCTTTGTAATGTGGTAGGGGTTATCAATCAATCTATCAATCAATCATTTAATTTGTAAAGGGCACTACTCACCCGTGAGGGTCTCAAGATGCTGGGGTGGGGAATGCTGCTACTGCTCAAAAAGCCAAGTCTTGAGAAGTTTTCTGAAGGTCAGTAGGTCTTGGGTCTGCCGTAGGTGGATAGGGAGGGTTTTCCAGGTCTTGGCGGCGAGGTGAGAGAATGATCTGCCACAGGAGTTCGCTCTTCGGAAGCGGGGGAGTGTGGCGAGGGCAAGGTCGGCGGAGCGGAGCTGGCTGGTGGGGGTGTAGAAGCTGAGTCGTTTGTTGAGGTATGCTGGTCCGGTGTTGTGGAGTGCCTTGTGTGCGTGGGTGAGGAGCTTGAAGGTGATCCTCTTGTTGACCGAGATCCAGTGCAGGTCTCTCAGGAGGGGTGTGTGATGTGGCTGCAGTCAGGGATGTTGAGGATCAGGCGTGCAGAAGCGTTTTGGATGCAGTCTCAGGAGTTTGGTCGAGGCTCCTGCGTAGAGGGCGTTTCCATAGTCCAACCTGCTGCTGACAAGGGCCTAGGTGACCGTTCTTCTCGTTTCAGTGGGGATCCACTTGTAGATCCTGCGGAGAATGCGGAGGGTGTTGAAGCAGGAGGAGGAGACAGCATTGACCTGTTGAGTCATGGAGAGAGTGGAGTCGAGGAAGATCCCTAGGTTGCGTGCATGGTCGGTGGGTGTTGGAACGGTTCCCAGTGCGGTCGGCCACCAGGAGTCGTCCCAGGCCGAAGGGGTGGATCGGAGGATGAGGACCTCCGTCTTGTCCGAGTTCAGCTTCAGTCGGCTGTTCCTCATCCATTCAGCGATGGCCTTCATTCCTTCATGAAGGTTGGTTTTGGCAGTGTGGGGGTCCTTGGTGAGGGAGAGGATCAGCTGGGTGTCATCGGCGTAGAAGATGATGTTGAAGTCGTGCCAACGGGCGACCTGGGCAAGCGGTGCCATGTAGATGTTAAACAGAGTTGGGCTGAGGGATGAGCCCTGGGGTACGCCTCAGATGATCTCAGTGGCTTCGGAGCGGAAGGGGGGAAGGCGGACGCTCTGTGTTCTGCCGGAGAGGAAGGAGGTGGTCCAGGGCCTTCTTTGGATCCCAGTGTTGTGAAGGCGTGTTGGTAGTGTGTGGTGGCAGACCGTGTCGAAGGCGGTTGACAGGTCCAGGAGGATGAGGGCTGCCGTTTCTCCGTTGTCCAGCAGGAACTTGATGTCATCGGGGCGGTGATGAGGGCAGTCTCGGTGCTGTGGTTGCTGCGGAACCCGGACTGGGATGGGTCCAGGATGTTGTTCTCCTCGAGATGGTGGGTCAGTTGTTCGTTGACGGTCTTCTCGATGACCTTTGCTGGGAACGGGAGCAGGGAGATGGGCCGGAAGTTCTTGAGGTCCTTGGGGTCCGCCTTGGGTTTCTTGAGTAAGGCGTTGATCTCGGCATGCTTCTAGCTCTCCGGGAAGGTTGCTGTCTCAAAGGACGTGTTGATGACTTTCCAGGGATGGGGTGAGATGGATGTGCTGGCTTTGTTGAAGATGTGGTGTGGGCATGGGTCAGACGGTGATCCGGAGTGGATGGTGTTCATGATCTTGATGGTGTCGTCGTCGTTGATGTTGGTCCAGGAGAGCAGGTGATTGGTGTGGATGGTGGTCGTGGGGGGCGGAGGTCTCAGTGGTTGTCGGGGCAGTCGTGGCATTGAAGCTATCGTGGATGTCTGTGATCTTGTAGTGGAATAAGGTGGCCAGCGAGTCGAACAGGTCTTGCGAGGGTGGGACGTCGTTGTTGTTGGAGCTAGGGTTAGAGAGTTCCTTCACGATGTTGAAGAGCTCTTTGCTGTTGTGCGCTTTGTTGTCTTGGTCGTCTTCGAAGGAGACCCTTTTGGCAGATCTGATGAGGCATTGGTGTCTTGCGGGTGGTGTTCTTGTGGGCTGTGTGGCTGTCCGGTGTTCGTTCACAGAGCTAGATCTTCTCCAGCTTTCAGCAGGTTTGCTTGGAGGCCCGGAGGTCTTCAGTGAACCAACTGGCTTTTTTTGTTGGTGTGACTGTTGGATGGTTTCTTGATCGGTGCGAGGGTGTTGGCACAGTCGTTGATCCACTGTCTGAGGTATCGGGCAGCAGTGTTGGGGTCGGTGGGTTCGGCGGGTGGGCTCTGGGCGAGGGTGGTGGTTAGCTGGTCTTTGGTGACTGCTCCAGCAGCGGCGAGGCATCTGTTGGGTGCGGTGGTGCGTGGTTGGTTTCTTGCAGGTCAAGTGGATGCAGCAATGGTGGGTCCAGTTGAGTGTGGTGGTGTGGTTGAAGGAGACATGGGGGCTTGCGGAGAAGATGGGGTCAAGCGTGTGACCGGCACAGTGGGTGGGTGTTGTGACGAGTTGTCTGAGTCCGAGGTTGGCTAGATTGTCGATCAGAGTGGTGGAGTTGGTGTCGTTGTTGTTCTCGAGGTAGAAGTTCAGGTCCCCGAGGAGGATGTAGTCTGTGAAGGCTAAGGTGTGTGTGCTGACGAAGTCGGCGATGAAGTTGCTGAACTGTGGTCGGGGTCCAGGGTGTCTGTAGATGAGGGTTCCTCTGAGGGTGGTGTTGGGGTCGTGTGGATCTGGAAGTGCAGGTGTTCGGCGGTGCTGAGGGTGTTGTCGGTGTTGGTCGAGACTCTGAGAGAGTTCCTGTGGACGATGGCAATTCCTCCTCCTGCTCCGTTGGTGCGGTTGCTGCGGGTGCTCTTGTAGACTTCCGGGACAGCTATGCTATGTCGGGTGCCGAGGCGGGGTTCAGCCAGGTCTCCGTCAGGAAGGCGACTTCTGGGGAGGTTGAGTCAAGTAGGTCCCAGAGTTCAACGGCGTGTTCGCGGGTGGAGGGGGTGTTGAGAAGGATGCATCTGAGGTGGATGGGTTCTTTCCTGGTCGGCAACATGGTAGGGCCGATGCTTGTGAAGCTGCAGTTCCGGCCGGTGATAGCTCCGGGGGTGCGCTTCAGGCGGCCAGGCAGCAGGTGTGTGATCGTCCAGTGTTGAGTGCATGGAGGGTTCTGGCATTGTAGCGGTGTCGGGCATAGTGGCGTTCGCGGGGTACAGGGGTCCTGGTGCTGGGCGCGGTCCAGGCGCAGACAGGCACAGAAGGGCTTGCCTTAGGCGCGCCTTCTATGTAAGTGGCCTAGATCCTCCTTGGCTGCTAGGACTCCAACATGCATCAACAAATTAAACTCTTTTCATACTTGTCATAAACATTTTAATTCATGTTTTATCTGTGACTTTTAACTCATTTCAAATAATTTCTTCAATGAGCTCTTTAACAATTCAACAAATACACAATGCAAATATATACATTTTCATGAACTTTCAGTGTAGAAATTTTCTTTTAGACCCAATGCATTGCGGGACATTTGGTCCCTTCATCAGCGGTTCATAGTTTCTGTTGAAAAGAAAAAGGAAACGCTTACAAAGGATGCACAATATTAATCAATTGTTCAATTCATCAAACTGATGTATAACTGATCAACTCTGAACTTCCATTAATCAAGAAGGTACAAAATTACATATGCATGTTTGCCACAGTTATCAATATCCACCATATTCTATTTTACTGATCGTAAACATGTTGCTATAACAACTCCAAAACCAATTGATCTCTTCATCTGGGAAAATGAATCTCAGTCTCCTAGGTGTGAAGCCTCTAGTGCATTTTACTAATAACTTTCAAATCAGTCATACATTTAACAATGTAACCTATTTTATGATTGAAAAGTACATGAAATTGTGCTCACCTCTACACTGAGCGCTATAACATGATAATAACCATAAATTCCATAGATCCCGACTCTCTTGTTCTTACTAATTCACCATGAATCACGGCGATACTTCAGTGAAAAATAGACCTCATATCACTGAGAAATAAATGAATCATAACTTAACTATTAATCCATAACCAGGCTGCTGCCCGCTATTTATACCAGAGCTCTCATTTGCTCACCTGAAATTTGACCTTTCGCATTACCCCGTAACAAAATGAATTGAAGACCACTGGACGCTGTAAGAATAAGATAAAGCTACTATCAATTACAATTCTTTCCCTATCGCCCGTGTTCGCCAAACGTCGTGATTACAAGCTTACCAGTTCAAAACACCACTCCAGCGGTCTCCCGAGTGCAATGATTCCTCACGAATATTCCTACTCCTATTTTCGTGCCTTTTTACGATGAGGGCTATCCAAGATCATTAAAATAAACGAGGGACTAAGAAAAATAAAAGCGGTGAACCAACTACATCACGTTATTTATGCTGTTACTACTTTTTCAAGACGACTGTTGATTATCAGTCTCTTACTATACAAGAAACTCACAAACGATCGTGATCTTAATCTTACCAGGGTGAAAACCGAACTCACAAAGTACCGGGTACTACAATTCCTCACAAGTGGTCCTACTACTATTTTCGTATCTTCTTTTAATGACGCATATGCATGGCTAGTGAGAACAACAAAGGACTAAATCTGATGGTCACGACAAGCTGGCTACATCACGTTATACACAATATCAAAACTTTATCGATACTGGACGCTCCTTGACAAATTTACGTGCTTAACGAATGCCTAAAAAAAGTCTTGCATTTTTACATTTTTAAATATGACAATGATGATTAGGCGACTGATGGATTCATACAAAGTGCACAATAACCGAACTTCATCATGTACAAAAAAATACATTACATGTTTGAAAAAAATGGCTTCACATCTGTTTTAATGTGATACATAAAATTGAACTACCATACTAATTCATCAATATTTATTTATTTATTTATTTATAGTATTTATAGAGCGCGAGCGAAGGCCCTTGGGCATCTCGACGCTGAGGTATCTGCCATATTCAGCCAAGGAGGAAAAAGTGGGAATTACTGATTAAAGAGCCAAGTCTTGAGTTGTTTTCGGAAAGACCAAAGAGACGGGCTGGTTTTGATGGCATGTGGCAGAGTATTCCAGAGTCTAGGTGCTGACACGAGGAATCTTCTGTCACCCCAGGACACCAGTTTGGTACGAGGTACCACTAACTCGTGTAGGTTGGAAGATCGAAGGGGTCTGAGGGGACGATAAGGAGTGAGATTTTGGATCAGAAAGGCTGGTCCTTGGTTGTGCAAGGCCTTATAAACAATGCAGAGGGACTTAAATTTAATTCTGTTTCTGATGGAAAGCCAGTGGAGTTCTCTGATGGTTCCTGACACTGAGTGGAATTTGGGGACACCTCCCAAAAGCCTGGCAGCCGCATTTTGGATGGCTTGCATTTTATTGACAACTCTTTCTTGAGCGTTCAGAAATAGTGTATTGCAATAATCCAGAGTGGACAATACCAAGGATGTTATCAAGGTTTTGCCCGGTGTAGCCGGGAGGAAAGGGAGAATTTTTTTTATAAGTCGTAACTTATGGAAAGCAGAGGAGGTGATCTGATTTGCATGGGGGAGAAAAGTAAGACGGTCATCGAACATGACTACCAGATTCCTCACCCTGCTCACAGGAGTGGGAGGGGGACCCAATGACAGTGGCCACCAGTGGGAGGACCATTCCGGCGTCAAATTTCCGAAAATAACAACTTCGGACTTGTCAGAATTCAATTTCAGGCAATTGGAAGCCATCCAATTCCCTATTGCTTCCATGCCCAGATTGAATTTGTCTGATATTTTTTGGCCATTATTCCTATTGGCAAGGACCAGCTGGGTATCATCAGCGTAGGATGTAAGGCTCATCCCATGGGCTCGTATGACATTGGCCAGGTCCGCCACATATATATTGAAAAGTGTCGGACTCAGGGATGAGCCTTGGGGTACTCCACATGGCAACGATAGGGTGGAAGACTGAAAGGATCCTATGGTGACTACCTGGGTCCTTTGTGCCAGGTAGGAGGCCAAAAGAGTCTTAGCCCTTTGCTGAACACCCATGCTTTCGACACGGTCGATCAAGATGGTGTGATCGACCGTGTCGAAAGCCGCTGACAGGTCCAGCAATATGAGAACCGCTGTTCCCCTGGCATCCCGAATGGTTCTAATGTCCTCCGTGGCCTTGATCAGTGCCGTCTCCGTCCCATGATATTGACGAAAGCCAAACTGGGAGTCGTACAGCAAGTGGTGTTCCTCTATAAAGGCTGAAAGTTGGAGATTCAGAGCCTTTTTGACGATCTTTGCCACGGCTGGGAGGCTGGCAATGGGCCGATAGCTCTTAAGTTCGTCCATGTCAAGATTCGGTTTTTTGAGCAGTGGTCTTATTAGTTTTTTTTTAGCGTAAGTGGGTAGATACCTGAAGTGATCATGGTATTACAAATGGTGGTGATGACAGGAAGTACCACTTCGATCACCGGAGTTAGTACTTTAAGGGGACATGGGTCAAGAGCAGAGCCCGTCTTAATGGAAGACATAATGTCCCTAATCTGGGCTGTAGAGACCTCTGCAAACTGAAGGAGTGAGGGGCTAGTTCTAATGATACAAGCCGAATCAGAGGTGGTTTTAGGGGTGATTTTAACACCATTGGCAAAGGCTGCATTGATGTCATTGACTTTGCTAAAAAAGAAATTAGCCAGTGCATCACAAAGCGGCTGGGAGGGGGGAGGATGTAAATTGGGCGAGTAGCCTGCTAGCTGTTTGGTGGTTTCATACAAGGCCTTGTTGGAGTTTTTAGATAGTTCTATTCTCTCACAGTAGAACTTATTCTTGGCCTCAGTGATCATGGTTTTATATTTAGCCACCATTTCTTTGTATTTGATTTTGGCCTCTTCAGAGTAATCTCTACGCCAGTACCTTTCTATCTATCACATGTTGTCAAATCTCATGTTTTTACCCATGGTGTGTTTACAGTGTGTTGTATGGAGATCTAAATGACTGTTTTGGATGTTTAAGATGCGTGATATTGATTGCATCATGGTACTGCGACTTGTTTATCATTATTATAAAAACAAGACATCTCTAGTTTATCATTGAGCCCGAAGGGCATCATAGTCTGTAGTTTTTTTATCCAAAAGACTTCCCTCTGGAGGAGGATTTTTGAATTGTCAGCTCCTGGGATTCGAGGTACTTGTTCGATGAACTGGAATTTCATTTGAGCGATTGTATGTCTTGCTTCAGTCCAATTAACCACTAAACTTGAAGTAGTATTTTTGTTACGAATTCTACTTTTGTGTTCAGACAATCTGATTTTTATTTTCCTCTCGGTTTTTCCCACATATAAGAGCCCACAGGGGCATTTGATCATGCAAATGACATGTTCTGAGTTGCAATTAGAACTATGTCGCAATTTGATGCTAGCTCCCATTCTCGGGTGTAAGAGAATGTTTCCAGGAACTACGTTATTAGGGTTCTTACAATTCCAGCATATCGTTGTGCCACTTGAAGAGTCTACTTTTGAAGAAGTTGAAGAACATGTATTTTTGGACAATAATTCCTTTAAATTCTGTGCCCGAGAAAAGGCAAACAACGTTTTTTCTTTGAACAATGTACCAAAATCAGTTTCTGTTTCCAAAATTTCCCACCGTTTAGTGATAATGCGTATTGTATCTCTTGATGCAGAGGAATACTTGGTGTCAGATACTATTCTTTTAGTGAGTTTCTTTGGTTGTTTAGTCAAAGGATGTTCTCTGGGTATTGATTGAATCCTTGCTAATTGTGTATCCAACAATTGCTCTGGATAGCCTCTTTTTATATAATTCAATTTTTGTCTCTGTAATGTTTCTTCACATGCTGTTTCTTCTGATGAAATTCGCTTAATTCTTAGGAATTGAGATACAGGCAAATTTTGAATCAAAGATGGCGGGTGAAAACTTTGATATAACAACGCGTTGTTTTTATCGGTTGGTTTCTTAAACACTTGAGTGGCGATTTTCCCTACTTTTAATTCAATGAGTACATCTAAAAATGTTATCGTTGTCTTATTGATGCTGTATGTGAATTGAATCCGAGGGTCAACTAGATTCAAAGTGTGAATATTGGCCAATAATGAATCTTCAGATTGTTTCCATATTAGGAAAATGTCATCAATGAACCTTCGAAAAAATACCAATCCTTCTTTCCATGTACTGGCTGATAAGATAAAATAATTTTCAAATGTAGCCATAAATGTATTGGCATTAACAGGCGCCCCAGGAAAACCCATAGAGGTTCCATTCAATTGTATGTAGTATTTATCTTTCCATGTAAAATAACTGTTCTGTAGACAGAATTCCAATAGTTGTATGATGAAACATTTTGGTGTGTTTATATTGTCATCTTGCAGAAGAGCCCATTCCACAGCTTCAAGCCCATTAGAGTGTGGTATTGATGTATAAAGTGCAACTACAATGATCGTGCACAAGATCCAATCTTCAGACTGTTCTATTTGTAGAGCTGTGAGGTTTCTTAAAAAATCCGATGTGTCCTCAACAAAAGTGGTCCATTTTTTGACGAATGGTTGTAAATAGCTATCAATGTAGCGTTCAGGATTTTCAAAGAGGGATTCACACCCCGATATTATTGGTCTAAAAGGTGGATCTTTCAAATTTGTATGTACCTTTGGCAAGAAGTAGATCTTAGGTCTCCTAGGGAACAATTGTAATAAATAATTTTTGGTATTGTTGTCAATCCAATTGAGTGTTTCAGCCTGATCGAGCATTTTACTCAAGATGTTTGATATTTCAGATGTCGGATCTTTGTCGAAGATGCCAAAAATGGTTTGATCAGATACATGTTCTGTGCCTTTCTGCGTGTAAAATTCTGCGTCCATCATGACTTGTCCTCCTCCTTTGTCTGCCTTTTGGAATACCACAGTTTCGTTTTTGGCCAATGACTGTAGTGCACTGTATTCTGCTCTACTGAGATTTTTAGATGTTCTTTTGTATATAACCTTGCTCAAATCTGCTTTCACTAGAGTTTCAAAAGTATCAAGAGTTTTATGCGACACAGGCGCTAAAAAAGTACTCTTTGGTTTGAAGCTTAGAATATCTTCTTCTCTAGTCTCCGTAGGACAAATAAAAGTGAACAAATTTCGTAGACGTAGAACCCTCATGAACTTGAAAAATGCTACTTCAGTCTCTAATTCTGTTGTGTGGTATGTGCTTACAAAAGATGTGCCTTTATTGAGCACTTTCTCCTCAAATTTTGTCAATTCTGTGTGAGAAATGTTTATGATAAGACTTTCGTCTGGCTTCTGAGACCTTTTTTGCTCTTTTCTTTTTCTTTTTCCTTTTCCTCCTCTGGTCTTTCCAGGAAACATTCTCTTACACCCATGAACGGGAGTTAGCATCAAATTGCGACATAGTTCTAATTGCAACTCAGAACATGTCATTTACATGATCAAATGCCCCTGTGGGCTCTTATATGTGGGAAAAACCGAGAGGAAAATAAAAATCAGATTGTCTGAACACAAAAGTAGAATTCGTAACAAAAATACTACTTCAAGTTTAGCGGTTCATTGGACTGAAGCAAGACATACAATTGCTCAGATGAAATTCCAGATCACCGAACAAGTACCTCGAATCCCAGGAGCTGACAATTCAAAAATCCTCCTCCAGAGGGAAGTCTTTTGGATAAAAAAACTACAGACTATGATGCCCTTCGGGCTCAATGATAAACTAGAGATGTCTTGTTTTTTATAATAATGATAAACAAGTCGCAGTACCATGATGCAATCAATATCACGCATCTTAAACATCCAAAACAGTCATTTAGATCTCCATACAATACACTGTTAACACACAATGGGTAAAAACATGAGGTTTGTCAACATGTGATAGATATTGATGAATTAGTATGGTAGTTCAATTTTATGTATCACATTAAAACAGATGTGAAGCCATTTTTTTAAAACATGTAATGTCTTTTTTCGTACATGATGAAGTTCGGTTATTGTGCACTTTGAATGAATCCATCAGTCGCCTAATCATCATTGTCATATTTAAAAATGTAAAAATGCAAGAATTTTTTTAGGCATTCGTTAAGCACGTAAATTTGTCAAGGAGCGTCCAGTATCGATAAAGTTTTGATATTGAGTACAACGTGATGTAGTCAGCTTGTCGTGACCATCAGATTTAGTCCTTTGTTGCTCTCACTAGCCATGCATATGCGTCATTAAAAGAAGATACGAAAATAGTAGTAGGACTACTTGTGAGGAATTTTAGTACCCGGTACTTTGTGAGTTCGGTTTTCACACTGGTAAGATTAAGATCACGATCGTTTGTGAGTTTCGTGTATAGTAAGAGACTGATAATCAACAGTCGTCTTGAAAAAGTAGTAACAGCGTAAATAACGTGATGTAGTTGGTTCACCGCTTTTATTTTTCTTAGTCCCTCGTTTATTTTAATGGTCTTGTATAGCCGTCATCGTAAAAAGGCACGAAAATAGGAGTAGGGCTATTCGTGAGGAATCATTGCACTCGGTATACCGTTGGAGTGGCGTTTTGAACTGGTAAGTTTGCAATCACGACGTTTGGCGAACACGGGCGACAGAGAAAGAATTTTAGTTGATAGTAGCTTTTTCTTATTCTTACAGCGTCCAGTGGTCTTCATTTCATTTTGTTACGGGGTAATGCGAAAGGTCAAATTTCAGGCCAGCAAATGAGAGCTCTGGTATAAATAGCGGGCAGCAGCCTGGTTATGGATTAATAGTTACGTTATGATTCATTTATTTCTCAGTGATATGAGGTCTATTTTTCACTGTAGTATCGCCGTGATTCATGATGAATTAGTAAGAACAAGAGAGTCGGGATCTATGGAATTTATGGTGATTATCGTGTTATAGCGCTCAGTGTAGAGGTGAGCACAATTTCATATACTTTTCAATCATAAAATAGGTTACATTGTTAAATGTACGACTGATTCGAAAGTTATTAGTAAAATACACTAGAGGCTTCACACATAGGAGACTGAGATTCATTTTCTCAGATGACGAGATCAATTGGTTTCAGAGTTGTTATACCAAAATTTTTACGATCAGTAAAATACAATATGGTGGATATTGATAACTGTGGCAAACATGCATATGTAATTTTGTACCTTCTTGATTAATGGAAGTTCGGAGTTGATTAGTTATACATCAGTTTGATGAATTGAACAATTGATTAATATTGTGCATCCTTTGTAAGCGTTTCCTTTTTCTTTTCAACAGAAACTATCAATCCCTGATGAAGGGACCAAATGTCCCGAAATGCATTGGGTCTAAAAGATAATTTGTACACTGAAAGTTCATGAATATGTATATATTTGCATTGTGTATTTGTTGAATTGTTAAAGAGCTCCATGAAGAAATTATTTGAAATGAGTTAAAAGTCACTGATAAAACATGAATTAAAATGTTTATGACAAGTATGAAAAGAGTTTAATTCGTTGATGCATATTGGAGTCCTAGCAGCCAAGGAGGGGCTAGGCCACTTACATAGTTTCATACTAATGCACAGCAGGCAGTAATCCAACATTGCACACGTAGCGTGATACATTTGGATATTTAGATTACTTGGAGTGCACTTTCGACCTACATTCATTTAGGCGCGCCTTCGGCACACCAGCCCCCTGCGCGCGGCCGCTGCGCGGCATCCATATGAGGGGAAGTGGGAGGGAGGAGCAGCTGGGAGGCGTGAGCGGGCAGGTGAATGGGATTGCAGGGGGGGCTGCAGGGACGCAGCAGTGGGAAAAATGGACGGGGGCCGCGGGAGAACTGGGTACAGGTAGGAAAAACAAGTTTAGGCAAGAAAACAAGTACAGGCACAGAGGAATAAAAACAAGTCTAGGCAAGAAAGCAAGTTAGGCACCAGGTAATAAAAACAAGTCTGGGCAAGAAAGCAAGTACAGGCGCATGGGAATAAAAACAAGTCTGGGCAGGAAAGCAAGTTAGGCACCAGGTAATAAAAACAAGTCTGGGCAAGAAAGCAAGTACAGGCGCATGGGAATAAAAACAAGTCTGGGCAGGAAAGCAAGTACAGGCACAGGAGAATAAAAACAAGTCTGGGCAGGAAAGCAAGATAGGCACAGGAGAATAAAAAACAATGCAGGCAGAGCCGTGCAGCAGCGTGGGGAGCGACCTGCCTGCAAGCAGGGTCAGAGGTAGCAGGCAGGGTATTCCCCATTCACTAGTAGCTGCATCCAGGGAATGCTTACTTGACAGCCTCAACTCAAGAGTTCAGTTTGACTTTTAGCAAAATAGTAAAAAATGTCTTGGGCCCAAGTGTGCTTAGCAGCGAGTCCCCAGGGACCAAC
Source organism: Lissotriton helveticus (assembly GCF_964261635.1). Taxonomy (NCBI): domain Eukaryota; kingdom Metazoa; phylum Chordata; class Amphibia; order Caudata; family Salamandridae; genus Lissotriton; species Lissotriton helveticus. The sequence continues at coordinate 274,619,727 of NC_136058.1, read as the reverse complement.
ATGCCAGTAAGGAGCATTACCTGCTCCAGCAGAGAGGAAGGTTGCAGTGTCTGAGTGAGTACCCGTCCGCAGGTACTCACAATTCTCCAGCCCTGTTCAGAGAGTCAGCTGCATGCGAGTGGCATGGCAGCAACCTGCAAGAGGGCTCTCCTCTGAATTTACAAGACCGGACCCAGCAGTGATTGGAGGTACTCCGTTGCTTCTGCTGCACAGTAATTCTGCGCTCCCCAACTGGGGGTTGGATTCTGATTCTCCCAGTCGGGTCCCAGTGAGGTAGCAATGCACCCACAGCATCCTCCTCAGTTCAATGGGCTAATTCAGGTATAATCCTCAATGCTTCCTTGTGACCTACGGGTCACTTGACTTCACAGTACTTATGCGCCGACCCAATCCTCACAGTAGTCCGTACTGCAGTGGCCTCTCCTGGCATATGGCATGGCCGCTAGGCTCTGCACAGGCTTTGGCCCTCAGTATCTGGCAATAACTTCCATGATGGCCCTTCCTGTCATACAGGTTTGCCCCACCCGGCGCCGCACAGGCTTCACTCGGCCTGCACGGCACACTGATCATGGCTATCTGCAGTGTGGCTCTCTTTCTGGCATTTGGGGGTCACCGAATTGAATCTGCACATGGGCAATAGCAGCCACCGTCATCTCACACCACGCATTGGGAGTTGACTGGGCTGGGCACCTAACGGGCCCTCACTCTTCTAACACACTCCTCTTTCTCACCAGGCACACTCATCTTCACAAGCAGGCAGCTGACTGAGTACTGCCCCCTCACTCAGCAGGGTGACTAGTAGGCCTTGGCCCCTCAGTCCTGGTCACAGGCAGTAGTTTTGCAGAGCTTCCCCTCCTCACAGAGCCCATCTGGCTGCATGGCAGATGACATATTTTTGGGCTCTCAAACTTCTAATAGTCCATTTCCAGACACCAAATGTGATTTTGGGTCTGGGTCTTTGAAGATTAAAGTTGGGGTTTTGCTTCTTTTGAAGTACACATTTCACCTCACCTTTTCCTATTGAAAGGCTATCTGTCTGTCACAGGAGAGACTCCAAAGCTGATTGATGCACAACACAGGCCATGGGAGTGACTAGAGTTCACACCTGCATGTCAGCCACAGTGATATATGCATCCTCGCTCCCAGCCCTACTCTTTATGATACTTTTATAAGCCCAATCTCCTTTCTGAGATGTGCCCAGACCCCTTCCTTGTGATCTCTCATTGAATCCAAAAGCACCCTTTAAAGTGTACAGGGGGCATCTCCCTCTTTCTCCATCTCCAGTGTGTCCCACCCAGCTCACAGGAATCCAGCAATACATAAACATGTCTGGGCGTTTCCTCTAATCCTCATGTCTTCACGAGGCAGGAACGGACATCCCTAAACGGAACCCAATGCCCTCCATGTAATTTACCAGTACGGGCACACTTGCACTCAGTGTATGCACACAGTAGACAAACTAACCATTACTATTACCTCCATGCATTGTGCCACCGAAGGCACACATACATTCAGCACACAATTTTCTCTGCGTGCACTGCAGTCTCTCTGTATTGTTCCATGGTGTACCACTTGCAACACACACACTGCTTACATACACATTCATCAAGTGTGTGTTGCACAACACTTCACACTTCATGTTCTGTACTTCTCGCAGGTACATATAGACCCAGTACATACATTCACTGCACAAGCACTGTACAGCAGTGCATTTCTCATGTAATGTACTCCTTGCTATATGCACTGTACCGCACTGCTGTATCCCAGTACTATATGTTACCCAGGCACACATACAACTACTGCGGTCACCACTCCTGCACTGCTCAGCACTTCTACATCTAACTGATGTAGGCAAAGTGTGAGTGGAGTGCACAGCTGCGGAACTTTAAAAAGTGAGTGAGGTGGTAGGCCTCACTCCAGTGACACAGGTTAATGAGCATTGGCATGAGGTTAATGAGCATTGGCAAAGCCAATAGGTACCCCCATGCACACTTAGGAACTAAGATATTGTTAGGGCCACTGGAATTATGCGGCTGGAGTGGACCAAATTATGCGATACGGTTGAGTAAAATATGCAGCAAGAAAAGGCAAATTGTGTTGCATAACGCGGCACATTTTGTAGTAGTATTACTTCATTATTTTGTCATTTTTAAGCTTTGTAACACTGTCTGTGCATTGATCGTTCTTCATTAGTTCATAGTTTCAATAACTCATGCTAAATTCTACTTTACCATGGTAAACAAGATATTAATAATTCATTGCCTTTTACCTTTTTTTTTTTTTTTTGATCAAATATATTTTATTGACAGTTGCATTCAAGTAAAACATTTCAGCCAACAGATAGACAAAGCCCTAGTGCAGTGCCGCCCCAAAATCCAATGCATTTAGCAGGAAGCCAGTTACGGAGCAGAGTACCTTGAGTCCGCGCAAGAGGGCTGGAGTCCCGCACCTTATTTAACTGTCTTTCAAACCCCCCCCTTTCCCCGCCTCCCAGAGGACCTCCCTAACCCCAACTACCCCGTTCTCAGAACTAACCCTTACCTCCCCCCCCCTTCCGTCCGGTGTGTATAGCTATGTAGGTGTATGGTGTACAAGTGTGTCCTCCACTGACTCCTCACGTCCCATCTCCTGGCGGCGTATGGAAGTCATCAACTAGTCTAAGGACTCTAAGATACTTGGGGCAGGTGAGTTCTCGGAATTCTTGGGACAACAGGGAGATCAAAGGTGCCCATGTTTCTTTAAAGACGTCTGAGGACTGTGTGAGGGACGCCTGTATCCGCTCCATCCCCAGTGTATACCACAATCTATGGAGCCACCCTGTGTGAGTGGGTTTCCTAGGGGTACCCCAAAAAGAAAGAATATGTTGCGATGCTGCCCCTATGGCCAGTCCCATTTGGCGACCCCGAATAGATTTGAGTGGAAAGGTGAGTTTGTTGGGCAGGCCCAGGATCGCATACGCAGGAAAGCGGGGGATCTCTGTATCGAAGCAGTCATACACATCCCGAAGGACCTCCACCCAGTAGTCCAGCACCATCGGGCATTCCCATAGCAGGTGAAGCATGGTCCCTATGTGTCCACAGCCCCTCCAGCACAAGGGGTCCCTGCGGGGGTTGCTTTTGTGTAGGCGCTCTGGCGTCAGGTGCCAGTAATAGGCCACCTTCACCGCCGCTTCCCGGCTGGCTACATTACGGGCCGTATGATGTGCCCGGTAGTAGATGTCCTGCCATTCCCTGAGTGAGAGCTCGCGTCCCAGTTCCCTCTCCCATCGCTGCTGGCCCGCGGATTTATTCGGTGGCTGGGGCGGAGTTAAAATCTTGTACAGTTCAGTGATCGCCCTTTTATCCGAGGTCTTGGCAAGAAGCCATCTCTCATAAGGACTGAGAGCACGGCCCACGTGCGGTATGATGTCCTTTCCAGTGAGCCAATGCCTCAGTTGGAAATATTGATAATTGTGCGGGTTATTGATTGAGTACCCTTCCTGTACGTCCCTAAGTGACATAAAGCCCTGTGTGTTGAATAGGTGGCCTGCGGAACTGCACTCGGTCAGTCTCCACTGCGGGAAGGAGCCAGGGACCCTTCCCGGAGGAAATGCTGGATTTCCGAACAGTGGCGTCAATGGAGAGGGGAAGGATGTGAGGCCGTGCGTCACTGCAACCGCATCCCAGACCTGTAGAAGCATTTTGGTGATGGGTGATTTCTTAATGTATGCTGGTCTGTCCGTTCGAGCTAAGAATGGGATCTTCCAAAGCGGCATCCCAGCCATGGCCCGGTCCTGGAATAGCCAGCGCTTCTCTGACATTGGCCTGGACCACTCCAGGAAGTATCGCATCTGTGTAGCCTGAAAGAACCTCCGCAGGTCGGGGACCCCCAACCCTCCCTCCGTGGGAACGCGTGCGAGCAGGTCTCGCCGCATCCTTGGGCGTTTGCCTGCCCATACATATTGCTGTATGGTGTCTTGCAACTTCTTGATCATGCCTATCGGGGGGGTGATTGGGATGGTTTGAAACAAATACAGTATCTTTGGTAGCAGGGACATTTTAACTGCTGCTACCCGACCAAGCCACGAGAGCGGCTGTTGTTTCCAACGCCGAATATCCTCCTGGACGTTTGTGAGCAGTTTAGTATAGTTCAGCTCCACTGTTTGCGCCGTATTAGGTGTTAGCTCGATCCCCAAATATGGGAGCGCGGTACGTGTGGTTAGCCCACCTATGTTAAACAAGCCCCTGTGGGCTTGGTGGGCGTTGCACCCCAGGGGGAGAACGATCGATTTGCTAACATTCATCTTAAAGCCCGACACCTCACCGAAACGTTCCATCTCTTCCAGGAACGCTGGGATCGAGACCCTGGGGTCGTTAACAGCCACCAAGACGTCGTCTGCATATAAGCTGATCGTATGTTCTTCTCCCCCAAAAGTAATGCCCTTGATGGCCCGATTGTCCCTCACTCATTGGGCAAACGGTTCTATGTAGAGGGCAAACAGTAGGGGCGAGAGCGGGCAGCCCTGCCTCGTGCCGCGGCCTATGGCGAATGGTGTGGAGCTCGTTCCGTTTACCTTAACCGTTGCCTGAGGGGAGGTGTAGCAACTAGCCACCCATGCCCTGAACCTCTCACCCATTCCAAATCTCCCAAGCGTCCGGTCAAGGTGGATCCAGTCAACCCGGTTGAACGCCTTTTCAGCGTCGACCGATAGAAGGGCTGCATCCGAGGCGTTAAAACACGCTTTATCGATCAGGTGCAACAGGCGTTTGGTGTTATCTGCGCTTTGGCGGGTTGGGACAAAGCCCGCCTGATCCGGCTCTAGTATACCGGGGAGACAAGGGCCCAGTCTTGCAGCCAGGATCCCCGTGAAAAGTTTCAGGTCTATGTTCAGGAGGGAGATCAGCCGGTAAGCCGCGCAATTAGTTTTGTCCTTGCCCGGTTTGGGTAGGACGATAACCGCCGCTCCCAGCATCTCTGAAGGGATCGATCCCGGCCCCTGGAAGGAGTTGAACAGCTTTGTTAGCACCGGGGCCAGGAGGGGGCAAAAGGACTTATAGAAGCCCGCAGAGAATCCATCCGGGCCCGGCGCCTTTAGCGGCTTGAGGCGGGCGATAGCGGAGATCACCTCGTCCAAGCGGATAGGAGCGTCTAACGCCAGGGCGCTTGCCTCGTTGAGGGCCGTCACATTAGCTCCCTCCAGGTATGCTGTTCCCGCATCCGCAGCCGCGATGGGGTCAGCCGCATACAGTGTAGCATAGAATGTCTGAAATGCTTTGGCTATAAGGTCGTCGTCCCGAAGCTCCCGGCCGCCATCCTCGCGTATGAGTGGGATTTTGGCCCGGACCGTTTTCGCCTTGAGCTTATTGGCTAGTAACCGACCCGTCCTGTCTCCCCCTACGTAGTACATATGTTTAAGGCGCAGTGCGGCGTATTCCGCCCGATCAAGATCCAGGGTCGCCAACTGTGCCCTGGCCGCTTTTAGCTTGCGCCAGATTCTAGGGGCCCCCGTGCGACTATGCGCTTGTTCTAACTCCAGCACCTGTGCCGATAGCTCCTGGCGGCGGTCCTTCCGTTCCCTGTTGTCTGCTGCCGAGATTGCAATCAACTCCCCCCTAATAACCGCTTTGAGCGCCCCCCAGACCGCTGTTTGAGCCACCTCCCCCGTGTCGTTCTGGGTAAGGTAGTCCTTGATTCTTTGGCTAATCTGCTCGGTGACTCCCTTGCGGGAGAGCAAGGTTTCGCGGAGGCGCCAACTGCCCTTGTGCGCCCGCTGTCGTGGTACCCGCATGCGCAGCACCACTGCATCATGGTCCGATAGGGCGGCCGGGACAACTTCTACATCCAGTGTCATGGGGGCCAAGTCAGTGGAGCTAAGGAAATGATCAATTCTAGCATACGTGTGGTGCACATGAGAGTAGAAGGTATACCCTGGGGCTGTATGGTGAGCCTCCCTCCAGGTGTCCAGAAACCCCCGGTCAGTGAGCCACCGCTTCCCTGCAGTGGACAGTGCCCCTGAATCGCCAAATCTACGACCTGACCTGTCCTTGACATTATCCATGACCAAGTTGATGTCCCCGCCAATCAATATGTGTCGTGAGCTAGTGCCGAGAACCTCCGTGAGTGCCCCCGTAAGAAACGCCTCCTGTTTTGCGTTAGGCGCATAGATGGTCCCTATGGTAAGTGATAAGCTCCCAATGTGTATCGTGTGAGCTAGCAGCCTGCCCTTAATCTCCTCCACTTTGTCCCCCACCCTGCCTTTGAAGTGTTTAGCAAACAGTAGGGCCACTCCTGCTTTTTTCTCCGTGGTGGAAGAGTAGAGCTGAGTTGGAAACGCTTTGGATCTCATGCGATGCCAGTCTTTAGCCAATAAATGTGTCTCCTGTAGGAGACACACCGCTGCCCCAGAGTGTTCTAAATATGAGATCACCGCTCTCCCTTTTATTGGGTTGTTGAGCCCTTTAACATTGAGGGTGAGGATCTGGAGAGCCTCCTCAGCCATGAGAGTGTGTGTAGTCACCTGCGTTCTGCCAGCAGTCCAGCGGAGGAACACCCCCCCCACCTGTTCTCTGTGTCTGAGCCAATGAGACCCACCCGTACGGAACCCCGGAACCTACCCCCCATCCCCCATCCTCCCTCCCCGCCCCAACCCCCCTTCTTCCAAACTTGAAACCCCAACTGGTGAACATTGTCCCAGGCCTTTAAAATGTCTATCCAGGCCTGTGGTGAACGAGTTTATGTGTGGGTGTGTGGCAGTGGCGACTCCGGACCCCTCGCCCCGCCCCCGACCGTGGTGCCACAACTTAGCTGAGTACGACCACCGTCACTGTCTCAGGAGTCGGCGCCAGTGTCCTTGGAGACCTCATGGATCGCTGCAGCCTGTTCCTGCGCCACTGTCTCCGGATTTGGCTTGAGGCTTTTCTTAGGAGGTCGGCCCCTGCGCACCATTTGCCAGCCGTCACTAGTCGCCCTTGGTGACCTGGAGGAAGCCCCGGGCTGTTTCTCCTCGCCGTTATCATCTGGCTGATCCTGCTCTTGCTGAATGCCCAGCAGGGCGCAGGTGTCACTTAAAGAACGCAGCTGGTGCAGAGCCCCGTTCCACCTGAAGATCAGTCGAAATGGATGCCCCCAAGAGTAGGGGACCCCCTCGTTGTGAAGAAAGGCGGTGGCTACCTTGAACGACCTCCGCTTTTGAAGGGTGATAGCTGAAAGGTCCTGGAACAGTTCCACTGCGTGGCCTTGGAAGCGAAGAGGTTGCTTGAGACGTGCCGCCTTCAGTATGCGCTCCTTAAGAGGGAAGTCCGGCAGGAAAGCCAAGATGTCTGGCGGGGGACCCTGAGCCCGACGAGCTGGACCCACCCGGTGGGCACTATCAATACGGATATCGAAGTCTTCGTCTTCGTCAAGCACCGATCTAAACAGGGTCCGCAGGTATCCCGCCATGTCGTCCCCTTCTGCTTTGGATGGCACGTTGCGGACCCGAATGTTGTTTCGCCTTGAGCGGTTTTCCAGGTCCTCCGCGTGAGATTGTAGGTCCTTTTGTTGCTCGTTGAGCCGAATGATTTCTTGCCGCAAGAGCTCTATCTCTTCGCCTCTGGCTTGTCCCGTGAGCTCATTCACGGCCACCCTCTCTCCAAGGTCGTCGACATCTCGCCGGAGTTCTTTATAGTCCCCGGCCATTTCTTGCCGGAAGGTTTGGATGTCCTCCTTAAGAGAAGTGAAGAGGGCCTCCAAGAACGCTTTGGTCGCCGGGGCCTCTCCTTCTGTGAGGTCCTTACCCTTAGGAGGGGGCGTCGAAGCCGGCTTGTCTGGGCTTTTGTCGACCTTAAGAGTCCCTTTGGTCAGCATCTCAGATATGTTGCGGTTCCCTTTTCGGCTGGAAGCCATCTCTCACCCCTTTGTCGGCCTAAAGACCCAGTCGAGTTGCACCCCTGGGCGGGACCGCCGTCAGTCCGTGATGGGCGCGTAATGGAGTGTCGCGAGGCAGGATGGCTTTGTGACTCCACGAGGGCCGTAGGCCGTTAGGCCCTGGATCTTGGAACGTGCCGTCTCCGGGTGTCCGGCCGCGGGCTGAGCTGTGCCCCACGCCGCTACTCCTGCTGCCCAGTCCCTCTGCCCCTCCTGTTCCGCCACAGATCGCCGGGCCCCTCCTGGGGCGGCCCCCGGCACGTTGAACTATCGTGGGCACTCCCCAGGGTCCCAGGCTCTGCTCCCGGTGCTCTCCCTTGTATGGTGCAGTGCCCTCGGCTCCTGACGTCCTCTCCTCCCATGCAAGCGGACCTGGGGATCAATGGGGTGCATGCTTCGTCTCCGTCAGTAGTTCAGGGCCCCCACCAGACTCGCAGAGCACCCTTTGACCTCTCCTATCCGCCCTGAGACCGGCTCCCTCTCACCTCCCGGGCTATGTGTCCGCTGATCTCGTTCACGGCCTCGTACCACCAGGCCTCGTGACGGCTCCGTGTAGGCTGAGGCAACGTCGCCTTGGGTCCTGCGGTGTCTCCCGGTGTTGTTGGGCACTGGGGACTCGTGAGTCCGCTCCCCAGAGCCACCCCCTCTGATCCGCTGTGCCGTCCCCACCTGCGGCCGGGCAATAAATATCAGCCACACCTCCGGCGATTAGGCCCAAGCCGGGGCCTCGCGTGAGTTCCAGGCCACTCCCTCAGGGCCCGTCGCGGATTTCTTGTTGTGGGGGCTCCCAGCGCAGTGGTGCAGTTGTCCTGTGGCGTTGCGCGGGGCTCCCAAGCCCCGAGTCACTTCGGGGGGCCCAGGCCGCCCAGCCAGCCTCCACCGCTCCTCCGGCGACCAGGCCCAAGCCGGGGCCTCGCGTGATCCGGAGCAACGGCCCCGCGGGCACCTCACGTCTCAGGTCGTACTTTCTTCTTTGCCGTCTGCCCCGGGCATTTACCTTTCTCCCGCTGCGCCCGCCGAGGGAACCTCCGGTTTAATGTTGCCGGTCCCAGGGCGCCGCGCTAGGTCCGTAAGCTCCTTCCCCTGCCGGAGTCGGGATCGCGGGTTTCGCGCCTTTGGACCGCTGCGGCCGGCGCCCGCACTCCGCGGCCCCCTTTCTTCGCCACCAAATCACACCAGGGGCCCAGCCTGCCCAGCTAGTGTCCCGTTTGCTTACTGCGGTCAGTGGCGGGGGTTCGGTATGGGGTAGGTCCGCTTTTAATCCCGGTCGGGGGATCGGGAACGGGGAGCCCTCACAGGACACGTCTTACTGTGCTGCCATCTCGGCCACGCCCCCTTACCTTTTGTTTTAAAGCAAATGATGCATTCTGCTTTACTTTAATGAACGTAATGTAATGTTAAGACAAAAGTTGAGATGTTTTAAGGAGTAAATAATTCACTTTTGCTTATGTGCTTAATTAACAATGTTGTAATAATTGCAGTTTTTCTGATACTTTTTAATGTATCGTGTGAGGCAAGAGCAGCTAGAGGGAGCCAGAGGGTTGCAAACGCCAGCAATCGACAGAACGCCGCTGAAGAAAACGGGCTGCAGAAAAAGGCTATAGGCGCACCGGCTTATTGACCCCGAAAGCCGCGTTTGTCCTGCACCTGCCCTGCCCTGTCTGCCCTGTCTGCCGTGAAGCCTCATGAAAAGCCGAGCGGCGAGCGGGTTGAGCAGACACGGACCCCCAGCTCACCTGCTCCCCTGCTTGCCGGCTCTCTGTCAGTCAGAGCCGTGCCTACTCCGTTAGCCGTTAGCCTTTGATGGGAAGCCCACCGTAACCTACAGGAGTCCGTAGAAGCTCACCCTACGCCTGGTCCTTTTGTCTGGCCCCGTGTTTGCCACTGACCGTGCGCTTCATGTGTGGTGTGCCGTGGTGTATTCCACGGGTCTGAGTGGGCTGAGCGGGAGTGGAGCGGAGCTGCTGGTTTGTGGTGCTGCGGTACTGGGAGCCAGGCTAGGCTAGGAGCTCAAGGGGGGAGCCCAGAGCTTGGGAGCTCGCCCGGGAGGATTCGCGGCGGGGCTGCGGTCTGCGGCGGCAAGAGGGCAGGAGGGCAGCTGGCTTGTACTCCGGTGGGCGCCCCTGTGGAACAGGGCAGAGCAGAAACAGAGTCCACGGAACCGCGGACACAGCCCAGAGCAGTCAGCTGAGCCGACCCGGCCCTACCACAGATGTGTCTGTCCCCTCCTGCTTTCGCACGCTGAGAGGCGGAAGGGCTCAAAGAGGAGGCAAACGAAAACAAAGAGGGCAGAGAAGCCCTCAGGAGTTTTGGAACATAGAGCAAAAACCCCACCAGTCACTGCCAAAGCTCCAGCCAAAAAACAAACAAACACAAGGAGTAACCCCATTGGGAAGGATCATCTATTTTTTGGAGAGGCTCACATCTGGAGCTGGCTACTTCGCCTCCCTCGCCATCTCTGCCTACCAAATTGCCCGACCACTAAAGTTGACCTTCCGCCATCACCTCAGCCACGTCCACCACCATTACCGAAACGGCTACCTTTCCTGACGGCAGCTGCTCAAATTAGGTCACCGTCACACTGCCACAAATCCGATGCCATACGGAACAGCTAGCCTGCGACAGTCGGTGGGCTGGTGTCCTGAAGAGCAGACAGGCTTGGAGGTAAGCCATGGTGCTTTGTCTGGTGTGTTTGTTGGCTAGGGGGAGAAGGGGGAAAAGGTCTCCCAAGTAGAACACAGGGAACAGGGCGTAGGGACAAGAGACAAGGGAAAAGGGCTATTTCAGGAGGCATAGGAGTCACTGCAGTACTGGCAGAAGGAGTGGAGTGGAAGAGAGAGTAGGGGCAGTGTGATTCCACCCAGAGCTGGTGGGTCAGAGCAAGCAAACAACAGGGTCTTAAATCATCTAAACATCAGGAGGCATCAGAAAAGTCATCATTAGAGAGACACTTAAGAAAATCGGCATTTTCTAGCCTGACTCCCAGACAGCCTAAACGCTAGAGCCAACCAAAATATCGCTCACACAGGAAAGAAATCCCATACCACGCACAAGTTTCAAATTTAGGAACCCAAGTCAGCCACTAGTAGGAAATCATTTTGAGTAGCTGTAATAAGACCATGAGGTCAGGAAAAATTCGACAGGTACCAATACACAAACATAAGAAAAGAGCTGCTACTAAAGACCAAAGTAAGCAAGTAAACAAAAACAAAACAAAGGAGACTGCCGGGAAGGAGCCAAAGAGCCTGATTCCTATCCCCACTCCAGAACCTTTCAAGTTCGGGGAGAAAATCATAAGGCAAAAATTTGATTTTCTAAAAGATCAAATGGAGGCAATATACGCAAGAACAGAAGAAGAAAAAAGCTTACAAAGCCCATTAAAACCAATAAACTTAATCACACCAAGTAAAGGGGAAGGAAAAGGGCTGGTACAGCGAGAAAATCAGTCTATAAATAACCAAAGAAATGCATTGGAAGGCAACAAGAGTACAGAGCCCCGAGAAAAATCAACGATTAAAAACTGGTTGTTAAAAACAACTGCTCAGATTCATGCACCGATCTGCCAACTTATGTCCACACCGGACAAGATAAACATGGAAGAAAAAGGAAATAGCCTAACTTTACAAAACGACCAAAGCAAAATTGGATGTCAAGCGAATCCCCAAGGGAATACATACAAGATAAACTGGACAAGATCTTTCTCAATTTTCGAGGAAGAAGAACTGCTGAAGATGCTAGAGGTAAACACACAAAAATCAGTGGAATCAGAGGGGGAAAAAGCAAGAGGAATACAAGGACAAAGAGCGGTCGATAATAATAGAAAAGGGAGAAAAACGGGAAATTACCTCAACCCCCAAACAATCTATATCCAGCCCAACCAGTAGGAAGGATCGTAAATCTGAGAAAAGTGGCCTTCAACATGGAAATGCAAAAAACACTCAGCCATAACTATTTCCTCCGCCAGTGGCTTCGAGTCCACAACAGGGGCCCCGATGCATCCAACAACTACACAGATGGTCCCCTGGAGCGAATCACTACTAAAAAGTTTACAGCAAGCAATCGATGTCTTAAATTTCCAATCCGACAAGCTGGACGTTCAGGTGGATCTAATGAATATAATTGCAACGCATATAGCAGGAATAAATACCAAATTGGAAATAATCTCAGATCACATTACAAGAGAAACAATAAAGGAAGTGCAAACAAAGGGTAAATCAATGGTATTAAACTGCGACTGTGCGAAAATAATAGATAAACTGGCCACTTTACCAGCTATCTTGTCAGAAACGCACAACAAGGTCATTTGGAGAAACCTAATTCCAAGAAACAAAGAGCAAAGTGTTAAAGACTAAAAAGCAAAAAGGTAAAAGTTCATTCATTGAAAAAGAAACGTTACCTGAAGAAAGGGAAACAAACGAAAAAGGTCAAGACGAAAGTAAAACACATACGTCAGCGGTCATAACTGAAACTCAATCCAAAAGACAAAGTAAACGAGCTCGGAAAGCCAGGAAGAACGTTTCCAAACCCAAACAAGAAAGTCAAAATTATCCTATATTTGCTCAAAGAAGGAATAAGAGTTCAATAGATCAGAGAGAAGAATCAGACATAATAGAAGCAATAAACCAAGAGACTGACACAGAAGAAAACACTGAACAGCCCAAAAACTCATTGGGAAGGATCATCTATTTATTATGCAAAGACAATGCCTAACACCCAACGAATTCCAAAAGACGATGGAATCACAAAAATAAATTCAGCAAATAAAACAAAAAGAATAGTGGGCGATCCAGCAAAACCACAAGGTGGTTTGGGAAATAAACAACAAATATCTCAGGTAAAAGTGCGAATCAAGAAAACCCCCAAGAACCTAAAACGCAAGACAATCTAAAGTTGACTATAGGGGAATGCGACAGAATCAAACCTAATCAATCTGAAAAAGAAATTAAACATAAAACTCAAACAGAGCAATCAGAGCAATCAATGAGCATGAATACCAAATTAACAATCACGGTTGGAAACTATGAAGGGGCAAATAATGCTCCACAGCATGCAACTCAAAGGTATTTTGAGAGGATGACTACAACGCATAGGCCAGTTGAACCAGCACCATGGTACCACAAAGAAGCGGAGTCATCACCAAGATCGAATCCAGTAGAAATATCCAGTGTTAAACTCCTAAGGCATGACACCCACCGTGACCAAACATAGGAAAGAAGTGAACTCAGTCGGACTCAGAAAGCCCAACCGGTTCTCATAGAGACAGGTCATAAATTGCTATTCAGGCCAGAATACTCAACAAAAGGTAAAATGGACACGCTGAACCGGGGGAATATACTAAGGCTATTCAAAGAGATTCCGAAACTAAGGGAAATAACAACCAAAGACCTCATAGCAGTAGAGTTTGTTCAAACGAATAAGGACCCTGACTGTGAAATAAGTGGTACCACATGGGTATCAAAGGAGACAACGGACCTTATCTTCTCCACAAGATCTGACTTTGAGGCATGGGGCATAATACTTGAATATCCCACTCCAATAAAGTATCCATACCCACTATTAAACAGCACGGCCCCCGTAGCAACAAATATAAAAGTAAAAACATCTTCCATTTTAAGAGGAGCAAGAAATGAGACAATCACCCAACATATAAGGAGAGAACCCGTGTCTACCATTACAAAACCAGGACTACTAAACCATCGACCAGATGTAGACCAGGACTGGTCTTGGATCCCACAAGTATTGAACTCGCATCGATCCTGATGGAAGCAGTTCAGAAGGAAAAAAGCTAGCAAGAAACATCGTGGATCGAAAGAAAGTGGAAAGGAAAATAAGAATCTGCTCTTGGAATGTCCACGGTTTTAAAGACATGGAACAAGGTTGTGAGACAATTGCCTTCCTGGGTTCTTTCGACATAATTCTCTTGCAAGAAACATGGAATGTTACCCCCAGACAAATCGCCGGATATGAGGAACACCATGTGATGGCGGAAAAAATAGCAAAATATGGTCACCCACAGGGGTGTTTGTCCACATTTATAACAACCAAGTTCAGTTGGAAGTCAGAGATAATGGACTCCGGGGTAAATTGGATACAAATCACAAAGTTAGAAAACAATCAATCAACAATAGAAGATGGGTGGAAGTTACTGATTTTAAATGTCTACATTCACCCTGAGAAGACCACAAAAATCAATAAACTGTTAGAACTTCTAAATTTAATAAAAACATTACAAATAACTCATCAATTCTACGGGATGCTGATTACAGGTGATTTCAACAGTAACTTGACAAGAGTAAAGAATAACAAATGCAAAATCCAAACAATAAGGAACGAACTGGAATCATTGGGCCTAATGACGCTAAACAGAAACATAAAGGGTGACCAACCTGCAAAAATTACTTACATGTGTGGAAATAAAAAATCCATAATAGATTACACATTAATTAGTAAAGAGTCCATACAACTGGTTAATCATTTTGGCATCATAATACGACCTGAAAGCGACCACTTCCCGCAAGAAACTATACTGAACTTAAACTCCCTACAAAAAGCAAGTATTGCGTCAATAGCTATAATCCCGGAAGTTTACAATTTAAGGAAACTCAAATGGAGAGGCGCCATAACAAACACGATAATGGAAACAGTGTATATGCAAGTAGAAAATACACCGACATCGGAACTTCACTTGCTTGCAAAAAATTGGGAAAATCTACATACACTTCTGCTAGAAAAATTTCTGGCAAAGCCAACAGCGAAACATGCATATGACGCCCACAAACTGCCATGGTATACCACAAAGCTAAGAGACAAAAAAAGGAAATTGCAAAAAAATTAAGACATAAGGCCGCAATAAACAGTGGTTACAGACAATAGCGAGTTACAGAAAATGCGAAAAGAATATAAAAAAGATTGTGGAAATGCAAAAAGGCTATACACTGGGAAAATATGGGTAGACCTGCTAAGGACAAGTAAACTCCCAAATAGCAGTGAATTCTGGCGCCTAATCAACAAATTATCAAAAGGACCTGGTGTGCAGCAAAACATAGGAATAAGTGAAACCTCATGGCTGAAACACATAGACACCCTATACAACAACCATACGTTGCAACCCCCGTGCACAGAATCAAGGAAGGAAACAAACAAGGGAAAGGATGTGGGAAATGAAGTAACAACACACGGAAAAGACAAATGGGAAAAAGAAACACCAAGCGGGAGACCTATGGAACCATCCCCATTGACAACAGTGAAACAAACGATTCTGTTGATAAAAAAAATTGAAAGCCGAAGGCGCAGCTGGCCCCAATGGGTTACCAAATGCCCTATTTAAACAAGACCCTGACTTCTGGGCAAATTATCTTACCCCACTCTTCAACCAACTCTTCACAGATAAAAAATACCACGGTACTGGTATGGTAACATCTTCCACCCTATTTATAAAAACGGGAAGAGATTGGAACCCGGGAACTACAGGCTGATAGCCCTCATCGACGTAGAGGCAAAACTTTTTTCTTCATGCATATTACGCCATCTACAGGAATGGATAAATAAAAACAAAATAGTCCCGAAGTTCCAAACTGGTTTTAGAGAAGGCATGGGATGCACTACAAACCTCACCGTCCTGTCTTTGTTAATAGAAAGAGCAGAAAAAAAGAAGGCAGGTCTCCTGGCATGCTATATCGATCTAAAATCTGCGTTCGACAGAGTGCCAAGAGACCGGCTGTGGAAAAAGCTAGAATCTTGGGGGCTCCCTCAGAAACTAATAGACATAATAATCGCCTTATACAGCGAAACATGGGCCAAAGTAAAACTACAATCACAACAAACAAACATGAGAAATGGACTTAAACAGGGCTGTGTGCTCTCTCCAAGCTTATTTAATGTGTATCTAGCAGACCTAAACAGTTACCTGCTACAGGCAAATGGTCACCCCCCGAAACTAGCAAATGAATCAATTCAGTTTCTGCAATATGCAGATGATATTGTGGTTTTAAGTCACACACCGATAGGGCTACAAAGGGTCATAAACAAATTAACAGAGTACTTTGACCTAGTAGGTTTGGAACTCAACAATAAAAAAACAAAGGTCGAGAGACTGGCGGGCCCGAGCAAAGGATCTTTAAGATGGTATGCAAAGAACATTCAAATTGAGGAGACAACCACATATAAATATTTGGGTATCAAACTGCGCAGAAACATGTTCATGGTGGAACAAAAACAAGATATCACAGCCAAAGCACAATCGTTGACCTTCGCCTATAAACTACTCCAAAAGAAAATTCAATGCCCCTCATACAGCCATCTTCTAAAGGTCATGGCAGCCCAACTGTTACCTACTTTGTCTTATGGGTTGGAAATATGTCACGGGAAAGAAATCGACATCGTAAATAAATTACAGATTAGTGTATATAAATCCGTATTTAATCTTTTTAAAGGATTGTCCCCAGCACAAATATGCCTGGAATTTGGATTACAAAATCAAGTCTATAAAAATCGAGGAGGTTTGGAACAGCCATTTGGAATGAACATCGTTCAACAAAGTTTGCAAACTAAATGCAAAGTCACTATCCTTGATAGAAGACAAAAGAATGTTAGCCAAACGCCGTCATGCTTGGTCCGTAATCAACTCATACAAAAGATTAAAACCACAACTTTACCTTGAAGCTCACTTTCGGCTATCGCTAAAAATAAAATTCATGGCATATAGACTGGGTGATCATTGCTCAAAAGATTTAATTCCAACATGGAAAAGCAAACAGCAAGAAAAGACATGCCGCCTTTGTGGGTACCACACAGAAAGTTTGTACCATCTAATGTGCACGTGTGAGACAGTAAAAAACGAAAGAAGATATTTGTTGAAATCAATCCTAAAGGTTTTAAGAATTCGCACCTGCAGGCAGGCGGTCACTAGCTGGTTGGGCGCGTCATCGAACATCCTCATATGCCGTGGAGTAAAATTCATGACTCTGGTAGAGACTCTACTCTCGAAAAGTGAAACAGAATAAACTTGGGCGATCTTCTTTTTAGGATTTGTAAATTTTAAAAAATAAAAATGTTATCTTGCTTTTATACCGATGGTCATTTTTATACATGTATACTTTAAGGTTCTGATAAACCAAATAAAGTTAATTTTTGAATTTGAATTTGAATTTGATACTTTTTAAATATATTTTGGATAGGGCCATTAGAAGACTATTTTTTCGGGGCTAGAGCATCTCTTCTTAACATCTCCACTCTCTTGATCTGTGCAACTGACCCAAAGAGTCCCTTCAACATATGCTGTCTTGCTCCTACTGTTGCAAGAATCATCCTGACACCAGAGACGTTTTAAGGCATGGGCAAAGTGTGCTCTGCCCCAGGGCTCCAGCCTTTCAGGGGCGCCCCTGATAGAGCCTGTTCTGCTCTGCAGAGAGTCTTGTCCTGATGACCTGGAATATTTCTTAAACAGATTGTTTTAAATACTGTTTCCCTTTAACTTATTTTTAATTTCAATGCTGTGTAAGAGTGCATTGCAGACATTTTGCAGAGAAATGCTGTGTTAATGCGTCATGCAACATCCATAAAAAAGCTTCTTTTACATCAAAACAGGAACTCACATTTGAGAAATGGGAGGGTGTCTTAAAGATTATTTGCAGTAGTATTAGTGAGCTGCTGCTGCATTACAATATTGAAAACACACATCACTATCCCTGAATATTAGATGTAAACACAATTAGAAGTTGGACCAGTGTGCATGTGCACTGTCCATGACCTGCTAAAGAGGACATGAAAGAGCTGAAACTGAATCATAAATCAAATCTGTTCTGAACAGAGGTCCCCAAAATACATTCGGCCTCGGGCCCCTAAAGTCCTAGGTTGTCCCTGTTCAATACACATTGGGAAGCACTGCGCATTAGGTAACTATGAAGCATGCACATCATCCAAGCATCCTTTATTCTTCAGTCATGTTCGTTTCCCTACTCTATTTTTTTCCACAACATTCAGGCCATGATTATAAATGGTCCATTAAATTGCTTTCTCTACACAAAAAAATATTTGCACACATAACTGTAAGTAGGGCAAACTTTATTGCACACTGCAATTACGGAGTCCAAAAAAATCGCACCTTTCCTTAAATTTCTGCAGCCAGTGTTTGACCAGGGGATCTGGTCTAGAATTGATCAGGATATGTGGAGTTTGGTGTATTAAGAACCAAGAGGAATATCAACAAGGGACTTATCTCCACTTTGTTGGCTTTAAAAGCCCAAAAAGTGGAGTTAAAACTATTGCCTTATTTACAAGTGGGTGCTAACATGCATTAGCGCATGTTAGCACCCGTTTTCCTGACGCCTCGCTTTGCATCTCTAATGAGATGCAAAGTGGGCGTCACTGGGCAGTACTGCTTGTAAATTATCGCTGATGTGCACATCACGATATTTACAAGGAGGTCCGCGCATTTTAGAAAACGTTAGTTTTTGGCACAAACCGTGGTTTTCACCAAAAACTAACGTCTGCTAAAATGCTGACTTACCTATACTTTACATTGGAGTAGATTATGCTGATATGACCACAGTGTCGTATCAGCAAGGTTATCGCCGTATTCCATGGAACATCGCTGGAAAACTAGCGATGTTCAATGGAAAACACCGCTATCGCTGGAATAATTATTGCGCTATGATTTGTCAATACAGCGCTAGCATGGGGATAATGTCCAGTGATAGCCGGCGATAACAAATCTCATGCTAAGCGCGGCCAGTGATAATTATCGCTGCCGCTTGATAATATGCCCTCAAATGCTGTAAGTTATTCCCCAAAAAGTTGGAATAGGTGAGAATTCCAAACATCTCGGTGTCCGGTTTTTTCGGATGCCATAGTTCTCACATCTGACAGCGGCCACTCACCTGAACCCACGCTTTCTGCTTTCTGTTATTCAGGATTTTGGTAAGAAAAAGGTGAGCCTTGGTTCCCTTCTGAGCTTCACAACTGTTGGTGTTTGTGTGATACACGACCAATGTTCCGATAAAGGCCTATGGACGCATATATACTATCTCATCTTTAAAACCAAATAAAAAGACTCTAAAGTAAATATATTTTACATTAAGTTTTGCATGTTTGCATGTTGGATGTCCTTCCACTCTACATCTCTGATGCAAGTTAGTTCACTCGTTCATTACTGCAGGCAGGGCCGCCTCCAAGGAGGTGCGAACGGTGCCACCTCCACACCAGGCGCTGACTTGGCAGACCTGTGTTTTCCAATATATTATTGATTTAACCCCTTAGGTGAGAATGACGGAACAGTACCATCCTCCGCCATGGTGGATGTGTGCAAGGACAGAACCGTTCAATCCTCTGCACATGACCAGGAAATCCCTCCGCTGCATGCAGAAGAGTGATGTCCATTTATTATTTTTCATCCTCGCGAGCCGTGGTAGAGCTTTTCCTGCCGTCCAAGGTTTTTGGAATTCTTTTGTGTAATGACGATTGGTACCCAGATGGGGCACTGATGTCATTACGTTGGAATTGAAAGTGAAATGAGTCGATGTGCTCATTGGGAAAAATGGGTTTGTTTTCGGTAGAAGAATGCGAAGCTTCCATGTTGTGTTTTGGGCCTTTTCCTGTCGCGGCCACTAGGTCTACCCTTGCAAAGTGAGGTACTATTTTGATTGGGAGTGCCGGGTGGAAGGAAGTTTGTGTCTCTATGCAGATTCCAGAACTTTCCGTCAGGAAAATGTGTTTTTTTAGTCAAAGTTTTAGGTTTGCAAGGGATTCTTGGTAATAAAGAGTGGTGAAAGCCACACAAGGTAGCCCATCCTGGATAGCCAAGGTGTCTAGTTTTCAACAATGTACAGGTTGGCTAGGTTTCCCTCAGTGGAGGCTGAGCTAGGGTCCAAAATCTAGGGGTACACAGAATACTCGAACAAGTGTTATTACCCTAATCATGCCTTTTAACCGCATGCGTGCGGGCGGAATTCCGCTCGTACGCTGACTTTTTTAAAAGCGCACTTTACGTGACGAGCTGGGCTCGTCATGAGCGTGCGAGGAGGCTACCTCATGACGAGCCCAGCTCGTCATCAGCGTCGAAGGGGTTAAGGTGTGGTTGAATCTCTCCACCAGACTGTTCCCTTGTGGGTGGTAAGGAGTGGTGAACTTGTAGGTTACTCCACACTCCTTCCACAGGGATGTCAAAAACTTGGATATGAAATTGGTCACCCGGTTAGAAACCGCCTCTCTGGGGAACCCCATGCAGAAAAAGATCCCCATTAATGCTTGGCTCACCACTGGCGCTGTCGATGTCCTGAGACGGATTGCCTCCGGGGACTGGGTGGCATGGTCCACCAAGACCAGGATGTACCTGTTGCACATGGCTGTCTTGGGATCCAGTGGCCCCACAATATCCATCCCTGCTCATTGGGAAAAATGGGTTTGTTTTCGGTAGAAGAATGCGCAGCTACCATGTTGTGTTTTGGGCCTTTTCCTGTCGCGGCCACTAGGTCTACCCTTGCAAATTTTGATTGGGAGTGCCGGGTGGAAGGAAGTTTGTGTCTCTATGCAGATTCCAGAACTTTCCGTCAGGAAAATGTGTTTTTTTAGTCAAAGTTTGCAAGGGATTCTTGGTAATAAAGAGTGGTGAAAGCCACACAAGGTAGCCCACCCTGGATAGCCCAAGGTGTTTAGTTTTCAACAATGTACAGGTTGGCTAGGTTTCCCTCGGTGGAGGCTGAGCTAGGGTCCAAAATCTAGGGGTACACAGAATACTCAAACAAGTGTTATTACTCCTGTGTGGTCGAGTACAGGAGCTTTGACCGGGACCCTGGATGGCCCTGGGGTGGGAGCCCCCATCCTGGGCTACGTCTTCTGGCCCGTCGCATGGCAATGCATGCGGGACAGGGCCTGGGCATGCATCACCGGCGCAGCTAGGCCCAGGAGCTTTGACCAGGCCCCGGGGCCCACCAGGCCCGTTAAGGGATCGAATGCTTGGCCTGCCTCGCCTGTTGTTTCAAGGGACATGCAGCCAAAATTCTGTCTGCCCTGGAAGTTCTGATGAGGGCTCATTTGCTTCCTCAAGCCCAGGCAGAGCTCACGGAGGTTGGTGGGCTCACACCAGCAGTCCCCTCTGTCACTCTGTACGCATGGATGACAACAAAGGGCTTTAGAATTTCTCTGGATTATTAGGTACAGAAAATTCTGGAACCCCTTGCAGTCCAGCAGCTCTGTGCTGGGTGCCGCCAGGGCCCATGCACTTGGTCCCCCAGGTGCGCAGGTCTGCGACTGCCTCCCATCCGTGTCTGATGGGACATGAAGCTAACATTTCAGAACAGGGCAGCCTGCCCAGTGAGGGTCTGGCAAGCACCTTATACTCTGATCGATTGGGCATGCGTGGTCATTTAGGGATGGGCAGCTTTGCCTGCCTCGCCTGTTGTTTCAAGGGCCATGAAGCTGACATCCCTGCTTCCCTGAAAGTTCTGATGAGGGATCATTTGATTCTCAGGCCCAGGCAGGGCTCCAGGAGCTTGGGTGCATTTGCACCAGTGGTCCTTTCAGTCTCCTGGTGTGCATGGATTAAAAGAAAGGGTGGTAGCCTTCCTCTGGATTAGTACGGACAGGGAACTCCAGACCTCTTTGTGGTCCAACGGGTCTCAGTCCAGTGCTGCCAGAGGCTGGCCCATCCAGACCCCTAGGGGCATGGCTCCATGCCAGCCTCCCAGTCCTATCCGATGGGCCTTTCCTCCGAGCTTCCCTTTCCTGAGACCAGATAGAGACATGAAGCCGATATCCCTGTTCCCCTGGAACTTCCAATTAAGGCTCATTTGCTTCCTCAAGCCCAAGAATGGCTCAAGGATGTTGGGTACATTTGTGCCAGAGTTCTCCTCTGTCACTTGGTGCACATGGATTACATGAAAGGGCGGTAGCCTTTCTCCAGTTTATTAGGGACATGGTACTCTGCACCCGCTTGTGGTTCAGCGGTTCACAGCTGGGCGCTGCCAGGGCCCAGTCCACCTGGTTCCCCAGTGGCCAGGGTCCTTGCATACATCCAATCCTGCCCAATGGGCCTTTCCTCTGAACCTGCTTTCCCCAGGAACAGGCAGGGACACAAAGCTCACACCCTGGTGCAGGGTGGCCTGCCCTGGGAGGGTCCAGCCAGCGTTGTATACTTCGATCTGTTGGGCATGCTTGGTCTGCTTTGGGATGGACTGCTTGCGCAGCCTCTGTTGTTGTTTAAAGGGACATGAAGCCGATATCCTGGCTGCCCGAGAAGTTCATGAGGGCTCATTTACTTCCTCAAGCCCAGTCAGGGCTCCAGGAGGTTGGCTGTGTTTGCTCCAGTGGTCCCTCTGTCACCCAGTGTGCATAGATTAAAAGAAAGGGCAGTAGAGTAAACTTCCTGTGGATTATTAGGGACAGGGAACTCCGGACCTCATTGTGGTCCAACGGTTCTCTCCCAGGTGCCGCCCAGGCCAGCCCACCTGGTGCCCCAGGGGAATCTATGACATAATATCGACAGACAGAATATCTACATACAAAAATATCGACACAAAAATATCGAAGTCAAAAATATCGGAGTTATATCTTCATAAAGGTAAGTACAAAAATATCGAAAATTTAATATCGTAGTACATAAATATCGAAATTAAAAATATCGTTTTTTTAAATGTATTAATAATAATGTAGAAATAATTTAAAAATACATATAATTTTACAAATATTAAATAAAATCATTAAA
Source organism: Lissotriton helveticus (assembly GCF_964261635.1). Taxonomy (NCBI): domain Eukaryota; kingdom Metazoa; phylum Chordata; class Amphibia; order Caudata; family Salamandridae; genus Lissotriton; species Lissotriton helveticus. The sequence goes on along the minus strand of NC_136058.1, from coordinate 274,597,145 downwards.
ACATATTTAAAAAATTATAACTAATACATATACATTTAAAATAAATTTAAAACTCTATATATAAATTAATATATATATACGTACTCCACATATTGCAACAGTAGGAAAATCGTTGGATAGTGTAGGGGTAAAAATTACTATTCCCACTCCAGAGGGTGCAACAGTAGGGAAAGCGTTGGATAGCGTAGGGGTTTAAATTACTATTCCCACTCCAGAGGGGGCAACAGTAGGGAAAGCGTTGGATAGCGTAGGGGTAAAAATTACTATTCCCACTCCAGAGGGTGCAGCAGTAGGGAAAGCGTTGGATAGCTAGGGGTAAAAATTACTATTCCCACTCCAGAGGGTGCAACAGTAGGGAAAGGGTTGGATAGCGTAGGGGTTTAAATTACTATTCCCACTCCAGAGGGTGCAACAGTAGGTAAAGCGTTGGATAGCGTAGGGGTAAAAATTACTATTCCCACTCCAGAGGGTGCAACAGTAGGGAAAGCGTTGGATAGCATAGGGGTTTAAAATACTATTCCCACTCCAGAGGGGGCAACAGTAGGGAAAGCGTTGGATAGCGTAGGGGTTTAAATTACTATTCCCACTCCAGAGGGTGCAGCAGTAGGGAAAGCGTTGGATAGCGTAGAGGTACAAATTACTATTCCCACTCCAGAGGGTGCAACAGTAGGGAAAGCCTTGGATAGCGTAGGGGTAAAAATTACTATTCCCACTCCAGAGGGTGCAACAGTAGGGAAAGAGTTGGATAGCGTAGGGGTAAAAATTACTATTCCCACTCCAGAGGGTGCAACAGTAGGGAAAGCGTTGGATAGCGTAGGGGTAAAAATTACTATTCCCACTCCAGAGGGGGCAACAGTAGGGAAAGCGTTGGATAGCGTAGTGGTAAAAATTACTATTCCCACTCCAGAGGGTGCAACAATAGGGAAAGCGTTGGATAGCGTAGGGGTTTAAATTACTATTCCCACTCCAGAGGGTGCAACAGTAGGGAAAGCGTTGGATAGCGTAGGGGTAAAAATTACTATTCCCACTCCAGAGGGTGCAACAGTAGGGAAAGCGTTGGATAGCGTAGGGGTTTAAATTACTATTCCCACTCCAGAGGGGGCAACAGTAGGGAAAGCGTTGGATAGCGTAGGGGTAAAAATTACTATTCCCACTCCAGAGGGTGCAGCAGTAGGGAAAGCGTTGGATAGCATAGGGGTAAAAATTACTATTCCCACTCCAGAGGGTGCAACAGTAGGGAAAGCGTTGGATAGCGTAGGGGTAAAAATTACTATTCCTACTCCAGAGGGTGCAACAGTAGGGAAAGAGTTGGATAGCGTAGGGGTTAAAATTACTATTCCCACTCCAGAGGGGGCAACAGTAGGGAAAGCGTTGGATAGCGTAGGGGTAAAAATTACTATTCCCACTCCAGAGGAAGCAACAGTAGGGAAAGCGTTGGATAGCGTAGGGGTTTAAATTACTATTCCCACTCCAGAGGGTGCAACAGTAGGGAAACCATTGGATAGCATGGGGGTAAAAATTACTTCCCACACTACTCCCCCTTTAAAACACAACACACTACACATACAAAAAAAAACATTATTATAAATTTCTATTAATCAATTAATAACAATTATTATTACTAAATTGATGTAATTATAAATGAACTAATTAACACATATGAATTACTAATTAATTAACAATAAATACCAACAAATAAATACAATCTCTTTAATTAATTACATTTAATTATATCACACCCTATCCCCCTATAAACACACAACCCACAACACATAAATAAATCACATCATTTAATCACTTAATTATTAATTACCAATTAATTATTAATTAACAATAACAAAAACATTAAATATATTAACACATTAACTCTGATTAATTTCATTAAATAATTAATATTATTTAATTACCAATTAATTATTAATTAACAATAACAAATATTTAAATATATTAGCACATTAACTCTAATTAAGTTAATTTACTAATTAATATTATTTAATTACCAAATAATTAACAATAAAAAATATATGTTAAAAAATTAACTCTAATTAAAGTAATTAACGAATTAATATTAATTAATTACCAATTAATTATTAATTAAAAATATTTACAAAAATATATTAATTAATTAATTATTATTAAATTACTTCCCACCCTATTCCCCTATAAGCCCACAACCCGCTCTGATACTAAAACGCAAAATGTAAACACATTTAATAATTTTCAAACATACATTACAAAACATATTTAACAAACATATAAACAACATAATAAAATACATAACACTAAACAAAATTTCGATATTAGTAAATTTCGATATTATTAACATACATACCTTAAAAAAACGATATTCTGTCTGTCGATATTTTGGACATCGATATTCTATACCATGGAAATTAAAACATCGATATTATTGTATATCGATATTTTAATTTTGATATTTTGTCTCACTACCGCCCCAGGGGCCCAGGTCTGCACCTGCCTCCCAACACTGTCCCATGGACCTTTCGTCCAGGCCTGCCTTCCTCGAGAGCAGGCAGGGACATAAAGCTGACATCTCAGGTCACTGGTCTGTGGGATCAGACACTCTTGTTCAGCAGGTTCTTTGAGGCCTGCAGATAGGCCAGGTGGGTTGGGGCCACGTCATTTGATGTCCTCAGTCTTCACTTCTGCATGGCTCTTCTTTGTCCTCTTCTTCGTAGGTCATTAGTAATCTGAGGATTAAGGTTCAGGGGTGCCCCTAACACTCAATTTAGGGGTGTTACAGGGATTAGAAGGTAGTAGCCAATTGGCTACCTAACTTTAGGGTGCCTAGACCCTTAATATGTCCACTCCTTTTGGGGAGGGGCATACACCTAACCCTATTAGACAGAATCTTCAAAAGCAATATGGAGGATTCTCAAAGGAGGGGTTACTTCAGCTCAGGACACCTTAACCGATTTGCTGCGGCCAGAATTCCCCCATGGTGCTCAGGAATTTGACGGGTGTGCTGTTCGACTGGCCGGGGGCCATCTTCTGCACACGCCTACCGTGATGTCAGACGGCCGGGGGCCGTCTGACGCACGGAAGAGGTTAAGGGTGGCCCTGGCTGAGTAGGGGCACACCTTTCCTACTTACTAATTTTCCCACCAACCTTGCCGCCAAAAGTGGGACTTGGTAAGGGGGGTGGGCATCTCCACTAGCTGGTGAGGCCCTAGTCAGCATAACAAAGGACGGGAAGCCTATGAGGCTCACTGCCGTTCTATGCTGCTTGAAGCACCGCCATCCAGAGAAGGCTTTGTTTCTGACCAATGAGAACAAAAGGCTCCCATCTCAGGGGGTCAGAAACATGTCTAGAGGTGGCAGGCATATGGAGACCAGTCAGGCAGACACTAGTGGGTTGGTAGGTCTTCAGAGAGCACATCTTAGGTGTCCTCTGAGTGCATTTATTAGTGAATCCAACACTGGCATCAGTGTGGGCTCATTAATCTGAGATGTTTGGTACCAAACATCCTGGGATTTGGCGAAGCTATCATGAAGCTGTGGAACTCGTAGTGGCAAGCTCCCAGCCCAGGTACTCAGTATGTCTTCACTTTGAACTTATAATGTCCAAGAATGCTCATGCAGGTATGCCCTCACATGTGGTATAGTGTATACTGCCTTAGAGCTGTAATGCCTGCTGTATGGATGACTTACCTATGCCTCTTGCAGTGCTGGTAGGCCAGGCACACAGGGAGGTGTGCCTGGTAGACTCTTCACTTTTATCTGCACCAAAACACGCAGGCTGCAGTAGCAGTGTGCATGTGGATGGTGAGGGGTCTCTGAGGGTGGCATAATACATGCTGCCGCCCTCAGAGACACTCGCTGGTCACGAGGCCCTTGATATCACTGGTGCCTTTTACAAGGCACTGTTATGTGACCCAGAGGTGTGCCAATTGTGGAAACAAAGGTACAGTTTTGGGAAAGAACACAGACACTGGGAACCTGGTTAGCAGAAACACAGTTCACATTCAGTCAAAGCTGCATAAGAGTCATGCAAAAAGTGGGGGTTAACCATGCCAAAAGTGGTATTTTCCTACACAACCCCCCCAAACGAAAGAGCATGAGACTAACCTTTCCCAAGAGTCTTCGTTGTCTAAGTGGAAAAACCTGGAAAGGCCATCTGCATTTGCATGATCAGTCCCAGGTCTGTGTTCCACTTTAAAGTCTATTCCCTGTAGGGAGATGGACCACCTCAAAAGTTTTGGGCTCTAGCACAGAGGCGTCAGTCTGCACAATGAACTGCTTTAAGAATTGGTGCTGAGCACATTGCTTCTTTCAATGTGTCAAAATCCGTTTGACAACTAACTGTCCAGTGTATTTTACTGTGCATCTTCTTGGAAGTGAGTTCTGTGAGGACTACCACAATGGATCCATACCCCTTCACAAGCCTCCTGTAATACCCAGTCAAGGTAATGAATGCCCTCACTTGGGCATTCCAACTCACTTGGGCACACCTACTCCTCACATCGAATTAGCACCCTTGAAAAACAACCAGATCAAACAAGGCAGCAAAAAGGGCCCCTGGTTCAATGATGACCTTAAAAAATCCAAGAAACTATGCCGTACTCTCGAAAAAACATGGAGAAAAAACCCAACCACTGACAACCTGACCACCTTCAAGGCAGCCACCCGCAAACACCACCAATTGATCCGAACCACCAAGAAATCAGCATTCAAGGATCGACTCGACAACAACGCCCATAACAGCAAGGAACTATTTAACATCGTCAAAAAATTTACCAACCCCACCGCAGCCTCAAACGACATCACTCCCTCCCAAGACCTCTGCAATTCGTTATCCTCCTTCTTCTACAACAAAATCGCCGACATACATAACAGCTTTGAGAACACTTCCAAAGAACAGTCCACTCCACCCACCTCCGAACCTAAACCGCCCTTTAACAACCTTAACACCTGGAACCCAATCACCACTGAAGACACCATCCGCCTAATGAACTCCATCCATTCTGGCTCGCCAACCGACCCCTGTCCCCACCACATTTTCAACAAAGCAGACTCCATCATCGCACCCCATCTCCGTGATGTCATCAACTGCTCCTTCAACTCCGCTACCTTCCCAGAAAGCTGGAAACACGCCGAACTCAACGCCCTCCTGAAGAAACCCACAGCAGACCCCTCTGAACTTAAGAACTACCGCCCCATCTCCCTCCTCCCATTCCCTGCCAAAGTCATCGAGAAAGCCGTCAATAGCCAGCTCGCCGCCTTCCTTGAATCCAACAACTCCCTCGACTCCTCTCAATCCGGCTTTCGAGCCAAACACAGCACTGAAACCGCCCTCATTGCAGCGACAGACGACATCCGAACACTACTGGACAACGGAGAAACAGTTGCCCTCATCCTACTCGACCTCTCCGCCGCCTTCGACACAGTCTGTCATAGCACCCTCATACAACGCCTCAGTAACATCGGCATACAAGGAAAAGCCTTGGACTGGATCATCTCGTTCCTCGCCAGAAGAACCCAGAGAGTCCGACTTCCCCCATTCAAATCAGAGACCACCGAAATCATCTGCGGAGTACCACAAGGTTCATCACTCAGTCCCACCCTGTTCAACGTTTACATGAGTCCACTCGCATCCATCGCGCGACAACACAACCTTAACATCATCTCTTACGCTGACGACACCCAGCTGATCCTTTCCCTCACCAAAGACCCTAACACCGCCAAAACCAACCTTTAGGAAGGCATGAAAGAAGTAGCCGAATGGATGAAAAACAGCCGCCTAAAACTTAACTCAGACAAAACAGAAGTCCTCATCCTAGGACCATCTCCCTCTGCCTGGGACGACTCATGGTGGCCATCGGCCCTGGGCACAGCACCCATACCCACAAACCACGCACGTAACCTAGGCTTCATCCTAGACTCCTCACTCTCGATGACCAGACAAGTCAACGCCGTCTCATCCTCTTGCTTCAACGTACTTCGCATGCTCAAAAAAATCTTCCGTTGGATCCCCTTCGAGACTAGAAAGACTGTCACCCACGCACTGGTCACTAGCCGACTGGACTATGGAAACACCCTCTACGCCGGAATCACAGCCAAATTACAGAAAAAACTCCAACGCATCCAAAACGCATCAGCCAGACTCATTTTGGACATCCCTTGCCAAGATCACATTACCGGTCACCTGAAAGACCTCCACTGGCTCCCCGTCAGCAAGAGAATAACGTTCTGTCTCCTCACCCACGCACACAAGGACCTCTACAAACTAGGACCCGAATGCCTCAACACACGACTGTCCTTCTACACACCCACCCGCCAACTAAGATCCTCCAATCAAGCCCTCGCCGTAGTTCCGCGCATCCATAGATCCACCATGGGAGGACGATCCTTCTCCTACCTGGCGGCCAAGACCTGGAATTCTCTCCCCACCCACCTCCGCCTTACACAGAACCACATTTCCTTAAGAAAGGAACTTAAAACATGACTATTCGATAAATAATACACCTCCTCCCACAAGCGCCTTGAGACCCTCTGGGTGAGTAGTGCGCTATACAAATTCCTGAACTTGAACTTGAACTTGGTCTTGCTGTTAGAACCTCCAAGTTGAGGTTCTGTGATTTTGCGTGCTTTTAAAGTGCACGACTTTCTTTTCTAAATATGGGTTTTTGCCATGCGTCGTGACTACCATCTGGTGTTGCCTTTTACGTAGGCCTCAGAAGTTAGTCTGCGAGCAAAGCAGTCTGACCTTTTGTGGGTCATGTGTACATTAACTAAGGTTTCCTTCGTGCGCTGGAGTTAATTTCAGAAGCTGGCCTTTCACCTGGAATTGACCCTGCCAAGCCAATTTCCCTGCAAGATCGTTATCCACTTTCCCAATCACCATTCAAGACATTTGTTAACTTTTAAGTTTCTTTACGTTTCTGTTATCTTGCACATTATCTGAAACTACTTTTCTTTACTGTTTCTTCATTTCATGGGTTACGCTTTCAATTAAGGGTTTGTCCGGGCCTTCCAGATTATTATTTAGATATGCCTAAATATTAACTCCTAGGTTGGGACACTGTAAAATGAGCTTTACTATACTATACTATACTACAGCCTTTCACGTTGTACGTGCACGAGAGAGAAGGTTGTGCGTTGTCAGTGTTGACGCAACCATTTGGGGACAAGCAGCGTCCATGGGCGTATTTTTCAGCAACGTTAGATCCAGTTGCTAAGGCATTGCCGAGTTGTCTGAGAGCTACAGCTGCAGTGGCTGTTTCTATTCGACAGTCTGCTGGTTTGGTATTGGACAATACGTTGATTGTGATGGTCCCACATGCAGTGGATACCTTTTTGAACAGGACTAGGACACAGCACCTTACTAGTGCACGTCTGTCAGGTTACGAGTTGACATTGTTGGCTAGTCATGTTCAAATTAAACAATGTAATGTGCTAAATCCAGCTACGTTGTTACCGAGCTCTAGAGAGACGGATCCTCGGGAACAGCATGATTGTTTTCTTCGTACAGAGGAAGAAACGAAAGCTAGAGTCGATCTAAGGGATACTCCCCTTACGGATGATTATGGTACCCTATGGGTAGATGGTTCGTGTTTTAAGCTTCCGAATGGTGAAACGACTGCAGCGTATGCTATTACAACTTTACATACAGTTGTTGAGACAGCACGCATACCACAGAATTCTGCCCAAGCAGCAGAGTTGATTGCACTGACTAGAGCGTGCGTGTTGTCAGAAGGAAAGCGAGTGAATGTTTACACCGATAGCCAGTATGCGTTTGGTGTTGCCCATAGTTTTGGGCATTTGTGGAGAGAGCGTGGGTTCCTTACTTCGCATGGGACAAAAATACAGCATGGGCAGTTGGTGAATGAACTTTTGGAATCTCTCACTCTCCCAAAGCAGATTGCAATTGTGAAGTGTAGTGCGCATAAGAAAGTTGTGGATGATGTTGGTCGAGGGAATGCGTTTGCAGATGAAGTTGCGAAGGAAACGGCGAAAGACATGATGAGCCGTATGTATGTTGCAGGCCCAGCTAATTGGGTTATGGCTGGTGGAATGTGTGAAGACACAATAGAAAGTGTGAAAACAATTCAGGCTGAAGCGACTGAGAACGAAGTGAGTGTTTGGAGAGAAACTACGGGTATGTTGGATTCGACAGGTTGTTGGGTCGAGTTGTCAGAACACTAGCGATGGTTGTTGCCTGATGCGTATGTGCTCCCAGTGGTTACAATGGCTCATGGTATGGCTCACATAAGTTCGAAAGGAATATGCAAGTTGTTGGCTCCAGTTTGGCAGAATGCTGGAATTCCGAAATGTGCAGAGAACGTGGTGTAACATTGTATGATTTGTCTGATGTATAATCCTGGTAAGGGAACTCCAACTCCAGCTGGTCATTTTTCTCCTCCAACGTATCCGTTTGCAGTGATACAGTTAGACTACATTCACATGGAGAGATGCAATAATTTGAAGTATGTCCTTGTGGTTGTTTGTGCCTTTTCCAGGTGGATAGAGGCCTACCCCCTAAAAGATAATACTGCCTTGTCTACAGCCAAGGTTTTGCTGAGAGAGTACTTCCCTAGGTATGGTTTGCCGAGAATTGTATGGTCGGACAATGGGAGTGAATTTGTGGGTCAAATCATGAAGAAAGTGTGTGCTGGATTGGGAATAAATCAAAAGTTCCATGCAGCGAATCACCCCCAGTCTGCTGGACTTGTTGAATGTTACAATGGTACCTTGAAGCTGAAATTAGCTAAGGTACAAGCGAGCACTGGTCTTACATGGCCGGATGCCTTGCCGTTGGCTCTTTTGTCAACAAGGACGACTGTGCATTCTCGAGTGGGACTTAGTCCGTATGAAATTGTGTTTGGTCGTCCTGTGAATGTTTGGGGTGTGCCTCGTCCTAAGGAATACAGCAGTGTTGAGTACCCTATGTTGGTGGATTACTTACATGACTTGACTGCAAAATTACATGTTCTCCAGGACACACAATTCAACCCGGCGATTATATTCTCACGAAGAATTTTCAACGAACAAAAAATTTGGAGCCGAGGTGGACTGGACCGCATTTAGTTTTGTTAGTGACTCGAACTGCTGTTAGAGTAGCTGGCAAGAAGAACTGGGTGCATGCCACCCACAGTAAAAAAGTTCCATTGCCCTTACCATATGACAAGTGGGTGAGGGGAGGTATAGCCGATTATGAATGTGAAAAAAACCCTAGATTTGTTCCATTTAGTGATGCTCATTTGACATGAACACAGTCAGAACGCGAGGATGATGATGTTCTGCAAGCTGCTGTGCCTCCTCATCTAAAGATTGACACCACCAATCCGGAACTTTTATTTAAGGATCCAACTGTACCTAATAAAGAACGCTACGATCTAAGACCGCGGAAGACTGTACATATGGACAAATAAAGTTGAAACTGGAATTTTTTAAATAGTGAATTACACCTCGTCAGATCAAGAGACTTTTTTTTGCTTTTTCCTTTTTCGAGTCACCATCCGGACTCAGCTGTAAGGTCGCGGTGTAAAGACTTGGGAGTGCAAGCCGAAGACACAAGGTCGAGGTTCTGGTTTGTCTCAGGGCGTTCCCTGGACTGACAGACGCATTCCTTAGCACGGAACACCCAACCGCCGCGAACAGCACGGTTAGAGGATGGAGTCTTTTGGGTCTGAGAAAGGTGTTGAGAAAAGTGGTTTCAAAATGAAAATGTGTGCATTGGTTCGTAGCAAATGTTTTTAATAATGTGTTTCCTTATGCTTGTGAATATTACGTTAGCTTGTGTGGGTTGGATTTTCTATGTCACACAATTGCCACTTACATCTACCTCCCAACCTACTCTTTCTTTTTCTACTGCATCTCCACATGAGTTTCATACTTTACCTGAACATGAACAGACAAGAAGAATTTGTGAATAATTCGTTTATACAGATGTTGCATCAGCATCAGCTAGTCATAAATACCACAAATTGTTGGGTGTGTGGTCTTATGCCACATACTACAGACAAGGGAATGCCATATTTGGTTTTGCCTTTTTCACCTAATGGGTCAGTTTGGGCACTCCAATCCATGTTTATCTATGCGAACGAAGCCGCTCCAGTGCGTTCTGTTAACGATAACGTGAGCAAGAATGCTTTGATACGGGGAATAGTCGATATGATTAGAGATATTGACACGTATAATGCTATCCCTAAAGATGAGGTACGAGCATATGTCGGTTGGAATAAGACGACATATGGTGTTAGCTTGATGGAGAAAGAAAGACAGCGAAGGTCTCCTCCTATTTGGATTATACCCCACCGAGTGCTCAGCTTGGTAAGAGTGTGTGTGTTCACACATACGTTTATACGTCCCAGAAATCTCCTCCGTTCGTGCCAGCTAAAGGCACGTATTTTGTCTGTTATGATAGAACATACACATGGTTACCATCTGATTTTTCCGGCACATGTTATGTGGCATTTTTACTTCCCCCTACATACACTGCTGTTTCTGATTACCATAAGACAAGATATGGTAAAGGTGTAATCGATGCGAAAGATACTGTCGCACAAGAAGCTGGAGACTTCTTTAAGGGTTTCCTACCCTTTTGGGGTCCTATGGCTAATAGTAGGAATATTCGTCAGCTTACGAGAGTGGTTGAGGCCACTATAAATGAGACTGCACGTGCCCTTAGCAATATTACAGCTGAGCTTCAAGCGGATCGCCTTATGACATTACAGAACCGTTTTGTTTTAGATATTATACTTGCAGATAGAGGTGGGGTATGCAAATTGATTAAATCTAGTTGCTGCGTTTTCATACAAGATAATGCCCGACAGTGTACCAAGCCATCTCTAGACTACATAAGATCTCTGAGTCTATTCATGTGGACGAAGGAGACTGGTCGTTGATGGGATGGTTATGGGAATTGTTGTCCAAATGGGGATGGAAGATTCTGATGTTCCTTGGTATGGCGTTAGCTATCCTTTTCTCGTGTTGTTTATGCATCCAGTGTGGTCCCGCCATTTGTAGTCTTTGTGCTACGATCTGTGTGAGAAGACGAGTCCCGAGAGAAGTGAAAGATAATAAGATGATGTTACAGCAACACCTTGATGACCTGATGAGAATAGATATAGACCTAGATTCAGATTGACATGAGTTTAGGCTATTGCCTACGTAATGGCAAAAGGGGGTCTGAGGTTCTGTGATTTTGCGTGCTTTTAAAGTGCACAACTTTCTTTTCTAAACATGGGTTTTTGCCATGCGTCGTGACTGCCATCTGGTGTTGCCTTTTACGTAGGCCTCAGAAGTTAGTCTGCGAGCAAAGCAGTCTGACCTTTTGTGGGTCATGTGTACATTAACTAAGGTTTCCTTCGTGCGCTGGAGTTAATTTCAGAAGCTGGCCTTTCACCTGGAATTGACCCTGCCAAGCCAATTTCCCTGCAAGTTCGTTATCCACTTTCCCAATCACCATTCAAGACATTTGTTAACTTTTAAGTTTCTTTACGTTTCTGTTATCTTGCACATTATCTGAAACTACTTTTCTTTACTGTTTCTTCATTTCATGGGTTACGCTTTCAATTAAGGGTTTGTCCGGGCCTTCCAGATTATTAATTAGATATGCCTAAATATTAACTTGTGGGTTGGGACACTGTAAAATGAGCTTTACTATATGATGCTGTGTGATGTCATGTATTTTCTATTGGTTGAATTTTGGTGCAGGGGCGTGCATTTTAAATGTACCTTTTTGTGTATAAATAGGGATGTCTCGCCTTAGTAAAATTGAGCAGTTTCTTGAGTTGTACACCGTGTTGTATTGCTGGGATTTCTGCTACTAGCTGCAGCTAATAAATTTGATCTCTGACGCCACCTAGAAGTATTCCGTGTCTCTGTATACCAAGGCAAGGGAACCCAGAGGACTTTGGGCGTGTCCCTGGCGCCGCTGGGTACTTGAAATCCCAGTTCTTCAAAGTCAAGAATTATCTGGATCTTGGGTTATAAGTAACCTTGAGCATAGTTTGCATAGTGTGTAGCTGCATGTAGTGAGTAGTTGATGGCACTATGTATTTATCTGCACTGTGCAATAATTGCAAATGGCAACTTGCACAGTGCTGTAGGAACTGAGGTCACCAGTTCCCCGGGGGTAGCCTGGCACGAGCAGGTAGGCACCCGAAAGCTCAGGTGTTAAGTGACTACACAGCACACACTCACTGAGACATTAAATGCACGCAATGACAGTCCACACCAGTGAGTTGAATTAAAACCTTAGCTTTTATCTAGAATAAAATGCAGGGTACTCAATAATCAAGGCATCAAGAATTCAATAGTGCTTTTCATCACGAGTGCAATTCAATAATCGCTGTCGCTTATCACCATGAACATTCCATGAAGCCCGCCCCTGCAAGGAAATCATTCAAGTATTTTTCAGGTAGAGCTATCAAGAATCACAATAGTAGGATTTCATTTCCTTAAAGATCAGGCAACCTCACACTAAGCAGGAATAACACTACTTATGCAAGGATAAAACGTTTCCTCAGAGAATAAGCATTTCGCTAATCCCATTCCCCGGCAATGAACATTTCCTAAATCAGGGCTAACCAGGTCATTAGGCTGAACTAAGCATTTTATCAGGTAAGCGTAACCATTTCAGTGGACATATGTAGGGCAATTCAACAAGACAAGAAGTAGTCAGTGCCTAAAGTAGATCAGGCATCTCCTTGGTAAAGGATAAACAATTCCCTAAACCTATAAACCTTGGCTTAGGTATAAAAACATTTCCTCAACTTTGCATGAGGCAAGAGCTAACCTTCCATGAGACAGAAAGTACGCAGTTCATCTGGTAGAGATAAATATTTCAGTGACCAGGTCAAACATGTTTAGAGCTAAATGCCTTTAACCTTTACCCCAGGCAGGGGTTAACTTATGTCGCCCTGGCCATGAAGCAATCCGGCTGTAGCACTCCCCAACCAGGTTTGACTTTACCCGCTTCAGGCCCCAAAAGTATCATACAGGGCTCGGGCCCAGTTCCGGGGGCCAATTAGTCCCAACGGGGATCAGTAACCGTTCCACCGAGGAGGGGCCGCCGCGGGGCTCCCTCTTGGCTCCTTGGGGGTGGCCCGCTCTTCCTCCTGGCCTCCAGCCCTCCTCCCCGGGGGTTTACCTGGGTCTTCGGCGGTCTGGCCGGTTGCGGGGCTAAACGGGGGCTTCACGCCGTAGGGAGAGCCGGCCCGAGTCTGCAGCAGGAGGAGGGGGCTAGTGTTCCTCTGGGCCCCCTCAGCAACGATGGTGTCACTGGCGCAGGGCTTCTTTCGGTATTGGCCCAATCCGAGGCCTCGCCTGTGGGAGTGCGGTCTTACTGGCCAATGGCTGCGCAGCTGCGGGCGGGGCGTGTCCAATGCCATGGCCGGGCGCCCCCGTCACGTGAGGCGAGTGATCTCACTTCTGAGGCCTAACGCAGCCTTTGGGGACTCCCAGGCGCTCTCCTCAGGCGGCGGGCCCGCCGCGGTGACGTGCACCAGCCAGGAGGTGGCCACGGGTGTCTCCGGCCTCATGGCTTAGGTTGGAGTAACGGCGGCCCTCTCTTGTCACACGAGGGCCGCTGGGGTGATGCAACGGGCAGTGAAGGTCTCCACAGGCGGTGCTGGGGCCGGGGCGCAAAGGTAGGGTCTGGAGGCTCCTAGGCGGCGCGATGTAGCGCCAGCGCACCCCCAGGCCACAGCGGTGAAATTGGACAGTAGGGCTCAAGAGGGGGACCACAGCGCACTGAAGGCACAGCGCCACGAGCAGAGACAGGCGCTCGGGGCAGAGGAAGCGCCTCAGGCAGGCAGCAGGTCAGCAGATGCAGTGCTGCTCAAGGGCACAGAAGTAGAGCACTGGGGGGGGTTCACACAGGCAATGAGGCAGGACAGGCCCCACAGCAATGGCAAGATAGCAGGAAGGCAGTTCAGTCGGGGAGGGGTTAGCGCAGAGATGGAAGAGCGCTTGTCAGGCAGTCCAGTACCTGGTTGATCCCCCAATAGTCCTGGTTTAGCGCAGGTAAGCTCTTATTGGCGCTTGTTGATTCTGGTGCCCTTTGGTTGCAGATTCTTGGTTTCTTGGGGGGGGTGAGTTGAAGGCTTGTCAGCAGGTCACTTCAGATGGTCCCTGAGTTCCCCTCCCACTGGGCCAGATCAGTGGGCTAGTTCAGGGTTCCTCACTCTACTTGGAAGGCAGCACCTAAGCCCTGTCACTTCCAGTGGCATAGGCCCCTGACTAGGCCCTACCGCCTAAATCTCCTGTGTGGGTCCCCCAGGTCAGTGATGCCCCAACTGACTAAAAAGTCTCCCCCCTTCCTTATATATGCCCAGGTCAGGTGACCACTCTCTAAGGCGGCAAAAATAAGCTCCGCCTCTCTTCTGGAAGGTTCCAGGTGCTTCCCCACTCTATCTAGCAGGCGATGGAAGGCTGGCATTGCAACAATGTTTGGGGTCCCAGCCAGCTCCTGGCAACTAGGGTGCTACTAGAAAAAGACCACGCTGCAGTAGCAGGGGCCAGTGGCAGCCATGTTTGGAGTAGAGAGCACCTGCACCTTAGCATTGATTGGCAATGGGAAGGGGCCCGGCGACCTAAGGGCCAACAAAAAGAAGGTGGGAAAAATAAGACAAGGGCGAAAGAAAATAGGGAAAGACCACTATAGGGCTGACAGGTCTAACATGCGTCCCCCCCAGCCGAAAGAGGGGAGAGCTACCCAACCTCTAGGGAGTTCTCGTCACTAAGGCGGAAAAACCGGGAGAGACCGTCAGCATTGGCGTGGTCAACTCCGGGCCAATGTTCCACCCTGAAGTCCATCCCCTGTAGGGAAATGAACCACCTTAGTAACTTGGGATTTTCGCCTCTCATCTGCATGAGCCAGCTAAGGGGTCGGTGGTCGATTTGAATCAGGAAGCGATAGCCAAAAAGGTATGGCCTCAACTTCTTCAAGGCCCAGACCACAGCGAAGGCTTCTCGCTCGATGGTACTCCATCGCCGTTCCCGAGGGAGGAGTCTTCTGGAGATGAAGGCCACAGGTTGGTCTTGGCCGTTGTTGTTGAGTTGCAATAGCACGGCACCTACGCCGTGCTCTGAGGCTTCCGTCTGCATGATGAATTCTTTCTGGAAGTCAGGAGTGGCAAGCACCGGAGCGGTGCACATCGCGCGCTTCAGTGTTTCAAATGGCTCTTGGCAAGCAGCCGTCCAGATCACCTTGCGTGGCTGCTTTTTGGACGTCAACTCGGTCAAGGGGGCCACGATGGTGCCATATCCCTTGACGAACCTGCGGTAGTATCCAGTGAGGCCGAGGAAGGCTCGGACCTCAGTTTGGGTCTTGAGGGGCCCCAAGCCATGAAGGTCTCAATTTTGGCCTGGAGGGATTGCACCTTACCCCCGCCCACCAGGTGTCCCAGGTAGACGACAGATCCCTGTCCAATCTGGCACTTGCTAGCCTTGATGGTCAGGCCAGCACGTTGCAAGGCCTGCAGCACCTCCTGGAGATGCTGCAGATGGTCCTCCCAGGTGCCACTGAAGACAGCTATGTCATCCAGGTATGCCGCTGAGAAGGACTCCAGGCCAGACAGCACCTGGTTCACCCACCGCTGGAAGGTGGCCGGAGCATTCTTGAGTCCGAAGGGCATCACTCGGAATTGGAAGTGGCCCTCGGGGGTGGAGAACGCTGTCTTCTCCTTTGCTCCATCGACCATGGCAATCTGCCAGTACCCTGATGTTAGGTCGATGGTGCTGAGGTACTTGGCTGCTCCCAGCCGGTCAATCAGCTGATCTGCCCATGGGATCGGGTGAGCGTCTGTCTTGGTGACAGAGTCCAATCCCCGATAGTCCACACAGAACCGAAGTTCTGGTGTGGTGCCCGGTGGGGCCGCTTTCGGCACCAGCATGACCGGACTAGCCCACGGGCAGCTGGAGGGTTCGATCACCCCCAGCTCCAGCATTTTGGACACCTCACCCTGGATGCTGTTCTTCACTTTCTCGGACAGCCGGTAAGACTTGGTTTTTACGGACGGACTGTCCCCTGTGTCCACATCATGGGTACACAGATGTGTAATTCCAGGCGTGAGGGAGAACAACGAGGCGTGCTGCGCCAATACCTGGCAGCAGTCCCTCTGTTGCTCTGGGGTCAAGGATGGGGAGAGGACAACTCCCTCCACTGAACCATCCTTCTCCTGGGCCGCCAGAAGGTCAGGAAGAGGCTCACTCTCCTCCTCCTCGCTCCCATCCGTCTCCATGAGGAGAGCAAGCTCCGATCGCTCATGGTGAGGCTTCAGGCGGTTGACGTGGAGCACCCGATGGGGCTGACGGGGGGTCTTCAAATCCACTACGTAGTTGGTCTGGCCTTGACGCTCCACAATCTCGTACGGACCAGTCCACCGGTCCTGGAGGGCACTAAGCTCCCCAGGCTCCATGACCCACACCTTCTGTCCAGCGTCCAACTCCACCGTCCGAGCGTTGCGTTCATACCACTCCTTCATGACGGCTTGGCTGGCCTCCAAGTTGTCTGAGGCTTCCTTCCACAGCTTGGCCATCTGGCTGCGGAATGCCAGCATGTAACTGACGACATCACTGGGAAGCTTCTTCAAAGTCTTCTCCCACCCCTCCTTGACAAGGCTGAGGGGCCCCTGAACGGGATGGCCATAGAGCAGTTCGAAGGGGCTGAACCCAACTCCCTTCTGTGCCACCTCGCGGTACAAAAACAGCAGGCAAGGGAGGAGGATGTCCCATATCCGCCTCAAGTCCTCTGGCAGGCCCAGGATCATCCCCTTCAAGGTCTTGTTGAAGCGCTCTACGAGCCCGTTAGTCTGGGGGTGGTAAGTAGTGGAGAACCGATAGGTCACTCTGCACTCCTTCCACATGGCCTGCATGTAGGCCGACATGAAGTTTGTGCCCCTGTCCGACACCATGACCTTGGGGAATCCCACTCGGGTAAATATCCCCATCAGGGCCCACGCCACCACCGGTGCAGTGACGGTCCTCAGAGGAATAGCCTCTGGGTCCCGAGTGGCGTGGTCCACTAACACCAAGATGAACCTGTGTCCCGCAGAGGTAAGGTGGTCCAACGGCCCAACGATGTCGATTCTGACCCGCTCAAAAGGGGTCCCGACCACCGGGAGCGGTTCCAAAGGAGCCTTCACTTTGGTACCTGTCTTGCCACTTGCCTGGCAAGTCTTGCAGGTCTTGCAGTAGGTGTCAGAGGCAACTCTCATCCTGGGCCAATAAAAATGGGGGAGTAGCCTTGCAAAGGTCTTGTCCTGGCCCAGGTGTCCAGCCAAGGGTATTTCATGCGCCAATTCCAACAAAAAGGCCCGGTAGCATTGAGGGACCACTAAGACCCTCGAGGATCCATGCACCGGAACCATAGGCTCACTGTAAAGGAGGCCATCCTCCCAGTACACGTGAAAACTGACGGTCTCCTGATCAGTCGCTTGGGCTTCGGCCTGTCGCCTCATGCCTTCAAGCGTGGGGCACTCCTTTTTTGCGCCCGACAGAATTCCTCCCGGGTAGGCCCTCCTTCCACATGCCACTCAGCAAGGGTCGGCAAATCTCCCACGGGAACAACATACACCTCCACGGACTCCGGGGGTACCTCCGCGGGCTCCCCATCCATCACACGGGGTGTGTCCTCCACAACACTCTCCTCTTCACGACCAGCATTGGGTTGGGCCGTTGTCTCAGGCTCCAACCTGGGTTGAGCTTCTTGCCAGGCAGCCATGGACCACGTGACCACGCAAGTCCACCCTGGTAACCCCAGCATCTCAGTGTGGGCCTTAAACTCCATTTCCTTCCAGGTGGTATGTTCGAGGTCGTTCCCTAGCAGACAGTCCACAGGCAAGGCAGGGCTTATTGCAACTTTCAACCGGCCTTTAACTCCTCCCCACTCAAAGCGAATCTGAGCCACGGAATAGTAGCTCAGACTGCCGTCAGCCAACACGGCCGGATGGAACACATCAGGTACTACCTGCTCAGGGGACACCAGCCACCTCACTACGGTGGTCATGCTGGCACCTGTGTCCCTCAGAGCATCCACCTCCTCCCCATTGACCTTCACCCTCTGCTGGTACTTAGCAGTATTCAATGGTAAGGGCGTCACTGGGACCATCTCTCTATCCCCAAGTGAAACCAGGGTCAGGCCTGTCCACTCCCCTTCCCTATCTAGGGGCAGCTCCATCCCAAGCGCTACACTAGCCACCCCGGGACTCTTGCCACCAGTGGGGGCTGGGGGTCGTTTGCGATACTGGGCATCTCCCTTGTAGTGTCTGACCTCTCCGCACTCATAGCACCGGACCACTTTTGGCTACTGACTCTTGTCAGGGTAAGTGGGTTTTGAGGAACTGGACTGAGGTGGGGTACCTACTCCTCTCCCAAACTGTCTAGTTTGTGGGCCTCGTGAGAACTCCTTCTTTTTATCTCCCCCCTCTTTCTTCTGGGGGATGCCCTGTCCGCCTTTTGGGCCATCTCCCCCAGGCCCTTGTGTGACACCCGGTTGCTAACCCAAGTATCCGCCTCTTCCGCAAGCTCACGGGGATCAGTCAGCTTACGGTCCACCAGATGTTGGAGCAGCTCCGGAAAACATTAATCCAAGAGGTGCTCTCTCAAAAAAAGATTGTACAGGCCCTCGTAATCATGCACCTCGCTGCCACGCACCCAACCATCCAGAGCCTTACGGGCATAGTAAAAAAAATCCACCCAATTCTGCGTGGACAGATTCTGGCAGCCACGGAACTTCTGGCGGTACCGTTCGGGGTTGAGGCCAAACTTTTTAATGAGCGCCTCCTTCATGGGGGAATACCTGAACTGGTCTGCCTTATCCAGGTACAGAAGGGTGTCCCTGACATTGGGAGGTATATAACGGTACAAGCCACCCCCCCAGTGTTTCTCAGGCACCCCATGGGCGGTCAAGGCCACTTCATACGCCTCCAACCACCTAGCAATGTCATCCCCCTGCGTGTAGCTCGCTATCACCTCCTTGGGTAACCAGAATATGGGCTCCTGTTGAGCCCCTTGTACGCTGCCACCATTAGGACTTCCTGGCGCACCTAACTGCAATGCTCGCAGCTCCATTTCTTTAAGCTGGAGCTCGTGCGCCAATTTCCTTTCCTCCATAGCTAATCTTTCTCTCTCCAAAGCAAGCTTCTTATCTTCCCTTTCCCTCTCCCTCTCGTGCTCCAACTTGGCAAGCTCCCACTTCAATCGCCTCTCCTCCCTCCTGTCCTCATACTCCTGTGACAATGCACTCCCCCTGGATACAATACTCCCTGCCCCGGAACGTCTTCCTGGAAACACATTGTCAGACATATCAATGTTGAGCAGGCCTGGGTCTTCTGGAGTGCCCGCCTCCCCTTGTGTAACCTGCCCCTCCTGTTCCCCATCCCCTCTCTCCTCTGGGTGGGCCCTTACCCATGCCCTCAAGGCGGTGCGGAGTTCTTCCTTTGCGGCTCTCCGCCCAACCGGCACCCCCATCCCCTGACAAAATTCCCTAAGCTGCACCACTGTGTACTCCTCCAGATCGGCTAGCTGGAACTCCATTTTGCCAGGTGGGGACCCAGATAAAATCAAGGAAAGATGCTAGGACATAGGTAACAATGCTGGGTCAACACAGGTCCCTACACACTCTGCAGGCTAGACAGTGGGGGGTCAATTGAGCAAGCTGGTAGGCACGATAGGTGTCCAGTCTCATTGCAGAGCACTCTGTCCCACTGGAGGGTGCTTATAGTCACAGGTCCTGGATCCCACCGCTGCCACCAATGTAGGAACTGGGGTCACCAGTTCCCCGGGGGTAGACTGGCACGAGCAGGTAGGCACCCGAAAGCTCAGGTGTTAAGTGACTACACAGCACACACTCACTGAGACATTAAATGCACGCAATGACAGTCCACACCAGTGAGTTGAATTAAAACCTTAGCTTTTATCTAGAATAAAATGCAGGGTACTTAATAATCAAGGCATCAAGAATTCAATAGTGCATTTCATCATGAGTGCAATTCAATAATCACTGTCGCTTATCACCATGAACATTCCATGAAGCCCGCCGCTGCAAGGAAATTATTCAAGTATTTTTCAGGTAGAGCTATCAAGAATCACAATAGCAGGAACTCAGGGGCATATTATCAAGGGGGTTTATCTCCGCTTTTTTGGCTTTAAAAGCCAAGAAAGCGGAGATAAAATTATCTCCCTATTACCTAGCTGTCGCTAACACCAGTTAGCGACAGCTAGTAGGAGATAGCGACCATCTTGGGCCCCACTTTGCATGTCAGTGATATTTATCACTAATGACATGCAAAGTGGGCGTGCCAAGATGTTAGCGACTGGAAACAGTCGCTAACATCGCTATCTCCTATTACCAACTTATGGAGATATTCGCGCTAAGCGTGAATATCTCCAAAAGCTAACACCTGCCCTGAGCAGTTCTTAGCCATGTTATCCAATGGGAGGTGGATAACATGGCTAAGAGCATTAGCTCGATAATGCATGAATATCGCTGACTTTTCAGCGATATTCATGCATTGCGGCCGATTTTTATCGCATTTGCGATAAACCTTGGTAATACCAAGGTTTATTTGCGATAAAAATCGCCGCATCTCAGCGGTAAATTTTTGGCTCTAACCAAGCAATAGCGATAATTATCGCTATTGCTTGGTAATATGCCCCTCATTTCCTTAAAGATCAGGCAACCTCACACTAAGCAGGAATAACACTACTTATGCTAGGATAAAATGTTTCCTCAGAGAATAAGCATTTCATTAATCCCATTCCCCGGCAATGAACATTTCCTAAATCAGGGCTAACCAGGTCATTAGGCTGAACTAAGCATTTTATCAGGTAAGGGTAACCATTTCAGTGGACATATGTAGGGCAATTCAACAAGACAAGAAGTAGTCAGTGCCTAAAGTAGATAAGGCATCTCCTTGGTAAAGGATAAACAATTCTCTAAACCTATAAACCTTGGCTTAGGTATAAAAACATTTCCTCAACTTTGCATGAGGCAAGAGCTAACCTTCCATGAGGCAGAAAGTACGCAGTTCATCTGTTAGAGATAAACATTTCAGTGACCAGGTCAAACATGTTTAGAGCTAAATGTCTTTAACCTTTACCCCAGGCAGGGGTTAACTTATGTCGCCCTGGCCACGAAGCAATCCGGCTGTAGCACTCCCCAACCAGGTTTGACTTTACCCGCTTCAGGCCCCAAAAGTATCATGCAGGGCTCGGGCCCAGTTCCGGGGGCCAATTAGGCCCAACGGGGATCAGTAAGGAGGGGCGGCCGCGGGGCTCCCTCTTGGCTCCGTGGGGGGGCCCCGCTCTTCCTCCTGGCCTCCCACCCTCCTCCCCGGAGGTTTACCTGGGTCTTCGGCGGTCTGGGCTGGTTGCGGGGCTAAACGGGGGATTCACGCTGTAGGGAGAGCCGGCCCCGAGTCTGCAGCATGAGGAGGGGGCTCGTGCTCCTCTGGGCCCCCTCCGCAATGATGGTGTCACTGGCGCGGGGCTTCCGGGGCTTCTTTCGGTATTGGCCCAATCGGAGGCCTCCCCTGAGGGGATGTGGTCTTACTGGCCAATGGCTGCGCAGCTGCGGGCGGGGGCGTGGTCAATGCCGTGGCCGGGCGTACCCGTCACGTGAGGCGAGGGATCTCGCTTCTGACGCCTAACGCGGCATTTGGGGACTCCCAGGCACTCTCCTCAGGCGGCGGGCCCACCACGGTGACGTGCAGCAGCCGGGAGGTGGCGACAGGTGTCCCCGGCCTCACGGCTTAGGTTGGAGTAACGGCGGCCCTCTCCTGTCACACGAGGGCAGCTGGGGTGATGCAACGGGCAGTGAAGGTCTCCACAGGCGGCGCTGGGGCCGGGGCGCAAAGGTAGGGTCAGGAGGCTCCTAGGCGGTGTGATGTAGCGCCAGCGCACCCCCGGGCCGCAGCGGTGAAATTGGACAGTAGGGCTCACAGTGGGGGACCACAGTGCACTGAAGGCACAGCGCTACAAGCAGGGGCAGGCTTCTACAGTCCGGCGCTCGGGGCTGAGGAAGCGCCTCAGGCAGGCAGCAGGTCAGCAGATGCAGCGCTGCTCAAGGGCACAGAAGTAGAGCGCTGGGGGGGTTAACACAGGCAATGAGTCAGGACAGGCCCCACAGCAATGGCAAGATAGCAGGAAGGCAGTTCAGTACCTGGTTGATCCCCCAATAGTCCTGGTTTAGCGCAGGTAAGCTCTTCTTGGCGCTTGTTGGTTCTGGCGCCCTTTGGTTGCAGATTCTTGGGGCAGATTTATGATAACTGGGTATGCGCCAGTTATTTTGCGCCACTGCTCCGCCACCCATGGTTCGTCGCATTTACAATGCGGCGCACCATGGGGCAAGAACGGCACAGATGCGTGACGCATCTGTGCCGTAAAGGTGGCGCATTGCTGGAGTTGCGTCGCAAGCGTCGCGACGCAGCTCCAGCAAGGCTCGGGGGTGCCCCATCTTTACAATGCTGCATCAAGACCTACGCCTGCTTCAAGCAAGCGCAGGGTTTTGACGGAGCATTGGCCTGAAAGTGACTGAGTGAAATCTTATAGATTTCACTCAGCCACTTTTGCGAGGCGCACCAGCCCCGGAACGCCCACCCCGAGCCGGAACGCCCACAAGTGGCGCAGGGCTTTACAACGTGACGCATCTGCCTAGATGCGTCACGTTGTAAATGGGTCGTAGGGATGCGCCACGTTTACGCCGCAGTTGCGTGACGCAAATGTAGCGCATTCCCAACATAAATCTGCCCCTTGGTTTCTTGAGAGGGGGGGTTGAGTTGAAGGCTTGTCAGCAGGTCACTTCAGATGGTCCCTGGGTTCCCCTCCCGCCGGGCCAGATCAGTGGGCTAGTTCAGGGTTCCTCACTGTACTTGGAAGGCAGCACCTAAGCCCTGTCTCTCCCAGTGGCATAGGCCCCTGACTAGGCCCTACCGCCTAAATCTCCTGCGTGGGTCCCCCAGGTCAGTGATGCCCCAACTGACTAAAAAGTCTCCCCCTTCCTTATATATGCCCAGGTCAGATGACCACTCTCTAAGGCGGCAAAAATAATCTCTGCCTCTCTTCTGGAAGGTTCCAGGAGCTTCCCCACTCTATCTATGGGCAGACGATGGAAGGCTGGCATTGCAACAATGTTTGGGGTCCCAGCCAGCTCCTGGCAACTAGGGTGCTACTCGAAAAAGATCACGCTGCAGCTGCAGTAGCAGAAGCCAGTGGCAGCCATGTAAGGAATAGAGAGCACCTGCACCTTAGCATTGATTGACAACAGAAAGGTGCCCAGAAACCTAAGGGCCAACAAAGAGAAGGTGGAAAAAATAAGGCAAGGATGGAAAAAAATAGGAAAAGACCACCCTAGGGCTGACAGGTTTAACACGTGCTAATAACAATAAAATAATAAGTACCTCAATCTTTATATGCTAAAAAGCATATAGCACTTTCACAAAAGTGAAACTGACAAATTTGCAAGCAATGAGAGAGGTGAAGATTTTGGTATCCTCCCTAACCTAGGGAGAGAACTAAGCAGATGCTTTGAAAACAAAATGCACATCTTGTTGACCGATTCGTTGGTGGTCCTATCCTCTTAGGACCACCCCAAGCACAGTTATTGGCAAAAAAACAATCCCAACTAAAGGCCCTGCAAAGCATTATGGGATTAGCAGTGGGCAGTGAATATTATAGTATCCAATATCAAAATAATTCTACAAAGAGCTGCAGTTCAACTAGTCGTTACCAGATGTCCCTTACGAGTCAAATGCAAAAGCATTGAAATTATTCTTTCATCAAGTTGCAGTCCCGCTAGTCGTTACTAGATGTCCCTCACGAGTCAAATGCAAAAGCTTCATGAAATTCAATAATTGAGCATGATATGCTCTGTGGGCCCGATTCACAGAATGAACTTAAGACTCAATCCTAAACTTACGACTATTTTGGTATTCACAGAATGCACTTACTACTTTTGGCATTCACAGAATGAACTTACTTCTTTTGGTATTCACAGAAGTTAGGATTTTGTCTTAAGTTTGTCTTAAGACAAACTTAAGACAGACTTAAGACAAACTTAAGACAGACTTAAGACAGACTTAAGACAAACTTAAGACAGACTTAAGACAGACTTAAGACAAAATCCTAACTTAAGTCTGTCTTAAGTTTGTCTTAAGTCTGTCTTAAGTTTGTCTTATGACAAACTTAAGACAAATTCCTAACTTCTGTGAATACCAAAAGTAGTAAGTGCATTCTGTGAATGCCAAAAGTAGTAAGTGCATTCTGTGAATGCCAAAAGTAGTAAGTGCATTCTGTGAATACCAAAACAGTAGTAAGTTTAGGATTGAGTCTTAAATTCATTATGTGAATCGGGCCCTTTGTGTGCAAGGCACCTGCTTGGTCCTCCCCCTAAGTTAGGGGTGCCCAAAATCATCACCTCTCTCATTGACTGATGTTTTTCAAAGCTCACTTTTGTGAATTGGTTACATACTTTGCAGCATGGAAAGGTACAATTGTTTTATCAATGAAATGTGGGTACAGTAGCTCATTCCAGAATATTTGCATAAACTGTTGTCCTGTATCAATAATTATAATAAAAGTTTTAAACGACAAAAGTTTTAAACAAATGTTTTATCTTTGCATGTTAATATATATACACAGTCATCTCACAAAAATATAACAAGCAGTGCCTTTAATAAAACATTAACACCTTCAGCACGGCGCGAATTTTCACGCTGTGCTAAACGTTCTAAAAAACGGGTGGGGCCGTGACGGACCAGGTCCGTCATAAGCACAGCCCAACCGGCACTCGTGACGGAACCGCTCCATCATAAGCATCGAAGGAGTTAAATAATTCTATCTTTACATGCTAAGATGCATATAATCATCTCACCAAAGTGAAAATGAAAAATAGCTAGTAGTGAGAGGCGTGATGATTTTGAGGTCCTACCTAACCTAGGGAGAGGACCAAGCAGATGCCTTGAAAACAAAGAGCACATCATGCTGAAATGATTCGGTGGTGCTCCTATCCTCCTAGGACCACCCCAAGCACAGTTATGGGCAAAAATACAATCCCAACCAAAGGCCCTGCATAGCCTCATGGGACGATATTCTAGAGTGCAGTGAATAATATAGTATGCAATATCAAAACATTCCTCAAGGGGCAGGCTCTCGGGCTCAGCTGAGAGCTAATCCATACTAATATAATAAAGAGAGAGCATAAACCTTTGAGGCGGGTAATCTCAGGAACCACAGCACCAATCACAACACCTAATACAGCGTTGGAAAGGGCAGTTGCAGCAGAAGGACATAGGCTATGCAGACGCCCACCATATACATTTAAAAGGTAAAAGAACCGTGCCAGCAAAGTAGTCCCTTGTGGGCGTGTCTGCGTTGTGCTGTGGGCATGTGCTGGGGGCGTGACAAACGCTGGGGGCGTGTGGTACGTTCCGCCCTTCGGGCTGTACTGTTCCCATGAGGCACAGGATCAAGGCTGATTTGCATATGGCCATGTCTGAACTGGGGTGGTGTGGAGTGCAAAAAAAGCGATGGATTTAGGCCCAGATCTCTGTACTGGGGTGAATGTATGACATTGTTCTGCATTTTGTCCATCAACTGTTGTTTTTGCATTTGTCACCCCGAGAGGGATGGGTATGCTTAGACGTGAGTCCCATCCTCGCCAAACCACTGGAGTCAAGTTATCCTGGTTGAAGATGGCTAATAGCCAGAAACTGGTCCTAGGATGCTTGATTCTGGTCCAGGACAGACATGGCTTGGCATTTCGGGCTGGACTGTTCCCACGAGGCACAGGGTCAAGGCAGATTTGCATATGGTCATGTCTGAACTGGGGTGGTGTGGAAGTGCAAAAAAATTAAGGATTTAGGCCCAGATCTCTGTACTGGGGTGAATGTATGACATTGTTCTGCATTCTGTCCATCAACTGTTGTTTTTGTGTTGTGCCTTTCATGCCATATCTCATATTGTGGGCGTGGACTGTGGGAGTGTGCGGGGCGCGGGATTACGGGAAAATAAAAGTGAGCGTTGTGCCAAATATTTCATTGTTTTTTTTCCCAGGTTCTGTACATTCCAGCTCCGGGTGTCCACCCTGCTCCTTTTAAATACCCCTGCACCCCATAATCATAACCCACCCTTACTCCTTAAAATACCCCAACACCCTTAAACACTAACCCATCTCAACCCTATAAATATACCCTGTACCCCAAAACCCAAACCTATCCCTAAAAACTAAAAATACCCCTGTACCCCAAAACCCAAACCTAGCCCTGAACCCTATAACTATCCCTGTACCTCAAAACCCAAACCTACCCCTGAACCCTAAAAATACCCCTGTACCCCAAAACCCAAACCTAGCACTGAACCATAAAAATACCACTGTACCCCAAAGCCCAAACCTACCCCTGAACCCAAAAATACCCCTGTACCCCAAAACCCAAACCTAGCCCTGAACCCTTAAAATACCCCTGTACCCCAAAACCCAAACCTACCCCTGAACCCTAAAAATACCCCTGTACGCCAAAACCCAAACCTAGCCCTGAACCCTAAAAATAACCCTGTACCCCAAAACCCAAACCTACCCCTGAACCCTAAAATACCCCTGTACCCCAAAACCCAAACCTAGCCCCGAACCCTAAAAATACCCCTGTACCCCAAAACCCAAACCTAGCCCTGAACCCTTAAAATACCCCTGTGCCCTGTGGAGAAGTGTGGCTCACCGGTTAGAGGAGGCAGACCCTGATGCAGAGGTCAGACCAGGGTTCAATTCCCGACGCGGCAGGGTCTTGAGCTCACAATGTCCACGGACTCGATAATTCTCGCCTCGGTACCTACTCGTATCGTGGGTTCACACTCTGCAACTCTGGGCAATAGCTTGCTTAATCTCCACTACGGCCCCACCGCGATGTGATGCCTGGTCTTCACCTTGGAGATGCCCAGTAGGGGTAATCTCGCAGGGAAAGACCAGGACGGGTTCCCAAAGCAAGTGCCTTGAGACCTTACGGTGATAAGGTGCTATACAAGAGCGTATGATTACGATTACGATTACCCCAAAACCCAAACCTACCCTTGAACCCTAAAAAATACCCCTGTACCCCAAAACCCAAACCTAGCCGTGAACCCTAAAAATACCCCTGTACCCCAAAACCCATACCTATCCCTAAACCCTAAAACTACCCCTGTACCCCATAACCCAAAACTATATCTGAACACTTAAAATACCCAAACACCCCAAAAGATATACCTCAGTACCCCAAAACATATACCCCTATACCCATACTTACCATATCCAAACATAAAAAAAAAACATGCTTTTACCATTCATGCATTTACAACGAATTTCGTTGTAAATGTATGCGTGGTAAAAGCATATAAAATGTAATGCCATGCGCTATACTGGCATTGCAGAGTCATGGTACTTTCTTAATGAAAGTATGCGGAGTGATGGTATGCGGAAAGAAAGTTGCGGAATAATGGGTGTTTACCTTCCCTCGGTAAGTACATTGGTGGCACGGCGGCCCACATCTCCAGCAACAAACTTTTCACCACCCATTTGAAAAATGCACAGGTCTCCGTCATTGATGGCCAGCACCGACATACACTTTTAGACACACCTCCCGCCACAAGTTCTAGAATTGCGAACTTTAGAGCTGGGGAGCTACGTTTGAATCTCGGCATCAGCTCAACATCCTGTGATTCCAGGCAAATCGCTTTGTCTCCCCGTGCCTACCACAAATGAATGTGTTCTTCTGTAATGTATATTGTGCTCATGCCATGTTGTCGAGTTCGCGCTATATAATATTGCAAGGAAAAATAAAGTAGGGAGACTCGAGTTTACACACTACTGAACGCGCACTCTTAAGTGCATCAGCAGTGCACTGTGAATGAGAGCGTTTCACAGGCCTGTCACAGATAAGAAATGCTATCAAAACGAAATCCTACAAAACAGTATACTACTGGCCGGCAGCAATTCATCCCCGGACAACGTCGGGACGGGCTGCTAGTAGTCTATAGACGTGGTGAAAACCATCCCAAATGAACTAAGAAAAAGGAGTGAGGCATACGCTAAATGTTTATTACTCCCATAGTCCGAGCTCGTATATACCCAATGCATAACCAACTTTCCTTCAGAAGCGAATGAAGAGTTCTCCATAACCAGCTTATCTATAGTGTACTGTCAGGCATATCGTCCGGGGTTCATCAAGATACCAGGCATAATCACCGGGGAACAGAGGCAGGAAGCAAAACATGCAACGTTTAAAGCCTGGTTTAAATCCTCGAAATACAAACGGGAAAACAGCAACACCTGTGAATCGTCGCAGCGAGGACATGGGCTGACACGTTGCCAACGCATGGTGGCCATCTTGGACTAGTATATAAAGTTAATTTAGAAACGGCATGTACCCACATACAGCTTAGGAAACAGAAATTGCCAATATCATATAGGCATATCCACTGGCGATTCTCATAATAAAGACAAACTTATTATTCAAACATAATAGTTGGTTATCAAAAACAATTTTCCTGGGGGCGTGGCTGACGGCCGACTAAGATGGCCGCTTAGTCTTTGAGCTCCGGGGTTGATCTAGCCCTTCACATCGATCCGTTCCATCATCCAACATCAACAGTGCTCCAACGGCTGGAGCGGACGTCCAAACTCAAGCGGCAGTGACCGGAGGAACTCCAAATCCGTGGCTGCCTCCGGCTGGAATCACCGTCTGAGAAGGAGCGGTCTGCACACAACGGCCGAACCGGGGACTGGAGTAGTGCTGACGCCCAGGTCAGGGACTACAGCGGCGTGGTGAAAAGCGCAGCTGCTATCCTGAGGTTAAAACCTGTGCTGCGGAGCCCGCCCACACCTCTCGCATCTAACTGACATATTGCCTCCTATCCCCCCCGTGAGCCCTGTGGTATGTGCTGAGACTGTTGCCTGAGGACTCCCGGCTAATATCCTCGCCGGGTGCGAGCTGACTTTGGGACGGGGCCGCGGCTGCCACGCACGCAGCCGACAAGCAATAGTAAGTGCTGCAAATTGTGTTAACGCTGCCCCCAACGCACTTCTATTGCCTCACACCCCCTCAATTTTGGGCACACGATCAACGGAGATACTGTGGCCGAAATCCGTCTGCCGCTTTGAACAGGGCCATAGCCTAGTGCAGTTGCACCCCCCCCCCTGGCGCCGAGGCCCTGGCGAGTGATAGGACATTGGAGACTAAGGGCCTGATTCACAGAACTAACTTAAGACAAAATCCTAAACTTGCTACCATTTTGCTATTCACAGAAGGCACTTACTCATTTTGGTTTTCACAGAAGGTACTTACTCATTTCGGTATTCACAGAAGTTAGTAGTCCTAACTTTAGGACTCCTAAATGTGAATACCGAAAGTCTAAAAATTAGGATTTTTCTCAATTTAGTAGTAGTAAAGTTAGGACTCCTAACTTTATGACTCCTAAATGCCTTCTGTGAATACCGAAAGTCTGAAAATTAGGATTTTTTTCAACTTTACTACTACTAAACTGAGACAAATCCTAATTTTAAGACTTTCGGTATTCACAGAAGGCATTTAGGAGTCTTAAAGTTAGGACTCCTAACTTTACTACTACTAAATTGAGAAAAATCCTAATTTTAAGACTTTCGGTATTCACAGAAGGCATTTAGGAGTCCTAAAGTTAGGAGTCCTAACTTTACTACTACTAAACTGAGGAAAATCCTAATTTTAAGACTTTCGGTATTCACGGAAGGCATTTAGGAGTCCTAAAGTTAGGAGTCCTAACTTTTCTATTACCGTATTTTCTGGCGTATAAGACGACTGGGCGTATAAGACGACCCCCTACTTTTCCTTTTAAAATATAGGGTTTGGGCTATATTCACTTGCTTATTAAATGATACCGGCGTATAAGACGACCCCCAACATTTGATAAGATTTTCAAGGGTTAAAAAGTCGTCTTATACACCAGAAAATACGGTACTAAATTGAGAAAAGTCCTAATTTTAAGACTTTCGGTATTCACAGAAGGCATTTAAGAGTCCTAAAGTTAGGACTCCTAACTTCTGTGAATACCGAAATGAGTAAGTGTGTTCTGTGAATACCAAAATGAGTAAGTACCTTCTGTGAATACGAAAATGGTAGTAAGTTTAGGATTTTGTCTTACGTTAGTTCTGTGAATCGGGCCCTAAATGCCTAGGAGCGGACGCTGAGCAGGAACCCCATAGTGCGCTCCATAGCAGTACAGGCGAGAGGCAGATCCTGTTGTCACACTGCGACACGCTGTGCGGAATCCCCACGCAGAGATACACCGGCTCCCGCGTCGGCCCAGAGGGAAAGGAACAAGACCAAGAAGCCATTTTTGTGCTACGCCGGCAATTGGATTTACGGGTCGCTGAGTGCTCTTTCATCCCCCCCTGGCCCTCTGACCGCCTCAGAACCAGCCCTCACGGGAATACTATCCCAGAAAGACTCGGACCCCAGATATCACCTCCATTTCCTAAGCCATGGTGGGTAGGGGTCTAAAAACCCAGGCCGCACAGCTCAAGCTGGATAAATTCGCATATGGCAAAACTCTCCTCCGGCGCCGGAAGGACGCTAATCACAACATAAGGTGTCGGATGGAGAAGGACCCCAAAAAGTCACACTTGAGGACATCATGAAAGCTCTCGCAAGCGTTCAGACTACTGTGGGAACGATATCCACCGATGTCTCCTTGCTACGGGCGGACCTCCACAAAATGGCGGATAGGGTGAAAGAGGTGGAAGTAGTTGCAAAATCTTTAGTTGTGGATACATCAGAGCTACAGGTGGCGGTCGCACACCTCGAAAAAGAGAACAACGTGCTCACTGACAAACTTGATGACCAAGAAGGGCGTGCGAGAAGGAATAACGTTAGAATTATTGGTATTCCAGAAATTGAAGGTGCCCAAGTGATGGATTTATATGTAGAAGAGCTGATAAAAACTAAACTACAACCTAAGGGACTCTCTCATTTCTTTTCGGTGGAGCGAGCCCACAGGGTGCCAGGAGGAAGACCTAAGCCGGGGGCACCCCTAGACCAGTACTGGCCAGGATTTTCAACTTCAGAGATAGAGATGCAATTTTGCAAGCGGCACGGATCTCACCTCAAATACGAGTTTTGAACTCTACTGTCAACTTCTTCCCTGATTACACTGCAGCTGTCTCGAGGCGCAGGCGAAGTTTCTTTGACATTACAAAGCTGCTCCGAGAGAAGGAACTGCCATACTCTATGTTCTTTCCTGCAAAACTTAGAATAGTGGCTGGAGGCCGAACCTGGTTCTTTGAGACGCCAGATTCGGCTCGCGACTGGTTGGAAGGATGACGTCCGTTGGGCCACGCTGAGCGAGGGAATGGCTCTCGCCGCCGTAGGGAGGAGGGAGAAGACCAGGAGAAGCAGGATTCCAGGAGCCGCGGATCAGGCCAGACAACGTCGCCGGAGGAGGAATAGACCGTGCGGAGGTACTAACGTTCCCCGCCGCACTGTGCGGCTATCTGGACTCTTGGGACTGAGCCGTTTTGTGGTTTTGGACTGAGGCAAGCCTTGGAGTTTGAGAAGGGCTGGCACCTTACGGAACTCATTACCCCCGACAAGCAAGTATTGCACTTTTGGGTGGGAATGTGCACTCTGCTGAGTTGGGGTGACGGGCAGTTGCAGGCTTGCTAGGCAGGGAGGCAGGGAGGCAGGGAGGGGGGGCGGGAGTCGGGGTAAGGGAGTAAATGTTCTGTTTAGTTTTTTTAGTTTGTTGTATGCAATATTACTGGGGTAACACTCTCCTTTAATGGTGGATCCTTGCGGGACAAATGTAGCTTTGTATATTTGATACCTTTTACTATTTCTGATGGCTGAACATGTTTCACAGGAGCTTAAGGCTCCCCAAACGGCCTTAACAATATTGACCTGGAATGTCTGACGGTTAGGGGACAAAGTAAAAAGAGGTTTGGTGCTGCAGCATATAAAGCGTTGTGGCCCCGCAGTGGTTTTCCTACAAGAAACACACTTAATGGGCTCAACTGTCAAACCTATGGATAGATGGGGATA
Source organism: Lissotriton helveticus (assembly GCF_964261635.1). NCBI lineage: Eukaryota > Metazoa > Chordata > Amphibia > Caudata > Salamandridae > Lissotriton > Lissotriton helveticus. Next base: position 274,565,136 of record NC_136058.1, on the reverse strand, counting down.
CCAAATGGCTGCACATGCAGAGTTTTCCTCAGGTTCTAGAGGTACGGGGATGCATTTCAGAAAGAATTTCCCACTGATGATACAACAGAAGCGAGTTGACGACCAAGACCGTTTCGCTGCACTGGCATGTCAATGGGAAGGGCAATTGTTTAATTTGGTCTCTGTTTATGTCCCGCCGGCCCTTCACGCACAGGTCCACTACGCTCTCACAACGTTCTTGCTGAAACTGCCTGTTGCAACACTGCTTATAGGGTGCGACTTTAATGATATAATTGATGGCACATTGGACAGATTCCCTATCAGATCAGAGGTACAAGTTGGGCAACGTCTCCTTGGTCTAATAGATGCTTTGGGAGTCACAGATAGTTGGAGGTACAAACACCCTGACGAGAAAGGGTACACTTTCTACTCCGGGGTCCACAACTGTCTCACACGCATTGATTATTTTCTAATATCAGCAGATGGCTTGCTGGGAATAGAGGAATTAGTTATTTGCCCTAGGGGCATATCAGATCATTCTCCTCTGCTGCTAAAATATACATATCACCAGACCTATAGAAAGCATATGTTCCCGGTTCATGCAGGTTTTTTACAGGTGGCCCCTATTATTAAACACCTCACTGTCACTACCAAACAATTTTTTCAAGAAAATTGGCTCAGTAGACTCCCCTAGCATGCTCTGGGAGACCTATAAGGTAGTCCTGCGCGGGTAAGCAATAGCCTCAATTACAGGCCACAAACGGCCGCAACGGGCGGATTTAGATAACCTTGAAAAGGAGCTAGCCACTGCAATAACAGAACAGGCGGCACACCCGTCAGCTGGAACCGCCCTTGTGGTTTAACTTAAGCAAACTGCATATGTGGTATATCAGAGGGAAATTACGAAAGCCAACCTCCTAGCAACTAGGCATAGGATATACGAACTGGGGGATAAAGCGGGGAAGATGCTAGCCTGGCTAGATAGAAAAGAAAGAGCGAACAGGGGCATAGCACAGTTGCTGTCCCCCACAGGCTCCATGATCTCTAATCCGGATGATATAGTTGACATCTTGGCCGATCATTATGAAAAATGATATGCTCCTCGGGCGTCATACACGTCTGAAGAGGAGTTTAACTACATTAAAGATCTGACGATCCCTCGACTTTCCCCTGAAGTGGCGCTCCTGCTAGAGGCAGACATCACCATAGAAGAATTACAGTCTGCAACTTATTCGCTTGCGTCTGGCAAGGCACTGGGGCCTAACGGACTCCCAGTAGAACTGTATAAAAGGACAGCGCAGACGACTGCTCCATTCTTATGGGATATGTTTGTTGATAGTCTCGAAGCAGGGGAGTTACCGAGAGATCAGCGGCTTGCCACTATAGTCGCAATTCATGAGCCTGGCAGGCCAGAGATGGACTGCGCGTCCTATCGCCCAATCTCCCTGATAAACGCAGAACCCAAGATCCTAGCCAAACTACTGGCGTTGCGGCTGACCCCCCACCTCTCCTCTCTAGTGAATCCGGACCAATCTGGATTCATGCCGCACCGAAGCACAGCATTTAACTTGCATCAGCTTTATGCGGTCTTGGCACGCACACCATTTATCCAGGAGCCTGCAGTTATCCTCTCCTTGGATGCCACTATGGCGTTCAATACTGTGGAATGGCCTTACTTGTTCGCAGTGCTCTGCCACATGGGCTTCGGTCCGAAATTATGCGCATGGATCCGCCTACTTTACAATAAACCCTTGGCACACGTTGCTGCCAATGGGCATATTTCACAAGACTTCCCACTTGGCCGAGGCACAAGGCAGGGATGCCCGTTGTCTCCGTTGCTTTTCGCGCTGATACTGGAGCCACTTGCGATCTGGATCAGATGGGAACCCTCTATCAAGGGACTCTGCTGGACCAATACGTGGGAGGACCGCATATCCCTATATGCGGATGACATCTTGTTGTACCTCACCTCCCACAAGAAATCCATTCTAGAATTGCTGAACGTCTGTGAGAAGTTCGGTAGAGTGTCAGGTTACAAAATTAACTGGTCCAAGTCCATTCTTCATGTCCTGACCGCCCCCCCCCCCCTAAACTGCCCGTGAGTTGCCCCCTACGAACTACTGCAACAGCATTCAAATACCTGGGTATTTACAATACGTCAGACCCAAACGAATTTTATGATCTAAATCTTGGACCCCTCCTAGAGTGGTTTAAGCGAGACGTCAAGGTATGGCGAGCTCTCCCTCTTACACTTTTGGGTAAAGCGGCATTATATAAAATGATGGCGCTCCCGCGATTTTTATATGTACTTGAGAATATGCCGTTTCTGGTTCCTGACTCTTACTTCAGAACTATAGCCACAACTGTTTCCAATCTTTTGTGGGATGGGAGGCCACCACGCATCGCACAAGATAAGTTAACAAAGAGTTGGTATGATGGGGGGGATAGAGCTTCCAAATGTTGAACTATATTACTGGGCGGCTCATCTTAAGCAGATATATTACTGGTTGCATGCCCCGCAGACCGAACCGGCAAACCTTGCTGACAGACAGTGCTTGGAGGGCAGAGGGCTGTTGGGAAATCTGTATAGCCGTCGCATGCCCTCAGACCTACTTGGACCGACGGAACACTCTGTACAGCTTTGGTACAAAGCAAATTGGCGTCTTAAATGCACCGGGACTATCACACAAATGACACCGCTCTGGGACTCTTACAGGTTAGGCTTCCTTCGTAACAGTAAAGGGTTTCAGGACTGGGATAATATCGGCATTTCAGTAGTGGGCGATCTCTGGAAGGGAGGAAAGGTAGTAGACTTCTCCCACCTCCAAACATGTTATGAAATGGCACAGACAGAGAAGTTCAGATACCTTCAAATCAGACATGCACTCCAGTCGGTCATACCTGCAGGTACCGAACTGCAGGAATCCTCTCCTCTAGAATATAGGCTTCTGACAGAATATATGCCGGATAGGGCCACTTCTTTGACCTACCGGAAATTGATCAACAATCTTCCTGACATGACGTCCACACTAAAACAGAACTGGACCAGAGATGTGGGCGACTTTGATGAGTCCGAGTGGCAGGAGGCCCTTTCGTCCCCCCGAGAAACAGCAATACCCTCTAGGTTAAAACTGGTTCAACTTAAAATATTACATCGTACATATTACGCTAGAACGACGTTATACAAAATAGGGTCGACCTCGCATAAATATTGTTTATGACACTGTGGGGACGAGGGGACATTCTATCATACCATCTGGGACTGGAGACACATAGCAACATATTTGACAGCAGTTATGCGTACAATTTCCTAAACTATAGATGTTTCCTTGGTGCCAGAGCCCCGTCGTTGTTTGTTGAACGTATGGGAGCCGAATGATTTAAATCCCCGACAACAGGACTGGGTAATGTTGGGCATGATGGTGGCAAAGCGTAACATCGCCTTATTGTGGGGCTCGGAAGTATTACCTACACTCCGTAAATGGTGTAGGGATATGGATGAAATGATGGTGGCGGAGAAAGCGGTGTTTATACATCGTGGGTGCCCCAAGAAATGGGAGAAAATTTGGGGGGCTTGGAATAAGTTTTGTGGTAATATTTGTGAGCCTCCAAGCCTTGCAGAAGATGACATTTCCTCAGAGTGACACGGATTGGCATGTAGAGGTATAATTGGGTTGCTGTGTCGATATGTTTGTGCCTTACAGATAACTCGGATACTGGACAGGGTTGCTTTGTTCTCGCAATCCACACACTGTATATTACTTCACTTGTATGTATCATTGCTCTGCTTGGTTTGTTAATAAAAATATTTTTTTTAAATAAAATTCCTGATAAAAAACTTGCAACCCCAAAAAAGGGTGAAATGGGGCCACAATAATAAGTGACTCCACACAATCTATCCCTAGATGCCCCAAGATATTTTAAAAGAACGAAGGAACCCGAGAGAAATACTCGCCTAGAATGGGATCCATCCAACACTTAATAGGTCCCCGCAAGGTGATTCAATAAACATAAAGGTGCATGGCGCCATCTTAGACTAGTATTAATAATGTATTTGTGAACCAAGTTCTGAGAAATATCTAGTGGAATTGGATATTGCCAAAGCCAAACGGGCATCGCAGATTATAATTTCTGAATTAAATAAATAAATATGAGAAATCATTATGTAGTCGCAAAACAAAATTATTGAAACCATTTTCTTAAAAGAGGCCACAAAAGTAAGAAACCCTACACAGTCTAACCTAAAAGAGCCCCAAAATATTTTTTAAAAGTGAGAAAACCAAGAAGCATACCCGCCTGAAGTGGGACCTATCCATACCTTCATGGAGATCCTGCTAGTTGTTTCAATAAGCAACAAGAAGGGATATAGACGCATTTTTGGCGACCATCCTGAAACTGTTAATATAATATACTACCAGCGAACCAAACAGGCATGCTCATTGTATGAGCTAGATCCTGGTTCATAATGGACCACTGATGTTAATAATTTAACACACACACCACGATCTATAGAACAACATCCATATTCCAGACAAGTACAGGTCCTTATTATTAAACAAGCAGGAGTGACCACCTTTAAGAAAGAATGTAAAGATAGTCTTTCAGATAAACAAACACAAAGATAGAAAAAGAGAAAGATATTTGACAATCTCAAATAAAAAAAGAAAGAGATATATCCCATCGCAAAGACTCGCCCTAATGATGTTACAATAAGTATTACAAAAAACATAATCATATTTAAGGATACGAAATTATTAATGTCTTAGTTCCAAATAAGATTGCCCCAATATAGTCAGTCACCCTAGAGAATGTCTAATCAGCATTACATCAAATAGAACTCTCATTTCAGTTCCACAGGATTAATAAAATCAATATTCCAAGCTCAGACCAGCAAGGCATGTTATCATAAGGTGACCAGGATGTAATTGTACTACCCCCACGCAGTTCACAGTTTTTACAGATGTGTTAAGGTGTCTGAAAACATCAGTTAAGGGTCATCATAATTCATTTAATAAGCTTCAACAGAAAGGAGTACTATCACATACAGGGAAAGCTTGACTCATGAGACAGCAAAATAAACTTGTAATCATCTTTCCTAAAACATTATCTTATGTTCCATAATAAAGGATGGATTCATGTAAAGGTGACAGATATATCATAGGTAGACTGATCCACCCAAGAGAAAAAGGGGCCACATTTTTCACAACAAATAGTGCATCTCATCATCACTATTATGCCCCAATTCCACACACCGTAGTTTGGTGATCCACCCACTATTCTGTGTTCAATTTCCTTTTTAGCCCAGTGGTACTTTTTAATGACTCGCTTTAGCAAAGCATGTTAAATTGTGTCTATATGCATAAGCTGTGTCCAGTGTCATGGTGGGTCTAAATAATTTTCCCATTATATCAGCATTTTTAGCATCAGGCTGTCTATTCAAGTGCTTCAGCACAGGAACTTCTAAAAGGACCAAGTCATAATTCAAGTAATAGTATTAAAAATGAACTTTCTGATAGAATAAACTGATCAATAAACTACAGGTAACTCTATATGTGAAAGGGAGATAATGGTATGCAACCCCCTCAGCAACGGATGCAGGCAATTGCATTCATGCATAGCAATCCCTAGCATCCAAGTGTTAACATATTCATAAAGCAGTTGAGAATAAACATTCAATGAGTAATCTCCTCTAGAAACATATAAATGTAGCTCCTCATCTATCGCAGGTAAGCAGTGGCAGCTGGTGACATTTGAAAGTGGAGTGGCATAAAAGTTCGATATGAGTGCTTTGTGGAAAAAAGAGTGGGCACATTTCTTTATTTCTGTCCATCTAACTGTTGTTCCTGGCATTTGCCTGCTATTGGTCCTTCCAGCTGCCTTTTGATCCTCCCAAGACTGCTTTTCTTCAGCATACCTGTAGTCTGTTATACTCTTTTCCAAATTATCTGTAATGTTCTTGTCTATCTATCTATCTATCTATCTATCTATCTATCTATCTATCTATCTATCTATCTATCTATCTATCTATCTATCAATCTCTCGCCCTCACTCTATCTATCTATCTATCTATCTATCTATCTATCTATCTATCTATCTATCTATCTATCTATCTATCTATCTATCTATCTATCTATCTAGCTAGCTATCTATCTATCTATCTATCTATCTATCTATCTATCTATCTATCTATCTATCTATCTATCTGTCTATCTATCTGTCTATCTGTATGTCTGTCTGTCTGTCTGTCTGTCTATCTATCTATCTATCTATCGATTTATCTATCTATCTATCTATCTATCTATCTATCTATCTATCTATCTATCTATCTATCTATCTATCTATCTATCTATCTATCCACGTACCTTTCTACTATCTACCTATCTATCTTCCTCTCTGGAGTCTTTACAGTACCCACTGCTGGTGACGCTCAATGCAGCTGTCTACCAACCACTGCTTTGCTTTAGAAATGGTCATCCAAACCAAAAAATATACAGTAAAAAAGGAGAGTACAGTTTTTGGCTTGAAGTTATAAAGTGAAGATGACCATGCAATCCTGTCTGCAGTGGGAGTTACAGGTGGGGGTCGAGGGCAACCCACGAATGTGCTGCTCAAAAAGCATGAAGATGATAGCATGAAGATGATAAATAAAAGCAGCAAAAGGAAGCATAGATGTACACAACCCTTTCCGACAAGAAGGCTTTTGTGTTTTCAGTGGCACTGGCAGTAATAAACAGAGCAATAATCAACCAGAGGCTGCCTGGGTTACTTACCTCTGCTGGTTGCTCCCCTCCTCTGGGATCGTCTGCACTGCTAGAGTGCTGCAGCCCCAGTCACCAGTGAAGCTCTTTTGCATCATTTGTGCCCTCCTGGCATTTTCGCCCCCACTCAAAGACAATTCTTGCATTTATTTTTTTTACTTGCCAGAATGAAAGACTTCACAATGACAGCACCTACAGTTAAAAAACAATAAAATATGGAAAACCAGCTTTTTTTGTGGGATCAGGAACATGGGGTGGTGTGGAGGAAAATTCCCTGAGCATTTCAGTCCAGCTGGCTGCTAGAGTGACATTTGAAACACTTACGCAAAAAGGAAAGGAAACTTTTATTCCAAATAAATTATATATGAGATTATTTTATATGTATGTTGTAAAGAGTCTCACATGCAGAGGTTTTCTGCTTTATTAGTTGTCATACACTATAGCATTGATCATCTATCACTAACCAGCCAACTAGGTCTCTCATGGCTCAGTCAATGCAGTCGAATAGGGACCCTGCTTAATTTCTCAGCTGGATGAGAGAGAAATGGACTCAAGAAGTAGGCCAAGGTTGGGAAGTAACAGGAGGAAATGTTTTATAATTCTATAAGGGTTTTCCCTCTGATGTGCAGTATAATCTCGACAACATATTGGCATTGGAGGTCAAACTCTGGATGGAGATACAGACACAGATAATACACTTTTATAAAAAGAAACAAGAGAAAGAGAGAAATAAGCAGGAGGTAATGAAGAAAGCAGCAGCCAATTTGGTGGGCAAAAGTTGGCAAACAAGGGAGCAACGGAAGGGACTGTAGTAGCAACCACTACTCAGATCACTGCAAAGTCTGTGGGGTCGCTCCCAGGAACTGCCCAACAACAGTACCCGCAACAGCAGGATAGTGCAAGGATAAAAGGAAGTAGCAGTAGAGAACAACGAGGTATAGGAAGAGGTAGGATAGGTCCCCAGAGGACAGAACAGACATGTTATTATTGTCGCAGATATGGACATTTGATTAAAGATCAGGACCAAGAGATGGGATGAACAATGTGGAAGGGCAGGTGTTTACAACCAGCCAGGTAATAAAGTAATGCAACCACAGTCAAACCCATAAATAATATATTTACCTCAGACACTGCAGCAAAACAAACAGCATCCAGTAATGCCTCAGGTGCAACAAATCCAGCCACAGCAAAGCTACCAAGCAGCCCCAATGGTGACTCCAACCCCAGGTAGAAAGGGACGTGTAATTGTGAGAGGAGGAAACCCCTTCCAAACAAATTATATGGGACTGTATATGCAATGAAGGTGCCTACAGAGTAGTCCTATGTGTCCAGTATTGTCAGTGATGCACAGGCCAGACAAAGAACCAACTGTGATGGTAGCCATCAATAATAAGAGGCATGGAATTCCTCTTAGATAATTCAGCAACCCGATCAGCTCAATGGACATACAAGGATTCTCTGGGGAGGTAAAGAGGATTCCATTTACTAAACAAGTTGAGAATGAGATAGGAGGAAGGTATATTGCTGGCTGTTTATTATTTTCTCTGGCTGACCAAGTTAATGTATTGGGGGAGATCTCCTGGCTAAACTAGGCATGATTATCCATTTTGAGCCTGATGGTACTATGGTTTGTTCTGCTCCTGGAGAACCTCCTTCCAGGATCATGGCTGTAATAGTAGATTCTTCTTCTGGAGATCAAATCAGAGCTCGACCCACTGACATAGAGGCATTTGCCACAGCGAGATATACAATAGTAGAAGAAGCGCCATAACTATTGTGAAGTGAGGTCCAGCTATCCATGGAGTTTCTTTTCCAATGCTAGGAGCAAGATTCTTGGATTCCTGATTGTGAGTTGATGTTACAAATAGAGGCCTTAGAAATAACCCTGACCTATGGTGCACTGACGGCTTGTGATCATAAACATATCCTATGGGCATGTGTTCTATTCATTGAGCCAGGTAAAACAGTTAGGGAAATACTGGATGATCAGTTGTTTGATGATGATCCATAGGAAACGTTCATAGTTTTTCAGGATGACATGCCGCTAAGTACCGTATGGGAAGTTAGGACAACCACACCTTTGATTTTGTTAGAGATGAAGACCATTCCTACGCTATGTTACCTGCAGGGTACACGTGTGCGCTCGCATGCTCACCCTGCTTTCTTGAAGCACCCAGATTTTCTTTTATGGAGCGCACATGCCGCTCCTAATGCCTTTCAGGAGCATTTCCTATCTAAATGCACCTCTTTTAGAAAGGCACATTTGTCAAAGTTATTAAATCTGTTGTTGGATGGCACTTCACCAAAGATTCAGAGACCAGCAGGGAAGGGAGGCATAAATGTCCTGTACTGTGATGGGAGCAAGCTGTGCCATTAGCCTGAAGGTGACAAAAAGGCAGGGAGTGGATAGGTGGTCTTCTGAAGCAAAAGAAAGGCGGCTTTGCCTTTGATTTACAATAAGAAGTGCATGAGCCAAAAAATTAAAAAATAGAGAAAAGACAAGGGGGCATATTACCAACAAGTAGCGATATATATCGCTAAATAGGCTTAGCAAAGTTTTGTTTATCGCTGTCTATCGCTGGATATGTTAGCGGAGAAAACATGCTATTAGCAACGTTTTTCTCCATTGTGCTAAAATATCCAGCGATAGCGGCGAAATGCGTGAATATCGCTGAGAATACAGCGATATTCACGCATTAGCGACGAAATGCTCTTAGCCATGTTATCCACCTCCCATTGCATAACATGGCTAAGAACTGGTCTGGGCAGGTGTTAGTATTTGGAGATATTCGCGCTTAGCGCGAATATTTCCATCGCTACGTCTGCCTTGCTAATAGGCGATAGCAACGTTAGCGACTGCTTTCAGTCGCTAACTGGTTGGGTACGCCCACTTTGCATGTCATTAGCGATAAACATCGCTGACATGCAAAGCGGGCCCCAAACCGCTCGCTATCGCCTAAAAGCTGTCGCTAACATCAGTTAGCGACAGCTTGCTAATAGGGCGATAGAATTATCGCCGCTTAGCGGTCGAAAACGGCCGCTAAAGCGGCGATAATTGCCTATCGCCCTGCTTGTTAATATGCCCCAAGGTTATGATCTCACTTCAATGTGAGAGACAGCTTTGAAAATGCTAGAGGTAAATGTTAATCATGCAACAAACATGGGTAGAAATGTGATAAAGCCTTTTCAAAATTAAAGAAAGGGTATTTCTCAAAGTTTCAGCTTAGTATATTAGATCACATGACCGCACTGAGAAATGTTTATTAAAAGTGATAGTTTTTTTTTTTTAAATGAATTTAGACACATTCAGGTCTCTTGCTCTGACAACAGATTAGGAGGCAATTCAATTTCTTGTGCATCTAGTTAGTAGCCTAGACTCTTATTATACATGGATCAACATTATGATCTATTTAATCAACACACAAGAGGATTTTGGGCAGCTTATATAATGAAGTAATGTATTTGAAGGTGCTTTCATATGTGATAATGGAGAAAAAGAACTAAAATATTTATATAGAATTCATACTTGCACAGAATACAGGGTTAGAACTGGAAAAATGTACTATAGGAACATATACATTAGTAGTCAAGATATGCAGAGAAAGTGAATGGAGTCATGAGGGGCAGAGCTTGAAATACAGAGTTTGAAGTCGACTTATACACTTATTTAAAAAAAATAGCTGCAAAGAAATTGGCAACAAGGACACATGTGACAGTAAATTTCCTCTAGCAAAGAGGCTGCATTTCAAATATCTGACAGGTTTAAGACACCGCTGCAGAGATCATTGCATACACAGCAATTAGGAAGGAATTGTAATCGCGGGAAGATATATCTAGTGGTTAACACATTTCTGGGAGAGTTCTATGTTTTACCCAGTCACAGGTTTGACTCATAAGGTAGCATAGAGGGTTAATGTGACTGCACATCATATTATATGCAGATCACACATTCTGTTTTTGTTTAGAGAAGTAAGTGGGCTACTGCCTTTGATGCTGAGATCATTTTGTTACTTCCAGTTCATAAATTGCAAGCTTTCTAATACAGCCCACTGATCGAGTTTTCAGCATCAAGGAGCTGCTTGGAAACTGTAGGTCATGAGATTAGATCCTTATTGATTTTTTTCTCAATCTGTTATTCTAAGATTGCAAAGAAGGGTTCTCTTGGAAGTTATTAAAGTCTTGTTAGTACAGACAGCATCAATCACTGTTACGTTTTATATCCTGAATTTGATTCTCTGACTATTCATTCTTAATATATATTGGTTACAAGTATGGCTAATAATATGTTATACCCTACTCCAACAACCCTCATTCTCTTATGTAACATTTTGTGTACATTGTTTACACACATATGATTTATTGTGCCTCTGTGTGTGATGTAAAGCGCTTTGACCCTCAAAACTAAATAAATTAAATAAATAAATATTTGAATAGTTGTTCATACAGACCAATACCACCTCCATACTTAGAGTGCAAGCATATCACTTTCACACGTAGCTGAACAAAGTTAAAAATCTGCCTCCAATAGTTTCTCGTAAGCATTTGTAAAGTGGTAACAAGTTGTGCACCTTTGTTTCCTTCCATTTTAGTGGCATCTCCGGATGGTTCCAAGCCAGGATGATGTATGAATAAAAGAAGGCCAGATGGCCCTTTAAATCAGGCCCTTGTTATGGCCCCAGTTGAAATCTAAAATCAGAAAGCTGCCTGACAACTTGCAGGCACTGCTTGAAGTCCCATGGTCTCTGCTGCAGATGTACATAAAGTTCTTCATCAGCATTCAGGCGTTCTGGCTGTTTTGTTCTGAACCAAATGATCATTTTTTATTCCAAGCAACTCAATTTTAGTGTTCTATCACCCCCCCTCATTTTGGGAACGTGTGCAATGCCATAGTATTTCATATTTTGCCATGTGAAGTCTCTATGTGTTCCAAGGTGTTTAGCCATGGCATAGTTGACATCCTTATTTTGTACTGCCCTGATGTGTTCTAGTATTCTTTTTTCTTGAGGGGGCAGATAGTACTCCCTATATATTGTTTTCCACAATCACAGGTGATCAGATATCCAATTTAGTTGGTTTCACAGGTGATCTTATGTGTGATGATAAAAAGATTTAAAATGTAAAATAAAAATAAAATATATATTATATATTGATCAAGACTGCTGCCCCGCAGCCGAAATGCATCATGCTGGCTAAACTGCAATAAAAAGATTATGCACTGAACTATTCGTTGGTTGGAACACTTTGTTTGGAGGTCTGTACCTGAGTTCTTGGAGACGGAGGTTCCTAAGTTTCAGGATTTCTGATATATATATATATATATGGACAAGAGTTCAGGGAGTTAGCAATTTTGATTGTCCATATGGCCCGGTAATTTAATTCAAGTTTATATTTGTATTCAGCATTTATGAAGGTTTTTTGAATATCCACACCTCCCCTGCATCATCCCTGGGTCGTTTCATGAGACAATAGGAATTATGGTTTTGAATTTGCCTGTATTCTTCAGGTTGTTCTTTGTAAAGAAATAAGGGCACTATGCCACATTGTTTAGCTTTTGACTTAGCACAATCGTGATCTGATCAGGTTTCAGCTGTGATTTAATCATAGTACAATTGCTTCTGTCGCAGTGCTGGCATGTAACTCTTCATAAATAGAGGTTTAATTAAGCGTGCCATCACTAATGTACTCCCATGTTCATATGAATTTATATTCTTGATTTTAAACTCACTAAAAAGCACTTTTTCAGCACTTTATGCAGTTATACATGAGCACTTTCCCGAATTTTTTGAAACGTTTATAAGGTATGTAATTGTCAGAGCAGTCACATCATGAGGGGTCAATTTATGCTCACTGCTGACTAATAGGAGAAAGAAGGATTAATGGCTGTATATATATATTTTTCAGTTTTTGACTAAAAACCATGAGGTAAACAGCTTGAATGATACATTATGTAAAATGTATGAACATTTCATTTTACCTGTTCCTTCTGTATTTAGATTGTTAATTATGGGGTCCTAAACAATATTTCCTTTCATTCAGTATTTTCTTTGTATCTATGCTCTGCTGACGTTTCTTAAAGTGGGATACACACAGTATAAATATGCACTTATTGGTTCTTGAGGTCATGTGATCAAGGCTGCCGTGGCGCAGCCGAAACACGTCATGCTGGGGACAGACGAACATTAAACCTCTTTTGAAGTAAATCAGCGCTGTTTTGTGGTCTGTACCTACGTTTGGTCAGTTGGATTCTATTGCCGACGAGTAGGAGTGCCGATCAGATATATATATATATATAAATATATATATCTACACTTGTGGCTGTTTTGGGACATAAAGCAAAATGAACATCCTTTAATGGCCGATGAAGTTAGACCACATCTCAACAGCATGTGGAGCCATCCACTATCTCCCAGTTAAGTACTTCACCCACATTTATTGTCTGAAGCTGTGTCTACTTATGCTATGTAGTCATGAATAATTTCAAGTGATCTCACTAAATTGGAAGAATCCAGTGGCCACACGAATGCCTCCAGTATAGCAAAGGGTTTGCCTTGAACACAGTAAGGCATAAGTACTATAAGTATTATATAGTGTTGTGCTGTTGTATTTGTAAAGTGCTTCATAACCATCATGGGGACCCTAAAGCACTTTTTCAGTTGTTGAATAACTTAGAAGAGGTGTATAATTGGTGGTAGTTTATAGTGTAACCTATGTGTTGTGTGTTTAGTGTTGTGCATCAGATTTGAAAGTGTGCTCCAATCATGTTGCAGTTACCTTTTAGTAGCACTTATGCATTTAAGTGAAAGAAATGTGGGATCTCAGTCTTTACATCTTTTAACCTGCACCTGATGCATCACGTGTTAGGTAGCAGTGAGGGTTTATTGCGCTTGGGTTTTATATAGTCGCTTGATTATCTTTATTATGATGGAGACTAGGTGGGGCTGTAAAAACTCCCCAAAAAAAACACTTTCAATACCACAGTTCTGCTGATATTATTGCTGGAGGTAGACACCACAACCATAAGCTAGAGTTGAGTCCATGGCTAGACAAACTCAATAACTACCTAGAAGCAGTTTATTTGTGCCAGGAGAGTATACCCAAGTTTTGATTTCTTGACAAAGAAAGCTTCCACCAATGTGGGATTTACTGAAATTAGGTAAGTAATGTGGTTGAAACCTTTCTTCTAGGCTTTTTACATTGCTGAACCCTAAATATTCAACTCTTCGAGTGTAGAGACCACTAGAGGTGACAGAACAGCTGTCAAGTGAATGTAAAGATGTTTGCCGTTTTATGGACACTGAGATGGCAATGTGAATCAAAGGTTGTAATTTTAGCATTTGATAGCTGATGTGTTGCACTCGCTTGCAAAGTGGTTTGATGCATGTCTTTGCTGCATGCAGCTTTGGATCTTGTGTACAGAGATCATTAATTGCTGCACACAATGGAACAAAATTAGAGGGAACATTGAATTGTCATAAGCTGATGACACTGTGTACTTGTCTGTACTATGCAATAATAGCAAAAAGCCTCCTGTACATGACCAGATATGATAAAATAGATATTTCTAGCTTTATAAGCTTAAATGCATATAGTATCTTCACAATGATGGAATTGAAAAAAATTAGTAAGCAGTGGGATATGTGATGATTTTAGGATCCTCCCTAACCTAGGGAGAGTACCAAACAGATGCCTTGAGAACAAAAAAGCACATCTTATTGAACGATTTAGTTGTGGTCCCATCCTCTTAGGACAAACACAAACACAGTTATTGGCAAAAAAACATTCCCAACCAAAGGCCCTGCAAAGCATTATGGGATGAGATTAGCAGTGGGCAGTGAATATTATATAGTATACAATATCAAAAGAATTCTACAAAGAGCTGCCGTTCCACTGGTCGTCCCTAGATGTCCCTCACGAGTCAAATGCAAAACCATTGAAACCCTTTCATCAAGCATTTGCATTTGACTCGTGAGGGATATCTAGTAACCACCAGTTGAACTGCAGCTCTTTGTAGAAATATTTTGATATTGGATACTATAATATTCACTGCCCACTGCTAATCTCGTCCCATAATGCTTTGCAGGGCCTTTGGTTGGGATTGTTTTTTTGCCAATAACTGTGCTTGGGGTGGTCCTAAAATGATGGGATTACCACTGAAGTTCAACAAAATGTGCTTTTTGTTTATGCTCTTTGGGGCAGATTTACAATAACTGGTGCATCCCCAGGGATGCGCCAGTTATTGTGCCCCGCAGCTCCGCCACCCATGGTGCGCCGCATTTACAATGCGGCGCACCATGGGGCAAAACGGCACAGATGCGTGACGCATCTGTGCCGTAAAGGCGGCGCATTGCTGGAGTTGCGTCGCAAGCGCAACACAGCTCCAGCAATGCTTTTGGGGGCCCTATCTGTCCAATGCTGCGTCAAGCCTTACGCCTGCTTCAAGCAGGCGCAGTATTTTGACGTAGCATTGATTTCACGCAGGCACTTTTGCGAGGCGCACCTGCCCCGGAACGCCCACCTGCGCCGGAACGCCCACATGTGGCGCAGGGTTTTACAACGTGGCGCATCTGCCTAGATGCGTCACGTTGTAAATGGGTCGCAGGAATGCGCCACGTTTACGCCGCCATTGCGTGACGCAACGGCGGTGTAAACGTGGCGCGAGTCTGACATAAATCTGCCCCCTAGTGTTCAAGGCATCTGCTTGGTGCTCCCCCTAGGTTGGGGGGGGGGGGGCAAAATCATCAGATCTCTCATTACCTAATGTTTTCATTGTAAATGTTCATTTTTGTGAATTGGTTATATGCTGTTAAGCATGTAAAATGGTTTTTCATACATCTGAGAATATTGTTGATTTAGATGCTACGCTGTACTACGTGGTTATTCCTGACACACTTCATATAGTGGAGCAGCTAACACTGCTAGCAGATTATTCTGCGATTGCGGCTCTCATGAAAGGAATAGGAAAACTTAGCATGACCTATTCAAATTTGTAACTACCACAGTACATTCAAGCAGCATGAAATGGAGCAGAAGAGGCTTCCTCAAATCAGACGCGAGTCCTGTTATGCATAGGAATCTCTTCGAGTCTTTTAAAGAGGCCTTTGCTTTAGTACAAGCAGTGGCTGGTAAAGGGGCTGCGGTAAGCTCATGGGCAACAAAGAGCGTGCAAGAGGGGCATGGACAATCACAAGGAAAACAGAGAGTGAATGGGAGCGGCTGGGGACCAACAGACAGAAAATTCATGGGGAGCAGGAAAGTCTTTGTGGAGCACAAGACAACGGAGGGTGCATGGATGGAAGGGACTAATGTAGGAACATGGAGGAAGAAGAAGTACACGCGAGAGCTGGCTGAAACACACTCACTCTGTAGAGAACTTAAACACAAAGAAAAAAGTAGCACCTGAAAATGTGAGTAGAGAGAGACAGTAATGGGCCATGCTGCAGGGGCCGAAAAAAAAAACATGAAGAGGAAGAAAGGCTACGGAAGCTGATGAATAAGAAGTAAGCAAATAAGAGCAACAATGAAGCCAAGCAATGTGAAGTAATGAGTAGGCTCTAAGCCCTCTGTAAGGAAACAAAAGGCCTTGAACGTGTCTTAGTCAAGACCTAAAAACACAGGTAGCCAGAATCTGACTGGTATGAATAAACCAAATCTCTCTTCATTGTCTTGGACTGTATGACAGAATTTAATTTACATTATTTGGGCTTTGCATGAGAACTTCTGGGTGAGGACCAGGCAACTTTCAGAGGAGAACCCTAAAGCACATCCACAAAACACCTCAAGTCCTAATGCCCTTTTCTTAAGGCAGGGCCCCCTCTGCACGTGGCCCATTACTCTGCAATGCCTTTGAATCCTTCATTAGAGAGCAACTCATTCATTCACTCTCCGAATAATCTTTTCAACTTTATTTTCAGGCAAGCTCATAGGGGGATATTCTCAAGAACGTGTGATAACCATCGCAAGATTAACAATGCAACTTTCAACATCGTAGTCTATCACGGGAAAATAAAGCCTTGTTAACTAAGTATTCACAACAAGGAGGTACCATGCGATAGGCACCCCACAACGCGTCAAATGTCCATGATAAAGTCAACGCGAAGCCTTAAAAATGCAAAACACAAACGCAAAAAAACTTGCAATGAGGCCAATCGTGATACAAAAAGCAGCTAAAACCAGCGGCAGGCCAGCAATTCACGCGCGTCTGCTGGGAAAATGCACTATAAAAGCACCCAAAAAAAACACCAAAACAATTCAAAGTGCGTAGCAACATAGATGTACCCTGACCGAGTGCAGAGGTTAACACGAACCCCACAAGCCCCACAGATCACCAGCAAGGAACAACGGGGTCGGGGAAGGCCAAGGAGAAGAGCGAGAGGAAGACGGGGTGCAGTCCACGGGCAAACCAGATCAGTGTCACGGTGGTGACAGGATACTACCATCAACTGATCCACAAGTGGACTACCATCAATGCAGTTGGAGTGTCGAGGAAGTAAAGAGGCGCTGGAATGATGTGAAAACCAAGCACAGGACAAACCCGCTGCCAACAGGAAGGCAGCAACGGTGACAGGAGGTGGGAGTCCTGCGCCACAGGAGGAGCTGGAGGAAACCGAGGCCACAGTCAGCAGTGTGGAGACGGTGCAACGGTGCAAGGAGGTGGAAGTACGTACACAGCTCGAGAGGGCCTGACACAACATCAACTGGGTGAGTAGCGACCAGAGTCTGGGGGGACAGGGGGAGATGGACACAATGGCACACATGCACTACGATGTGTAGCACACTGCACACCCACAATGACCCTGGATCATGTCCCTGATACCCGTGGCACAATGCAGCACACACACATAACAATCACAGCACATCCCAAGACAATGTGGTACAAAGTGCAACACCGACACTGCAGAACAGGGGACAATCAATCAATCAATCAGAATATTTGTAGAGCACACTACATACCCGTGAGGATCTCAAGGCGCTGGGGGGGGTCGGGGGTGCTGCTACTGCTCGAATAGCCAGGTCTTGAGGAGTTTTATGAAGGTTAGCAGGTCTAACCTGCCATAGGAGGATGGGGAGGGTGTTCCAGGTCTTGGCGGCGAGGTGGGAGAATGATCTGCCGCCGGAGTTTGCTCTTCGAATGCGGGGGACTGTGGCAAGAGCGAGGTCGGCGGAGCGGAGCTGGCGGTTGGGGCTGTAGAGGCTGAGTCGTCTGTTGAGGTATGCTGGTCCGGTGTTGTGGAGTACCTTGTGTGCGTGGGTGAGGAGCTTGAAGGTGGGGTGTGATGTGGCTGCGGCGAGGGATGTTGAGGATCAGGCGTGCAAAGGCGTTCTGTATGCATTGCCGTCGTTTCAGGAGTTTGGCCGAGGCTCCTGCATAGAGGGCTTTTCCATAGTCCAGCCTGCTTCTGACGAGGGCCTGGGTGATCGTTCTTCTTGTTTCAGTGGGGGATCCATCTGTAGATCTTGCGGAGCATGCAGAGGGTGTTGATGCAGGAGGACAAGACGGCGTTGACCTGCTTTGTCATGGAGAGAGTGGAGTTGAGGATGAACCTTAGGTTGCGTGCGTGGTCGGTGGGTGTTGGAGCTGTTCCCAATGAGGTCGCCCACCAGGAGTCGTCCCAGGCCGAGGGGTGGAGCCTATGATGAGGACTTCCGTCTTGTCCGTGTTTAGCTTCAGTCGGTTGTTCTTCATCCACTCGGTGATGTCTTTCATTCCTTCGTGGAGGTTGGTTTTGGCGGTGAGGGGGTCCTTAGTGAGGGAGAGGATCAGCTGGGTGTCGTCTGCGTCTGATATGATGTTGAGGTCATGCATTCGGGCGACGTGGGCGAGTAGTGCCATGTAGATTTTGAACAATGTCGGGTTGAGGGATGAGCCCTGGGGTACGCCGCAGATGATCTCGGTGGCTTTGGAGCGGTAGGGGGGAGGCGGATGCTCTGGGTTCTGCCAGACAGGAAGGAGGTGGTCCAGTCCAGAGCCTTGTCTCAGATCCCAGCATCGTGGAGGTTTGTGCATAGGGTGTGGTGGCAGACGGTGTTTAAGGGGGCTGACAGGTCCAGGAGGATGAGGGCCGCGGTTTCTCCATTGTCCAGCAGGGCTCTGATGTCATTGGTGGCGGCGATGAGGGCAGTTTCGGTGCTGTGGTTGCTACGGAACCCAGACTGGGATGGATCCAGGATGCTGTTCTCCTCAAGGTAGCGGGTCAGTTGTCTGTTGACGGTCTTCTCGATGACCTTCACCAGGAACGGGAGCAGGGAGATGGGCTGGAAGTTCTTGAGGGCCTTGGGGTCCACCTCGGGCTTTTTGAGTATGGCGATGATCTCGGCAAGCTTCCAGCTCTCCGGAAAGGTTGCTGTCTCGAAGGAGATGTTGATGGCTTCCCGTAGAGGAGGTGCGATGGTGGTGCTGGCTTTGTTGAAGATGTGGTGTGGACTGAGATTCGAAGTGGATGGTATTCATGATTTTGATGGTATTGTCGTCGTTTATGTTGGTCCAGGAGAGCAGGGGGTCGGTGCGGATGGTGGCCGTGGGGACGGAGGTCTCAGTGGTTGTCGGGGTGGTCGTGACGTTAAAGCTGTCGTGGATGTCTGCGATCCTGCGGTGGAAGAAGGTCGCAAGAGAGTCGCACAGGTCTTGCGAAAGTGGGATGTCGTTGGTGTTGGAGCTAGGGTTGGAGAGTTCCTTCACAATGTTGAAGAGCTCTGTGCTGTTGTGTGCATTGTTGTCTAGGTGGTCTTTTGGTGGATCTGATGAGTTGATGGTGTCTGCGGGTGGTGTTCTTGTGGGATGCGTGGCTGTCCTGTGTCTGTTTGCAGTGCAATTTCTTCTCTAGCTTGCTTGCTTGGAGGCCTGGAGGTCTTCAGTGAACCAGTTGGCTTTCTTGCTGGTGTGTCTGTTGGAGGGTTTCTTGATTGGGCTGAGGGAGTTGGGTCAGTCGTCAATCCACTGTCTGAGGTTGTGGGCGGCGGTGTCGGGGTCGGTGGGGTCGGCGGGTGCGCTCCTGGTGAGTGTGGTGGTTAGCTGGTGTTCGGTGACTTTGCTCCAGCAGTGGTGGGGGATCTGTTGGGTGCGGTGGCGCGTGGTGGGTTTCAGGAAGGTGAAGTGGATGCAGCGATGGTCAGTCCAGTGGAGTTCAGTGATGGTTGAAGGAGACGTGGGAGCTTGCAGAGAAAATGAGGTCAAGTGTATGGCTGATGGAGTGGGTGGGTGTGGTGACGAGTTGTCTGAGTCTGAGGTTGGCGAGGTTGTCGATCAGGGTGGTGGTGTTGTGGTCATTGTTGTTCTCGAGATGGAAGTTCAGGTCCCGAGAAGGATGTAGTCTGTGGAGGCGAGGCCGTGTGTGCTAACGAGGTTAGCGATGGAGTCGCTGACCTGTGGTCGGGGTCTGGGGAGCCTGTAGATGAGGGTTCCTCTGAGGGTGGTGTTGGGATCGGTGTGAATCTGGAAGTGCAGGTGTTTCCGCGGTGCTGAGAGTGTCGTCGGTGTTGGTCGAGACTCTGAGAGTGTTCCTGTGGGCAATGGCGATTCCTCCTCCTACTCCGTTGGCGTTGTCCTTGCGGGTAATTTTGTAGGACACAACTGGGTCCACTCATGCGCAGAAACAGGCCAATCACATTGAACAGAGCACAAAACTGTGAGATGCATAGGTACGTGTACAACCTCACATCCGTCACGTAGTCCAAATGTCCACTGTCCTCCATCAAATTGCCAGCACCGCCCAAACAGTCACAATGTACATTTTCATGCAGTTTGCATGTCAACAAGAACAATGCGCCAACATACATGTCAACACAATTTCAACATGCATCTCCCCTTCACATTGCAGAGGGACAAACAACACCTCCAGCAGAGCAGACCAGACAACTCATCAGTGATGCTGGAGAGGACCACCACACCTACAACACCAACGCCCTACAACAGCTCATGGACATCTCAGGCAACCCACCTCCAGGAGCAGGGCAGCCAAGCTAGAGGAGACCTGAGCCCCTGCTCAGACTACAGCAGGAAACCACGACTGGCTCCCAACACTCCACCGAGGCACACATTGCATTCAGATGCCAGGTGTCAGAATGCCAAAAGGAGGTGTCTGAACTAGGGCGGGTGTGGTCAGAGCTCATGGAAGCTATGCTACATCAGATACAGGTTGTCTAAGTCCCATCAGGGACCACCTACACCCCACAAAGGAGACCCACACTGCGACAGAGACACATGCATTTGCATATTTCTTAAACTGAACCACGCCCAGAGACCCGGAATTACCATTCACACACCCATGCTAGTCCTCCATATAATAGCCCAGTACACTCCTCTTGAGTGGCTGATGACAAAGCTGCATCTCCAAGCTCTAAGAAGAACTGTCGAGCCCTCGAGAAAGCCTGGAGAAGGGAACCAACTACGGACAACATGACCACCCTCAAGCTCGCCACCCGGAAACACCACCAACTGATCCGCGCCACCAAGAAAAATACATACAAGGATCGACTGGACAACAACGCACACAACTGCAAGGAACTCTTCAACATCGTGAAAGAGCTCTCCAACCCCAACGCCGGAAACAATGACATCACCCCGTCGCAAGACCTCTGCAACTCCCTCGCGTCCTACTTCCACAACAAGATCACGGACATACACAACAGCTTCAACAACCAACCAACGCAAGCCACAACCGCAACAACGCCACCCACCACCACCCTCCGCACCTGGACTCCGATCAGCACCGAAGACACCATCCGCACAATGAACTCCATCCATTCCGGATCTCCGACTGACCCCTGCCCTCACCACGTCTTCAACAAGGCCGACGCTGTCATCGCACCCCACCTGCGGGACATCATCAACACCTCCTTCGACACCGCCACCTTCCCTGAGAGATGGAAGCACGCCGAACTCAGCGCCCTTCTCAAGAAACCCACAGCAGACCCCACCGACCTCAAGAACTACCGTCCCTTCTCGCTCCTCCCGTTCCCGGCCAAAGTCATCGAGAAGACCGTCAACAAACAGCTGGCCGCCTTCCTCGAGACGAATGGATCCCTCGACCCCTCACAGTCGGGCTTCCGAGCGAACCACAGCACCGAGACCGCCCTCATCGCTGCCACCGATGACCTTCGAACTCTGATGGACAACGGAGAAACAGCGGCCCTCATCCTCCTGGACCTCTCCGCGGCTCTCGACACTGTCTGCCACCGCACCCTAGTACAGCGCCTCGGCAACATCGGAATCCAGGACAAGGCACTGGAATGGATCACCTCCTTCCTCGACGGAAGAACACAGAGAGTCCGCCTACCACCGTACAAGTCAGAGGCCACCAAAGTCATCTGCGGCGTCCCTCAAGGATCCTCACTGAGCCCCACCCTCTTCAACGTCTACATGAGCCCCCTCGCGGCCATCGCACGCCAACACAACCTCAACATAATCTCCTACGCCGACGACACCCAGCTGATCCTCTCCCTGACCAACGACCCCGCCACCGCCAGAGCCAACCTGCACGAAGGGATGAGAAATGTAGCTGAATGGATGACGACCAGCCACCTGAAACTGAACTCGGACAAGACGTAGGTCCTCATCCTGGGCTCCTCGCCATCCGCCTGGGACGACTCCTGGTGGCCCCCCGCCCTGGGCACCGCACCCAAACCGACGGACCACGCACGCAACCTGGGCTTCATCCTGGACTCCTCCCTCTCCATGACCAGACAAGTAAACGCCGTCTCCTCGTCTTGCTTCAACATCCTGCGCATGCTACGTAAGATCTTCCGGTGGATCCCCACCGAGACGAGGCAGACGGTCACCCAGGCCCTCGTCACCAGCCGACTGGACTATGGCAACGCCCTCTAAGCCGGAACCACCGCCAAGCTCCAGAAGAGACTCCAGCGGATCCAGAACGCCTCGGCCAGACTCATCCTCGACATCCCCCGACGCAGCCACATCTCCGGACACCTGAGAGATCTGCACTGGCTCCCGGTCAACAAGAGAATCACCTTCCGTCTCCTCACCCACGCGCACAAAGCCCTACACGACCAAGGCCCGAGCTACCTCAACAACCGGATCAACTTCTACACTCCCAAGCGCCTCCTCAGATCAACCAACCACGCCCTCGCCGCCGTCCCCCGCATCCGAAGAGCGACAACAGGAGGAAGGTCCTTCTCCTACCTGGCCGCCAAGACCTGGAACTCACTCCCGACCGACCTGCGCCTGACCCAAGACCACCTCTCCTTCAGGAAGAAGCTCAAGACCTGGCTGTTCGAGCAGTAATGGCACCCCCCCCCCCTACCCAGCGCCTTGAGACCCTACGGGTGAGTAGTGCGCTCTATAAATGACCTGATTGATTGATTGATTGATTGCCTGTGATGACATGTTTGCGTCCAATGTACATAGCACATTGTAATGTTGTAGGGCCCGGGGCTCTCCTGCACACATCATGACCACACGGACACATGCAGAGAGTTTGTGGGACAGGCTATCGGCACGTGCGCCCGGCCCCTTTATTGGCAGGCTCACATGTACAGTGACGCCTGTGCTGGATGTGTGTGGGGTGAGTATAGGCCAGCTCTCAGGGAGTTGTTGGTGCTGGCAACAAATACAACAGTGAACACTATTAAGATGGAAACAGAAAACATCAGCATTACAGAGACAACAGCAGAGCATTATGGTGGTAGCAGGAGCAAGTACAGCAGTCACCCAATGAGCAAACAGAAGTGTCCGTGAGTTGCAGTGCACTGAGGTTGGGGCACTAGAGCTGAGCGTGTTCATTTGAAGAAAATGTCTAGGATTGGGTCCCTTAGTGGCATTCCTGATGCAGCAGCAGTGGGGGGGTGACACCTGCTTCATCTTCCTCATCGTCGTCCTAGGTCTCCTACACTGCCTGAGGTGACATTGCTGCTTGAGCTCTCCACAGCACATAACCAAAACAGAAATGGATGACGGCATCCCCGACAGGTGTGAGCAACTCCGTCAGTCTGCCAGTATGACCGTATGAACACTGACAGTTGCCGGTTGGAGGTGGTCCTGGCGTTGGTGGTGTGTGCCTCCAACGGTGATGCGAAGTCCGGGCCGGTCAGGACTCGATTTGATGTGTGAGCCCTGCTGTACCGCAGTTGAGGCCGTAGGCAGCAGACAGCACAGGGCCACAGACACATGGCGTTGATGACCCAATGCCATAGTCTCAGAGGCCATCCAACATCTCAGAAGACAGCGTCCCTGACTTTAGCTGCGCAGAGTTAGTGGCCCAAGATGCACATCGGCCGGCACAGACAACCTGCCACGGGACGGTGCCTTGCGATGCACTGAGTCAGGCCACGCTGACTGAGCGTGTCCTCGTCGATGTCCAAGGTGAATGTGGCAGAGGGCTGCGGGGGACAGTGGAGGGTGTCCTCCAGGGTATGATGCAGAGGGCATAAGCCGTCGGGAAGCAGCAAATGGGGGAGTGAAAGGCAACAGCCTTGTCGCCACCACCAATTCGATATCAGCTACATGAGGATGAAAACAACCCCCAGTCCATAGTCTCAGACACCACCGAAGTTTTACCAGAGAATGTCCATGAATGTCGGGAAACAGATTTAATGGCACCGGGGCTGAGAGGGGATGCAGTCTGCGATGATGCCGGTACAATGATATGAACTCGGCCATTGCTAAATCAAGACTCAGTCCCAAATGTGTAACCTACTCGACCGCAGTGTAGGCCAAAGGCGTTTCCAGCCAGGGACGACAGACACGTGTGGTTGTAATGCTATGCACAGAGTCGGTGGCACCACATTGAAGGGAGTATATAGTGATTTGAACTGTGCATTAACATGTGTACTCAGCCATTGCTAAATCAAGACCTAGTCCCAAATGTGTGACCTACTAGTATGCTGTGTATGCTGGTAGAGTACGCCAACAAGAAAGGAGTACTGCGGGCCTTGCTCGCAGATGCCGTGATGGTCATAGAAGGTTGCTAGGGTCATGGGCCTCGGGCTTGGAGCTTGCATTGGCACGTGGTGGGCCGTCTTCGATACACGCCGGTGTCGGTAGGTGAGCAGTGAGGCCTGTGTGAGCAGGGGCGGGCAAGACGGGTTCAGGGACCAGCCGCCCGGGGTACAGCAGGTACACAGGATCACAGACAACACCGCTCACGGCAACAGCGTTGGCCTCGTGGTGGGGTGAGAGGCGCCACCCTGGCAGACATGTTGGGCATTCCGGAAGAGGCCCACACCCAGAGTTACGTGCCTTTTATTCACACCCCTACACTGGCCTAGCGTATGCCTGGCGAGCCCACTCCACTCACGCTTACGGGGGGATGTAACAAGCTACATTTCCGCAATCTTCCCCTCTGGATGGGGTGACATGGTTGCATCCACTGTCCACTACATTCCAAACAGCAGCGGTATATGTCGACATGGATATGTCTGTTGTCTGCATACTGCAGTCTGACCATCACATCCACGCCATGTGTGGCATTGTGCACATTCTCATTCATGGGTCACTTGCCTCCTTCGCACATGCCTGGTTCCCACCTATCCCCACAATCTACTATTGTGTGGCTGAGGTGCCATGCCGTTGATGGCTTATGTGCATGGCTGGCCCAGGTTCCCACAGTGAGTTGTGCTGTTGTCTGGTAGGTGGCCATGTTGTTTGACATGTTGTATGTAAGTTTACAATATGTGCAAAGTGTGGGGGTAGTATAGATAGTAGGATACCAAGCTGATGATGTCACCCACGACAGTTGTGTGGAACTTGTATTGGGCTGGCTGTGAAACTCCTCCGACTCTGGCGGTTGTTGGTTGGAGGGTATCAGTGGCCCACACGTGCCGTGCAGCACAGCTAGCAGATTTGCCAGAGGTGGGATGTTGGTTGTCTGATGTGTTGGTACCACCAGTCTGTGGGCAATGGTCTTCAGGATGCGGAGGATGGCAATTGCATTCTCTGGTGTTGGGTCTGTGAGGTTGGTGTGTTTTCTGAGGGTCGCTGTCTTTGCCTGCGCTGCCTCAGTCTTGGTCCGGGGGAGAGGTGGGGGCCCGGGGGGTGGGTGTTGTCCTGGGGGTGGTGGCGGTGGGTGTTGTTGCCCTCTTGGGTGTCCGGCCTGCATGGTCAGTGGCTCCATGGCATGTTGTTCTTCAGATGTAGCTCTGGGCTGGGCTCCCTTTTCTGGTGCAGGCTGTCGTTCGATTTTACACCAGGTCAGAGCACGTGTTAATTTCATGCAGCAAACATGCCTTATCACATGTTTTGTGATCTTATCGCCGATCTGGCTGGTTGTTGAGAATGTTGTAGAGTGGTGTTGTTGCTGCTTTTTGCATGGGAACGCCTACTCTACATCTCATTAGCGATAGTTGCGGGGGTCATCGGTGGCAATGTTTTTTGCGGCTGCTATCACAGGTTAACTGTTGATATGGGCTGTTAGCACCAGCTTGTGAATGGGGCATCAGTTTTATTGCAACTTTGGCTGATAACTCGGCGATAGTTCCTTGAGAATATGCCCCTTAATGTTCTATTGGCGACACCCTTGATTATATATTTTTTTCAACCCTGCTATAGCGCCACTCAGACCAACAAGAATGTCAGTGCACTTCACAAAAAACAGGAACAGCTGGGGTTGTCTTCGAGGCAGCCCGTCCAATTATCACTGTGGAAGGTGAGTGGCAAGAGTTTAATAAACGAAGTCTGGTGAGAGAGTGTGGTGTTGCATATAGATGAGTACCACAGATAAGTGCAATTATAAATTCAGAAATGATGAATGGAAAGGAAGAAGCCAATGGAAGCATCATGGGAGGATTTTAGACCTGTCTGATTGAACGTCAATGAATGTCTTCTGCAGAATGCTCCTAATAATTGGCTACTCTTAACTTTGCCTTTGAGTTTTTTGACTCTTTGGTGTTGTTCTAACCTTCAACGGTAAATCAGCTGGTGTACAAGGGGGCAAGAGACAAGACTTGTGGCATTTACTCTACTGTAGTTGCTCTTTGCCCTATGCTGTATTTGGTTCATCTGCACAGGTACTCTCCAGCTGGGATCTAACTCAGAATCCTGACAGAGGAGGAATCTGTAAAGGGAGCAACTGCAAATCGGTTACTGTTGCTCATTGAAAACAGCCTTGAGGGAGCAGGATTATGGCCGGCTCGAGGGTTTTTGGGGCCCTGGGCAGTAAGGGAATGTGAGAGGCCCCTCTAATTTGCGTAGACTTAACCCATTCAGGACTGCCTGCATTTCAATAGATGCCCTCTGCTCCTAATGCAGCAGGCATCTACAAGCACCTCTTCACAGCTCATCAAGGGCTGAAGGTGTGAGGGTTGCTTATCACCCGAGAGGGTTAAAACTACCAGGGAGCTAAACAGCTGGGCAATAGCCCTCTTGCTGTGCCACTGCTTGGGTGGGGGGATGAGGCCTAATTGCAGGACAAAACTGAGGAACGTGCCTTCTTGAAATTGGGACTTCCCCCCCATCCCTGGGTTCGCCTCGCTACACCATAGCAGTAAGGTGGTACACTTCCAAAGTGACGCCTGACTGTGTCGCATTGGTGCGGGGCTCCAAGTTGGAGGGCTGACTGCAGGGCCCTGTGCAGCGGCCCACACTGCCCATGCCCAGAGCCAGCCCTGAGTAGGATTTCATCAGCTCTGGGAAAACCACCTGCTTAATAATGTAGATACGATCAGGATCATTAGGGACAACATTTGGCTATTCAAAATCACAGAACATTGTTAGGGAGTTGACTGCAATACCAATGTGTTGGGGTGGAAAAGTTCCTTGCATGGTAATAGACGAATGCCCCTGCCTTGAGCCCCCCAAGCTACAGTGATATCTGGATCCATGGTAACAATTTGTGGTCATAGGCAAACACAGATCATGGCATGTGCACCATGACCTACGCCTGTCTCATAGGTCTGGTTAAACCAGGAGAGGTGCATAGTATGCGTAGTGTACTATCATTATTGTAGAGAAGCAGAGAGCCACAAGGTGGATCACAAAACATTTTGAGTAATAGCTGGTGCTATTACATATCTGTGGTGGAAAGCATCACAGTGCTTGGTACAAACTCTTTTTTCCACTGTAGTATGAAAGCAGAGTGGTGGAGGTGGTAATGTGTATTGTTCTGTGGTACGTAACTCCTTTAGAGATGTCAACAAATGCTGCTGCATTTCCAGCCAAAATGTCCCCAGTCCATTAACGTTCCAGTGGCAAATGGGGTGGTGAAATACCACTACTTCAGCACTTCAACTATTTAATACAACAGTTAACTCAGCAGTGACAGAGACCATGCTTTACCTCTTAGTCTAACGTTATCTGTGCACTCTATTTTGTTGCAAATCGACGTTCGGGACTGTAAAAAACAAACTAAATGGAAAAAGTGAACATTGAAATCGGCATGCTAGTAAGTACCTCAGTGTTCGTAGATAAGGAACTGAGGCAGGCTATAATTAAGTCCAGGGTCACACAATGAGACACCGTGGGTTGTCCAGGTAGAGTTCACATGTGGATATAGTGACCAAGGGGCATATTATCAAGGGCCTCATCGCCGCTTTAGCAGGACTTTTTCCCGCTAAAGCGGCAATAATTTAATCGCCCTATTAGCAAGCTGTCGCTAAGAACAGTTAGCGACAGTTTGTAGGCGATAGCGAGCTTTGCATGTCAGCGATATTTATCGCTAATGACATGCAAAGTGGGCGTACCCAACCTGTTAGCGACTGAAAACAGTCGCTTACATCGCTATCGCCTATTATCAACGCAGGCACAGCGCTAAAAAAAATTGCGCTAAGCGCGAATATCGCCAAAACATAACGCCTGCTCAGACCAATTCTTAACCTGTATATCCAATGGGAAATGGATATTCAGGTTAAGACCCTATTGGCGTTAATGCCTGAATATCGCTGAATTTCCAGCGATATTTATGCATTGAGCCGCTATCGCTGGATATTTTATCGCATTTGAGATAAACGTTGCTAATAGCACGTTATCTCTGCGATAAAATCCGGCGATGAGGCGATAATTGTTGGTAATATGCCCCCAAGCTCGGTGGTTTAACACACTGACTGAACCTTCAAGTGACTAGTTTGATGCAATGGGGTCCTCTCCTGCTTCTGAAGATGGACAAGGGGTGTTGTTCAGCTGGAAGGTAATAACACATTTTATTCGCACAGTCGTCCGAAGAATAACAACATGCAAATGTTACCAAAAATACTGTTCCAAATTGATTTCACTAAGAAAGGTAACTCTGCAATGTTGAAGAATGTGCAGGACAGGGTGAGAAAAACTAGGCTGCTCCCCCTCCTTGCAGAACGAACTGGTTGACACTTTACCCTGAAGGTTTAACCTTGCCATAATGGATGTAGGCCCTGGCCCACACTCATAATAGGAAACGTGAAACTACAAGTCCCAGCATGCTTAGTAAGCAAGAACAGGCTGAAGTTCACCCTCGTGATGTGCAGCAGAATCATATATATGCCCTCGGCTTTAAGTGGGATGAAAAAAACTGAGGGGACGTGGCCACTGAAATTAAGGGCGTGGCTTAAAACACTTTAGCTAAAAGTCTGTGCTTAGCATAGTGTGCTGCCCCACTGGTATTTTGCTGCTTCTGTCCATTCATCCAGATACATAACAAAACAAGTAACATTGTACCTACAACATGCCTGGACTATTGGCTTTGTCAATGGCTGAAAATTGCATAAGATACATGAGCAATAACTATCACTTTGTTGTATATAATATTGAAAATGCTACTGCTCTTGCGGGCGAGGTTGT
This sequence comes from Lissotriton helveticus, assembly GCF_964261635.1. Classification (NCBI taxonomy): domain Eukaryota; kingdom Metazoa; phylum Chordata; class Amphibia; order Caudata; family Salamandridae; genus Lissotriton; species Lissotriton helveticus. Next base: position 274,535,703 of record NC_136058.1, on the reverse strand, counting down.
GGCGGAAGGCTAGAGCAGCCGACCTTCGAGCTTGACCTCCTGAGATTCAAAAAATTAATTTGCCCTTGTGTAATGTATCTGGTGTTCATGTAACTCGCTAAAAGTTTGTGCTATTTAAAACTGAAAAACAAGTCTCTTTGAAGTTACACCAAAGGCAGTGAGGGGTTGTACTGTTGCAGAGTTAAGGTTTTTTTTTCCAACCTGAGGTTAAAAATGGAGAGCAGGGACATTTTAATGCATGGGCCAAATGGGCTCTGGCCCATGGCCCCAGCTTTTCAGGGGCCCCCTCATAGTCTCTGACCCAGGGCCCCAGCTTTTGCAGCCCCCTCCCCCCCATAGAGAGAGCTATGTTCAGCAAAGAGTCTTACCCAGATGAACTTGAATATTTCTTAAACAGATTGTTTAAAATACTGTTTTCCTTTAATTTACTTTTAAAGTCAGTGATGTGTGAGTCCAGTAAGACATTTTGCTGAGAAATTATGTATTTATATTTCATGCAACATCCATTGAAAGTTTCTTTTATATCAAAACAAGACCTCATAAATGGGAGGGTGTCACAGAGATTATTTGCAGTAATATTAGTGAGCTTCTTCTGTTACAATATTGAAATACACATCACTAGCCCTGAATGTTAGATGTAAACACAATAAGAATTTGGTAAGTGTTCATGCGCACGCTGTCAGGGGCCTAGACAAAGAAGGCATGAAATATCTGAAACTGGATCAAAAATTCAATGTGCTTCCGACAAGGGACCCCAAAATACTTTTGACCCAGGGCCCCCAAAATCCTTAAGATGTCTCTGATGGAGAGCCCAATAGGGACCCCGTCTCAGCACATGCTTTTAAAGGACCCGGCCCACTTGAAAAAAGTCCTGTAGGGGCGTGGCCAAGATGGCGGCCTGAGAAGACGTGGATAACTGAGGCTCCTCGTCCTAAGTCCCCTAACCGTACCCTAAAGCATATCCCCTCGCCTTCCGAGCCCCTTATGGACTGCCTGCGGTAAGCGGGACACGGACCGGAGACCCTGAGGTCACAACGCGGTTCGGACAAAGGAGCGAGGCCCGCGAGGTAGCCGCGGCACCCAGTGCCGGCGGAGGTCCCGCCGGGAGAGGCCCGGCGTACGGAGCACCATCAACAAGAGGGCCCGCGGCGGCAGCTGAGAGGCCACACAACCGTAGCGACCTGTCTCCCCTGCCGGCGGAGAGAGGCACGAGCGAAGCGGAGCACCGGCCCCGCGGCAGACCGCGGCGGCGAGACTGACGGCAAGGGGCCCAGGCTCTGACGGAGTGGGGAGCTAATCGAGGCCCCGGCTTGGGCCTACACGGCGCGGAGGCAGCGGATACCGAGAGAGGCCGACGGAGGAGCGGCAGCTTGGGGAGGTGAGGAGCGCCGACCCAGCAGCGGACCACGGAGGCGAGACTGACGGCGAGGGGCCTGGGCTCTGACGGCGTGGAGAGATACTCGAGGCTCTGGCTTGGGCCTACACGGACGCCGTGAGAGGCCGACGGAGGCGCGGCAGTTTGAGGAGGTGAGGAGCGCGACAACTCGGGGGGCAGGTGCTCGAGCCCCCGGCGGTGGCCAGGTGGCGCGGGGCCGCGCCATTGTGAGCGGGCCGCGAGGCCCAGAACATTCAGGCCTACGAGGCGGTGAGGGGGTCTCGCCCGAGAGGGCCAGCAAGGAAGCAGGCCCAGACGACAAGGGAGGAGGTTCGGGGGGCGCTGTACGGGCCCCCGGTGGGGGCCGCAGGGCAGATCGGTGACTGGGGCCTGGGCGCTGAGACTTTCCTGGGGCGGCAACGGCGCCACCCCCGCTGGGCATCACAGCCTCCCCGGCGGTCCCCCCTACCACTCGAGGAGCCATAGCACTCCGTAGCCTGGGTGTAGCGGAGAGGACCCGGGGACTAGCGGCGGTCCTGGGTGGCCAGCAGTGACGTTCTCACAGACTCCACATGGTCTCTGGGGCACGACAGTGGTAGCTGGGCCTGGTAGGCCGAGAGATAGCACGGTCCAGGGCCTGGGCCGGTGGGTGATCGTCGATCTTCGCAACACAAAAGACCAGCGAGTGAGACTCCTCCCCCCACCCCCGTGGGGGCCCGCCATTGCCAGCGGCTGCAAAGTGCCGAGCGACGCGCCGATGGGGTCGGCGAGGCCCGGGAGGGTACTGACTATGTCTTCCTCCAACCGCAAAGGGAATCGCACAATCTCAGACATGCTGTCCAAAGACACTCCCAAGACGGACAAAAGCCCGGACAAGCCGGCTCTGCCGATTCCCTCTTAGGGACAGGATCGAGGTGAAGGGGAAGCCCCAGCTACTAAAGCGTTCATGGAGTCCCTATTCGCCTCTCTCAAGAAGGACATTCAAACCCTCCGACAAGGGTTTGAGAGGCGAGTACCGGTGTGTTCCCAGTCCCCGGGCACTGGGACCGAAAGAATGAGGCGCCTTCGGTGTCGGACAGTGGAATAGCGTGGGGCGATGCAAACCTCCACATGGCTGACGAATCCATTCAGGTTATTACCCTCAATGTTAAGGGGCTCAACAACCCCATCAAGAGAAGGACAGTGCTCTCCTACTTAGAGAACTCTGGGGCTGCGGTGTGCCTCCTCCAGGAGATGCACTTGCTGGCCAAAGACTGGCACCACATGAAGTCCAGGGCATTCCCGACCCAGCTCTACTCCTCCACCGCGGAGAAAAAGGCGGGAGTGGCACTGCTGTTTGCTAGGCACTTCAAGGGCCGGGTGGGGGACAAGGTGGCAGAAATCAAGGGCAGGCTATTAGCCCACACTGTTCACATTTGGAATTTATCACTGACGATAGGGTCCATTTACGCTCCTAACACCAAACAAGAGGCATTCCTTACAGGTGCACTGTCGGTGGTCATGACCACCAGCTCACGACACACACTGCTAGGAGGTGACATAAATTTGGTTATGGACAATGAGAGGGATAGGTCAGGTCGGTGGTTTGGCGACTCGGGAGCTCTTTCGGTGGAAGGGAAACGCTGGCTCGCCAGTCGGGGGTTCATTGATACATGGAGGGAGGTACACCACACTGCCCCGGGTACACTTTCTACTCACATGTGCACCGAACATACGCTAGAATAGACCACTTTCTCAGCTCCACAGACTTGGTCCCCATGGTACGAGATTTGGAGGTTGCCCCAGCAGCTCTATCTGATCACGATGCTGTGGTGATGCACTTGAAGGTCCCACTCATGCGATCACATAAGGGTACATGGCGCCTTAGAGAGAATCTATTTTCCCGCAAGGGGGTAACGCAGCTACTCTCCCAAAGCATCTCAAACTTCCTGGGCCAGAACGACACAGGGGAGGTGACCACGGCAGCAGTATGGGGGGCACTCAAGGCGGTCATTGGAGGGGAGCTTATAGCGATCTCGGCGGCGGACAATAAAGAACGGAAGGAACGCCGGCAGGAGCTGACGGCGCAGGTGCTGGAGTTGGAGCGGGTGCATAGTCGGACCGGGGCTCCAAGGATATGGCGCAAGCTGAAGGCAGCCAGAGCACAGCTTGCGAGCCTCGACCTGGATCGGGCAGAATATGCGGCACTGCGCCTTAAACATACGTACTATGTAGGGGGGGATAAGACAGGCCGCTTACTTGCCAGTAAACTGAAGGTAAAAACCGTCCGATCCAAGATCCCAGTCATTCGCGAGGAGGGGGGTGAGGAGCTCCGAGAAGACGATTGCATCGTGGAGGCATTACGGTCGTTTTATGCCACGCTTTACAAGGCAGAGCCGGCCTCAGATGCTGAGGCGGGAGTAGCTTACCTAGACGAAGCAGAGGTAACGGCCCTCAACGAGTCAAACGCCAAGGCTCTAGGTGCCCCCATACGGCTGGAGGAAGTTATCTCCGCCATTGCCCGTCTCAAACCACTTAAAGCGCCCGGCCCGGATGGATTTTCGGCGGGCTTTTATAAATCCTTCTGCCCCCTTTTGGCCGCTCTGCTGACGAAACTGTTCAACTCCTTTCAAGGCCCAGGTTTGATCCCGCGAGAGATGCTGGAGGCGGCCATTATTGTCCTGCCGAAGCCAGGTAAAGACATGACCCAATGTGCAGCGTACCGGGCGATCTCTCTCCTCAATCTTGACCTAAAACTCTTCACGGGGATCCTGGCCGCGAGACTGGGCCCGTGTCTCCCGGGCATAATAGAGCCGGACCAGGCGGGCTTTATACCCTCCCGTCAAAGCGCGGACAATGCCAAGCGCCTGATGCACTTGATCGATAAAGCACACTACAACGCGACGGATGCGGCCCTCCTGTCAGTCGACGCTTAAAAAGCGTTTGACCGTATGGACTGGACCCATCTGGATAGAACGTTGGTGAGATTCAGGGTTGGCGACAGGTTCAGGGCCTGGGTGGCGGGCTGTTACCCTTCACCCCAAGTGACAATCAAGGTGAACGGAACGAGCTCTAGGCCGTTCGCCATCCACCGGGGCACGAGGCAGGGCTGTCCGCTCTCGCAGCTGTTGTTCGCCCTATATATGGAACCTTTCGCCCAACACGTACGGGACAACCGGACCATCACGGGCATTACATTCGGAGGCGAGGAACACACTATCAGCTTGTACGCGGACGACATTCTGGTTGCGGTGGATAACCCTAGAGTCTCGATTCCGGCATTTCTGGAGGAGATGGCGCGGTTTGGGAGAGTGTCGGGCTTCAAAATGAATGTCGGGAAGTCGGTAGTTCTCCCCCTGGGGTGCAACACTCGTCCTACCAACAGGGGCTCGTTGCAATTGGGAGGACTGTCCACGCAAATGGCGCTCCCGTACTTGGGGATCGAACTGACGCCAGCCACGGCTCAGACGGTCGAAGTGAACTACACCAAGCTCTTGACACGCATTCAAGGGGATATCCAGAGGTGGCGACAGCAGCCGCTGTCTTGGCTTGGCCGGGTGGCTGCGGTCAAGATGTCCCTGCTGCCAAAAGTGCTATACCTCTTTCAGACCATCCCGGTTACCCCTCCCATAGGCATGCTCAAAAAAACTGCAAGATGTGATACACCACTACGTCTGGGCAGGTAAACGTTCCAGGATGAGGCGAGACCTGATTACGCGCGTTCCGGCAGAGGGTGGGCTGGGAGTGCCCGACTTACAGCGGTACTTCCGAGCAACACAGATGTGTTACCTCGTGGAATGGTCAAGGCCATCCTCGGAGAAGAGATGGATGTTCCAAGACAGGGCCATGGCGGGGATGCCACTATGGAGAATCCCATTCTTAGCGCGACCGGATAGACCGGCTTACATCAAGAAGTCGCCCATCGCTAGGACCCTCCTTCAGGTATGGGACGCGGTTGCGGTGGCCGGGGAGCTCACGTCCTTTCCCTCGCCCATGACACCGCTGTTTGACAACCCGGCGTTCCCGCCGGGATTGGTTCCTGGCTCCTTCCCGCAGTGGAGGATGACAGAGTGCAGATCGGCCGAGCACTTATTTGATTTGCAGGGCTTCATGACCCTACAAGATATCGGTGAAGGGTATTCCATCGATAAGCCGCAGAATTTCCAATACTTCCAGTTTCGACATTGGCTTACCCAGAGAGATACCTTCCCACACATGAGCCGCTTCCTTACGCCATACGAGAAGTGGCTCCTGTCCAAATCCACAGATAAACGGGCAATCACGGAACTGTACAAGTTGCTGACCCCCCTCCTTCAGTGGTTCGATCGGCAGGGCAGAAAAGGTGGGAGAGGGAGCTGGTGCGAGCGCTCTCCGAAAGGGAATGGCAGGACATCTTCTACCGGGCGCACCACACAGCTCGCAATATGGCTAGCCGGGAGTCAGCGGTCAAGGTGGCTTACTATTGGCATCTGACTCCCGAGCGACTCCATCACAGCAATCCTAGTAGGGACCCCAAGTGCTGGAGGGGATGTGGACTCACAGGGACTATGTTCCACCTGTTATGGGAATGTCCAGAAGTGCAAGGGTATTGGGAGGAGGTCCTCAATGACGTAGATGGGTATTTTGACACGGAGATTCCTCGATTTCCTGCGTATGCGATCCTAGGTCTGCCTAACAAACTTACCTTCCCACTTAAGTCCATTAGGGGGAGGCAAATGGGACTGGCACTGGGCGCGGCGACGCACCACATCCTGTCACTCTGGGGCACTACACGGAGACCCACCCACACAGGTTGGCTTCACCGGCTGTGGTATATAATGGGGATGGAACGCATACAAGCTTCACTTACGCAAACCTCAGACAAATTCAGAGAACTATGGTCGCCACTGGTCTCCTTACTGTCCGACGAATTCCACGAACGTACCTGCCCGAAATATCTCAGAGTCCTTAGACTAGTAGATGAGTTTCACGCCACACCGACAGATGGGACCCCGGAGGCATGAGGGAGGTCCCCTCACGAGCCTTACAAACACTCAGCGGAACACACCGGAGGGGGTGGGCCAGGGGGGTGGGGGGGCACGGGTGGGAATAGTTGGGGGTTGGGATGACTTAGACAAGGGGCACGTTACCAGAGCCCTTCTATGCATAGCTTCGCAAGGTGCTACCCACATCATCATGCACGGACTCATGACGTTACTCCTCCGGGGGCAGCTTCCAGATGCTAAAGTAATGACCGGCGGGAACAGGTGCACTTTGTATGATGTTTGTCCGACGACTGTACTGTTTTGTGTTACTGAAAATCAAAATAAATTTGATTAAAAAAAAAAAAAGTCCTGTATATATGCCCGAGGTACATGTATCTCAGTGAGAAGACATGTTTGTTTATTCACACAGGTAACGCCCCTGCTTTCAAATATTGCGTACAGTTGCAGTTACCTTAAAGCACTTGTACAATCTCAATGCGTGGGGGCACCGGTGGGTTACTTATTTCCAACAAAGCAGCAGTTGAGCAATGCTTGCCCTTCCCTGGTACAGATAACTCCAGGACATTCGGGCACGCCGCACTATCAGTGATATATTATTGTATTTTACGTGGATATGTTTGCTCTTCGCCGCTCCTGCCCTCTGCTCAGTCTGATCACAGACGGGATGTCACATTTTGTCTCTTCCTCCCCACGCGGCCTGGACGTTCTGTCCGCCAGAGCGGAGCCCCGGGGGCTGAGCCATGCTGGCTTCTCCTCTGCGCCCCTGCCTGGGCTGGCACACGGGGCACGAGGCGGTGCGTCACTCCCTGCAGGACCAGGCCGCGCGCCACGTGACGCACAGCCGGCTCTCGGTGCCATCTGGGATGCCCAGGAGGCCGCGCTCGCACGACGTCACCGCAAAATGGTGCACCAAGACGAGCTGGAGCATTATATTTAATGCCACTCGTTACCCCACATTTCTGAACTACGAAACTAGCAATGTCACAGTGGTTAGCAGAAAACCTGGCGATATATATTTTTTTGGGGTGAGGAAAAGTGTGGTATTTTGAAACCTTTTGTAATTTTGATTGGGGTGTCACCTTCAACTTTCTACTCAATCACGTGTAGAAGACACTCAGACCGTGTCCCTAAGTAAGTTAGGTCTGTGTTGGCACGTCTCTCTGTACCCTAAATATTATTAATGGAAAACGCCAACATCTAGGGCCGGGGGCGGCGTAGCTCCCGTAAGGACTTTGGTGTCCCCATCTGGACCCGTCGGTCTCTTTTCTTCAGTATCAGGTGATAAACATTCGTATAAGAATGACAGACAAGGGTAGTAGGTTCAAAGCTTTATTTAAGTGTAAGTAGGTCACAAAATATCAAGTCATTTGGCCTCAAAGCATATAAATTATGAGTAGAAAGAGCTCAATACAATTGTAAGTGAAATCTGGCATAGGTTCGCCTTCTATGAGTAAGGAAAGGAGTTCTCTCTTTCCCTAAAAGTCAATTTGTCTTTTTATAGCATTGGAAACAGACATTCAAGTGTTCTACATGGATACATTTTTTGTCAGGCATGCACCAATAGGAAAAGGGCAGCAAGAAACATTCCAAGAGTTTTCTCATGAGACCATTGCATTGAACATGTAGACATTCTCACAGTCGTTTTGGGGGTTCAATATATAAATCGTGTGCACATAGCCAAGGACAATTGCGGCGCCTATGGACCATCACAAAAAGTCTCTGTGAACACTTTTTTAGTTTGTTACCCTGCGTCTTGCAATACTGTACATGTAACAGAGTAAATGACAGCAAATGACACACGATCTTGATGACGTTTGAAGCAAGATGGAGGGTATTGAAAACACTGCTCAAGTTAGCCAAAGTTAAAACAGTGATGTATTTATATGAAAGGAAATCGTTTCTCACAGGTCAGAACGAGGAGGATGGGTGGCCTTGACTGCTCCAGGACTCGTAGTCATGGAAATATAGGGGCATATTAGCAAGGGCAATATCGCCACTTTAGCGGGACATTTTCCGGCAAAAGCTACAGGTTTGGGGCCCGCTTTGCATGTCAGCGATATTTATCGCTAATGACATGCAAAGTGGGCGTACCCAACAGGCCCGGCTCCAGGAATTTTTATTTGAGTGGGCCATGGGTGCATTTGGGTGGGCCACTGGGGCTCGATTTGTCGCATATATTTCTGGGCAGGCCTGCTTCAGGGCCCTCCTTTATCTCTTCTTAGTCTTGCAAGGCCCACTAAAACGCACTCTTTTCCAAATCTCTTTCTAAATGTCATCACTCTCAAAAAGTGTTTTTTTCCATGTAATGTTCCTTTGATGGGAAGAGGAGGTTTCTGAGGTGGGAGGATCAGGCAAGTGATACTTCTTGGGCTCCCTCTGTGCGAGCCTTCAGGGAGAATCCCTCTTCATTACTACCTCCACCTGACCCCAGACTCTGCAACAGTCTTGAATATCCACTACTCCTCTCCAGTGCACCTTATCTCACAGCTGACCTTGGGTCCCAGCCCCATATCAGGCACCATCGGGCTCCACTTTCATGTTGCCCAGTAAAAACATTAGAAAAACCACCCCTTTTCTGAATCATTTTGTCCACCATAAGCGTGGAAGGGTATACTCAGACATGAGTCCCTTGCTCAGTGCTCCATCAGGATTCAAGCAAGCCGGGCCGACGACGCCTGAAATGGCAGAAACCGGTCCCCGGAAGCTTGTCTCCTTTCTGGTGAAGAATTGGCTTGGTAGTTTGGTCTGCCCTGTTCCCATGATGTACTGGGCCAGGGACAGACTAATTTGCATATAGCCAGGTTCTGAGCTGGGATGGGGCAGTGAGCTAAATAACGGTGATGGATCAAGCCCTGATCTTTGGACTGGGTAAGAGTGGTCTGCTTAATTCAGACACTCTGTTCATCACCACCCCCTTTTCTGAATCATTTTGTCCACCATAAGCGTGGAAGGGTATACTCAGACATGAGTCCCTTGCTCACTGCTCCATCAGGATTCAAGCAAGCCGGGCCGACGACGCCTGAAATGGCAGAAACCGGTCCCCGGAAGCTTGTCTCCTTTCTGGTGAAGAATTGGCTTGGTAGTTTGGTCTGCCCTGTTCCCATGATGCACTGGGCCAGGGACAGACTAATTTGCATATAGCCAGGTTCTGAGCTGGGATGGGGCAGTGAGCTAAATAACGGTGATGGATCAAGCCCTGATCTTTGGACTGGGTAAGAGTGGTCTGCTTAATTCAGACACTCTGTTCATCACCACCCCCTTTTCTGAATCGCTTTGCATGTCAGCGATATTTATCGCTAATGACATGCAAAGTGGGCGTACCCAACAGGCCCGGCTCCAGGAATTTTTATTTGAGTGGGCCATGGGTGCATTTGGGTGGGCCACTGGGGCTCGATTTGTCGCATATATTTCTGGGCAGGCCTGCTTCAGGGCCCTCCTTTATCTCTTCTTAGTCTTGCAAGGCCCACTAAAACACATTCTTTTCCAAATCTCTTTCTAAATGTCATCACTCTCAAAAAGTGTTTTTTCCATGTAATGTTCCTTTGATGGGAAGAGGAGGTTTCTGAGGAGGGAGGATCAGGCAAGTGATACTTCTTGGGCTCCCTCTGTGCGAGCCTTCAGGGAGAATCGCTCTTCATTGCTACCTCCACCTGACCCCAGACTCTGAACCAGTCTTGAATATCCACTACTCCTCTCCAGTGCACCTTATCTCACAGCTGACCTTGGGTCCCAGCCCCATATCAGGCACCATCGGGCTCCACTTTCATGTTGCCCAGTAAAAACATTAGAAAAATCACCTTCAAACTTTAAACATTGAATATAGCAGTAGCCCTTATGACCCGACTGCTAATTAATAAACAAAAACCGAAAGGCCATGACAGGGCCGGCTTTAACGCTGATGCGAAAGTCTTTTTTGGTGCCGCACCATTAACCTCTTTCTCCATAAATACCTTTACTACTACCTTCCAACAGTGCCCCTCACCCTCCATTACCCCCCCCCTATTGACCTCCTCCTCGGATTTCCTCACTGCCTCAAACCACAAGTGCCCCTCATATCCCCATAGCCCCTCCCCTTCATGACCTCCTCCTCGAAGACCAGTACCCCTTATCTCTGTAGCCCCTCCCCCTAATGACCTCCTCCTCGGATTCCCTCACTGCCACCCTCCAACAGTGCCCCTCATCTTTACGTAGCCTCTCTCTCATATACATTTCATTTGTTGAATAGCGCTACTCATATCAGTGTAGTGTGTGTCAGTACTTTACATCACACACACATTATACAGAGACAATGAATCATACAAGTATGTAAATCAGCCTATAGGGAATGTTACTTAAGCAAATGAGGATTATAAGGTGTATGAATCACGTCATCCATACTGGTGGGCAGTATATTTTAAAAGGGTTTGGTATGGGAAACACAAACTTAGGATTTAAAGAGTATTCCATGGGGGTCAGATTTACTGATAAAAATGTACATCTGCCCAAACATACTCATTTTAGCAACATTAGAATAATGAAAGACTGAGGAAGTTCTAACTATATCACAAAACAAAAAAAGCAAAGTTCTAACTATACCATTCATGTTTGTAGGCAGCTTTTAGATGACAGTTCATTGGTCAAAGTCCTATGGTACGATTGTAACTTCTGAACTCCAAGTAACACAAGGATCTCTGTGACAAAGGCAGTAACCCACTGAGTATTCACATAAAATACAGTTCATCTGCATTTAAAAACTACTAACTGACAAATGATTGCTCTCCAGCAGGATCATTAATCACCAGCGTTATCTGGGCATTTTGTATCGTCTTATTGTTGTCCTGCATTGGCCACATTATAGATAAAAATTGTTTAAATGAAGCACACACGAAGTATGTGTCCTGCTGGGCCTGTGTAGATTTTAAAAAGAAAAAAATGTAGTAACACATTCTCTTACCTACTCCATTAGTCAAACTTTGTGTCACAGCCTGATGTCATAAGCCACTGCAGGGGTTAGGAAAGGTGACTAGGAATAAATAAACTTCTTTTCTCCTGCGCTGCATAGAAAAAGAAATATCAACGCAGCAGAACAGTAGACAAAGGTTACCGGTGTCAAAGAAAGGATTTTTCACCTTTTGCCATACAGAGATGAAGGGGTGAAAAAATAAGCAAAGCCTCATTAACATGTTAATGGTCTTTAAAGACCTGTTAAGTACTCGGGTGGGGGCTGCGATCATCTCTAATACTGTCTCTATGTGCGCGCCCGGAAATCTGTCTCGGCCCGGGCTGACAGACACGACCTGTGCGTTGCACGCCTGCCTTCAAGCCCTCACTGCAAGGGCCAAGGCTCCTGTTTGGGTGGGCCAGGCTCATGTTTGGGTGGGCCTGGCCTACCCGGCCCACCCGCTAGAACCGGGCCTGGTACCCAAACTGTTAACAGTCGCTAACACAGCTATCGACTATTAGCAAGGCAGGCAAAGGGATAAAAAAAATCACGCTGAACGCGATTATCGCTATAAACTAACGCCTGCTAAAAAGTTGACTTACCTGTTTAGTCAATGGGGTGGATTATCAGATTAAGCCCCCATTGGCGTTAATGCGAGAATATCGCTGGATTTCCAGCGATATCCTCGCATTTCGCCGCTATCGCTGGATATTTTAGCACAATGGAGAAAAACTTTGCTAATAGCATGTTTTCTCTGCTAAAATATTCAGCGATAGCCAGAGATAAAAAAAAGTTGCTAACCACGTTTAGCGATAAATATCGCTATTTCTTGCTAATAGGCCCTATAGAGTGTGAATGGGCCATTTGGTTCATGAGGTCCTTAGCATCCTATGCATGGAGCGAGAAAAAACTCTATAAATGTCCTCGTATCCGTGTCAACGGCATAGCTGAGGTCCCCCGATGCTCTGCCATCCAGTAGAATTGGAAGGTATTCTGGTGGTCATCCCCTCCCGCATGGTGGTCAATTAGGGGCAGTCAGGGGTAACAGATGCTTCTCCCGGTACACCCTTTAGTACCCTTGGCACTAGCTTAGCTTGTGATCTCAGGCAGAGGCAGAAATAAAAAGTAACAGGGTTCTGCAGTTTATTTGCCTGGTTTGTAGTCTCTCAGAATCCGAGAGGGGTTCCAAAATTGAGGGGGTCAACATGAAATAAAAGGTCCACTCTGTGATGTCTGGGAGACAAAGTGCACACAAAGTTTTTGTTATTATTATTTTGAACCAGGATCTAATCCATTTAGTATTTATAATCATAAAAAAGACATTCCCGTCTTGTCAGCATCATTCTGTTAGATTTACACACAAAGGCTGTCCAACGCATCTGGTGGCTCACCGGGCTAATGCAAGCGCTGCAGGGATTTGTGTTAATCTGATGGTCGCAATTTTGCAAGCTGGTGGATCCATTCAGCCTTATATCCTTCCTTGATTGATAAAATGGTACTAGTGGGTTGGGTAACAATACACTCCTGTTCTTTAGTGCCAAGAAGCCCTTTTGGGTGAAATGTGCTTTACAAATACACGTTATGCTATGTGTAGTCTGACCTTGCTCGTCTTTCCTTTTGAAGTGGACTTATCATTGCCACTTGATCCCTTCGGTTCTTCAGTGTAATTTCTGGTGCATTTCTATGCATTTTGTCATGTTTGTCAGTTTCTTTTTCATATTTTGCAAGACCAAAATAAATCATCATTTCTAGACCCAGCCCGTTTTAATACTGCTTCGTCCTTTCTTTCAATTTTTTCCTTTCAATCACATTGACTGCTCGGATCTAGTGTGCATCTGTGTTCACTGATCCTAGTCAGAATTAATCCGAGGCTGCCAGATGTTACTCCTTTTACACTTGTATTTACTTTACAGCAACTGTACATAATTTTACTCTGATCCGAGCAAAATCGGATATAATTTCATCACACCAATTTTCAGACTGCAGATGAATGTTACTAGTTCTACTATTGTTGCAGGGTTTCTGTACTCACACAGAACTGTGCACAGAGGAGTGGAACCTCGGCAAATTAGGATGTCCCAAAACTTACCTTAGCAACCAACTCACCCCTTACCGAGCTAGCTACAGTGTCTCATTGGACATATCAAACACCCAATGTTTAGACAAACCAGAACATGAACTTACAGTACCTCAGGGTACGTGGGACTCATGAACACTCTTTCGTTATATTATCATTACAAACCAGAACATGGAGTAAAGAAGACACATGTGCATTTGAAATGTTTATTTACTAATGCCGTCTTCTCAGGCGCAGTATCTTTGATAATACAAGTATACTTATTATCAGTAGCAAAATTATCAGCATAGTTACTAAGACATAAAAAGCGAATGGTGACAGCATGTTAACATGCTGTAATGAATAAGAGTTAACAACACTTATATCTCACCCTCCCTAACACATATATTATATTATTATCTAAGAAGGTCTCTTTGGGTTGTTTTAGGGCGGGCCCATACCTTAGTGTCCTAGCATGAAGGAATCACATCAGCATACACCAGCTCTCTCTGCATGTGCACCGCATCAAGTGTCTTAACAATTCTCGTGCAAAGCAATATCAATCCCGCCTCAAGCCCAAGTTGGCAAAGGCTGCACTTGTGTTATGACTATGAAGGCGTGGAGATCAGACCTCATAACAATTCCATATCGTGTTGCTCCTGAAACTTCAGCACTCTCCGTGCAGACATGTTTTATTAAACAAGACTGATATCAGAGCAATAACATATTATTCTCACATACACCACGGCAAACCACTAGGTTGAAAGCTAAGTCAACAATTAAGGGTCGTGTGCAGAAGTTGCAAGAAAGGAAAAATGGCGTTTAAATCTCAAATGTACCTATGCTAACTTAACACGATATAAGGATATATAGGAGCTATACAACACCCCCCCATGATCCGAGAACGGACTAAATAAGGTAACAGAAGTGCCATCACATGAGAGCAGAATCCATTTATAAACGAGCATGAATAAAGATTCAATTATAAAAATTAATGCTAAAAAAATAGCCCACAAATATAATGTGGCTCAAGCCAATAGGCAAGGAAAAATAAAATGTCTTGACCAAAAGTCAATAAAGTCAAGGAAATGCTATCAATCAGCATGTCAATTTGAGGCAGTGTCTAAGATAAGACCGTATATGAAAAGTAAGCTGCAACAGCCTCCAGGAGGAAGTCACTGTCCTCATCAGAAAACAGTTCAGCCATCCAATTTAAAAGATGAAAGGAACATACGTGATCTTCCAGCACCGGATCCTCTATAACCATCAGAGGACAGCTCGGTGGGTTCTCAAGAAAACTTAGTTCCAAGAAATTCTGCGCTGCCGACAACACATCCCAGGGACCCATTAGTCCATGTGCCACCGCCAAGGCCATAACCCTTTCGTCAGAACAAACCAACTCGTGAGCAATGATAGGACTCATCAGTTGATTAAAATCGACGTCAGAAGATGCTGGTCCGCAGAGACACAAATCAATGGCCCAAAGGAAATCACAGGTCAGACAGCGAAATACAGGCTGGACACAGGTGAAATAGGAGAACCGAAAAGATAATCCAAACGCCGTGCTTAGAGTCGCTAACGGCAGTGTGCCATAATAATCAAGCATGCGGTTGCGAAACCGCGTCAGTAGCAGCTGTGCGTGGTCTTGCACATGAAGGGCATCCATATTTAAAAAGGCAGAAAACCACCAATGCGCCAGCCGCTAATGCAAGCAAAAACGGGAACCCTCCAAACAAGGATGAAAAAATAGAATGGAAGAAAGCAGGGATGACTCCAAAAATCTTCTCAAAGGAAGTCACGAGACCACCGCTAACAACTTTAAAAAAATGTGCTAGGCCCGTTGTGGAGGATGCGTTAAAGATAGAACGGACCATGGCTCCGAAATGCAAGGGCAAATCAGTGTTTAAAAGAGCCTGAACCTCCGTGCGGGTGTTAGCAATGTGAAGCACGAAAGTTTCACGGGCCGAGCTCAAGGCCACCTCTTTCTGGGACAATAGAGCTCTTATTCTAGCCATGCCGCTGAATTCTGCTCCCAAGGTCGGTATCTGTGGCCAAATGGAAGACTCCCTATGTTCACGTGTGGGAGGATAAAGAACATTTCTGCAGCAAATAACTCGCTCACTAACCGTTACTATGAAAGCTATACCTTTAATTAAACCACAGCAGTTTTCATTATTGAGCATTAAATAACTACCATTCTCCAACAATTTAAACGTGGGGATGATAGCAGGAACTGGCGTGCCCTGTAAAACGCAAGCCATATTCGGTCGGTCCTTGTTACATGAACCGTGTAACTGTATGTGTCTGCACATTAAAGAATGATCTGGCGTCTCAGTACACTCATCCCCTGTTAGATAAACCTCTTGTTCATCCTTGAAACATCTGTATGTGTATGGGAGTGACCAGACCTCATGAAGAAAACCGCTACCTAAGGGTTCAAAACGACCTATTGGCACATATTTCATACAATTTGAAAACTTATATAAAGCAAACGGCAGCGTTATTAAACCGTGGATAAGCCACGTAGCAGCAGTGGTCTCTGCCACAGAAAAAGGTAAAGATTCCAATCTTTCAATATGGAGCATAGAAAAGGAAGCATCACGCATTGAAAGCAAGCGTTGTTTGTCTGTCAAATTAAACGGTGCAAATAAAGAGGAAACGTTCATGTATCCCCAGGGAACTTTACCCATTTTTAGAGTCTGTAGTGTCCATGCAAACTGCATGATTGAACGTAATTGATTTTGACCATGGTATAATACAGACACTTCATCATGCACAATATCAACAACAGACGACACAATATTATCTAATGTGTAAATTCTAGAGGAAAGCACGTTAATGCTATTGTCAACCACTGCAAGCACTTTCTCAAGATTTGCCTGATCAATAGCCCTAAGGCGTGAAGCAGCCTCAATCTGTGAGAGTTTCCAAATTTCATTGTAAACACCATATAACCACCTTTTCGACCTGCCACTAGCTGGGCCCTTAATGAAATCATTCAAATCCACGTCTGCATTCAGTTTGGAAAGGTGATACTTAACCGCAGGTAAAGTTGAATGTTTCAGCCAAGCTTGACACAACTTGCCAACAGAGTAAGAGGTGACAGTATGACTCAAATCAAAACGGGGATCAGATCTAACAGCCTTAAAACCGTCAGTTATATTTAAAAATCTCTTTTGGCAAGAATCAGCACTACGGTGCCAAAGCAGCCAACCCGTGGGATTCATACTGGAAATGTTAAAGGAGGAATTCAGAAGCAGAGCCTGTATATCTCTAATGGACAATTTAGTAAAATTACTCCAATTCTCATATTCCTCCAACTCCGGGAAAGACGGGGTGTTTAACCTTTTAGATGTAGCCAATCCAAAGCACGTGGTCTGGGAAATGGTTTCATTTAAAAACCACATATGATTTGGGATGAGACATGCACGGTGCAAAGCTTCAGTGCCTTGTACCTGCCAGGCCCTTGAGCCCCAAACTGATTTAAGGTCTATGGTATCCTTCCATAACTCATACCCTCCAGTAACTAATTGATCCAGGAAGGCCTTTGAATATAACAATTTTGTATTTGTAAGTCGAACCTTGGACAGTGGCTGTTTGTGAAATTTAAAATAAAAGGACTCGGGATTGGACTGATTAAAGTCAGTGAAATAAGTATATTTTTTAAGAAACGTTTCCGAACTCCCTTGTGTTGGTGCTGGGCAATGTTCCCACTGAGTAAAATTAACCGCATCCCTTCGGGAAGATGTCTTGTGTAAGAAGTGATTGCCATAATGTTGGTAACAGAACAATTCACCATAATTAGCAGAATCTAAATATAAATCCTCAGCATCAAAAGCAGCATAATATTTCAAATCAGAAAACAAACTTTCCACAGCATTAACATCCCAATCATCAGAACGAATGTTTTGTTTCACCACATCCCCCATATTAACTCTTAGTACATTAGGGACATTAACGACTTCCGTTGGACCATGTATCTGAAAACGAACTGCATCCCACGCGATTCCATCCAGAACAGGCCACGCTGTGATGTTAACCAAAGTCAAGTCTCTTTTTAATCTGTGTGTAGAATGTGAAGAGGAAAGTGGGGCCAAAGTTCCATTCAAATGAGTAATGCAAGTTCTCTCCTCGACATAGTGTCCATTCATAATCCGAAAAAAATAAAACACAAAACCAATTGACATAAAAAGGTAAACTGAAAAAAGGACCAGCCAAATGTATATCCAAGGAGGTATCAAAAAATGTTTTTTAAACAGGCTAGCATATAATGCAATTTTAGAGGGTTTTTTCGAGGCAAGGGAAGCAGAGTCAAATGAAAATCTGGATTCCGTGGCTAAACGAGCTTGCAGGTCAGGCATGGACAAATCAGTGGGGTATGTATAGTCTGTCTCATCAAGGTTAGTTCCTGGTAAATTATTCAATAATGGACTGGAAACAGCAGGTAATTCGATGGCCACCTCAGGTTCATTATTAGAAGCAGTGGGCATAATTGAATTTCTCACAATGGAAGGACAGGAAACAGCCGGTGTCATGCTAAGAAGAATCGGCCACTCTGTGTATCTTGACATTGTCAATAGAAATAAACCTGTTTTCCTTACGACCTGGAAGTGGTGGTAAAATGACTGTTCTTGTGCCCTTCACTCCAAGCACTGGGACCGGAGCTCGATAGGAGGGACCAAACTCTTTCTTGTTGTCGATCTTCTCTCGAACCAGTTCTCCAACTTGGGGTAGCCAGCCAACTACCGGGATCTGCAACGCATCATCCGATGTGGAGGGCAAATGTTCCTTTGCAAGAGTGTCTCTCGTCTTTTGTAGATTCTGTAAAACATTGCAATGTTCATCTGCGTCAAAGGAAGTGGCGCGAACCACCGAGTCTAGACCGTCAAGGTCAGGGACGAACATCTTGATGCCAAAGAGCATTTCGTATGGGGTCCGCCCACCCAGAGACCTTCTAGGGAGATTATTAAGAGCACGCTGCACGCCATAGAGGTGAGCCAGCCAATTTCTGCCAGTGCCTATAACTCGGGCTGTCAAAGATTGCTTTAAATCACGGTTCATTCGTTCAACTACACTATTACCCTCGGGTCTGTAGGGTGACGAAAACTTGACTTGGACCCCCATCGAAGTCATGGCATCCTTATACGCCTTAGAGGCGAAAGCCGGACCCTGATCCGAATGGAAGGTACCACAGGCAAAAATCCCTATAAAGATACGCAAATCTCTGATGACAGTCCGGGAATCAGCGCTGCGATGTGGCCATACCCACACAAAGCGTGTGCATGAGTCAACTGCTACTAAGATGTATTTATACGCAGTATCAGATGAAAATGGACCGCAGTGATCTAAATAAACACAGCCTAGTGGTTTATTAGAAATGTACAACTGAGTCTGAGGCGGACGCGTAGCAGTTGAAGGTTTAATCTGCTGGCATATGTCACAAAGAAGGACATAATCACGCGTCTGTTTGTACAGTCCCCGCCACCAGAAACGTTGTTGTAGTTGCGTTACAGTGGCTGAGACGCCCGCATGCGCAGACGCCACACCTTCATGAGCCGCTGTAATCAAGTCTGTTCTGCGATCCGAGTTGGGAATCAGCCGTTCCCCAACATCAGGAATTGTCACAAAAGGAACCTTTTCGGGACTTAAGTGGTATTTATACTTCGAAGGGAATCCCGAAGGATGTTTACTTCCCTTCTCAGAGGCAGCAATCGCTGCCAAGATGTCTCTATCAATCTTGGTTTTAGACCTAGTAACTGCTGCAACTAAGTATGTAGATACTGCTGATTTCGCTGCTTCATCAGCAAGCGAGTTGCCAACAGCGTGAACTCCCACGCGCTGATGACCGAGAGTATGAATCACATAAACGAGTGGCAACATAGCCTTAAGCTCTGCCACTCGAACCCAGATCATTTTATGTTTTATCGTGCTACCCTTGGAATCATGAAAATCATTTTGAATCCAAAAGAACAAGTTCTCATTGTAAGACTGGACACAGTAGTAAGAATCACTTACAATTAGAGTAGTAACACTTGGATCTGCGTACTCCAAAGCTAGTAAGAGAGCACGAAGCTCTGCCAATTGTGCGGTGCAATCGCCCAGGGGCAACGTGTGTACCTCCCTGGAAATGAACTCATCATTCAACATAGCACCGACCACAATGGCGCATGCGGAAACGTAGGCATGTTTAGAGCCATGCGCAACCTGCGCCGACCCATCAGTGTAAATGATGCAATGGAAGTCCTCCAAAGGTCGCATCGCCAGAGGAGCAGGGTGAACGAATTCATACTGCAAGAACTCCTGCGACCGTAAGGAAGCGTCAAAAATAAACATGACATCCGTGGATGACAATGACGCAGCCCACTGAATCCACCGAGGGTGCAAAGCTTTTGAATTTGGTACACTGGCTTTCGTGACTGCCTCCAAATGAGGACAGGGTGTTACCACTAGCATGAGTTTCCCCTGTGACAGAGCTCGTTCCTTTAGAATAGCCATCTGTACAGCAGTTAAAACCTTTTCTATGGTGGGAAACCGCATCTCAGCCGAGGTGTACAAGTGTGACTTGTAAGCAATAGGTACTGTGTCACCTTCATTAAAAGTGAGGTAAGTGAAACCCACCGTCCCAGGAATTATTCTTATGACCAGGTTGGTGTGGTTATCACGAGTCAGTAAATATTTAGAAGCGAGCAGATCAGCCTGCAAGGATTGCAAAATGGCTGAATGCTCAGGCAGCCAGCATGATTTTGAGAAAGTTGGTTGTATCAAAGCATACAAAGGCTTGATACGCTGGGCATATTCCGGAATGTAAGTTCTGCCGAAATTCAAAAAGCCCAGTAAGGATTGTAATTTTTTCAGAGTTGTTGGTGCGCGCAATTGTGCGCACTTCTCCAAGAAGTGAGGAGCCAAACCTCTACCTTCATTGTTGAGCTCATAGCCCAAAAACAACACTGTGTGTTCAGCAATGTGCGATTTTGCAAAGTTGAATTTGTAACCCATGTCTGCGAAGTTGCAAACAAGAGAATTTACACGACACAGATGCTCCCAAATATCGTCGTCTGTGAGATATATGTCATCCACATACGAAAAAGCATCAGGGTCGAGTGCCTCCAGAATAGAGACAATTCGAGCGGTAAATACACCAGGACTATTCTTGTAGCCCATTGGAAGACGCCGGAATTGCTTTTGGACTCCAGCGCTTGTAAAACTGGTCCATTGGGAGCTAAAGCTGTCCAATCTGTGGGCATAAAAACCATTGGATATGTCAAGCGTTGTCTTGAAACGCTTACGCACGAGACTATCCACTAGGGCAGAGCCGTGGGTATTCTGTACTGCACAGTTACGGCAATGCGAGTTCAAATGCCGGTAATCCAAAACCAAACGATATGATCCGTCAGGTTTATTCACAGTAAAAAGGGGATTATTCATCGGTGACACACACGTTTCAATAACTCCCTGATATTCCAATTGTTCAAGGATTTCCGCGACGGAAGATTTTGCTTCACGCCGAATGGGATATTGAGGTTGAGGCTGCGGCTGAGACCGCAACGGAATTTCGTGGCAAGGCGACAATTTATCCCAACCACATTGGTTACGGTACAGAGCCGGCGCGAGAGCCCGAGCCCACTCTTCTGCAAAATGCTGCGCATGCTCTTTCGAGACAGTGTTCGCGAAACTGGGTAGGATTACCTCCTCCCCTCGCGGCGCCGCGAGCACAAAAGGCGGGGGCCAGTCAGCCTCCGAAAGTAAAATATCATATGTAGAAGACAGATTCTCCCAAAATACACCTTTAACGGAACGCTGTATGTCACCTTCAATTAACAGGACAATTTCATATAGTCTTTCAGGGGGAGCAAGTCTCGTATCCGCTGTTTCTATCACAACGTAGACATCAGTCGCTGTCACCCTCAGTAGTGGACGCAGTGCCTCTCTGACTATGGTTATCTCCGCCGCGCTGTCCAGCAAGGTCAGAGCCCACGTCAGATTCCGAA
This sequence comes from Lissotriton helveticus, assembly GCF_964261635.1. Taxonomy (NCBI): domain Eukaryota; kingdom Metazoa; phylum Chordata; class Amphibia; order Caudata; family Salamandridae; genus Lissotriton; species Lissotriton helveticus. The sequence goes on along the minus strand of NC_136058.1, from coordinate 274,514,399 downwards.
GCCGCGTTCTCACTATCTGTGGCATATCGATGCGCTGTTAAGGCTGCGACTTTCTTTTTCGCAAACTGTGGACGCCTAGGCGTAGAATCCTCCTGCTTCACTGCGCCGTCCGTCTGGCGGGACTGACCACGTCCTTGTTGGCCACCACGTCCACGTCCACCCCCTCCTCCTCCACCGGTTTTCGGGGCCGATGTGTCCTGAAAGGAACGAGGAGAGCGTTGATCAGAACCCTGAAAACGATCAGGTGATTTAATCATCGCGCGGTCGCGCAAATCATAAACTTTTTCGGATGGCGCAGGAGCTTGTATTGCAGGAAAAGTACCCTGAGTCTGCATTGTCTGCTTCCCCTGTGTCTGTTTTTTAGGCCAATTCGATTTCTTGGACTTGGGCTGGGCATCTGTCACTGCAGATTGTCCCTGAGGTTGTTTTTTATCCTTCACTGGAAAATATTTCAGACCTCTACTTGTGCGGCCAATAGTTTTATAAGCGGCCACTACAATCTTTGCTAACTGGCGGGGTTTGTCGGCATCGGGCAGAGCAGCCAAAGCATTCGACACCTGAAAGTTAACTGCATCTCCTTTAACATTGGAGAGAATGAGATCACTTACAATCTCAAAAGAACCACACAGGCGCATACCCAATTCCACAGCTGCCTCTGGACCGTGATCATTCTGAACACGTCTAATGATTTCAGGCAGGGCATTCATAGACGGGGTGCCGAAGCACCTCGTATAAACAGCCGCAAAAGTTTTTCCCCAGCTTTCACAGTCAGCTAGTTCAGGAGTAATATCCTTCGGTAGAGTAATCGTCAACATTCTATGTTTATCAGCAGGAGTAGAATTCGGAAAAACCGCCTCCAGTTGATCAAACTTCTCTGCTAGCCAGAATGGGAAGTCATCGTTGTCAACAGGACGCGCACCAAAAACCGAATTTACCATCACTGGATTGAGACGCATTCCGCCTCGTTCCATGGGAGCGGCCGCACCCCCCTGGGGACCACCAGGAAGATGTCGACCGATGTATTGCACTAAAGCACGAATCACGGAAATGGAAACTACATGTAGCCTGCGAATTTCTGCCAGGGTACAAGCCCCGTGATTCGGGTGCGGGGTAAAGCCACCCAACGCAGGCCAATTAGTACCTGGAATTGAGAGTGGACCTAACCTCGCACGGGACAAAGAGTGGGGGAGGGCGCCATCAAACCAAACTCGATGCTGCCAATGATCAATAGGTATTTCCAATGCCCTGTATGGCGTATATTCAGCCGGGACATCCGAGGCGGTGTAGGAGTGGAACAAACCAGAATTAGCGTCCACAGCCGGAAACGTAACCCAAGAGTAAAACAACTCGTAAGGAAACGCCGGATCTGCACTTACCACGAAAATCACAGCCATCCCATCTACTGGGACCTGGTACGTCTGAAGATGGTTGCGTACCGCTACGCGACTATGCTGCGCAATAGCCACCGCTGCCGCCATTACAGAATTGGAAACAAGAAAACACAAAGAATACTTTGTAGCACAACTGGGTAGTAATTCAAAGAAACCGTTTAAGTAAGAATCAAGCTTGAATAAAGACCTATTTCAAAAAATAGGTAGGTTTCACCAACACCCCGTTTTCCGGAAACGGATGTGAAGGGGTTAAGGCATGAATGATAAACTACTCGAGTGTCATGATATAAGACCACCGAAACCGTTGGGCGCCATGTTGCAGGGTTTCTGTACTCACACAGAACTGTGCACAGAGGAGTGGAACCTCGGCAAATTAGGATGTCCCAAAACTTACCTTAGCAACCAACTCACCCCTTACCGAGCTAGCTACAGTGTCTCATTGGACATATCAAACACCCAATGTTTAGACAAACCAGAACATGAACTTACAGTACCTCAGGGTACGTGGGACTCATGAACACTCTTTCGTTATATTATCATTACAAACCAGAACATGGAGTAAAGAAGACACATGTGCATTTGAAATGTTTATTTACTAATGCCGTCTTCTCAGGCGCAGTATCTTTGATAATACAAGTATACTTATTATCAGTAGCAAAATTATCAGCATAGTTACTAAGACATAAAAAGCGAATGGTGACAGCATGTTAACATGCTGTAATGAATAAGAGTTAACAACACTTATATCTCACCCTCCCTAACACATATATTATATTATTATCTAAGAAGGTCTCTTTGGGTTGTTTTAGGGCGGGCCCATACCTTAGTGTCCTAGCATGAAGGAATCACATCAGCATACACCAGCTCTCTCTGCATGTGCACCGCATCAAGTGTCTTAACAATTCTCGTGCAAAGCAATATCAATCCCGCCTCAAGCCCAAGTTGGCAAAGGCTGCACTTGTGTTATGACTATGAAGGCGTGGAGATCAGACCTCATAACAATTCCATATCGTGTTGCTCCTGAAACTTCAGCACTCTCCGTGCAGACATGTTTTATTAAACAAGACTGATATCAGAGCAATAACATATTATTCTCACATACACCACGGCAAACCACTAGGTTGAAAGCTAAGTCAACAATTAAGGGTCGTGTGCAGAAGTTGCAAGAAAGGAAAAATGGCGTTTAAATCTCAAATGTACCTATGCTAACTTAACACGATATAAGGATATATAGGAGCTATACAACACTATGTCATGTGGCCCTGTAGAGATTTGAAGCGTCTGATGGTGCATGGGCTGGGCGGGTCTGCCATAAAATGTTGGGCTGTGTTGTTGTTTAACCTATTTTGTTACTGGTTGCCTTTGTTTACAAATGGGAGCCGTTTGACTGGTGCAGACTACATTGGTGATGGTCTTGTTTGTGCATGTGTTCTATTTGTAAGGAAAGCATATGCTGTTGTGAATTGGCTGGTCTGGTTTGTTCAGTGTGTATGAAAGGAGGCTTATGTAGTGACATCATGTGACTGTGTATTCTAGGGTGACCAACAGGCATGGGAGCAAATTCAGGACTGTAAGTGTAAATATTCCGGACTAAGGGTCAACATTCGGGACAAACATTCAGGACAGAAGGTCAAAATTCAGGACAAAACTTCGGGACAAAAGGTAAGATTTACAGACACACCAGTGGAAGTTGTGCAATTGTATAAAAGTAAATAAATAGACAACCACTTATGTACAAGTCAACATAAGTTTATTTTAGGTTGAGACAATCATGCACTTCATGTTTTTTTGGTAAGCGAGCATCTTTGAGCAACTTTGCAGGTCTTTTTGTGGTATTTCATATGATAATAATCATTTTATATGGTTACTGCAATGGGTTATCCAGTCTGATAGTTTGTTTACAACTCATGGTCCTGAGCAGGCATGTTTGGTGAGAGAAGTGGTCAGGAAGATCTGCTTGGATAGACTTTGTTACTAGCATCTCATTTCAGAGTGCCATTGTGATATGTAAAGTGGCACGCATAGTTGAACTAAAGGGAGGATTGCTGTGATGAACCCACTATAGGGACCACCTTATGGGTGTTTCAGCAAGTGGAACTTAAAATATGGAATCTGACTTTGCTTATGGGGGCTTCGCAGAGAGTTGTACTAGCTCACTGAAGTCACAAAGGAGCTTTTCCCTGCAGCTTTCTTAAAGCAGGAACTGTTGATACACTATAAAATAGTTTATTTGTATTGCCTTGCCTATTGCTACAAACACAATATACATCTCAAGCACAGATCATGGCACTGTGAGGTGCTCCCTAAAACCTTACACCTAAAACAAAACATGCAAACATTTACAATAACTAGTGTAACATTCAAGTAGCTAGCTAGAACGAACCTGACCATGGTTAAGCACTCCAATTTCAAAGTAAAGATATAAGTTCATAGATTGTGCAAAACACGTCCGAAGCTCACTGCACAAATGCTCCACTGCGAGACAGATCCCAAAGCTTATGTAGAAAAGGACGGTGTACCAAAAAGCAATGTACAAAAGAGCTTCAAATTTGTCCAAAATTCTTTATTCTTTTCAATTTCTTAAAACCTCAGCCAACGTGTTTCGTTCGTTTGAACTTCGTCAGGGCTGAAAGAAGTACAAAATATAAAAACACACTAAATATACACATTGGAACAATTTAGACAAATGTATCACATACATATCACATACATAAAAACACCAAAAATATACAAGTATTGAGATTTCAGGCATATGAAAAATAATGAAAAATTGTACCATCACTGGGGCAATGCAGACGGGAAAAGGAAATAAATTACCAAATACATAAACAGAGACAAGCACAGAACAGAAAATAATACATAAATAAACATCTTAAGCCTATTCCAACAGACGTGCTATTGCTTTGCTATTTGCTGCGAGTGGAGAAGTGTGGCTCAGGGGTTAGAGGCAGCAGACCCGGAAGCTGAGATCGGTCCTGGACCAGGGTTCAATTCCCCGCCTCGGCGGGTCTTGGGCTAAAAATTCCACGGACTCGATAATTCTCGCCCCGGTGCCTCCTCGACTCACGGGTTCACACTCTGCGACTCTGGGCAATAGCTTGCTTAATCTCCACAACGGCCCCTCGCGGCGGGATGCCTGACTTTCACCTTGTGGATACCCTGCTATCTCACAGGGGAATACCAGGAAGGGTTCCCTAAGCAAGCGCCGGGAAACCCACTGCGGGTAGCTGTGCGCTATATAAGCTCAACTACATTTACATTTACATTTTGCTCCATCTGTCAACCTGTAACATGCATAGTAATATACACACCATGTATAAAACACCACATCCCTGAGCCAATCAAATACAAAGTCAACACATTATTTACAACACTAACACCAAGGGCCAGATGTAGGTAGGCGAATACCGGTCGGTAACGGCCCAAAATCGGTAAAATCGGCCGTTACCGACCGGTATTTTGAAAATGAGATGTAGGGGTCAAAAATGTACCGAATCGGAAAATATGAATCGGTAAGATACCAAATCTGTATTTACCGATTACATATTTTCTGAATCGGTATTTACCTATTCCTTATTTACCGAGTTCTTATTTACCGAATCGGAAAATAAGAAATCGGAAAAAATGCCCATCGAGATGTAGGAAAGGAAAAAAATACCGAATCCAATTAAATTCGGTATTTAAGAGTCAGTATTTACCATGGACTGAAAGCAGGTGGTAACCAGGTGCAGGCTATAAAAAAGGGCCCAAAATGCAACAGTGTTGCAAGAATGGCGGCATTCTATGTGATTGCGAGGAGGCGAAGGCTACAGGCTGCAGGTGAGAGGGTATGGATAAGGGAGGAGCAGGTGTACAGGCAGAGGATCATCCTGTTCCAATTGACTGAGCCTGAGATACTTGAGGTACAGGCTACACCCCAGAACCATCATGGACTTAATTAGGGACCTCCACCCATACCTGGATCACCCAACACCCAAGGCCCACGCCATCCCACCCCATGTGCAGGTGCTGTGTAGCTTACACCTGCTTGCCTCTGGGAGCTACTGGAGTGTGATAGCTGCAGTAGGTGGTGTATCCCAGAGCTGTCTCGTTTTTTCAGGAAGTTTCTGGATGCCATGACGCAGAGAATGGAACATTACATCCGGTTCCCTGACACACCTGCGGAACTTGCCAAAACAAAAACTGACTTCTATGGACTGGCACACTTCCCGCATGTGATAGTCTGCATAGATGGCACCCACATTCCACTATGCCCACCTGCAGCCACTGAGCACAGCTACAGAAATCGTAAGTCAACGCACTCCATCAATGTGCAGGTGATATGCAATGCTGGCAACATCATCACAGACAGTGGCCAAATTTCCTGGGAGCACGCACGACTCCTACATTTTCCAGAACAGCGGAATATACACACGGCTTGTTACTGGAGATTTTGGAGATGGATATCTGCTAGGTAAATAAGTGTAACACACCCTGAAATGAATGGCAGATGAATGTGTCATGTGAATGTCACTCATGTACCTCTCATTCCCTCCTAGGAGATAGTGCATATGCACTGCGTTCCTTTGTGCTCACACCGTACCTCAACCCAACTAACAGAGGCGAAAGGCGATACAATGTGGCACACAGGTCAACTCGCAATGTAGTGGAGCGAACATTTGGACTCCTCAAGAGCAGGTTCCGCTGCCTCCACAAGAGTGGAGGTGCTCGACAGTACACCCCTATCCTGTGTTGCAAGATAATAGTGACCTGCGCCATTTTGCACAATCTTGCCACCAAAGAAGGCACAGAGGTGGAGGTGACACATCACGAGGACATTGATGATGACCAAGAATATGCAGACCCCCAAGCAACAGGACCAGCAGCAACAGATGGAAGATTGAGACGGACAGAAATTACACTTTGATATTTCTAGGTAATGTATGACACACAGACAGGTATAGTGTTTGACGAGTGTAGTTTAATATTCACTACATCATCATCATCACATAGGAAAAGCCATTGTCCATCAAAGTCTATGTCCATGACTGCTTGTGCGCAGTTGCCGTCACTGTGTGCAGTCGTATGGATCTGCGGCATTGGTCAGTGCTTACGTCCATGCACTACATTGCCCGCTTGATGTGCCTGGGTATCAATATCTCGGCTGGGGCCTGACTCAGCATGGCTGCGTCTGCCGCTCCTGCGCACCTCTGGTACAGGTGTGCTGGAGCCACTCCTGCTGGTTGACCCCTCTGTCTCCTCCACACCTGTGTCACCAGCATTGCCTGTGTTAGTGGTTAGCATCTGCTCCATCGCAGAGGTCACTCTTCCCATGCCCCGAGTCAAGTCAGTGCAGCAGTGCACAATTGCATCCTGCATGGATATAGAGCGTCGGCACAGTAGTGACGTAGCTGATGCAAATCTGTTTATTGCCTTTGTCTGCTGGCGCATATACTGCCGCTCCCTGCCACGCTGTAGGTGATCCCTGTCCAACTTATCTGACAGTACACCCATGTATGTGGAGATGTCTGTTATCCCCTTTGATATTGCCTCCAAACTACATGCTATGTGGCCTAATCCCTTGTCCATGTTGGTCATTTTATTGTTCATGCAGCGAACCTGCCTATGCACGGCTAACAGTGCTTTGGCCTGCATGCACTGTACTTTGACCATTGTGGCCTCCAGGCCACAGAAGACGCTCTCTCCGTCCTGCCCCTCGCCACCCTCACGAGCCCTCCTGCCAAGGACACTGGTGCGCGCAGTGCCTGCTGTAATCTGTGGTCTAGCCTTGTCAGCCACAGGTGCAATTGTTTGAGGTACAACATCCTCATCCTCCGAATCAGAAGTTTGCAGGATCCTCTGAGGGGGCACATCAGGCCTACTTGCCCTTCCCTGCATGGCCAACCTGGACGTTGCTATGGGTGTAAGCGGTGTGCTTAACAATTCTGGAGATCCAAACAACAAAGGTGATAGCGGGACAGGTGTTGTGGCTCGCTTTGATGATGAAGCTTCCTGGGTGGTGGTGTTGCCTCCTTCTACAGCGCTGTGACCTGTTCTTCTCTTCTCTTTTTCCCTTCTCTTAGTTGCTGGTGCCCTCTCCTCCCTTGCTGGTGCTGGAGTGCGTGAGGACTCTCCTGTGGAATGAAATTGACATAGGGTCAATGTTGTTGTTCACCTGTGTGTATTTCTTAAGTAAATCGTTTACACACCTTTGCACAGTGTACATTGTGTGTTTGTTGATGTGTGTGGCATGCCTTGCAGAGTCTTGTGGTGTATGCATTGCATCTATGTACTCATGACTACATCTACCATGATGCATTGCTGGCACCAAGTATGAGCTGTTTTGCAGTGTAATGAATCTACATAGTGGGGTACGGGTTCAGGTTAATGGTTGTGGATTAGGGTACATGCCTCTTACCTTGTTTCTTTGTTGCTTTTGCTGTACTGTCCAGGTCTCCAATCCCATGGATGCATTCTGGCTCCATGGTGGTTTCAACAAGCTCCTCCATCTCAGTCAGCTTTGGTGCTTTGCTCCTGCCACCTCCTGTCACTCCAGCATCCTTTTTTTGCGCTGCAATCTTTTTCTTGGTTATGATGCGCAGGTCATACCATCGCTTTTTGATGTCCTCGATCTCCCGGTGGGTCACACCAATGGCATTCACTTTGCCCTGTATGCCAAGCCATATGTTCCTCTTCACAGTCTCTGCAACATGCAGAGACTGTCTCCCGAATATTTGGTTGTAGTGACTTACTATTTCTTCTACAGCCACCTGAAGTTCTTCTTGGCTGAACTTTATCTTTCTTTTGCGCTCCCCACCATCCTTTTGCCCTTCATGAGACTCCATTCTGTAGCACTGCTTGGCTGTGGATGCTCAGCTCCTCTCACCTCAGCTTAATTGTTTGTTCAGTTGGTGTGCACCTGCATGGGTGTGGCCACTCCCAGGTACTGGGGAGGGGTGCTTCATTCTGATTGGTTGGATTCTCTGGGCCTTGGTTGTGGGGTGTGTAGGGTGTCCCTGATTGGTTGGCAGGCTCACATGTCGTTTTTAAAGCTTCCGATTCGGCATTTACCAAATCTGTAAATTCCGAATCGGTAAATTCCTAATCTGTAAATTCCGATTCGGTAACACCCATTCATTCCTATGGGCCAGGAGTCCCATAGGAATGCATGGGTTTTACCGATTCGGCATTTACTGATTCGGAATTTACCGATTCGGTAAATACCGAAATGAGATACCGAGTCATTCAGAATCGGTAAGTTTTACCAAATTTTTACCTACACACCATTTTCCGATTCTGAAATACCGATTCGGTATGAGTCGGTATTTAAGAATCGGTAAATGAAAATTACCTACATCTGGCCCAAAGTGTGTACTCATAAAGCACATAGATACTAACAAGTATTAATGGAAATGGAGAAAAAATGAGGAGAGAAGAAAAAATATATAGAAAAGTGCAGTAGAATAAAAACGTGCCGAGAGGTAGAGACCCCATGGCCCGTTGACTCAGTCTTCCATATCACATAAGAAGAGCGTGCAATGAGAAAATATGAGTTTACAGAAGACTAGATCTCAAGGATATTACAAAGTCTAGGGCTCTACATTATTAAACAGTCATCATTTCCAGATATAAGGCTTAAGAACGGATATTTAAAAGAATTATCCAACATGGGGGCTTGATGTTAGAAAAGGCACAAAAATTCATACTATCCCAGTCATAAGGGGACCAACCAGTCCATATCTCTCACCTCATTAGTCACTTGTAGGTCCTAAAGGTGCTTCTAAAGAGTATGGTCCGAATTGCGCCTTGCTCTAGATAAAAACAAAGCAAATCACGGCTCTAGCTATAATGAGTACAGACGATATTCGAACCTATCAGTGCAACAAGTTCAATATCATTATCGGAAAAGCCATCACCAGTATCTAAGGTACACTGGTCATATTTATACCATAAGGTACATACACAGTGTCTCCACCTTCTCTTCAATCAGTCCTAATTAGCAAAAAAGGAGACAAGTACCCTGATAGGCGAGTCTCACCTCTTCGACACGAATATTGTCGCGTGGTGATGAAAGAATTAATCAGGAGGTCGTTGGTGAAATGTTGATAGGTCAAAGTCTTGGCAAAAATATCTATATAAGAAAATATATGAATAGAAATAGACAGACATCAACATCCCAAAATTTGGGCAAACTGTTGTCAAATTCTAGTAAAAGGACACTAGTCGGGCCACTTTTTAATTGTAAATAGTCAATAATATCCTACCTTAAATTCCGAGTCGCAACCAAACAGGTAATTCGATTTCAAAATAAAAGCTAACAGTAGGCAAAGGATTCACATTGGGCCAAATGTATAAGGGTAGACAACCCACAGTGCTAAAAAGTAAATAGAACAAATCATGAGGCACTACAAACCATAGTGCTTAGTATATAAAATGTGTGATTAGATTATACGTCACACACCTGATTCTCTTTATGATTTCCTCGCCACTACTTGTAAGTGGCAAAAAGTTAAATATCACAAATTCAAGTTTGTATGTCCTATTATCAAAGAAACAGAGCAAAACATTGGTTCAAATATGAGATTGTCAAACCCTTTAAAAAAAAGGGGGGGCACCATCCCCCAGGAAGATACTAAAAGGTATCAGCCTACCTGAATATACAAGAGGCATCAATAACCGCAGGGAGTGATGAAAGAGCGACCGACCAGTGTAGCAGCCGCCCGCCCTGGACACAGTTAAAGAAAAGTGGAGAAACGCTGATTATTATTAAAACCAGTGTCGAATGTCCCAACTATGATAAGTCTATTTGTGCCCCCATATTGCTCGTAGGCTGTACGCCAAATGCCATCAAACAGAATCAAAATTGTAAATAATCAAAAGTTGTGCAATGCGAACCACCGTAACATTATCGAAACACAGACCACCGACATCATCACAAAGAAACGACCCGCGTCCCCTTCTAACTCAGGGATAACACAATATTACAAGAAGACTATTCACATCCATTTACCTCTATGCCATGTGACGATCTTCGTACCGACGGACCAAGAAACCGCACCATGTTGCTTTCCAGGTTTAAATAGGTAAATCATTTCCCATGGAGCGTACGCCCGGTCACGTGTATGCATATTGTGTACCGCCCAGGAACAGAGTGCCGGACGGCGCCATCTTTACAGGGTGAATACCATTCCTCAACATAAGGGATTCTTTAATTTAGTGACCCTTGATCGATCGACATCTGTAGGAAGGTGGATAGCTGACTATGGTTACCCCAGATTTTTTGCCTTGTGTTTAGCTGGTTTTCGACTTAGTTGGCCTGGGATCCTGCTAATCAGGGCCCCAGGCTATCTGCTCTCACTGTAAAATGGACTCCGTCTACCTTAGGTACATCACCAATTGGATTGGGTCACCTTATGAGCCCCTGTATAATGTACCATAGGTACCCAGGGCATAGGTGCATCCAAGGCCTACCAGGGCTGCAGCATATCTTTTGCCACCCCTGGCTGGCCATCCAAACTGACACATCTGGCTGATCACTCAGCTGGGGCAAGGTTGTGTAATCACCCCTTGCTTAGGTATAGTATTAATAATACTAGTATTTATAAAGCGCGAACAGCTGCCTCAACTAGGAGGCGTCCCGGCGCTGTGAGGGCTTAACAAGAAAGTTAGCTGGGAGTCTGCAGCCTAGAGAGGCACCGAGAACAGCCACGACTTAAGCTGTCTCCTAAAACTTGTTTCTGATTGGGCCTTTCGCAGCTCAGGAGGTAGGGAATTCCAGAGACGGGTCACATTGGCTGAAAAGGTCCGGCCGCCCAGTCTAGCTCTTTTGACTCGTGGCACACTCAGTAGCACCTGATCATTTGAGCGAAGACAGCGGGACTGTGTATATCTAGGCAGACGGGCTCTCAAATAATTAGGACAAGTGCCGTAGAGGGACCTATAGGCCAGAGTAAGAGTTTTAAATTTTATTCTACTGGCAATCGGGAGCCAGTGTAAGGCCCGAAGATGGGGGGAGATGTGCTTCTTAAAAGGAATATGCTTAAGTAGCCTGGCTGCCGCGTTTTGCACCGTTTGCAGCCTTTGAACCAAGTATTTCGGGAGACCGCTATACAGGCCATTAGCATAATCCAATCTCGAAGTGATGGTGGCATGGATCACGGTTTTCCGGCAAGACTCAGGCAAAAGTTTCAGGACTGGGCGGAGATTCCTCATTTTGCTCAGGCAGCAACCTGTAACCTGATGGATCTGGGGCACAAAGGAGAGATTTTCATCCCACTTGACCCCCAGATTTTTTGCCCCCTGGGAGGGGGAAGGTGGAGTACCCATCTCAGTCGGCCACCAGAGCTCAGCTGGAGGGTGACTGCCTTTACCAAAGAAGATCACTTCCGTTTTTCCCGGATTCAGTTTCAGCTTATTAGTATTCATCCAGGAAGCCACATCCTGAAGGCACCCCTTAAAGTTTGCAAAAGCCGCCTCTGTAACCTCAGAGTAGGGAAAAACCAACTGGGTGTCATCAGCATAAGATATTGCGGTGACTCCCCAGTTGGCAATGAGGGAAAAAAGAGGGGCAAGATAAACGTTAAACAAAAGGGGGCTAAGGGCAGATCCTTGCGGGACCCCACATCGCAGCAGCTTACGCTTTGAGTCACAAGTGCCTAAGGTGACCCTCTGCGTTCGGTTTGACAAGTAGGACTGCATCCAACCGAGTGCCTGATCTTGTAGGCCAATGTCTGCCAGACGTTGGATGATCCTAGCATGATCCACCGTATCAAACGCGGCCGAGAGATCCAGGAGCATCAGCATAGCTGAGTCTCCTGAATCTAACGACCACCTCAGAGAATCAGCCACCTCAATCAGCGCCGTCTCCGTGCTGAAGCCGGGTCTAAACCCAGACTGAGTCTCATGTGTTATTAGACTCGACATGAGCATTCAGCTGGTGATGGATTAGTTTTTCCATCATTTTCCCGGGAGCTGCCAGCAGAGAGATAGGACGGAGGTTAGTTAAATCCTCCGCATCCCCGTTTGGCTTCTTCTTCAGTGGAAGGAGCGTCGCATGCTTCCAACTCTCTGGAAATTCCCCAGTGTCTATGGAAGTATTCCAGATATGTTGGAGCATAGGTGCGATAGCGTCCGCTAAAGGTGCCCACAGTTTAGGTGGACAAGGGTCCTCTGGGGAGCCTGACTTACACCGGATTATCTCTTGCCTTGCCTCATCTAGCGAGATAAGTTGAAATTTCCTCAAGGGGACTGGGGACCGGCCCCCATTCTCTCTATCCTCCCTGGCCGTATGTTTATGCGGGCCAAAGGAGTCATAGACCATCTGTATTTTATTGTCAAAGTAGATAGAGATCTTATCACAGAGTGCTATGGATGGGGGGATATCCCTTTCAATGCAGTGAGGCTTCAAAAAGGATTTAACCAATTTAAACACTTCTTTGCTGGGATTCTCTGCCTGTTGAACAATGGAGGCATAGTAGCTCTTTTTTTCTTTCCTGATATGCTTATGAAACAGCTTGGTGGCCTCTCTAAATTGTATTTTTGCTAGGGGGCAGTAATTTAATCTCCATAGTCTTTCGAGTTTCTTACAGGCTCTTTTTTCCACTCTTAAATCATCAGAGAACCATGGGGCCGTGGGAGAAGTTCTCTGCGCTGTCACCCTTTTTGCTGGCGCTACCGTCTCTACCATGTTGCTAATCCAGTTATGTAGTGCCTGGGCATCCACGCTAGCATTCATGGTACGCTTAGGCGGGTCATGGGACAGAAATTGGTTCATGATGGCCGGAGTGAAATTTTTCCACTGCCTCTTCATAAAAGAGTGTTTACTGTTTCTAGGTTCTACACTATTTAATGCTAGTGTGAATGGTATCAGCCAATGATCTGACCATGCTACTGGGAGTGCGTCATCCACTACTATGCTTTCTAGTGTGGAGAAAATTAAATCCAGCGTGTGTCCAGATCTGTGTGTGGGACCTTTGTTATGGAGCATCAGGTTTACAGCACTCATTGCTGCCATCAGGTGCTCTGCCGCTGTATTGCCATCCCTATCCATGTGGACATTAAAATCACCCACAACTAGGAAGTGCTCATGCTTCAGCGCGTTCAGTGTAATCGCGTCTATAAGATGAGCTGTGCTACTCTCCGCACAGTCCGGGGGACGATAAACCACCATCCCAGCAATGGCTAGTTGGGGGTTTAGGAGAAGGCAGAAGTATAAGCATTCCATACCTGGGATTGCAACTGATGCTGCGGAAGATATGGAGAAGCAGTCTTTAAAAATTACTGCCACCCCACCTCCGCGTCTGCCATCCTCGCGATTCGACATGCACATGGAAAAGCCCGCCGGTACAGCTAAGCTAATAGCTGTCATATTATGCTCATTTAACCAAGTTTCAGTTAAAAACAATACGTCCCAGGCCTGGCTCTCCAGGAGCAGCCAAATGTCCGTGCTGTGTTGGGATAATGATCTACAGTTCACAAGTCCCGCTCTGAAACCTCTAGTTACTTGGGCTGAAGCCGCCCCTGGAGTTAGCTTAGGAGGAAAAACGGCCCTGACCCACGCAATGCCACATTCTGAGCAAGTCAGTGGGAGCGTGGCCTCCATAAGAGAGTGAGTTATGCAAGGCCCCCTACGATTAAAGGCCATTAGATCTTGCCTCGACCAAACAGTCCTATCGGGATCCGACCCCGCTGGGGCAGCATGCTTGGCCTTGGCCGCAATCCAGCCGCGGACGGGCGCAGACGGGCTGGACTTAGGCGCGACTTCGGCGCGCCATCGTCGCGCCCGCTGCGCTCGTCCGCTAGGTATATTCCTATACCTACCATTATATATAGACACATATGCACCTATAAGTCACTCCTATGGCAGGCCTTAACAATCCTGAAGGCAGAGTGCTTGGTTTTATGTGAGATGGTGCTCTAGCATGAGCTGAGCCTGTCTGCAGCTTTCGAAACCATGTCCTTATAGCTGTTTTATGATATTGCCATACCATATACTCTTAAGTGCATTTTAATCCTTGCGGTTGAATGCTAACTTTGGTTTGGCTTTATCAAAACATGTTGTGTAAGGTTTCATATGCTTTGGAATACTACCCCCTCGCCAGTTGTGGCGACGGGGGTAGCGTTCCACCCTTCTAGAGGGAGAAGACATGTTGTTCCTACTAATCCCGGTTAAAGTTAACGAGAGCCTCAGCATCACGAAATGGATGCTGCTGCCACAGACACAAGTCTGACCTCCTGCTGCTGGGAGTCCTTCCAGCGAGGGAGGCTTGGACAATAGGTTTCCTGTCTTGGGAGGTGCTAGCACCACGCCAGACAGGCCATAGTGTGTTGGGGCAGGGAGGGATGAATGAAATGAGACACTGCCTGGGGCACACAAGGTGTCCCATGCATAGTCCGGTTCAAACCGGTGCTGGGGCACTCCAGCCCCAGCTCTGGCACGAAACTGGACAAAGGGAAAGGAGTATAACCTGTCCCCTTCCCTGGTCCCATCCATAGGAGGTACCTAGCAGGTAATCCAGCCCCTAAATTTGGTATATAGGTAGGATCTGAGTCCCAAGACTTTAGATTTATCCTGACTGAAAGTTGAAACGAAACTCCGGACCTTCGACGTTCTACTTGAAGATAGAAGACTGAAGAATCTCCCTTGTGGTCAAGGAGTGACCACCCTGTGTAAGCAGGCACCATCAAGCGATCAATGGTTTGCTTTGTCGATGCTCCCACCGGAGCCCGAGCACAGAGTCTGACAAGACCCAGACTTCCAGACTTCCAACAGCCTAATCCACAGTCACAGCAGAGTTGAGTCCCGTGGAGGCGACGAGAAACGTGGGACCGGCCATCTTCGAAAGCCAGTGAATTGCTTTCCGTGCAACTTCTGAGGCACCCTCGAAGTTCTGCACTGGGGATTGAGAAGCCCCAGCCCCGAGCACCAACTGCACCGAAGATCAGCCCTCCACACTCCAGTTCTGTGTGGGGCCCTTCTGCATTTTCCTGCTTGATGCATCTGTCTGGTCACTTGCCCGTTGGCTAGTGGCGTCTGTGAGGACGAACCTTTGAATTTACAATGCTGGTCTGGTTGCTCCAGACTAGCCCCTGCTTCCCTGAAAAGGAGAAGCCCATCAGACCTTGCTGGTCTGATCCAGAAGCCATCTTTGATTCCGGTTTGGGTTGCCTTTGCCAAGGCTTGTTGACTCCAATCCGGAAGCCGACACCGCCGATAGCAAGAGCCTTTGTGGGACAATCGGTATCCCGCTCCTGGTTGTCGTCGACACCTCCTGGTCCATGTGGCTGCAGAGTCAAGCTTCACGACATCACCTGATCGCATCCCGACATCGCCTGGTTCCTTCCTGGTTCCTTCCTGGTCACTGGCTAGTGACCCAGACTCTCTCCCCTCTGCTTTCAGGTACTCTTCATCCTCGATCCGCCCTTGGATCCCCCCAGACACTTCTCTCCTGGTCGCCTGCAGCATCTTTCTTCAAGGCTCCATAGGAATCGGCGACGAAACCCGACACACTTTGACACGCTTCCTGTGGGTGAGGTAACGCGAGTACTTCGGTGCTCCTGTGGGTATTGACTATCCTAGTGTCTAAGTTTTGAGTAGCTTTTTCCTAGTCCATCCGGAAGTGCCCTAAAAGAACGAGTTTCCAATTCTTTCGTTCCCATTCTAACTCTATGGTAATTTGCGTGTGTGTAAAGACACTGCACGCGCATCCCGTGGGCCTCCTGCTCCCTATCCTTTGGTAGTACACCGTAGCCCCAGCGATTCTCCAGGCCCTAGGCCTATCCTTTGTTCGTGACGTGGTTCTTATACCACTATTTTAGTATATGGTTTGAAGTGCCCCTAGGGCATTACTGTATTTTGTGCAACTTATTGTATGATAATTGAGTATCTTGTTATGTACTTGTGCCTCTGACCTCATAAAGAGTTCGGAGGATTTATTTAGTAATAAATACATATATATTTTATATATACAACCTGTTTGGTGTCCTTTCACTTGGTATTAAAGGGATTGCATATGGTAAAACAGCTGGCTTCACATGCCCTCTTGAGTTTAGCCTAAGACTGCTTTGTCCATGCTACCACTAGGATAGCTGGTCTATAAGGTTGACTTTACAACCATCACCATAAGGGTTGTTTGGACTGATACAAGGTGCCAACTAGAATAGTGGACATCACATATCAGGACAACTTCTCACAACATCTTGAAAAATAGCCAAGCGAATGAGATGTGAGCACCAATTAAATCGGTCATATCATTACTGAGATAAAACCGCGATTACAAACACTCTACCAAAATGTCATCCCACAATCATGGTAAATGTCGTGTGCACCACGATTCCATAAATAAGCACTAAAGAGCCAGAAAAAATTAAGAAACAATCACTATTTATGATTAGCCAATGAGTATTGTGAGTCCCTGTACACATAAAGTTCACGGCAGGACGTGACGCCATGTTGGTAAAGTATACTGATACATGATACTTCAAATGTGTTTCACAGTGTGGCGCATTGATGATATCATGCCTAGTTGTAAAAAAACAATAGAATAGATTACAGTGGCAACATACCTTGGTAAACAGTTACCCAGAGCTGGCATTATATTATTACTGCTAGCTGAATATAATAATACCGAGAGACCCACACAAGACAGCTAACAAGACCTCCCCGGCACATCTTATTTTGTATAAGCTGCAGATCGCTATATGACAATGGAAAAGATAGAATTGTTCGAAAATTATAAAAAAAAAAGGCAGGAATCTATGTTTACTATATATAAAAAATTGGCATGTGTGTTGCACAAACCGAAAAATAAAATATTGCAACAGAGAGGGGAAAAATAGGCACCATCTCATATTGTATAATCACATGAAACACTAACTACTAGTAGACAAAGTCAGGATAATACGTCACAATGTCTTAAAGTGACCATAAGGAGGCATCTATGCTTGTGTGTTACACAAAAAAAACATTGCAAGGAAACAACAAAACAAGAGCAAAAGAACAGAAAAAGGACAAGTTGCAGGAAAGAGTAAGGTAAAAAAAGAATTTCTAAACATATAGAAAAGGAGGGAGATATAATCACAAAAATAGAACATGAGACTCGACTATCAGGGTACTTGTCTCCTTTTTTGCTAATTAGGACTGATTGAAGAGAAGGTGGAGAAACCATGGGCCCGATTCACAGAACTAACTTAAGACAAAATCCTAAACTTACTACTTTTGGTATTCACAGAAGTTAGGATTTTGTCTTAAGTTTGTCTTAAGACAGACTTAAGATAGACTTAAGACAAAATCCTAACTTAAGTCTGTCTTAAGTCTGTCTTAAGACAAACTTAAGACAAAATCCTAACTTCTGTGAATACCAAAAGTAGTAAGTTTAGGATTTTGTCTTAAGTTAGTTCTGTGAATCGGGCCCCATGTATCAAGGCCCCCATGTTAGATAATTCTTTGAAATATCCATTCTTAAGCCTTATATCTGGCAATGATGACTGTTTAATAATGTAGAGCCCTAGACTTTGTAATATCCTTGAGATCTAGTCTTCTGTAAACTCATATTTTCTCATTGCACGCTCTTCTTATGTGATATGGAAGACTGAGTCAACGGGCCATGGGGTCTCTACCTCTCGGCACGTTTTTATTCTACTGCACTTTTCTATATATTTTTTCTTCTCTCCTCATTTTTTCTCCATTTCCATTAATACTTGTTAGTATCTATGTGCTTTATGAGTACACGCTTTGTGTTAGTGTTGCAAATAATGTGTTGACTTTGTATTTGATTGGCTCAGGGATGTGGTGTTTTATACATGGTGTGTATATTTCTATGCATGTTACCGGTTGACAGATGGAGCAAATAGCACGTCTGTTGGAATAGGCTTAAGATTTTCATTTATGTATTATTTTCTGTTCTGTGCTTGTCTCTTTTTCTGTATTTGGTAATTTATTTCCTTTTCCTGTCTGCATTATCCCAGTGATGGTACGATTTGTCATTCTTTTTTATATGCCTGAAATCTCAATACATGTATATTTATGGTGTATGTGATATGTATGTGCTATGTTTGTCTAAATTATTCCAATGTGTATATTTAGGGGCCGATTAGGATGGCGGTTAATCCGCATCCCCGGGCCGGCGGAAGCCACCGCCGGCCTGGAGGATGCGGATTAACCGCCGCGGCCACAGACAACACCCACCGCCAGATTAGGATGGCGGTGGGATAGCGGTAAGACATGGGGCGGATGGCTGGTCCGTCTGCCGCTGATCCGCGGGGTGGGGAGGGCTATTTGGTGACGGTGTCTGCAAGACACCGTCAGCCAAATTAGGATGTGCACGGACACATGCTTTTCCACGGCGGCTTTTCAGCCGTGGAAAAGCATGTGGACTTTGGTGTTTGGGGGCCCGTTGCGGGCCCCCAGGGTGTCGGGGGTGGGGGGTGCACATGGGGGGTACCTATGGTACCCCCCAACATTTACATGCACAAAGCGGCAGGCACCGCGCGGTGCCTGCCGCTTTGTGCATGTAAATGTAAAACATGCAGTTTTAACATCGCGGCGGGTGCTGCTTCAAGCAGCACCCGCCGCAATGTTAAACATACAGGATGTGACCGCCAGGGTGGCGGTCACATCCTAATTTGCACGGAGGGACTGCCGCTGCCCCTGCGGACGGTCCCTCCACCTCTGGGGTGGCGGACGGACGCAGGTCTGTCCGCCATCCTAATCGGCCCCTTAGTGTGTTTTTATATATTGTACTTCTTTCAGCCCCGACAAAGTTCAAACGAACGAAAAGCGTTGGCGGAGGTTTTAAGAGATTGAAAAGAATAAAGAATTTTGGACAAATTTGAAGCTCTTTTGTACTTTGCTTTTTGGTGCACAGTCCTTTTCTACATAACATTCAAGTAGTAGTTAGGTGTGACTCAAAATGTCGTATGCATGATGTATAGATCACACACATGAGCACACAGTAAATACAGACTAGTAACACATAGGCAAGGGAGTAGCCATAACATTTAAATACCTCCCACTTTGAACTAAAGCTCTTATGGCACCAAGATAGCAAAGTAAGTCATCACACAACACTCCCCAGAAGAGCTCTTTTGTCCAAGGATCTAGCCAATTATCCTTTCATTAAACCCCTGATAACCACCACTTCAAATTTTGCATTCTGTCATCTATTAATTCTTTCATCCATCATTCAGTCTTTCACCATTCATTTGTCTTTCCATCTGCGTGCCCATCCATATCCAAACCTTTTCAACCATTTGCAAACCTATCCATCATCTATCCTTCCATCCATCATTTCACTAACCCATCCCTACATCCACCCTACCCTTTCACTCATCCATCCTCCCTTTCACCCAATCCATCCTGTCACTCATCCATCCATTTTTCCACCCATCATCCCATTCAATCATCCATCCAGTCTTCCACCCATCCATCCATTCACTCCTCCATCCAACCAGTCACCCCTTTACCCATCCAGCCATCCTTTCACTTACTCCTCCATCCACCCAGTCAATCCTCCGTCCACACATTTAACTTTTCACTCATCTATCCATCCTTTTTTCCATCTCTCCACCCTCTCCTTCACTCATGTAAGCATTCTTTCATACATCCATCTTTACATTCTTATTTTCACTCATCCAGGCACCCATTCGCCCATCCATTCTGACAATCATTCATCCATGCTTCCACTCATCCATCTATTCATCCTCCCTTTCTCTCTCCATTCCCCTTTCCCGTAAGCACCCATCCTTCCATCCACCCTTCACCCATCCACTCACTCATCCATTTAATCATACACTCATGAATCCATCCATTGACCCTATCACTCACCCATCGTTTCACTCATCCATCCATCCTTTCTCCCATCCACCCACCCTTCAATCATCTATTCATCCTTTTGTCCGTCTACCCTCCCTTTCACTCACTCGTCCATCCACTATCCCACCCATCCATCCAATCACTCATACATCCAACCATTTACCCATCCAGCCATCCTTTCACTTACTCATCCATCCACCCACTCACTCATGTGTCCACCCATTCAACCTTTCACTCATCCATCCTTCCAGCTCTCCACCCTCCCTTTCACTCATGTATGAATTCTTTCACTCATCCATCTTTACATTCTTCTTTTCACTCATCCATGCACCCATTCGCCCATCCATTCTGCCAATCATTCACCCATGCTTTCACTCATCCATCCTTTCACCCTTTCTCTCTCCATTCCCCTTTCACTTAGCCACCATCCTTCTATCCACCCTTCCGCCCACTCAGCCATTTACTCATCCACTCATGAATCTATTTATTGACCCTATCACTCATCCATGCTTTCACTCAATCATCCATCCTCTTTCATCCATCCACCCTTTCACTCATCTATCCATCCTTTTGTCCATCTACCCTCCCTTTCACTCACTCGCCCATCCTTACATCCACCCTTTCACTCATCTTTCCATTCATTCATTCACCCTTTCACTTATCAATTTATCAATCCATCCATAATTTCTCATCCACCACCCATCATCCACCCTTTCTCCCATCCATCCATCCTTTTACTGATCCATCCACCCTTTTACCCATTCATCTACCCTTCCACCCATACATCCATCGATTTACCCTCGTCTATTCTTCCACTCGCGCATCCATCCATCCTTTCTCTCATTATCCCTCCATTCACCCTTTCACTCATCCATTCATCATTTCACTATTCCATCCAGCCATAAACCCATTCCTTCCCTTATTCACTAATCCACCTTTTCACGTCAATTATGAGCTGAGCCTTTGTCTACTGATTTGCAGACAGAAGAGGCCCATAAAGAACGTCACCCTTGCTGTAGTTCCTAAATCAGGGGGGGGGGGGGGGCTCACTATGCCCGTGTACATAGGAAATCTGAACACTTGGGAGTCATGCACAGTGCTAGGATGTGAGGTGACTGTGACATGGTGTTGTTTCCAGGGCTTTAAGTAGGATGAAAAAACTGGGGGTCTCTCCAAGGTGCCTGTCTGATGTAATTAAGGGCGTGGCTTAAAACACCTCAGCTAAAAATATGTGCTGAGCATAATGTGTTGCCCGACTGGTATTTTGATGTTTCTATCATTGCTTCCAGTAACATTAGACCTACAACCAACAAGCCACGACTATTGGGTTTGACAATGGATGTTAGTTGCATAAAATAAATAAAAAAGCAGCAACTATGGCTTTGTTGTATATAATATTAAAAATGCTTCAGCTCTGAAATGATGAGACTGTATAAGAACTATAACCTATTCTTTTTAACTTCTTTTCATGAACTGGCACATAGCAGCATGGGCATTTTTGTATATTAGTTTTGTACATTTCTACCATTTAACGCTAACAGGAGGCCACCACATGATGTAACAGCTCATACTGGCCCATTGTCATTCTGTATGTGACAATGAACCAGCATACAGAATGAAAATGGCAGGGTGGGGCTGCTCTTGTGCTCCGAGGATGAGTGCGAGGCGTCCCCATCAGGGAGCTAAGGCCTCTCGCAGGGGAACAGCTCTGCTCCCTGCAAGGCCCAAAATTACGGACAAAAGGCGTCCGTAAAAGGGATCCTCACAGACAACGGACGCGAGGTCCAAATTACATATGGTCCTTGAAATTTAGGGACACATGGTCACCCTAGTGTATTCCTGTGCTGAGTGGGCATATTGTAGAATGTTGAGTCTGGCTGCTATGAGAATGTGAGGCTGCTTGGAATGTTGGTGTGTACTGGATGAAGCCTGGGCGTGGTTGGCAGCTGGTGGAAGCATAGGACCCCTTACAGGCCCTATCAGGTAGTGGCTGTATCCTAAGGGTGTAACATGAAGTAAAGAACTTACCTCCCACCAGAGTGACTTCAGACTCTTGTGTGAAGACCCTGCCCCCCCAAATACAACAGACGCTTTCTAATGTTTTCCTGTCATGTGTTTTTACTTATCTTTCTATGTTACATAATTTAAAAATACCCCTTTGCAAGCCTTTTGAAATCCATATTAAACAACAGTGGTCTAGGAAGTGACACCTCACCTTCTCCATGTGAAGTTGCTCTTCAGACCTCACTTTTACTCTTATGGGTTGGGGCCTAAATGTTTTTGCTGGGCCCTTTGGGACTTGTAGATCTTGGGAGATAGGAAGAATGAGACGGTGTATGTCCCCTATGTGGTGCTCGCTTTCATGCAAGCAGGCTCTGTATGCAGCACACTGTGTCACTTGGCGTTATTAAGTGCTCAGATTGGCTAAAACTAATATGCATGTCCAGGAGCTCTCAACTGGTGCATACGTCTGCTGCACGCGCACAGGAGGAGGGCTCTATTTTGCAGAGTTTGTGCAGTATTAGGAGACTACAAAATGGCTGCCAGGTAAGTGAAAGCCGTGTCAAAGGTCATTTAGCACAAATACCCAGCACTTTACAACTGTGACCCTTCCTGGACTCCTTGTTGCTGTGAGAACATTCCTTTCTCGTGCCGCTGTCTGGCTGATGTGCCCTGCAGAAGGCTCTACAGAGAACGCTACCTGGGAACTGAACCTGCTGTTAGTACTGAAAAGGTGTGCCGCCCCCGGGGACATTTCTTGCTTTTACCATTAGGACCTGAACTGAAATATTTGTAGAGCAGTCTGGGAGCTTTACTGGTATGCCTTTATTTTATCATTATGCGTCATATATGAACTTCCTTTTCTGTATGAAACCATAGGTCTCCCAATATCGGTTACTGATTTAGAAAGCTCTTGTCCTGTAAATATATCTACAACAGGTGGAATTAACATGATCAATCTCCATCATTATGCTCAGTGCTGTTGTGCATTTTCCAAGCATCTCTTTCCCCTCCCATCTCCTTCCCTCCCTTCAGACTGAATTAGGCATATCTTGAGATCAGGAGGGCTGAACTGGTTAGGAAACAGCGTGGACATTGTGGCCTTTCCATCTCTTTGCTGTTACTGCTGCTCTGGTCTGTATAGTACTATAGACTTGGGGTGGGCGGAATTGGCATAATTGCGTTACGCAAATCTCCGCGAAACGGTAAAAGATCTCAGCGGAATTGCTTGTTCACAATGTATTTTTCCTGTTGGCAATCGTTGTTTGTGTGCTCGGAGGAAAATATCTCGCGAACACGCACTTTGAGAACACAAGCAAGCAAAAAATTTCGCGAAATTGCGGAACGCAGAATTTTGTCCAATTTCGCGTTCCCAGTGATCGTGAAATTACCCAAATTCCGCAAGTGCCCAGGCCTACTATAGACCATAAACCATTACAATATTTGAAATAGTTACATTTGCTTGAGAGATCTCCCTGGAAAATATATCAATTGTTAGTGTGTCTGCTAAGAATGAATTCTCATTAAGTTAGTTAACATGATGTGCAGTGCCCTTTTCAGTGCTGGACTTAAGAATAAAGTGCAGCACTTATCTGTTTGTTGGGATAATGGTCTTTCACTGAGATTTAAGAGTGATGCTCATTTCCTGTTAACTGTACAGATAACCATGGTTATGTCATTAAGGAAGAGAGCACTACTGTGTGTATCCAGATCCTCCATTCGACACGATTCATGGTCCCCTGCAATATGTGCCTTGATGTCCAGGAAGAAAAGAACAACCATTCCAGGTTTGGGATCTTATAGCTGAAAGAAATGTCTCTCTTCTCTGTCTGAAAGACCCGATTGGTGGTTTCTGTACATGTCACTCCCTTTGAGCCCACCCACCCTTGCTTATTTTTTCTAATTAGTATCTAGCCATAGTAGATATATTTCACTATTTGAGATGGTTCCACCGCATCAGTAAACTTTTTTTGTCACTTTGGGGAGATGCCAAGATTGGGCCTTTATCCATCCGAACAGGACAATGCAACATGTGTGAGCCACCCTCGAGAACAAAGGAAATGCATCAGTCCAGCAGCGTCAGGTAAAGGAGGCATCATGGTCACAGGCTGCAGTATCTCGTGTCACCTGCCATGGCAGGGCATCTGTGGTTGCCCCGTTGCCAGAGCGACTGCGGAATCTAGGGAGACTGACCATGTGTGGGCTGTGTCACGCGCTGGGTGTGGGCAGAGTAACTGTATTTGGGCTGTACTGTCCTAGCTCCCAGTACTGGATGGATTACATCATCCAGCCTGCATCTCAGGGGAACACTTTGATGTCAGAACAGTGTAAAAGGAAGGCACATAATGTAAGGTTGAGGCTGAAATAGGCAGTCGCTTGATTATGGAGAAGGTAATGTTCAAAGGACATTTCTAGCACCAAAACTATATAGAGATTATCCTCCAAGACCGTTTACAGGCATTCATTCAAATCATACACCCCCTCCCCACGCTTGCACCCTCTTCTTTAGTGTGAAAGTGCACTGGACCGTGAGGGAGAGAGTGCCCTCTGTGCAGGCTCAGATTGAATGTATTATGTGTCAGTGCTAGTCACAAACAAGAAGAAGTGACATAACTGTGGCATCTGGCATCTGCAGACAGGGCCTGTCAGCATGCATGACTTGAGCAGGGAATTGGCAGAATGTAAAAAGAAGTGTGTGTAGAGTGCCTGATTAGAGAAGGTTCCAGCATCTGAGTCAGTCATACGTGAGTCTTCAAGCAGCCAGCCTGGTGCGATGATGTCTCTTTTCAGCACTATGGTAAGATATGTCTGATGTCTGAGAACGGGTTCCTGCTTCCCCATGGTCCCAACATGCTAATGCTGTAAGCTGTAGTCTAGCTGTTGACCATATTCAAATCAGCTTCACTCCTATAAAGAAATCTTTTCACATACCACAATGAACATGTTACAACAACAAGCACCAAACACCACCCACAGTCCCATGAAGAAATCTCTTCACATACCACAATGAACATGTTACAACAGCAAGCACCAAACACAACCCAAAGTCCTTCACATACCACAATGAACATGTTACAACAAGCACCAAACACCACCCAAAGTCCTATGAAGAAATCTTTTCACATACCACAATGAACATGTTACAACAACAAGCACCAAACACCACCCAAAGTCCTATGAAGAAATCTTTTCACATAGAAATCTCTACACATACCACAATGAACATGTTACAACAGCAAGCACCAAACACCACCCAAAGTCCCATGGAGAAATCTTTTCACATACCACAATGAACATGTTGCAACAGCAAGCACCAAACACCACCTTAAGTCCCGTGGAGAAATCTTTACACATACCACAATTAACATGTTACAACAGCGAGCACCAAACACGACCCTAAGTCCCATGAAGAAATCTTTACACATACAACAATGAACATGTTACAACAGCAAGCACTAAACATCACCCAAAGTCCCATGAAGAAATCTTTTCACATACCACAATGAACATGTTACAACAGCAAGCAGTGAACTTCACCCAAAGTTCTATGAAGAAATCACTTCACATACCACAATGAATAGAGGTTACAACAACAAGCACCAACAATCACCCAAAGTCCGATGAAGAAATCTCTTAACATACCACAATAAATAGAGGTTACAACAGCAAGCACCAACCATCACCCAAAGGCCTACGAATAAATCTTGTTTACGTACCACAATGAATATAAGTTACAATATCAGGCTTCAAACCCACACATTACTGTTAACACGCATGCACAACAATAAAAATTACAATGCTTTCTCATTCATCACACTGCCATTTACCATTCCAACTAAGAAAACAACCTCAAATTACATTGCAACACATTATATCACGTGTGTGTGTGTATGTGTATATATAAATCCACACTACCCTGTACATTAGATATCTCTAAACCATAAAATATGATTACTGCCCCCAAAGCTACCTTTCCTTAAAAAGAAATAACCCTTCACTCCCACTCAACAATACCAATCCCAGAACCCTAAACCCGACTTACTACCCCATAATGTTGCTTTTCGATGAACCCTCAAACTTATTACTACCCCTTAAGGCTTCCAACCCCTAAAATCATTTTTAAAAAAACCTCTATAATATCTTTGTGATACTCATCCCTAAACCCTAAAGACCCTTTATTACTCCTTAACACAATCCTTCTCTGAAACCTTTCTACCTCTAATGGTATTAACCCTGAAACAGTAAAAACCCTTGATACTGCTCAATGTTACAGTTTTCTGAATCATAAAAAACCCTTGCAACCCCTTACCTATGCCCGAACTCCATACACCCCACACTACCCCTCACAAGTATTCCTCCATGAACCGTAACAAAACCCAATGTAACCCCTATTCACCCCCATCCCTAAGTGATTTATATCCTTACTGCCTATGCATTGTAAATGTAATCCATCATAACGTACTCACTGTAACACTCTGTTATGGTGGCAAATGCACTGCTATGAATCATCCATTCCAGAGGTGACTCTTTGTAGTGCATGCTTTGCATCAGTGTAATATCACCACAATATTCCCTCTCACTGGAAGGAATGTGATCTTCTATTGCTGAGTTACTAGAGTAATGTGTGTTAGTCACCACAACTAGTGTTTGAAAACTTCTGCTTTTTCGATTACGAAACCTGGTGGGGAAACCTACAGTTTGGTACAAGACGGTGTTCTGCTTTCTTTTCTATTCCCATCCACACTGAAAGTCAACAATTTTTTGCATTTTCAATTGAGGGAAAGCATTTGAGTAGGCAAGGTAGCTTCCATTTTTGTGCAACCACTTCCAAAAGATTTGGACACTTTGGCGTTTCCCAGTATCTCTAATCTCATTCAAAATGTAGACAGCTAATTAGTTAGCTCTGATTCTCTGCACCAATGCAAACGTCACTGGTAAAACATGCGCACTGAATCAGCGAAGCATCGCACAATTTCTCGAAAGATAAATTGCAGTTTTGCCAATCAATTGTCCTTGTTTTGTCAATCAAGTGTCCTTTGTTTAGGTCATGAATTTTTTTCAGAGAAAAACACCTGTCCAATGGTTGCATCCTGGCTATTCTGTGTCCTAAACATGCACCATCGTAGGAATGGCAGGCTATTGTCAGTGGTGGATTTTAGGTTATTCTAGCATCATAAAGCTCCTTCAAGACCTCAATTAAGAGACACTTTTGATCCTTTAAATTCAGCCTTGTATTAAGTTCCCAGCCTAGGTTGTCCAATTATTCAAATCCTTTTGCATTGTATTGTCCTGAAAGAGAGTTCTGTGCACACAGTGTGCTATCTCAGGCCCATGGTGGTGCAAAGAAGCCAATCACATATTATTCTAACGCTAAGGATGCTGCGGCCGCTGATCTGCCCCCTTATTTGTATGCAATGGCAGGAGATAGCCACCTGGTTGCAGTGTCTGAACTTCTTCCATTGGGATTGCCTATCACTGTTGCTGTGCCCCATGCTGTTGTCACTCTGTTACTGACAACTAAAACCCACCTTCATTCAATGCTGTGGTTGTCAAAGTATGAAATACTATTGTAAGCTGTCCTCTCATATTACACTGACAAGGCATGTGGAATTAAAACCTGCATTGCAGGGCCCGATTCACAGAATGAATTTAAGACTCAATCCTAAACTTACTACTATTTTGGTATTCACAGAATGCACTTACTACTTTTGGTATTCACAGAATGAACTTACTACTTTTGGTATTCACAGAAGTTAGGATTTTGTCTTAAGTCTGTCTAAGTCTGTCTTAAGTCTGTCTTAAGTCTGTCTTAAGACAAAATCCTAACTTCTGTGAATACCAAAAGT
This sequence comes from Lissotriton helveticus, assembly GCF_964261635.1. Lineage (NCBI taxonomy): Eukaryota > Metazoa > Chordata > Amphibia > Caudata > Salamandridae > Lissotriton > Lissotriton helveticus. The sequence goes on along the minus strand of NC_136058.1, from coordinate 274,486,371 downwards.
AGTAAGTTCATTCTGTAAATGCCCAAAGTATTAAGTGCAGTCTGTGAAAACCAAAATAGTAGTAAGTTTAGGATTGAGTCTTAAGTTCATTCTGTGAATCGGGCCCTCAGTTTCTCACTCCCTACAATGGAAAACCACCTGACTCCATTATTACAACTTCCACCTCATTAAGTGCCTGATGTACATATTGGCGGAGGAGATACTCCATCACGACAGAGTTTTCTCCCTATTAAATGTAATAGTGGGTGGACCTTAAGTTTGGCCATGGCAGAGACTATTTTATCTCCGCTGTGGCCAAAATTCTGTGATGGCTCTGGGGAGTAAGGGCCAGCAGAGAAATAGCTTGATCTACCCACTCATTTTAGATGGGACGAAATGTAGTCTTTTTCAAATGTTTCTTACCGCCAGGTAAAACCTGTCTGTAAGGAAGAGAAAAATCAGTGTAATGCTCCCTATGCTTTGGGAGCAGGCTCCTATGGTGAGCGGAGCATTATATTTTTCTTTTCAAAAAGAAAAAGAAAATCCTGTTTCAGGATTTTCTTTTAGAACATAAATATGAAGTGCTCTGTGTCAAAGGGCTCTGTAAAGTAAAGCTCTGTCCTGCTCATGCTAGCAGAGAGTAAAATGCATTGACAAGAACCACCATCACAATGCTTTTATAATGCTTTTATAAATGACCACCTGCCTAGCAGTCAATTAAAATCTGACAGGTGGTCCTTCTACCAGGGCACAGGAGTAATTTACTCTTTTGCCCTGGCACACCAACCAGCCATCCACCAGGGTTTAAATCAGACCCTATGCATCTGAATAACTTCACAGATGCATCGTTGAACACGTCATAAGGAAGGGGTCCATCTCTATATGGAAAAGATCTTGCCTTAGACATAGTGGTTGGAGATTGGTAACAAATATGCTGTTTGTGCCAAACACACAATACAAGAGAGCTAATATTTACTGCAAGTGCACGCTGCCAAGACAACTGAACTCGTTGCTTGTACTCAATCTTATAGCTTAGTGTCATAGTAGAAACTCCACAAGAGTCCAAATAGTGGTTCCAGGTTGTAGCTTATTAGATGGTTCAGTTACAGAGGTGATAAAGTATGTAGCCTAGGTGGTAGGTAGGCTAGTAAGTACATTGGTATGAAGGCCCCACCAGGAGCAGCTTCCTAGCTGCTCAGCCTGAAGTCCACTGACTCACATGAAGCACCCCACATTCCATGACATCATATAACATTCTATTCTTACTCAAGCTGGACAGAAAGGAGAGAATGGGTGAAAATGAGGAAGACAAGAAATGACATTACAACATATCCTCTTTCTTTACATGGAAAAATAAAAATAAAGAGGAACTAAATTAAACATAATAATTCATATTACATAGCATACAAAAATGCAATGGTGGAATAACATTTCACACAGTAATATGTGGCAACAAAACAATAATGCAATACCATAAAATGGAATAGAATGACATGATAAAACAAAATGTAAAATGCAATATAATTAAATGCAAAACAATAAGCAGTAATAAAACAGAATATAACGCAACGCTATTAACAGCAAAAATGCACTACTACAATCAAGGAGAATTGTAGCAAAACAAAGGCACGCACACCATCACCCTTTTTGCAAGGGAACATGTGCCGAAAAACACAATCAATCAATCAAACACGGCATTTATAAAGCGCGCAACTCACCCGGGAGGGTCTCAAGGCGCTGGGGGAGGGGGACTGCTACTGCTCGAACAGCCAGGTCTTGAGCTGCCTCCTGAAGGAGAGATGGTCCTAGGTTCGCCGAAGGTGGGTGGGGAGGGTGTTCCAGGTCTTGGCTGCCAGGTAGGAGAAGGATCTTCCTCCGGCAGTGGCTTTGCGGATGCGTGGTATGGTGGCGAGGGCGTGGCTGGTCGATCGTAGCTGGTGGGTGGGCGTGTATTTATTTATTTATTTATGTTCTTGTATAGCGCAGGACTCGACCCCCTAAGGGGCATCTCCGCGCTTGCGCTTTTACCAAAGAGCCTAACCATGATCATAGACTGTGAGGGAATCAGTAAATAATATTTTAAGAGGCCGAAAATAGATATGTTTTTAGGGTCTTCCTAAAAGACTGAAGGTTGGTGATTTGTTTCAAAGTAGGGGGGAGTGAGTTCCATAGGATGGGGCCTTTGTAAGAGAGAGCTCGACCACCCTGCCTAGCTTTCCTAATCCTTGGAACCTGGAGCAATTGCTGACTACAAGAACGCAAAGTGCGTCCGGGACTGTAAGGGTTGAATTTTTCATTCAAATACTTAGGTCCAGTGCCAAACAGACATTTATGTATTGTGCAGCAGATTTTGAATTTTACACGTTGCCTAACCGGCAACCAGTGGAGTTTGTCCAGGAGGGGACGTGATGCAGTCCTTGGCTGGGCATTGAGAACAAGTCTTGCTGCAGTATTCTGGACCACTTGTAATCTTTGTAGTTGTTCCTCATTGGCCGAGATGAACAGGCCGTTACAGTAGTCCAGCCTACTGATTACCAGCGTCTGGACAAGTGTTTTCCTATAGTTATCAGGTAGGAATGGAAAGACACGTCGTAGCAGTTCGATGACACGGAAACAAGATCCTGCTACTTGATTTGTATGTTCTTTAAACAAAAGTGCCTTATCGAGCCGCACACCGAGATTTTTTTACGGTCTGTTTGGGGCTTGGTGCTGATCCCAAATCCAGGGGCCACCATTCTGGAGACCACAGAAGCGTGGCCTCCCCAAACAGCATGACCTCCGTCTTGCCTACGTTGCACTGGAGGCAGTTTAAGGCCATCCAGTCCGATATTGCCCTCATTCCGTCCGCAAAGGATTTTCGTATTGCGGGCGTGAGGGTTTGAAAGGGGAATAGAAGCTGAGTGTCGTCAGCATACGACACCGGGGTGAACCCATGTGCTCTTATAATGTCTGCCAAGGGGGCCACATACGCATTGAAAAGTGTGGGGCTTAGACATGAGCCCTGTGGCACTCCCTTGGTGAGCTCCCTTGAGATGGAATGATGGGAGCCCAATCTGACTCCTTGTAGGCGGCCCGAGAGAAAGCTCTCCAGCCAGGACAGAGCCACACCTCCTATGCCCACCTCCCATCTGTAGAAGGTCATGCGGTCGTTGAGGTACTTGGGGCCCAGGTCGTGGAGAGCCTTGTGTGCGTGGGTGAGGAGTCTGAATGTGATCCTCTTGCTGACGGGGAGCCAGTGCAGGTCTCTCAGGTGTCCGGTGATGTGGCTGTGTCGTGGGATGTCCAGGATGAGTCGTGCGGAGGCGTTCTGGATGCGCTGGAGTCTTTTTTGAAGTTTGGCTGTGGTTCCGACGTAGAGGGTGTTCCCGTAGTCCAGGCGGCTGGTGACGAGCGCCTGGGTGACGGTCTTCCTGGTTTCAGTGGGGATCCATCTGAAGATCTTGCGGAGCATGCGCAGGGTGTTGAAGCATGAAGATGAGACGGCGTTGACTTGTCTGGTCATCGACAGGGAGGAGTCCAGGATGAAGCCCAGGTTGCGTGCGTGGTCTATTGGCTTGGGAGCGGTGCCCAGGGCCGGGGGCCAACAGGAGTCGTCCCAGGCGGAGGGTGATGATCCCAGGATGAGGACTTCCATTTTGTCTGAGTTCAGTTTGAGGCGGCTGTTCCTCATCCAGTCGGCGACGTCTTTCATCCCTTCGTGTAGGTTGGCTCTGGCGGTGGTGGGGTCGTTGGTGAGCGAGAGGATCAGCTGGGTGTCGTCGGCGTAGGAGATGATGTTGAGGTTGTGTTGGCGTGCGATGGCTGCGAGGGGGCTCATGTAGACGTTGAAGAGGTTTGGGTTGAGGGAAGATCCTTGTGGTACGCCGCAGATGACTTCGGTGGCCTCGGATCTGAACGGGGGAGGCGGACTCTCTGGGTTCTTCCGGCGAGGAACGAGATGATCCACTCCAGTGCTTTCTCTCGGATCCCAATGTTGCTGAGGCGCTTCACTAGGGTGTGGTGGCAGACGGTGTAGAACGCCGCAGACAGGTCCAAGAGGATGAGGGCCGCTGTTTCCCCGTTGTCGATCAGGGTTCTGATGTCGTCTGTGGCTGCGATTAGGGCGGTCTCGGTGCTGTGGTTGGCCCGGAACCCGGACTGCGAGGGGTGGAGGGATACGTTCGTCTCGAGGAAGGCGGCAAGCTGTGTGTTGACGGTCTTCTCGATGACTTTGTCCGGAAAGGGAAGGAGCGAGATGGGACGGTAGTTCTTGAGGTCGGTGGGGTCCGCCGTTGGTTTCTTCAGGAGGGCGGTCAGCTCGGCATGCTTCCAGCTTTCCGGGAAGGTGGTGTTGTGGAAGGAGGAGTTGATGATGTTCCGGAGATGGGGTGCGATGATGGCGTCGGCTTTGTTGAAGACGTGGTGTGGGCAGGGGTCGGTTGGTGATCCGGAGTGGATGGAGTTCATCGTGCGGGTGGTGTCTTCGGTGCTGATCGGGGTCCAGTTGCAGAGGGTGGTGGTGGCGGGCGTTGGTTCGGTGATAGGGTGCGTTGTCTGTGCGTTGAAGCTGTTGTGTATGTCGGCGATCTTGCGGTGGAAGAACGCGACGAGTGAGTTGCAGAGGTCTTGCGAGGGGGTGATGTCGTTGTTTCCGGTGCTGGGGTTGGAGAACTCTTTGACGATGCTGAAAAGTTCCTTGCTGTCGTGGGCGTTGTTGTCCAGTCGTTCTTTGAGTGCCGATTTCTTGGTGGCGCGGATCAGCTGATGGTGTTTGCGGTTGGCGTGCTTGAGGGCGGTCATTTTGTCTGTGGTTTGGTTGAGCCGCCAGGCTTTCTCCAGGGTGCGGCAGTTCTTCTTGGATTCCTTGAGTTCGCCGGTGAACCAGGGGGTTTTCTTGCTGGCGGGTCTGCTGGGGGGGGTTCTTTAGTGGTGCGATGTCGTCGGCGCAGGCGGTCAGCCACTTGGTGAGGTTGCTGGCTGCTTCGTTGGGGTCCGTTGTGTTGGTGGGGGTGTTCTGGCTGAGGGAGGCGGTGAGCTGCTCGGCGGTGATCTTGCTCCAGCTCCGGCGGGGAACCTGTTGCGGGTGGTGGTGGGTCGCAGTTTTTCTGAAGCTGAAGTGGACGCAGCTGCGGTCCGTCCAGTGGAGTCGAGTGGCCTGGCTGAAGGAGATGTGCTTGCTGGATGAGAAGACGGGGTCAAGCGTGTGGCCGGCGTAGTGGGTGGGAGTGTTCACCAGTTGCTTGAGTCCGAGGTTGGCGAGGTTGTCCAGCAGGGCGGTGGTGTTTCTGTTGTTGATGTTCTCCAGGTGGAAGTTGAGGTCCCCTAGGAGGATGTAGTCGGCGGAGGGCAGGGCGTGCGGGCTGACGAAGTCTGCGATGTCTTCGCTGAATTGTGTGCGTGGTCCCGGGGGTCTGTAGATGAGGGTGCCTCGGAGGGTGGTCTTGGGGTCAGTGTGTATCTGGAAGTGCAGGTGTTCGGCGGCGGTTAGGGTGTCATCCTAGTTGGTCGAGATGCAGATGGTGTTCTTGTGTACGATGGCGATGCCTCCTCCCGTCTGGTTGACGCGGTCCTTCCGGGTGATCTTGTATCCGTCCGGGATGGCTATGGCGATGTCGGGAGCTGAGGAGGCATTCATCCAGGTTTCGGTGAGGAACGCGACGTCCGGTGCTGTTGCGTCGAGCAGGTCCCAGAGTTGCACGGCATGCCTGTGGACGGAGCGGGTGTTCAGCAGGATGCACTTCAGGTGGTTACTGCTGGTGCTCGATTTGGCGGGGGTGGAGCAGGTCCGGAGGCAGGTGAATCGGCAGGCTTGGCAGGAGAAGGGTCCGTGGGTGCGTCTTGGGGCGGTACGGCAGCAGGCAGGGTTCCGGCCGGCATTGAGTGCGTTGGGGGTGGCGGCATCGTAGGTTCGTCGGTTGGTCTTGCATCACTGGGGACCAGGGGTCCTGGCGCTGGGCGCGGTCCAGGCGTGGACGGGCGCAGACGGGCTTGCCTTTGGCGCGCCTTTGGCGCACAATCGGCGTGCCCGCTGCGCGTGACCGCTGCGCGGTCGCCATTTATGGCGAAGTGGGAGGGAGGGAGGAGCAGCTGGGAGGCGGGAGCGGGGAGGGCACAGAACGAAAAGGGGGCGTGGCCGCAAGCACGGCGGTGGGAAGCGGGGAGCGGGGCGGGCAGGCACAGGGGGGCTGAAAGACAATACAACAGCACTGAGAATAACAAAATGCAAGAAAAACAAAAGGGAAACAAAAAGATTAACAAAATGCAGGAAAAACAAAAAAGATTCAACAGTACACGCAAATACGGCGGAGGGGCGGGATCGGCGAGGCAGGCTCTACGAGGCTGCGGGCAGCAGCGAGGCGAGGCGAGGTGCACACACAACAGCTGGTGGCCGTGCGGCGCGGGGGTGTCCTGAGAACAGGTCACCCACACACCTGAAGTGACAAAACAGTCTCAGGCAAATAAATAACACATACCGAACTTGTACGCCTGACGTCAAGGCAAACCCTACGTACTGTGAAACGGAGCAGACAGCGAACCAGCACTGCAAACAGAGGGACCATAACACAGAAACGTAGACCAAACATGTACGTTTGTGTAACGTAGATTGTAGGCAATCCAACAAAATAACATAAATGCTAAAATGTATGCCTACACACCGCGGAAGAGTAAAAAAGTAAAATGTAACGAAGAAGTAGAAACTGCGCAGTTTAAGTCTGTGAACAATGCAATGTAAGCAACAGAGCGAATAAATAACCAGAATATCAGAAAACTCCCATCCTCATCGCTAAATTGTCATAGTAAAAACTCCACAAGAGTCCAAACAGTGGTTCCAGGTTGTAGTTTATTAGATGGTTCAGTTACAGAGGTGATAAAGTAGGTAGCCTAGGTGGTAGGTAAAATAAATACCCAGAATATCAGAATAATAAATAAATAACCAGAATATCAGAAACTCCCATCCTCGTCACCAAAATGTCGTAGTAGAAACGCCACAAGAGTCCAAATAGTGGTTCCAGGTTGTAGTTTATTAGAGGGTTCCGTTACAGAGTGATAAAGTAGGTAGCCTAGGTGGTAGGTAGGCTAGTAAGTAAGTTGGTATGAAGGCCCCACCAGGGGCAGCTTCGTAGCTGCTCAGCCTGAAGCCAACTGACTCACATGAGGCACCCTACATTCCATGACATCATATAACATTCTATACTTACTCAGGCCGGACAGAGAGGGGAGAATGGGTGAAAAGGAGGAAGACAAGAAATGACATTACAACACTTAGCCACCAAGAAGAGTGTTACCATTTTCACAGACTATACCTTTTGTAGTTTCTCATGGCTGTGTGCTTCTCCAGAGGCAGAGTGAATTGCTTACTTCAGCACATACACCAGTAAACAGTGGGGTTTATGTACAAAGCTTGCTTGATTCTCCACAGCTCCAAAAGAAAGCAGCAATGTGCCGCTCACCAAACATTACAGGACAAATTCTGCTATAAAAAGTTCTTATTCATATTTCTGATAATAATGCTGATTTGCCTCTTGACTTAGATGTACCATTGTATTTGTCTCTGACTACTGAAGCGCATGTGCCCAATTTATCATTGCCTCAATATTGTGCAGGAATCAACATTGGGAAGTGAAAACTCACTTTGGAGAAGGCATGGAGGTCTTAGGCTTTAGGATAGGTTATGATGTGACAACACTGGTAAAATGTCTGCCGCAAACAACTCAACCTACCATAATTACATGATAGTATTTTGCATATCAGTAGGGGCAGTATGACCTATCTCACAATCACTCGCAGGTTTGCACCACATTTCCACTCTTCTGCTCCGGAGTATTGCCACTGCTGAGCTGGTTGACAAACTTACAATATCTGTAAGAGTTTTAAAACTACCCATGCCACCCAGTCTGCCCCCTGGGTCCTATTCACTCAGATACAAATTGACTTCATATTGAAGCCTCATTGTTTCTACAATTTGTGCTTATTGTTTATGGTCTGTATGTTTTTGGGTGAGAGCAAGCCTATCCTGCCACATGTGTGGGCATATTTACAACTATCACATTCACCCGAGAGATCTTGCGGGAGAGGTCCAACCAGATACATACTACTCCCTATGTATACATCTGGCGTGGTATGCTATTATTGTATTTCTTGTGTTCCTTCAATATGTATTCCATGTTCTTTGGAACACGCCTGAATGGTTCTAGGAACGTCAGCTCTGCCAGGCAGTTTGCTGAGTTCGTGGAAGCATCCGGACGTGTCCATGGTCGTGGGTTCTGCTATTAAAATATCAAGCTTTCCTGTTATCAACAGACTGAATCTGTTGGACTTCTTTCTCCCCCTTGCCACTGATGGAGCGAGATTCAGAAATGAATTTATTTCGACTCGTGAAGTTACACTTCCATAATCAAAAAATAATAATAATTATGTGTGCAGTGAGAAAACTAATTCAACCTAGATTAAAAGTCACATTTTACATAAACACGCGGGAAACTAATATGTGTGCTCATAAACGTGCATTATGTTGCATTTGTATGTATGTAAAAATAATGAATTTATTCCTGTCTTTTGTCAAAGTCAAGACTAAATGCGGCTGTTTATTAATGGCATGTGCTTATTTCTGTGTGCTCATGTTTTATTTTCCTGTCTTAAATGTTGCACGGACTTGTTTGTTGCTTTGTTTTGCTTCTGCTAGGTAATATAGATTAATGGGTTAATTATTAGCAAAGGTGGGTGGGTAACAGAATGAACTGTATTTCTTGTATTAATTATTCTTTTGTGTTTGTTTATATACTAGTTAACGTGAAAAGTGGTCTGGGGCCTAGTGCATTTGCAGTTGGCAAAAGTTCTGCTCAGAGAAAGCAAGAGTCCAGCGTGAAAAAGATTCTCTGCCAAAGTTATATACGTGATGAAAAATAAACGTGATGAGCTGACTGTTCTTTTAGTCAGCAAGGCCAAGGCCAGGAACCGGCAGAAAAGTATGACAAGCTAAGGAAGTCGTGAACATTATTTTATTTGTTGCAAACTGGAGGAAGCTTCATGACTCGAGCGAAGGACAATGGACTCTAAGAAAGAGACGGAACTGGGGTTCTGAAGAATGTGATGACATGATGGCCTGTCACTTGACAGCCAATTGGAGCCTAAACCGCGCAAAAAGTATTTCATTTTTTTTAGATTAGTTAGTAAGAAAAGGTATAAAAACTCTTTCTCTTCTGGTAGAGAGCCTGCCACTTGCTGCTCTCTGGATGGACTTGTCGTGCTGTTGGACTTCATTTGGAGCACGTAAGAGATCCTTTTTGGGCCTAGAGACTTTTACCTTTATTCTTTAATAGAGCAAGTGTAGCTAGGGACTTAGGGTTTAGATGATGCCAAACTGCTTTTCTATTTGAATATACCTTTTACTCATGCTTGAAACTGTCATTACAATTTGCTAAAACTTAATAAAATGTTCGAATAACAGATTCTAATACACTTTCTAAATAAATAGTTAATAAATATTTTCCTTGAAAAACAAGCTGGCCTTGTTATTTCATGTATTTAGGTTACCATTAGCAGATCTTTCGCCATAGTGGCTTAATTAATTTGTAGGGTTAGTTAAAGTGTGATGAAAACATTCTACTGCAGTTGTATATAAATGTATATAATTTGTGAATAGGTTAATTAGGTCACATGATTCAGCTGCTCATAATATGTCATGTTAGTTTATGGGCCTTGTGAGTAATTTATGATTAATGGTGAGTATTGTGGAGTTGGGTAGTGTTGCTTATGGCATATTTTCCATAGAGCCGCTGGATCAATTAACTGGTAGCAGAGATATGGTTGCTATGGTAACCAACATGCTACATGGTAGTTACATAGGATCGATGTCTAACATATGTTGAGTTTGTTCACTTGTGTTACGTGTAGTCGAAAGGTTTTTTCCTGCAGTGTGAAAAATCCTAGTTGTACCGGTACAGAGTGGTGTGACATGAGTGAAGTTACACAGTGCATTTGATCTGTTTCAGAATAGTGGTATTATTTTATATCACAAGTGTTGTGGTTGTGCAACACGTGTTAGGGATATAGGTGTGCTAGATAGAATGCATGTATAGTGAGGATTGTCTATGAAATTTTGGCTTTGAGTATAGGGACAGAGAGCCCGTTCTAAAACTCACTGTGAAAAGAGTAATAGAATATATTTGAGCTTGTGTGAAGGGTGAGATAACGTCGTTTATTTTGCTGGCGATTCTGGATTTCTGTGGCTGGTTAAAGTCCTGCCAAGATTTCACGTATGTGTAGTTAGGGCAACTTTCCGTTTGAAAGTGCGTAAATGATTTTGTAATTTCGTTCGAGTCAAACTTTGAATTGCTACTTTATGTGTATTCAGAGGGAAACGAGTTCGTTATTACCTGTTTGAAGGGTAGAGTAAAAGTTTACTTTATCAACGAATGTATATTCTGTGAGAATAGCGTTGTCTATTCCACGCAAAGAATTCTTGCATGCCTGTAAAAACTGTCACTTTATTTTAGAGAAACAGACAAATGGTTTGTTCTTTTTGTCGTTATTAATTGAGTTTAATTGAAAAAGCGTTCTTAAAATGGCACTGTGAAAAGTTTTTGTGAAGGAGGGGTGAGCGCTGAGAGTGAGACGTGAGAAGCCGCAGCGGCTGTGTACGTCACACGGCCCGCGCTGTGATTGGATAGCATACGTCACAGCCTGTACACCGATTGGCTCTCGTGACTTGGACGAACTGTAACCTGATTGGCTCTTTGGGAAACACAAATTCTATTGGTTGAGCAAGGTGGTGACGTAGCTTGAACCTGATTGGCTTGTTGGTGTGTTTCGCGCACGGATTGGTTAGTTTTGCGGAACATCCAGGAAATACTTACGATCGTTTCGATTAAGTGAATTTGATTTAAAAATGAGTTATTTTTACAAGAAAGTAGAGAAAAAGCTTACAATGCTTCAAAGATTTAAAAATGTTATTTCACCTGATAAGAAAATTGAAACGCGAGGTGGAAAATTGCTTCATAAGTACAAAACACCTGCAGCGTATATGGAAGGTGAATATGGTTATCATACTTGCCTGTGGTTTGATGTTTGGAAGCATTACACTAAAGACGATGGTGTTTTAGCCTGGCCGGAAGATGGTTCATTTAACATGAGAATTTTGAGAAACTTAAGAGAGAAAATGACAGCTCTTATTCCAAAGCCTAGACCGACACAATTTGAAGCATTAGTTGAATGGGAGGATGAGATGTTTCAACTTCAGAAGGAAGCAAATGGTTTAATAAGACCTCCTAAAACCCCGATTTACAAACGAGAAACGCATGAGGATAGAATGCGTCAGTGGAGACAGGCAGACATGTATGATGGTCTTTATGTGATAAGAGAAATGGTTACTGAAATACCAGGTCAAAAGAATACTCAAAAGAAAAATAATGCTGTTGCAGAGAGTGAAACAGAAGACCCAGTTTTAGAAGAAATCTATATGACAAATAAAAAACAGACTCCTTTAAAACCAGCTTGTGCATGGTCTACCCCAATGGTTTCTCCAGGAACCATAGCAAGTGCACCTCCTTTAAATGAAGAATCATCCAGATTGTCCCCGAATAATTCTGAATCTTTTGGAACCCCTGAAAGGTTAGAAACAAGAACAAATTCAAGTGCTTATAATGAAAGCAGAAATTTTCCTGAAACTCCAATGGGAAGGGAAGTTCCTAGAAATTCAATGGGAGCTGGCAGAGTTGAGGAAGTTGCAGATACTTCAGATTATTTACGATCAAAAGAGAAATTAATTCGACAAATAACCAAGGGCATGGAAGCAGTGACAGTTCCAGTAACGATTGGTCCTGTTCAACCTGTTTTTGATCAAGGAGAAATTAAACACCCAGGTTTAACAATTCCATTAAATGCAGAAATTCAGAAAGTAGCTGAGAAATTTTATTCAGAATTAACTGAAATACATCGAGAAAAAACAAAGATGCCTGATTTAACTTTTAATCAAAATTCATTAAACAGAACACCAATGGGTGCAGAGTCAGATACTGAATCATCAGAAAAAACAGAGTCCACTTCCAAACTTGATATGGCTAAACTAAAAGCAGATCTAAAGGAGTTAATAATTGGCACAATTGGTCCTGACAGTTTGAAGTATTATCGAGATGATGAACTTTTGTTCATCAGTAAAAGCATTCAGTGGAAAACAAAAAACAAGTATGATCAGTTGGAGGAATTAGCTGCAGAATTGGATTTTGATTTAAGCAAACAGAAAAATTTGGGAAAACATTACAGATTAGACTTTACTGAGAAGGACATTGGGAACTTCAATACAATGGGAAGAATAATGCACATAAAAGATCTGATTGTGTACATCAAAACGTTAGGTGATTTGAGTAAATGGAGAGTGAAGTGGACCAAAAAGAAGGAAGACTAAAGGTTAGGAAACTAGCTAGACAGTTTCCAATGAGAGAAATTGCTGGTGGTGGTTATGTTCATGTTCCATGGTCAAGACAGGACATTCTGCTTTTTACAAATGATTTCCCTCGGCTGAGAGAGAAGCCTGTGGAATGGTATAGACAGGTAGACAGATTCATCAAAGTTTCGAAGGTTCTGTGGATTGATCTGGATGGATTCTTTGACATTGTTGTCCCATCAGATCTTTGGACAGAATGTAAAATTGCTGTAAGCTGGCCCAAGACAGAACCAGATCGAAACAAGGAGACAGGCACTCCAGCACCAGAAGTCATGGATCTGTATGACAAAAGTAATTTATTGGTTAAAAGAGAAAATTCCACCAAAAGAAGTTGATTGGGTAAAAATAGACAGAACAAATCAGGAGCCAAAAGAATCAGTTCATTCATTCTATGAAAGGTTACTGTTGGTGTTCAAGCAATATAGTGGCTATGAAAAATTAAATGAAAAGGACATGAGCCACTTTATTTACAGATTTGTTTATGGTCTTAGACCTGAAATTGGTGAAATGATCAGGAATAATATTGTCGGATGGCAATCAAACTCAGTTGACGAAATTTTGAGAAAGGCAAAATACTGCAGTGATGAATTGGAAGCAAACCAGAAGAAACTAAAAGAGAAAGCAATGTGGGCACAGGTGAAAGTAGCGGAACATCAGATTGCAAACCTTGAAAACAAAAATGTGAATTTTGTTCAAAATCAGAATCAGAATCAAAATCAGGGTCAGGGAAAGTTTAAAAACAACTTTAATAAGCCAAAATTTAATGTTAACATTGAGGAGTTAAAGCAGAAATTACCTTGTTTTAATTGCGGCGAAATTGGACACTGGAAGCGCGAGTGTAAAAACCCGCCCAGAAATTTTAAAAATACATCATTAAATCCACAGATGCAGAATGATGTAGATCTACAGCAACAGTTACAGCGACAGTTGAATGAATTGAGTCTTCAGCAACAGCTACAGCGACAGTTAGTAAATCAGCAGAGTCAGATTCCACAGCCTCCTCTTCCAAACTGCGGGGGTGGTCAGAGGTATAACCAAAGTACAGGATTCAGCGGTGGTGATCAGGTAATAAGAACTCAAAGACCAAATGTGCAAAATGTATCAGGACAATTTTTGTTGACAGGAAATCAAGGGAGTGATTCTGATGACTGCTTATGACGGTGTCTGAGAGAGGGGGAAGAGTGTGTGCTTGGAGCCACTCTTGAGGTTGACCAGTCCGGTCCATATGTAAATGGTAAAGTGAATGATGTAGAAATCACTTTTCTTGTGGACACTGGTGCTACCCGTTCTACTGTTAGATCAGTGGAAATTGAAAACCTGCCTCTCTCTGGGGATACCATCCAAGTAGTTGGTGTGACTAATCAGCAAATTAAAACAGATTTGACCGAACCTGTGAAAATAGAAATTGGCAAATTTAAAGACAAACACAGATTTGTAGTTTGCAACAGCAGTCCTGTAAATTTGCTGGGAAGAGACATCCTATGCAAGATGAACTGCAAAATATATTGCTCACCGGAGGGTATTGAGCTACAAACCATGGAGGAAGATGGGCTTTATAAATTAACAATGTTAATGGTTGAAGCAGAGAAAACAAAATTGTTCCCAGTTTTTGATAAACAAAACTTGCCTGAAGAACTAAAAAGGACAGTCAAAGCTGAAATTTGGGATTTAACTGCAAATGAAATGGGTCTGATGAAATATGTTCATCCGGTTAAAATTACAGTGAAGCAGGGAATAGAATTTCCAAACATTCCACAGTACAAAATGAAGACTGAAACAATTAAGGGTGTCATTCCTGTGATTGAGAAATTCATAAAGCAAGGTGTTTTAAAAGAAATTGAAAGCAGTCCTTGTAACTCACATATTATGGGGATCAAAAAGCCAAATGGAACGTACAGAATTGTTCAGGATTTGAGAAAAATTAACCAAATAGTTGTTCCTTGTTGTCCAGTTCTTCCAAACCCAGCAGTCATTCTTTACCAAATTCCGCATGATGCAGAATGGTATACTGTCATTGATCTTTGCAATGCGTTCTTTACCGTTCCATTGCATCCAGAGAGTCAGGAAATCTTTGCGTTCCGGTTCCAAGGTCGTACACTAGCATGGTGTCGAATTCCTCAAGGGTATACAGAGAGTCCTTCTATCTTTAATGAGCTGTTAAAGAAATCTTTGGAAGATCTAGATTTACCTGGTCGATCAACATTGGTTCAGTATATTGACGACCTTTTAGTGGCAGCAAAAACAAGAGAAAACTGTGTTACAGATACAATTACTCTTTTGAATCATCTGGCAGATGAGGGACATAAAGTGTCTCCTGCAAAATTGCAGTTTTGTAAACAAGAAGTGAAATATCTTGGTCATAGAATTGCAAAAGGAATCAGACAGGTGACAATTGAGAGAATTAAAATGATTCAGGCAATGCAACCTCCAAGAACACAAAAACAGGTCAGAATGTTTTTAGGAATAGTTGGTTATTGTCGTCAATGGATTAGTGGATTTTCGGTAATTGCGAAACCACTGCAAAGACTGACAAAATCTGACATAAAAGACCCAATTGTCTTTACAAAAATTGAAATGGAAGCTTTTGAAAAACTTAAAAGAAGCTTATGTGAAGCTCCAGCCCTGGGCATGCCAGACTATGAAAAAGATTTTGAGCTGTATTACAGTGAAAGATAAGGTTGTGCATTGTCTGTGTTAATTCAGAGACATGGAAAACTAAGGAAACCTATTGCATACTTCTCAGCAGTCCTTGATCCAGTTGCAAAAGCATTACCAGGTTGCTTAAAAGCAGTTGCAGCAACAAGTGTGAGCCTTGAGCAAAGTGAAGGAATCATAATGGGATTTCCTGTAAAAGTCTATGTTCCCCATTCAGTTGAAATTCTCCTTACTAGGAGTAAAAGGCAACATTTAACAAGTAGTAGACTCACAAAATATGAAAAAATTATTCTGGGATCAGATAATGTTTCAATAGCAAGATGTGTGAATCTAAATCCTTCCACGTTGTTGCCTGACAGTACTGTAACAGAAATTGGAAATGAAAACGATGTTGACCATGAGTGCTTGGATGTTTTGGAATACTGTACCAAGCCAAGGCAGGACATTAAAGATGTACCATTGCCTGTTTCAGATCATGTCTACTTTGTTGATGGTTCTTGTCTGAGAACTGAAGAAGGTTTTCTGAGAGCAGCCTACTCGGTCTGCACAGTTGCAGATGTTGTGGAGGCATCATGTCTTGAAGGAGTTCGTTCAGCTCAAGTAGCAGAACTGATTGCTTTAATTCGTGCATGTGAAAGAGCAATACATTTGAGAATTACAATAATAACTGATAGCCAATATGGGTACGGAGTTGTGCATGATTATGGACAGCTCTGGTCTCAGAGAGGCTATTTGACATCTGCAGGTTCACCAATCAGAAACGCAAATTTGATCAAAAGATTAATTGATGGCATACAGTTGCCAGAAGAAATTGTAGTTGTAAAATGTGCTGCACATAAAAAAGGTGATGATTTCATCACTAGAGTAAATGCCTACGCAGATGAAATTGCAAAATACTGTGCAAGAAACAATTTTGCACTTAATCGGGAGAAAAACGATGAACATGCTTTAAATTCATTAATGCTAACATCAGTAGTTGAGACATGGCAGGAAGTCAAAGAAATACAAGATGAAGCTGATGATGAGGAGAAGAACACATGGTTGAGGGCAGAATGTAGACAGCGAGATGAGGATGGAGTTTGGACTTACAAAGATGGCAGAGTAGTTTTACCAAATTGCATGATTGCTGATATGGCCAGAATGTATCATGGCCCAGGTCACATTGGAAGAGACTCGATGATTAGGCTTTTCAAGGAAACTTGGTTTAATACCAAATTCTGAACAATTGCAGAATCCCTTTGTCAAAGGTGTTTGACTTGCCAACAAATGAACCCAAACAGGAAGACAGTTGTGGGAACGAGAACTATAGGACGGGAGGGTGGCCCATTCACCAGATTACAGGTGGATTTCATTGAAATGCCGAGACATAACAAATTGAGCTATGTTTTGGTGTTTGTCTGTTTGTTTTCGAGATGGGTTGAAGCATTTCCCACATGTCACAGTGATGCAATTACTGTTGCAAAGTTGCTTTTGAGGGGGATTATACCAAGGTACGGTTTCCCAGTGACTGTGGAGAGTGATAGAGGAGTTCATTTTGAGAACAAACTGATAAAATTAGTTTGTGAGGCATTACACATTGAGCAGAAGCTGCATTGTGCATACAGACCAGAGGCATCTGGAGTTGTGGAGCAAATAAACGGAACAATTAAAAACAGGATTGCTAAGATGTGTCTAGCTACTGGTGTAAAGTGGACAGATGCTCTTCAACTTGTTTTAATGACTCTAAGAAGTACACCAGATAAAAAGACAGGTTTAAGTCCACATGACATTCTTATGGGCAGAGTCATGAGACAGGCATTTATACCAGTAGGAAAACTGTTGAGCATTAATGACAGTGCAATTTTGGAATATTGTAGGAAGCTATCTGATGTAGTAAATTCTGTGTCTAATCAGGTGGGAACTGAAGTACAGTCAAGAGACAAAGAGCAAGCACATGATCTGTCACCTGGAGATTGGGTAAGAACAAAGCTTCACCGAAGAAGAAACTGTCTGGTGCCAAGGTGGCAGAAACCGAGGCAGGTGATTCTCGTGACAACTAATGCAGTGAAGTGCAAAGGCATAAAATGGTGGATACATCTCAGTCACACCATTCTAGTGCCTACACCTGAAAACTCTGATGAAGAGAGTGATACTACAGCTGATTCAGATTCTGAAGAAGAACCTGAAGGAAATCCAGATTCAGAAGATCGACAAACTGGTCGACATCTGGAAAATTCATCTGGAAATAAAAGCCTGAATGAAAAGGATTTGAAAATCCTAGTTGTAGACTATGAAAATGATGAAGATCTGCTAGAAGAAGTAGCAGAAGAGTCTGATCAAGTTCAGAATCAAGACCAGGAGAGTATCGAAAAGCAGAAAAGAAGCTCTGAAAACAGGGACAAGAATTCCGAAGCTGGGAAGTTGAAGGTAATTGAAGAAGAAGACGAATTGCCAAGTACCAGTTATAGAGATGTTGTTCCTAACGGAGTGAGGCTGCCGAGTAGAGAAGTACCTGAGTCAAGAATTTAAGTTTCTGACAGTGATTCTGGTGAGAGTGATGAAGATTCTCAAATAAGTAGATTGAGAAAAAGAGCTTGGAGAACAGAATCTAATGTAACTGAGCCAAAGAAGAAATTACCAAGAAAAGGTGACAACTGGCCAAATGGAAATGAAGGACTGAAATTCAAGTTGATAAAGAAATCCAAAGAACAAGTAAACGAGATAACTAGTCAGGAAGATCCAGAAAAGAAAGGTGAGGCAGGAAAGAAAATAGAGGTCATCTCTAGAAAGACAAAGAGAACATTAAAACCTAACCAGAAATATAAGTTGCCTGAATGGACGTATATAATAATTCCACCTGTAGTTGAGATCAACAGTAGCAGTCAGGAAGAAATTGAAGACAATAGTGATAATGATTGAGGTATTTACTTGTTAAAATTTAGGTTTCAGGTTTTTGGCATAAGGCTGAAGAAAATGTGTTAGGTGACACAAGGTCGAAGAAATTGTGTTTAGTTGGAAAATAACTTGTGACGCAAGGTCGAAGAAAAGCTGTTAGAGAGTTGAATTAAAAAAAATGGAAAAAGGGGGTGTTAAGAATTTTAGAGAATTTTAGACATTTTTGAGTTAATTTTAAATTTTTGTTTTTCTTTAACAAGGCTAGTAAGAATGCCTTTTGTTATGATGACTAATACCTCAAAATGCTCTATTCTTAAAAAATGCTGTAAGATGACTCTGGTGTGGGTGCTCATATTGGTTCTGCTCTGGTTAGTTTTAGCTGTCATCTTTCCTTTCGGGATCGATAAGGAGATGTACACGGTCAATATGACAAGCAAAGCTTCAGTTAGTCAAGACAAACAATAGTCCAACAAACAAAGCTAAAAAAGTTATTGATCACAGACCAGAAGCTCATCAAGACAGGTCTGTTGGTGATTTTTCTAGCAACACATTTTCAAGACTTCTGGGAGAATATGTTAAAGTTATGGGAGTCAAAGACTGCTATATCTGTATAAAGTTGCCTGCTTCTGATTCAGAGGGAGTGACATACAATATGCTTCCTCTTACTTATGGCATAACCTGCAGTGTGATAGCTAGCTTATTTTATCAAACTGGTCGTCTAGAGTATTATTATTCTAATTATGATGAGATTTTTGCAAACCTGAAAATTGAGAAGGCTTTAAGTAAACACAAGCAAGCGAAACAGATGAGGGAATTGTTTATAGTGACTAACGAACTCACCTATGAGTATGCTTATAGAAATAATCTAACTTGCAAATTGAGAGCTGAGGAAAAGACTTTCCTGAACCTTGTTGAGGAGAGGCGAGCGATTTATAAAAGAAATGAGATGGTCAAACAGACCAAATCCAAGTTCTGGCAGAAGGAGGATGAAAAATTTAATGGCAAATCTTTTGAAAATGTTGCAATTCACATAGACAAGCCAATTAGTGGCAAGCTTTGCATTAGAAGAGATAACACACTTTTTGATAATTATTTTGTGGGAGCTAGTAATTGTGAGGACACTTACCAAATCATGGGGGGTTGGGGATTCAAAGGTGGTAGAGACCCAATTTTTCCTGGAATTTATTTTGTTTGCGGAGACAAAGCCTATTATAACCTCCCGGACCATTGGTATGGGACGTGTTTTGTTGGTCTTGTTTTCCCGAAAATATTTCATGTTGACAGAAATGCAGAGGGCTCATTTGAAATCAGTAATCATGTAAATAGGTACAAAAGAGAAAGTTTCTCAGACATTTTGGGAGACATTTTTGAGGCAGTGATACCTTTAGTAGGTATAACGCTGAATGCAGGAAGAATCAGAAAGTTGTCCACAATAGTTGACAGATTGTCAACTGACACAGCTGGTGGTTTCCAATTAGTGGATACCGAGGTCATTGCAATTAGATCGATGGTAATGCAAAACCGTCTTGCCCTGGACATTCTCCTAGCGAAAGAGGGAGGAGTTTGTGGCATTTTACATGTCCAGCACTGCTGTACATATATCCCTGATGAGAGTAGGAATATCGAAATGTACATTAAGAATATTACAGAAATGCACTCAGAAATAGTTCCCTTAGAAGAGGACGATTTTTCAGAACGTCTTTCCAAAAGATTTCAGGCTATTAATTTAAAACCTGGTTTCAAGAGATTGGTGGTTCAGTTCTTGGCAAAATTCTAACACCTTTATTTGTAATAATTTTTGTGATAGTTTTGTTGAAGATCAGTTGCATGTTACACAAGAGGAAAACGTATCTGAGGGAAAAGAAGAGGATTTACAAAATTAAAAAGGAACATGAAAGAGAAATGCAGCTAGAGGAGTTTCGTAAAGCTCAATACAATAGTTGCAGACAAACAGCTGAGACTAGTCTTTAGAAATACTAACACAGTGAAATTGAATCATGTTCATCTTAGATAAAATTTGCTAAATTTTGGGTGTGGTGTGGTGATTTGGAAATCACCAGATGAGGGAGTTGATGGAGCGAGATTCAGAAATGAATTTATTTCGACTCGTGAAGTTACACTTCCATAATCAAATAATAATATTAATTATGTGTGCAGTGAGAAAACTAATTCAACCTAGATTAAAAGTCACATTTTACATAAACACGCGGGAAACTAATATGTGTGCTCATAAACGTGCATTATGTTGCATTTGTATGTATGTAAAAATAATGAATTTATTCCTGTCTTTTGTCAAAGTCAAGACTAAATGCGGCTGTTTATTAATGGCATGTGCTTATTTCTGTGTGCTCATGTTTTATTTTCCTGTCTTAAATGTTGCACGGACTTGTTTGTTGCTTTGTTTTGCTTCTGCTAGGTAATATAGATTAATGGGTTAATCATTAGCAAAGGTGGGTGGGTAACAGAATGAACTTTATTTCTTGTATTAATTATTCTTTTGTGTTTGTTTATATACTAGTTAACGTGAAAAGTGGTCTGGGGCCTAGTGCATTTGCAGTTGGCAAAAGTTCTGCTCAGAGAAAGCAAGAGTCCAGCGTGAAAAAGATTCTCTGCCAAAGTTATTTACGTGATGAAAAATAAACATGATGAGCTGACTGTTCTTTTAGTCAGCAAGGCCAAGGCCAGGAACCGGCAGAAAAGTATGACAAGCTAAGGAAGTTGTGAACATTATTTTATTTGTTGCAAACTGGAGGAAGCTTCATGACTCGAAAGCGAAGGACAATGGACTCTAAGAAAGAGATGGAACTGGGGTTCTGAAGAATGTGATGACATGATGGCCTGTCACTTGACAGCCAATTGGAGCCTAAACCGCGCAAAAAGTATTTAATTTTTTTTAGATTAGTTAGTAAGAAAAGGTATAAAAACTCTTTCTCTTCTGGTAGAGAGCCTGCCACTTGCTGCTCTCTGGATGGACTTGTCATGCTGTTGGACTTCATTTGGAGCACGTAAGAGATCCTTTTTGGGCCTAGAGACTTTTACCTTTATTCTTTAACTAGCAGCCCGGCCCGACGTTGTCCGGGTATGAATTGCTGCCGGACAGTAGTATATTGTTTAGTAGGATTTTGCTTTGATAGCATTTCTTATCTGTGACAGGCCTGTGAAACGCTCCGATTCACAGTGCACTGCTGATGCACTTAAGAGTGCGCGTTTCCCTACTTTATTTTCCCTTGCAATATTATATAGCGCGAACTCGACAACATGGCATGAGCACAATTTACATTACAGAAGAACACATTCATTTGTGGTAGGCACGGGGAGACAAAGCGATTTGCCTGGAATCACAGGATGTTGAGCTGATGCGGAGATTCGAACGTAGCTCCCCAGCTCTAAAGTTCGCAATTCTAGAACTTGTGGCGGGAGGTGTGTCTAAAAGTGTATGTCGGTGCTGGCCATCAATGAGAGAGACCTGTGAATTTTTCAAATCGGTGGTGAAAAAATATGAGTATGTTGCTGGAGATGTGGGCCGCCGTGCCACCAATGTACTTACCGGGGGAGGTTAAACACCCATTATTCCGCAACTTTCTTTCCGCATACCATCACTCCGCATACTTTCATTACGAAAGTACCATGACTCCGCAATGCCATTATAACGCATGGCATTACATTTTATATGCTTTTACCACGCATACATTTACAACGAAATTCGTTGTAAATGCATGAATGGTAAAAGCATGTTTTTTTTTAATGTTTGGATAAGGTAAGTATGGGTATAGGGGTATATGTTTTGGGGTACTGAGGTATATGTTTTGGGGTGTTTGGGTATTTTAAGGGTTCAGATATAGTTTTGGGTTATGGGGTACAGGGGTAGTTTTAGGGTTTAGGGATAGGTATGGGTTTTGGGGTACAGGGGTATTTTTAGGGTTCAGAGCTAGGTTTGGGTTTTGGGGTATAGGAGTATTTTTAGGGTTCAGGGGTAGGTTTGGGTTTTGGGGTACAGGGGTATTTTAAGGGTTCAGGGCTAGGTTTGGGTTTTGGGGTACAGGGGTATTTTTAGGGTTCAGGGCTCGGTTTGGGTTTTGGGGTACATGGGTATTTTAGGGTTCAGGGGTAGGTTTGGGTTTTGGGGTACAGGGTTATTTTTATGGCTCAGGGCTAGGTTTGGGTTTTGGGGTACAGGGGTATTTTAAGGGTTCAGGGCTAGGTTTGGGTTTTGGGGAACAGGGGTATTTTAGGGTTTAGGGGTAGGTTTGGGTTTTGGGGTACAGGGGTATTTTTAGGGTTTAGGGCTAGGTTTAAGTTTGGGGTACAGGGCTATTTTTAGGGCTCAGGGGTAGGTTTGGGTTTTGAGGTACAGGGGTATTTATAGGGTTCAGGGCTAGGTTTGGGTTTTGGGATACAGGGGTATTTTTAGGGTTTAGGGATAGGTTTGGGTTTTGGGGTACAGGGTATATTTATATGGTTAAGATGGGTTAGAGTTTAAGGATGTTGGGGTACTTTAAGGAGTAAGGGTGGGTTATGATTATGGGATGCATGGGTATTTAAAGGGAGTAGGGTGGATATCCGGAGCTGGAATGTACAGAACCTGGGAAGAAAAGAACAATGAAATATTTATCACAACGCTCGCTTTTTTCCGTAACACACACCCACAATATGAGATATGGCATTAAAAGCAGAACATAAAAACAACAGTTGATAGACAGAATGCAGAACAATGTCACACATTCACCCCAGTACAGAGATCTGGGCCTAAATCCATCATTTTTTTGTACTTCCACACCACCCAAGTTCAGACATGGCCATATGCAAATCAGCCTTGACCCTGTGCCTCATGGGAACAGTTCAGCCCAAGGGCGGAACATACCACACGCCCCCAGCATTTGTCACACCCCCAGCACACGCCCACAGCACAACTCAGACACGCCCACAAGGGACTACTTTGCTGGCACGGTTCTTTTACCTTTTAAATATATATGGTGGGCGTCTGCATAGCCTATGTCCTTCTGCTGCAACTGCCCTTTCCAACGCTGTATTGGGTGTTGTGATTGGTGCTGTGGTTCCTGAGATTACCCGCCTCAAAGGTTTGGGCTCTCTCTTTATTATATTAGTATGGATAGAGCAAGTGTAGCTAGGGACTTAGGGTTTAGATGATGCCACACTGCTTTTCTATTTGAATATACCTTTTACTCATGCTTGAAACTGTCATTATCAATTTGCTAAAACTTAATAAAATGTTTGAATAAAAGATTCTAATACACTTTCTAAATAAATAGTTAATAAATATGTTCCTTGAAAAACAAGCTGGCCTTGTTATTTCATGTATTTAGGTTACCGTTAGCAGATCTTTCGCCATAGTGGCTTAATTAATTTGTAGGGTTAGTTAAAGTGTGATGAAAACATTCTACTGCAGTTGTATATAAATGTATATAATTTGTGAATAGGTTAATTAGGTCACATGATTCAGCTGCTCATAATATGTCATGTTAGTTTAGGGGCCTTGTGAGTAATTTATGATTAATGGTGAGTATTGTGGAGTTGGGTAGTGTTGCTTATGGCATATTTTCCATAGAGCCGCTGGATCACCACATTTTGGTACCAGGAGTGGGGTTGAGAAAGAAGTTGTTTAAAAGACGGGAACTTTCTTCTTCACTACGTGAACAGTCAAGACGCTCGACCCATCGACACCTCTTCTTGCAAGTATTTCTCACTTTAATTTTGAACTGTACTTCTATCGGGGCAACGCAATTCTGAGTCCAAACTTTCTTCCACTTGCCTTATTATTGTTACAGTTTGGCTTCAATATTTGCCCCGCACCTCCTGCATCATTCACATCGCCACGGCATTCCTTTTGACGTCTTCCTGCACTCGCATCACTTCAGAACTTTGGAGCTGAAGTGCAGCGTTGAGACGCAAGCGTGCGTGTGCGTTTGATTTCATCACGTATACTCCGTACGTTATCAGCCATCTTTCTTCAGTTTCCTCCAGACAGCTGACTGCATCCCGATACTGCTTCAGTCTCCTTTCAACAGCTGATCTCATACTGTCTCTGCTTTTCATCGCCCCTATCTTCATTTTTTAAACAGAGACAGTTTCAATTGTCTAGGTGAGATATTTTGTTCTACTTTACATTTGTCCGGGTATTTTGATTTTAACTCAATATGGCCTCACTTCAAGGTGCTGTGCAACCTCCTCCTTTTCTAAAAAAAACCTGGAAGGCCTGATGTTAAATGGAAAGACTGGTTCAGGATTTTTGAAAACTACATTACGGCTACTGATGCTGTAGAATGCTCACCTACTAGAAAAGCAGCCTTACTATTCAATCATTTAGGATTATCTGGTCAGAAACTTTTTGATACCTTGCCTATGGTACCTGCACCCTCTGGAGAAGGCACAACATGGAATGTGTATATTGAGGCTAAGGAAAGAATGCAAAAACAGTACACAGATGAAACTAGTGTTTTATTAGAAAGATACAATTTTTCAAACTGCAAACAAGCATCAGACAAGACAGTAGAAGAGTACATTGCTTCTTTACGTGTTCTGTCTTCGAAATGCGAATTCGAAAATAACGTTACATAAGGGACCAGTTTGTTTTTAACTGTTTCTCCAAGAACATACAGGAGAGATAGCTAACCTGTAAACACCCAATGCTCAATGGATAAATTGAGATTGCCAGAAGCATAGAGAGATCAATTGTAACATCCCAGGTTATGAATTCTCAAGTATCCACATATACTAATGCACTTTATTCAACCCCTGTCAATGTAGTTGTTGATGAACCTGTTGTAGCAGCTATTCCTGAAGTAATTAAACAAACTAGGGGAGTTTGTTATAGGTGTGGGTCGAGAAACCATTTGGGTAAACATCCTACTTGCCCAGCCTGGGGCAAAAGATGTGTCCGTTGTCGCACAATTTGGCATTATCAAGGGGTTTGTAGAAGTGTTCCAACTAATTTTAACAAACCAAAAATTAATTGTGTTGATATTTCTTCACCTTCTGAAATGTTGAATGATTGCAATGAGAGATTCTCTAATGTTATGCTTACTATTAATGTCCCATGTAAAAAAGTTACCAAAGTTGTCAAAGGTTCTTTTTGTCAAGCATTAGTAGATGGAAAAGTTTTATGTATGATGGCTGACTCCGGTGCACCGGTCACCATTTTTGCAGATATTACATTCTATAAACATTGGCCAGCCGATACCATTCTCAAAACTGCTGACATTTGCCTTATGGCTTTTGGGGAGCAAGATATCAATATATCAATTTAATAGGAAACTGCACTCGAAATTTTGGGTTGTCAAATCATAACCAAGGTTTATGTTGCAATTGTGGGGAGAGATATTGTTGGCTGGAGGGACTTAGCCAGGTTGGGTATTTACTTACGTCCTGGTCATGAAGAACCCATTGTCCTTGGTGACATGCCTGTTTTAACTATGGATAACCATGAATCAGCCGTGCAATCTCTAACTTCAAAATTTACAACTGTTTTTTTCTGAATGTATTAGTAATGTCAAGGGATTTGAGCACACCATTAAACTTAAAAAAGGATGATATTCCTATTATACATAAAGTACGTCCCGTACCTTTAAGTGCAAGGGAAGGTTTGAAAGCGATGCTTGACGACTTAATTGCCCAAGGTGTTATCTCCAGAATTGAATCTCCTGAATGGGTTTCTCTGGTCGTTTTGACCAAGAAACGTTCAGGGGATTTGAAGCTCTGTGTGGATTTGAGATTCCTTAATTAGAGCATCATTGTAGACTGTCATCCCCTTCCTCGCATCCAAGAAATTATGGCTAAAATGAATGGGGCTCAATTTTTCTCTACAATTGATCTACACTCAGCTTATCATCAGGTTCCTTTGTCTCCAGAATCTCAAGCTCTAACCACCTTTGTGGCTCCATTTGGATCATTTAAATATCTATGGCTTCCTTTTGGGCTTGCCTCCGCGGCAAGCGTTTTTCAAAGAATGATGGACTCTGTTTTCATTGAAGTATCAAATGTTCAAGCTTTTCAGGACAACATTTTGGTCTTTGCTAAAACTGAAGAACACTTACTAGTACTTAATAAAGTTTGTGAATTCTTAAGTAAACATGGCATGACAGTCAAAAAGAATAAATGCAAAATGTTTGTGCAACAAATAGAATATTTAGGCCACACTATTTCAGTTCATGGGATTTAACCCAAAATTTGCAATGTTGATGCTATTAGAGCATCTCTACCTCCTTCAGATAAGGATACTTTGAGGTTGTTTCTGGGGTTGAGTGAATATTACACACACTTCATTATAAGCTATGCGTTGCAAGTTCAACCTTTATGTTCACTCTTAAAGAAAGGTGTTAAATTTACAGGGACAACTCAAACAAATGAAGTTTTTAATGAGATTAAACTCTTAGTTTCGAATGCTCCTGCACTTCAATCCTTTAATCCCATAGGAAACTCATTCATTATGGTTGATGCTAGTATTAAAGGAATTGGAGCTGTTTTCAAACAAATGGTTGATGGTTGCAAAAATACTGTAGCGTTTGCCTCATGCACACTCTTCCTGCTGAAATTAACCATAGTACAATTGAGCGAGAAGCTCTTTCTTGTGTTTGGGCTGTGGACAAATTCAAGACATATATGTGGGGCACACCTTTTGATTTATTTACTGATCACAAACCTTTAGTGTATTTGTTGAGTGGAAATGGCCTTGGCAAAGCTTCTTCACGTCTTGTGAGGCTTTTGTCAAAATTACAGGAATTTCACATGACAGTTTAGTATATTCAAGGTGGTAAGAACTTTACAGCTGACAGTTTGTCTCGTATGCCTCTTTCTTGTGAGATTGATGGTGGTGATGAAGAATATGAGTGTAACCAGGAGCGTCGACAGGTGGAAGAAAACGATTCCTATACGAAATGGTGGGTTACTGATCCCTCCCCTCCTTCCCTTCAGGATGATCGCGAGTCATGGCAACTGTTGTCAGGAACCGAGGAGAAAGCAAGCGGCTCCTTTAATTGGGCGTACACCGAGGACGATGACACACCCCTACGTGACGTTGGTTACACGGCAGTGGTGAAAAACCAGGAAGGAAATTGGTTGGCGTGTGACGACACCGTGGAGGAGACCGAAGGAGTTGTGAGGAGATCGGAGGACGAGGAAAGCGGAACGCTGAAGGCAGGACGAGAAGTAGATGAGCCAGGAGGCCAACGACGCAGCGATTCGCCGTGCCACCCTCCCGAGGGAGGAGTGTGGCTACGACAGGTACGGCAGCGGTTTGCGAGCTGAGTGGGGAAGCGGGGTGGTACACCTCAATACAGCAAGATACAGCTACCACTGCTCGTGTACTTAGCCCTTGTACATAACTGTATATATTCCTACTCCCTCCTCCCTCCTCTACCTCCCTTATCCTGCACACTTTCCCCACTACGTACCTTTGCAAAACCCGGAATGTAAGGCACGAGTGTATCAGCGGTGCCCCCTCACTTACCGGGTTCCCCGGGGCGTAACGGAAAAGACCTTGAGTCTTAATGGTCCTTTCTCTTTTGTTCCCATAAATACCCTGACCTACGAGAGAGAGAACTAGAAACCAAGACCCTTACCTCGGACAGGAGAAGACCACTTCCCAGTCAAGACCGGAAGAAGTCAAGAGCATCACGGATCCATCCGAGTTTGCTCGGGAGAGATTGACATTCCGCCATCGGAACCCCTTGTTGAAAATAAAACCTACTTTAACCCGAAAACTTTTCAGTTCCCGCACTGTACCCACGTCACAGGTGGTGTCAGAAGTGGGATCGGGTAGTTCCCACCAGCAATCACTGATGGAGCAGGTTATACAACGCCTGATAGAGGGACAAGAAAAGCTGGAGTGGGCAATAAAGCACCAAATATCAACCTCCGATGCGGACAGGAAAATGTTCAAAACCACCATTAATGCCCAAATTGAAGGTCTGAAACAAGTAGTACAGACACCAAGTAGTGATCATGTTACTGAAAGAAGAACACCGATGCCTCACCCTACAAGTGTGTCTTTGCAAAAATATGTGCAAGGGGAAGATCCAGATGCCTTCCTATCGAATTTTGAAACTGCAGCCCAGGCCTGTGGGTGGCCTGAGGAGAAGTGGCCATTTTTCCTGGTTCCGTTGTTAGCGGGAGAAGCACAAGCGGCCTACCAAGTGGCCAACCACGCCGGAAACACCCCATATGTAGAAATCAAAGAGGTTATACTTGATCACCTCGGCTTGGATACAGAGGCATATCAAATGCGTTTTCGGAAGGAAAAGGGGATCGCTGGGGAAAATCCTAAGACCCTGTTCCTAAGGTTGAAAATGGCCGCAGACAAGTGGTTACGGCCCTAACAAAGGAGCAAAGAAGAAATTATGACCAGCATCTACCTAGAACAATTCATGGAGGCCTTGCCTTACGGGACCCAAAGGTGGTTAAGGCAACACTCGGGTTGACGGCAGCCCAAGCCGTTGAAATGGCCACGAATCATTCACGAGCCCTAAATCGACGGTGACTATAAAGCCGGATAAAAAGAAAACCAAGCCAATACCGCTGAAACCAAGATCAACAAGGTTGGATATGACCCCAATAAAGGGACCACAGTGCTTTGAGTGCAGCGAATGGGGCCACATAGCCAGCTTGTGCCTCCGAAAGAGACCCCTGGAGGAGCCTATGGAGGTGGGGTATATCCCCAAGGCCGTTATGTACACTGTGGAGATGGGACCCTCTTTTTATGTATGTATACTGATAAACGGAAGGGGTATAAAAGCTCTATTAGACTCAGGGTGCCGTCAGTCTGTAGTCCAAAAGAAATTGGTGCTACCATCGCAGATCCTTCCCGATACTCTGGTACACATAAGATGTGTACACGGGGATGTAAAACCGTATCCTGTAGCCCGAATCCACTTAAGAACCGAAAGTAGACCCCCTTTCCCAGTCAAGGTGGGAGTAGTAGAAACCCTCCCTGAAGACCTAATCATAGGGGTAGATAACCCGGACTTCATGTCTATGTTCAGATCAAAGATTCACAGAAGAAAGGAAGACACCTCGCCAACACACGCTGCCTTATTAAAACTGAGCCCTGGATCTTGGATAGGAGCTTTAAATTCGCTCAATCCAATGATGCCACCCTTTTTAATGCCTGGGAAGCAGCTCACGTAGCCCAAAACCTACCGACAGTGACATATCCCCGGTTCACAATTAAAAGGGATCTCCTATATAGAGAGGGAAAGGGCAATGATCCACCCCAACTAGTGGTACCCAAAGACTTTAGAGAGCAAATATTATACTACGCCCACTCACACCTCACTGCAGGACACTCAGGGGCTGAGAAAACAACCCAGAATATAACAAAACACTTTTTTCTGGCCAGGAATCTATAAAGAGGCTGAACTATATTGTAAACAACGTGAAGTGTGTCAAAAGAAAAGCACTTATAGACCTCCGGCAGTCCCACTACAACCCCTACCATAGGTAATCCCATTGAGTGGATCGGGATGAACCTTATCGGTCCTCTACCGCGGACTTCCAGAGGACACACGTATGCCTTGGTAGTGGTAGACTACAATACCCGATTCCCGGAGGCCTTTGCGCTACGCTCCCTTACATCAAAAAACGTAGCAGAAAAGATGTTAGAATTATTCACCAGAGTAGGATCCCCCAAAATAATCCTAACCGATCAGGGGACCCCATTAGTTTCTCGAATGATGAAAGAGGTCTGTAAAATGTTAGACCTACACCAAATAAAAACGTCTGCTTATCATCCTCAGACTGACGGTCTCGTCGAGAGATATAACCGTTCTCTCAAGACCACGCTAAAAAAGATGTTGACAGTAGAGCACAAAGATTGGGATAAACTGTTACCTCTGGCTCTCTATGTACTCCAGGCTCAAATGCAGAGTAGCCTAGGTTGTTCTGCCTTTGAGATGCTGTATGGCAGACAACCCCGCTCTCTCGTGGAAATAACAAAAGAAGCTTGGGAGCAGGAGGAGGAGTTAGAGCAGAGGACTCTTTTAGAATATACCCAACAGCTGAAGTCAAAACTAGGGAAGCTAAGAGACTTGACTTATTCACATCTGGAACACAGCCAACAGAAACAGAAATATTACTATGACAAAGGAAAGAAATGGAGGAAATTGGAGAAGGGAGATTGGGTTTTGGTACTCCTCCCCTCTTCGACTCCGAACTTCAAAAGCGAATGGCTAGGTCCCTATCCTATCATAAAGACCCTAGGTAAGACAACATACAAGGTGCAGGTCTCTCCATCAAGACAGCAGAGCTTCCACATCAATATGTTAAAAAAGTGGATAGGGCCTCCACCTAAGTCAACTCATTTTGGACTACCAGTAATGGGAAACCAGCCCACATTAGAGCAATTGCCCATAAATCCTGACTTTAATGAGGAAGAAAAACAGGAGCTTCTAGATATCCTAAAACCTTTCTCTCCCATGTTCTACGATACCCCCGGGCTGACCCATGTTACCGAACATAGAATAGAAACAGAAGAAGGAAAAATAATAAAACAAAGAGTATACCGTATATCAGCGTCCAGGAGACAAGTCGTAAAAAGGGAAGGACACGATATGCTTAGACTCGACGTCATTCGGCCCTCGCATAGCAACTGGTTATCACCTGTAGTGATGGTGCCGAAACCCGATGGTTCAACAAGATTTTGTATGGACTTCAGGGCATTAAACGCCGTTTCAGCATTTGATGCCTATCCCATTCCCTGGGTGGATGAGTTGGTAGAAAGGATAGGGGAATCTCGCTACATAACCACCTTAGACCTAACAAAAGGCTACTGGCAGGTTCCCCTGAGGGAGGAGGATAAACGAAAAACAGCCTTCGCCACAGAGGAGGGGCTGTTTGAGTTTAACGTCCTCCCTTTTGGCCTACATGGAGCACCCGCAACATTTCAAAGACTGATGAACGATATCCTACACTCCCATAAAGAATACTGTTCCGTCTATCTAGACGACATCGTCATCTTCAGTAAAACATGGAAACAACACCTAGTCCACATAAGGCACATACTGATGGCACTCCAGGCAGGGAGACTACATATAAACGCCAAAAAGTCACGAGCGGTACAAAAGGGGGTGTTGATGGACGGATCATCTGAATCAATCAAACACTCACACCCAGTCAAAAGATCTGGGTTTAATCCATCAACGTTCTTTAGCCCACTCTGCCACCCCAGTTCAGACATGGCTACATGCAAATCAATCTGACCCTGTGCCTCATGGGAACAGTCCAGCCCAAACTGCAAAGCCATGTCTTCCCTGGACCGGAAACAAGCTTCCGAGGACCGGTTTCTGGCATTCCAGCCGTCTTCAGCCCGGCTTGCTTGAATCCAGTGGCAAAGTGAGCAAGGGACTCACGTCTGAGCATACCCTGCCACACTTATGGTGGCCAAAAGCGGTACAAAAAGGGGTGTTGATGGACGGAGCATCTGAATCAATCAAAAACTCACACCCAGTCAAAAGATCTGGGTTTAATCCATCACCGTTCTTTAGCCCACTCTGCCACCCCAGTTCAGACAAGGCTACATGCAAATCAGTCTGACCCTGTGCCTCATGGGAACAGTCCAGCCCGAACTGCCAAGCCATGTCTTCCCTGGACCGGAAACAAGCTTCCGAGGACCGGTTTCTGGCATTCCAGCCGTCTTCAGCCCGGCTTGCTTGAATCCAGTGGCAAAGTGAGCAAGGGACTCACGTCTGAGCATACCCTGCCACACTTATGGCGGCCAAAAGCGGTACAAAAGGGGGTGTTGATGGACGGAGCATCTGAATCAATCAAACACTCACACCCAGTCAAAAGATCTGGGTTTAATCCATCACCGTTCTTTAGCCCACTCTGCCACCCCAGTTCAGACATGGCTACATGCAAATCAGTCTGACCCTGTGCCTCATGGGAACAGTCCAGCCCGAACTGCCAAGCCATGTCTTCCCTGGACCGGAAACAAGCTTCCGAGGACCGGTTTCTGGCATTCCAGCCGTCTTCAGCCCGGCTTGCTTGAATCCAGTGGCAAAGTGAGCAAGGGACTCACGTCTGAGCATACCCTGCCATACTTATGGCGGCCAAAAGCGGTACAAAAGGGGGTGTTGATGGATGGAGCATCTGAATCAATCAAACACTCACACCCAGTCAAAAGATCTGGGTTTAATCCATCACCGTTCTTTAGCCCACTCTGCCACCCCAGTTCAGACATGGCTACATGCAAATCAGTCTGACCCTGTGCCTCATGGGAACAGTCCAGCCCGAACTGCCAAGCCATGTCTTCCCTGGACCAGAAACAAGCTTCCGAGGACCGGTTTCTGGCATTCCAGCCGTCTTCAGCCCGGCTTGCTCTGAATCCAGTGGCAAAGTGAGCAAGGGACTCACGTCTGAGCATACCCTGCCACACTTATGGCGGCCAAAAGCGGTACAAAAAGGGGTGTTGATGGACGGAGCATCTGAATCAATCAAAAACTCACACCCAGTCAAAAGATCTGGGTTTAATCCATCACCGTTCTTTAGCCCACTCTGCCACCCCAGTTCAGACAAGGCTACATGCAAATCAGTCTGACCCTGTGCCTCATGGGAACAGTCCAGCCCGAACTGCCAAGCCATGTCTTCCCTGGACCGGAAACAAGCTTCCGAGGACCGGTTTCTGGCATTCCAGCCGTCTTCAGCCCGGCTTGCTTGAATCCAGTGGCAAAGTGAGCAAGGGACTCACGTCTGAGCATACCCTGCCACACTTATGGCGGCCAAAAGCGGTACAAAAGGGGGTGTTGATGGACGGAGCATCTGAATCAATCAAACACTCACACCCAGTCAAAAGATCTGGGTTTAATCCATCACCGTTCTTTAGCCCACTCTGCCACCCCAGTTCAGACATGGCTACATGCAAATCAGTCTGACCCTGTGCCTCATGGGAACAGTCCAGCCCGAACTGCCAAGCCATGTCTTCCCTGGACCAGAAACAAGCTTCCGAGGACCGGTTTCTGGCATTCCAGCCGTCTTCAGCCCGGCTTGCTCTGAATCCAGTGGCAAAGTGAGCAAGGGACTCACATCTGAGCATACCCTGCCACACTTATGGCGGCCAAAAGCGGTACAAAAAGGGGTGTTGATGGACGGAGCATCTGAATCAATCAAAAACTCACACCCAGTCAAAAGATCTGGGTTTAATCCATCACCGTTCTTTAGCCCACTCTGCCACCCCAGTTCAGACAAGGCTACATGCAAATCAGTCTGACCCTGTGCCTCATGGGAACAGTCCAGCCCGAACTGCCAAGCCATGTCTTCCCTGGACCGGAAACAAGCTTCCGAGGACCGGTTTCTGGCATTCCAGCCGTCTTCAGCCCGGCTTGCTTGAATCCAGTGGCAAAGTGAGCAAGGGACTCACGTCTGAGCATACCCTGCCACACTTATGGCGGCCAAAAGCGGTACAAAAGGGGGTGTTGATGGACGGAGCATCTGAATCAATCAAACACTCACACCCAGTCAAAAGATCTGGGTTTAATCCATCACCGTTCTTTAGCCCACTCTGCCACCCCAGTTCAGACATGGCTACATGCAAATCAGTCTGACCCTGTGCCTCATGGGAACAGTCCAGCCCGAACTGCCAAGCCATGTCTTCCCTGGACCGGAAACAAGCTTCCGAGGACCGGTTTCTGGCATTCCAGCCGTCTTCAGCCCGGCTTGCTTGAATCCAGTGGCAAAGTGAGCAAGGGGCTCACGTCTGAGCATACCCTGCCACACTTATGGCGGCCAAAAGCGGTACAAAAGGGGGTGTTGATGGATGGAGCATCTGAATCAATCAAACACTCACACCCAGTCAAAAGATCTGGGTTTAATCCATCACCGTTCTTTAGCCCACTCTGCCACCCCAGTTCAGACATGGCTACATGCAAATCAGTCTGACCCCTGTGCCTCATGGGAACAGTCCAGCCCGAACTGCCAAGCCATGTCTTCCCTGGACCGGAAACAAGCTTCCGAGGACCGGTTTCTGGCATTCCAGCCGTCTTCAGCCCGGCTTGCTTGAATCCAGTGGCAAAGTGAGCAAGGGACTCACGTCTGAGCATACCCTGCCACACTTATGGCGGCCAAAAGCGGTACAAAAGGGGGTGTTGATGGACGGAGCATCTGAATCAATCAAACACTCACACCCAGTCAAAAGATCTGGGTTTAATCCATCACCGTTCTTTAGCCCACTCTGCCACCCCAGTTCAGCATGGCTACATGTAAATCAGTCTGACCCTGTGGCTCATGGGAACAGTCCAGCCCGAACTGCCAAGCCATGTCTTCCCTGGACCGGAAACAAGCTTCCGAGGACTGGTTTCTGGCATTCCAGCCGTCTTCAGCCCGGCTTGCTTGAATCCAGTGGCAAAGTGAGCAAGGGACTCACGTCTGAGCATACCCTGCCATACTTATGGCGGCCAAAAGCGGTACAAAAGGGGGTGTTGATGGATGGAGCATCTGAATCAATCAAACACTCACACCCAGTCAAAAGATCTGGGTTTAATCCATCACCGTTCTTTAGCCCACTCTGCCACCCCAGTTCAGACATGGCTACATGCAAATCAGTCTGACCCTGTGCCTCATGGGAACAGTCCAGCCCGAACTGCCAAGCCATGTCTTCCCTGGACCAGAAACAAGCTTCCGAGGACCGGTTTCTGGCATTCCAGCCGTCTTCAGCCCGGCTTGCTCTGAATCCAGTGGCAAAGTGAGCAAGGGACTCACGTCTGAGCATACCCTGCCACACTTATGGCGGCCAAAAGCGGTACAAAAGGGGGTGTTGATGGACGGAGCATCTGAATCAATCAAACACTCACACCCAGTCAAAAGACCTGGGTTTAATCCATCACCGTTCTTTAGCCCACTCTGCCACCCCAGTTCAGACATGGCTACATGCAAATCAGTCTGACCCTGAGCCTCATGGGAACAGTCCGGCCCGAACTGCCAAGCCATGTCTTCCCTGGACCGGAAACAAGCTTCCGAGGACCGGTTTCTGGCATTCCATCTGTCTTCAGCCCGGCTTGCTTGAATCCAGTGGCAAAGTGAGCAAGGGACTCACGTCTGAGCATACCCTGCCACACTTATGGCGGCCAAAGGCTGTACAAAAGGGGGTGTTGATGGACGGAGCATCTGAATCAATCAAAGACTCACACCCAGTCAAAAGATCTGGGTTTAATCCATCACCGTTCTTTAGCCCACTCTGCCACCCCAGTTCAGACATGGCTACATGCAAATCAGTCTGACCCTGTGCCTCATGGGAACAGTCCAGCCCGAACTGCCAAGCCATGTCTTCCCTGGACCGAGCAGCATATCCCAAAGTCAAATACCTAGGGTTTATGTTAGGCGAAGGAGTAATAGCACCCCAAGAGGAAAAGGTGAAGGCCATTGTACAAACCCCCTTTCCTACCACAAAGAGGGAGCTAAGAGCATTCCTAGGCCTAATAGGCTATTACAGAAGATTTATTGATGGATTCGCTGAAGTTGCCAGTCCTCTAACCAACCTCTTGAAAAAGGATGTAAGACCCGCCCAACTGCTTCATCCCTCCGAAGAAGCGAAAAGCGTTTCAGTTCCTCAAACAAGCTATAACAACTAGTCCAGTATTGATACCCCCCGATTTCAACAAGTCTTTTACCCTAGCTACGAACGCCTCGAATACAGGCATGGGGGCCGTATTGTCTCAAGAAGGTGAAGATGGAACGGAACATCCCGTTTTGTTTCTTAGCAGGAAATTGCATCCCAGAGAACGTAACTACCCAACCATAGAAAGGGAGTGTCTTGCCATCCGCTGGGCTATCGAAAAACTGAAGTACTACTTAGAGGGTCGCACCTTTATACTGTACACGGATCACGCTCCCTTTCAAAGGATACAGAGAAACAAGTCCCAAAACCCCAGAGTCCTAAGGTGGTTCTTATGCCTACAGCCCTTCTCATTTATCATAAAACACCGAAAAGGGGTGAACAATGGCAATGCCGACTTTTTGTCCAGAACACCAGGTCTCCCCGAACGGGAGACTCCAGGGGGGTGGAGTACCCACGTCACAGGGTGATAGCAATGATTGATGTTTTACAAGCTTGTGATGGAGTGATAACTGAGGAGGAATGGATTTCTGTGACTGCTCAAGATGAAAATTTACAAAAATTTATTAGATTTAATAACCAAGGTTGGCCCACTGGTAAATTAGTCTCAGAAGAAATGCGTAGTTTTGCTAGTGTAGCTGCCGAAATTTCTTTTTAGGTCAAATTTTCATGCATGGTTGTCCTTTTATACCCCCTGCTGGTTTGTGTGAGCGTATTATTGGCACTGTTCTCAATGGTCATCTTGGTATTTTCTCTACCTGTAAAACACTTTTTCTGGTGGCCTGGAATTGATAAAATGGTTTCTAATTTTGTTGACAAGTGGCCCCAGTGTTTAGTCTCAGACAAACATTGGGTTTCCTCTGTTAAGCCTCTTCCGTTACACTCAGGTCCTTGGGTTAAGGTGGCATTGGATTTCTCTGGACCTTTCCATTTACTACCATCTAACCAAAGATTTCTCATAGTACTAGTTGACTATTTTTCCAAATGGATATATTTTTCTTTTGTTGACACTCCTAACACTAAAACTGTCATCAGTTTTCTTAAGAAGATATTTTTAATTGAAGTGTGTCCTCAAACTTTGGTCACAAATAATGGCACTCATTTCTTATCTAAGGAAATGAATCATTTCATATATATTTTTTTATTGTACAGCTTGACAAACTCCTTTGTTCAATATCATACAGAAAAAGAAAAAAAAGCTTTAAACACATTATTCAGACAGTATCATTTGGCATGAGAAATGAGAAGAAACCTACCCAAAGAATAAAGAACAAACCATAATCATAACGTTCAATTCTGTATCCATTGTGTAAATGGAGCCCACATTTTCAACCCCCTCTCTCGCCTCCTCTCCCCCCCCCCTTTGAAAGACCACTGATTCTAATTTATGGAGAGCGAGAATCCTAGCTCTCCAATTGACAAACATTGGGGGGATAGGATTGATCCATTCAGAAGTTATAGTTAAATGAATTACAGGCATTGTAACACAAAGAAGAGCAGTCTCATGGTTTTTTCTAGAAAACAAACAATCATTTTCAGATCCTGTTATGACTAGTTCGG
The DNA here is from genome assembly GCF_964261635.1 of Lissotriton helveticus. Taxonomy (NCBI): domain Eukaryota; kingdom Metazoa; phylum Chordata; class Amphibia; order Caudata; family Salamandridae; genus Lissotriton; species Lissotriton helveticus. Next base: position 274,449,328 of record NC_136058.1, on the reverse strand, counting down.
CTGAAATAGACATCGGAATATTAAGAGCACTAGTACTAAAACCTTGAACATCTTGAAAAAAAGAGCCAATTTCGGGCATAAAAAAAACATATGAACATCATTCGCAGCCAATTGGCCACATCTTGAACACCCATGACCCCTAGTCCCTCCACATTTAGAAATCTTAGCAGGAGTAAAATAAAGATCAAAAAGGGCCATATACCTTTGCGATCGTAAACTCCCGGAGGTTAGAACTGAATCAGCTAATTCCAATAGTGATGAGATATCGATGCCACTCTTGCCAAATTTACAATCCAATCTATTATTTTGGGACGAAAGATCGTCTGATAAACCTGACAATTACTTCTGATACAAAGCACCAATTCGCCCCTTTCTCAAATAAGTTCCATAAGTGAGTTTTTAACAAGGGCAGTAGGTGTAGTTAACAAAAGCCTATCCATATAACTACGTATCTGTAGAAATTAAAAAAATTAATGTGTACCTAAGCCATATTTTCCTTTTAAAAGTAAAAAAGAAGCCATATTGCCGTTATCGGATAGGTCAACCAAAGTACAGATACCATGTGCCCTCCACCTGATAGTAACAAAATCTTGAATGATAGGAAATGAATCATTTCATAACTAGCTTAGATATTTCCCATTTGAAGTTGGCTCTCTCCAGTCCCTCTTTAAATGGTTTGGTCGAGAGAGCCAACCGTATCCTCAAAGAAGGTATACAAACTGCTCTTTCAGCTAGGTTAAACGTATCCGAGTTTTGGGAAGACAAAGTTTGGAGTTACTTAACTGCCCCTCATTCCATGACTGGCGTGACACTTTTTGAGAGGCAGAGATGCTAAATCTAAATTGATTTCTGGTTGGCTCAAGTTAATTTTGGACCGTGAACCTAGTCAACACAAGATTTCTCTTTCTGATATTAATCAAAGAGTTTTTGATAAACAACTGAAACAAAAGAATTTGTATGATAATAAACATAAAGCGCGATCTATTGTTAGTAAAGAAAATGACTATGTTTTAATAAAGAAACCACAAAGAGTTGTTAAAGGTGGGTCTCAATATACCCCGCCTGTTAAGGTTATTAAAGCTGGTGCATCTTCTGTTTTTCTTCAGGGACAAGGTTGGTGGAATAAGAACAGTATTATCCCCATCACTAGAATTCAAGCTGAAATATACAATCAAACTTGTACCACCAATGATAGTTCTGATTCAATGTTGTCTACTGATGTTATCCAATATAGGCATGATACTTCAATTCCATCATGTTCTTCTCCCTTATTCAATGGTAAAAGCACTGGATCGAGTCGGAGTTCTAGAACTGTGAGAATGCCATGCAAGTACCAGGATTTTGTTATGTATTAATGTTTTATTCTTGTTTTTTTATGGGGGAAGGTTGATGTGGTATTCTATTATTGTATTTCTTGTGTTCCTTCAATATGTATTCCATGTTCTTTGGAACACTCCTGGATTGCTCTAGGAACGTCAGCTCTGCAAGGCAGTTGGCTGAGTTCATGGAAGCATCCGGATGTGTCCATGGTCGTGGGTCCTGCTATTAGAAAATAAAGCTTTTCTGTTATCAACAAACTGCATCTTTGGACTTCTTTCTCCCCCTTGCCACATCTGGTCAAATCATAAAAGAAAGGAAGAAATTGCAAAAAAACACACAGATTAATATATATGTGTGTATGTCTGTGTCATCTGTTATATTGGTACCAGAAGAGAGATCCTTAAAGGGCAAGAATACTCCATCACCCAAGTATGACATGCTTCATTTTTAGGTTCCCTCCTCACACCTGCACTGCAAGGTACCTGGTGTGGGTTCCAAGGTAGATGAGCTGAGGTGTTTTGAAAATGAGCGATGTTGGAGGGTAAGTGAGGACCAGAGTGCAAACAAAGTGTGAATAAAATTATATAGTGCCAGATAAACTTTATTCAATGGTCTTCTGGGACAGGAATAAAATGAAAGGACTCGGGGATTCAACCAAATATACCCCCGGGGATGGTCAACATGTTTGTACCCTTAGTTGACCCCAAATGGAGTTCAGGGACATTCATCAGGACCTGACTGAATAATTAGTCATTCTGCTTCAAAAAGAACAAATAATTCAGATATACTGGCCAGTTAAAGGTTAGCCTGATGAGGCGGTAATGTGCTCTGGGTCCACTGTCATACCTTATAAGACTGAACTGTATATGCGAGTGTGAATGAGAAACTCTAACAAGCTTTGATCAGTCCATGGGTTGGTTTCTCCCTGTTTCTATATTTCTATGTTGATTTCATTTTAGCTCGTGGTAGAGGTGTTATCCATTGGCTTGCAAGTGGACTTCCTTTTTCTCACTGTCGGTAAGATGACTCATGTAGTATAATTACTGGGCATCACCATGACCTGTGGCAAACTCTATATAATCACGTTGATTAACAGTATGTATAGAGACCATGTTCAGCTTTCTAAATATATTGTGTGCCTTGAGAGCTCTTCCTTTATATTAATGGTTGCATTGTTTTTTTTTTCTTTTCAGAAAGTCAGTGGACCCAGAGTACATTCGGGCCATTAAAAGCGTGAGGAAATCGCTGAGGTGTGTTTTACCAATGGACTTTCCCTGATTTTACCAGCTGGCAGCGAGTGTGTCCCGCACTGTGGTAAACCTTTTTACTTTTATATATACATATATATATATTTTTTTTTTTACTCCTCCGTACTCGTTCTTTGCTGGCGTTGCTGAGCGGAGGAACTGCTTTTATGTATTTATATATATATATTTATATATATATATATATTGATTCCTGGTTGGCTCAAGTTAATTTCGGATCACAAACCTAGTCAACACAAGATTTCTCTTTCTGATATTAATCAAAGAGTTTTAGATGAACAACTGAAACAAAAGAATTGGTATGATAATAAACATAAAGCTCGATCTATTGTTATTAAAGAAAATGACTATGTTTTAATAAAGAAACCACAAAGAGTTGTTAAAGGCGGGTCTCAATATCTGTATATATATATATACATCCAACTCCTGTGTTGGCGCGAAGCATAAGTGGCCGCTTGCAGCGGCGGGCCAGGACGGGAGCGCCACTCCCTACGTTTTCACAGCACACGTTCTCCAATCTCTCAAGAACGACGTCCAGGCCAGCTTAGTTTAAAAAAAACGGTGTTTATTTCACAGCCCACTCAACGTTTCGGGAACCACTTCCCTTGCTCACGAGTGATCGTGTCTGTTTACACCCAGTGTTTTAAGGTTTGTCATGTGTCCCCACAACGTTGTTGCCGTCCTATCCTGGCAAACCATTGCATGCTGGGAGTTGCAGTTCCTTTGACCATCGGGAAAATGAAGCAGGTGACCTCAATCATCGCTTTCAGGGCGGAGACTATTATAACTAGCTTTGTTGGGGCAGGACTTTTTGGCAGCATACTCACCTCCTGTTTTATTCTGGGCGCTGAAGAGGCTACACAGCCGAAATGCATACGCCCATTTGCCAATAAGGAATAGAGACTCCATTGTGTTCCCCTATCGTGGCCTCTGCCTTTCTTTGTGGAGGGTATTTTGGATACAGTTTGCACTGCTAGCCAGTGGCGTGCTACAGGGGCCCCTGCACTCAAGCTGGCCTGGTCTTCACTGGCGCTGTTTTCGCTCCGGCAGAAACATTTTCGTATTCCGAGGTATCGGAAAGACCAGGCCCACCACTGTGCACAGGAGGACAGGAAGCGGTGTCGGAGTCACGGAACTCTGCCCTGGGCGAGGCGCACTGTCGCACTTGCCCCCGCGGAACACATACCTGGTTGCGGTGGTTGTGCAGTCAGGGGACCCAAGGAGCCACGATATTCCTGCAGGCAACACGGGACATTGGGAGAGAGCTACTCGAAAAAACCTGCAGTCCCCACAACGTTGTTGCCGTCCTATCCTGGCAAACCATTGCATGCTGGGAGTTGCAGTTCCTTTGACCATCGGGAAAATGAAGCAGGTGACCTCAATCATCGCTTTCAGGGCGGAGACTATTATAACTAGCTTTGTTGGGGCAGGACTTTTTGGCAGCATACTCACCTCCTGTTTTATTCTGGGCGCTGAAGAGGCTACACAGCCGAAATGCATACGCCCATTTGCCAATAAGGAATAGAGACTCCATTGTGTTCCCCTATCGTGGCCTCTGCCTTTCTTTGTGGAGGGTATTTTGGATACAGTTTGCACTGCTAGCCAGCGGCGTGCTACAGGGGCCCCTGCACTCAAGCTGGCCTGGTCTTCACTGGCGCTGTTTTCGCTCCGGCAGAAACATTTTCGTATTCCGAGGTATCGGAAAGACCAGGCCCACCACTGTGCACAGGAGGACAGGAAGCGGTGTCGGAGTCACGGAACTCTGCCCTGGGCGAGGCGCACTGTCGCACTTGCCCCCGCGGAACACATACCTGGTTGCGGTGGTTGTGCAGTCAGGGGACCCAAGGAGCCACGATATTCCTGCAGGCAACACGGGACATTGGGAGAGAGCTACTCGAAAAAACCTGCAGTCCCCACAACGTTGTTGCCGTCCTATCCTGGCAAACCATTGCATGCTGGGAGTTGCAGTTCCTTTGACCATCGGGAAAATGAAGCAGGTGACCTCAATCATCGCTTTCAGGGCGGAGACTATTATAACTAGCTTTGTTGGGGCAGGACTTTTTGGCAGCATACTCACCTCCTGTTTTATTCTGGGCGCTGAAGAGGCTACACAGCCGAAATGCATACGCCCATTTGCCAATAAGGAATAGAGACTCCATTGTGTTCCCCTATCGTGGCCTCTGCCTTTCTTTGTGGAGGGTATTTTGGATACAGTTTGCACTGCTAGCCAGCGGCGTGCTACAGGGGCCCCTGCACTCAAGCTGGCCTGGTCTTCACTGGCGCTGTTTTCGCTCCGGCAGAAACATTTTCGTATTCCGAGGTATCGGAAAGACCAGGCCCACCACTGTGCACAGGAGGACAGGAAGCGGTGTCGGAGTCACGGAACTCTGCCCTGGGCGAGGCGCACTGTCGCACTTGCCCCCGCGGAACACATACCTGGTTGCGGTGGTTGTGCAGTCAGGGGACCCAAGGAGCCACGATATTCCTGCAGGCAACACGGGACATTGGGAGAGAGCTACTCGAAAAAACCTGCAGTCCCCACAACGTTGTTGCCGTCCTATCCTGGCAAACCATTGCATGCTGGGAGTTGCAGTTCCTTTGACCATCGGGAAAATGAAGCAGGTGACCTCAATCATCGCTTTCAGGGCGGAGACTATTATAACTAGCTTTGTTGGGGCAGGACTTTTTGGCAGCATACTCACATCCTGTTTTATTCTGGGCGCTGAAGAGGCTACACAGCCGAAATGCATACGCCCATTTGCCAATATGGAATAGAGACTCCATTGTGTTCCCCTATCGTGGCCTCTGCCTTTCTTTGTGGAGGGTATTTTGGATACAGTTTGCACTGCTAGCCAGCGGCGTGCTACAGGGGCCCCTGCACTCAAGCTGGCCTGGTCTTCACTGGCGCTGTTTTCGCTCCTGCAGAAACATTTTCGTATTCCGAGGTATCGGAAAGACCAGGCCCACCACTGTGCACAGGAGGACAGGAAGCGGTGTCGGAGTCACGGAACTCTGCCCTGGGCGAGGCGCACTGTCGCACTTGCCCCCGCGGAACACATACCTGGTTGCGGTGGTTGTGCAGTCAGGGGACCCAAGGAGCCACGATATTCCTGCAGGCAACACGGGACATTGGGAGAGAGCTACTCGAAAAAACCTGCAGTCCCCACAACGTTGTTGCCGTCCTATCCTGGCAAACCATTGCATGCTGGGAGTTGCAGTTCCTTTGACCATCGGGAAAATGAAGCAGGTGACCTCAATCATCGCTTTCAGGGCGGAGACTATTATAACTAGCTTTGTTGGGGCAGGACTTTTTGGCAGCATACTCACCTCCTGTTTTATTCTGGGCGCTGAAGAGGCTACACAGCCGAAATGCATACGCCCATTTGCCAATATGGAATAGAGACTCCATTGTGTTCCCCTATCGTGGCCTCTGCCTTTCTTTGTGGAGGGTATTTTGGATACAGTTTGCACTGCTAGCCAGCGGCGTGCTACAGGGGCCCCTGCACTCAAGCTGGCCTGGTCTTCACTGGCGCTGTTTTCGCTCCGGCAGAAACATTTTCGTATTCCGAGGTATCGGAAAGACCAGGCCCACCACTGTGCACAGGAGGACAGGAAGCGGTGTCGGAGTCACGGAACTCTGCCCTGGGCGAGGCGCACTGTCGCACTTGCCCCCGCGGAACACATACCTGGTTGCGGTGGTTGTGCAGTCAGGGGACCCAAGGAGCCACGATATTCCTGCAGGCAACACGGGACATTGGGAGAGAGCTACTCGAAAAAACCTGCAGTCCCCACAACGTTGTTGCCGTCCTATCCTGGCAAACCATTGCATGCTGGGAGTTGCAGTTCCTTTGACCATCGGGAAAATGAAGCAGGTGACCTCAATCATCGCTTTCAGGGCGGAGACTATTATAACTAGCTTTGTTGGGGCAGGACTTTTTGGCAGCATACTCACCTCCTGTTTTATTCTGGGCGCTGAAGAGGCTACACAGCCGAAATGCATACGCCCATTTGCCAATAAGGAATAGAGACTCCATTGTGTTCCCCTATCGTGGCCTCTGCCTTTCTTTGTGGAGGGTATTTTGGATACAGTTTGCACTGCTAGCCAGCGGCGTGCTACAGGGGCCCCTGCACTCAAGCTGGCCTGGTCTTCACTGGCGCTGTTTTTGCTCCGGCAGAAACATTTTCGTATTCCGAGGTATCGGAATGACCAGGCCCACCACTGTGCACAGGAGGACAGGAAGCGGTGTCGGAGTCACGGAACTCTGCCCTGGGCGAGGCGCACTGTCGCACTTGCCCCCGCGGAACACATACCTGGTTGCGGTGGTTGTGCAGTCAGGGGACCCAAGGAGCCACGATATTCCTGCAGGCAACACGGGACATTGGGAGAGAGCTACTCGAAAAAACCTGCAGTCCCCACAACGTTGTTGCCGTCCTATCCTGGCAAACCATTGCATGCTGGGAGTTGCAGTTCCTCTGACCATCGGGAAAATGAAGCAGGTGACCTCAATCATCGCTTTCAGGGCGGAGACTATTATAACTAGCTTTGTTGGGGCAGGACTTTTTGGCAGCATACTCACCTCCTGTTTTATTCTGGGCGCTGAAGAGGCTACACAGCCGAAATGCATACGCCCATTTGCCAATAAGGAATAGAGACTCCATTGTGTTCCCCTATCGTGGCCTCTGCTTTTCTTTGTGGAGGGTATTTTGGATATATATATATATATATATACATATATTATATATATATATATATATATATATATATATATATGTATGTATATATATATATATATATATATATATATATATACATCCAACTCCTGTGTTGGCGCGAAGCATAAGTGGCCGCTTGCAGCGGCGGGCCAGGACGGGAGCGCCACTCCCTACGTTTTCACAGCACATGTTCTCCAATCTCTCAAGAACGACGTCCAGGCCAGCTTAGTTTCAAAAAAACGGTGTTTATTTCACAGCCCACTCAACGTTTCGGGAACCACTTCCCTTGCTCACGAGTGATCGTGTCTGTTTACACCCAGTGTTTTAAGGTTTGTCATGTGATCAGAATCAATGTAAACATAATAGACAGACTCCCATTTCATTCGTTTTCTGGAGCTGTGAAGACAGACTTGCATGCTTTGTCAGTGAAGCGTGGCACGAAATGCCATTATGGCACCGGTCAGCGGGATGCAGAGGCCGATTAACGCTTATTCATGATTTTGGACTTATTCATTGTTGTGGCCAAAACCCTGCCGCCAATATTTAATTTTAATTTAATTTAAATTGAAGGACGCAGAAATGTATTTCATTTAATTGAATGAGATGTTTTAATGTGCCACGCTTCACTGACAAAGCATGCAAGTCTGTCTTCACATTTCAAATTCCAACAACAATTCCCCAACCTAGGATTCCGCTCACACTCACAAAACAGGAGACGTGCAAATTGGTAAAGTTCTTACTTTGATTTATTTAGCCTGCCAGTAACCCAACGCGTTTCAGTCTCAACGGAGACCTTGTTTAAGGGAAAAATGGTATCCTTTCAAACTGAAACGCGTTGGGTTACTGGCATGCTAAATAAATCAAAGTAAGAACTTTACCAATTTGCAAGTCTCCTAGGGGCATATTACCAACAAAGTGGCAAAGAGAGGTGTTAGCCGCCTTGGCTTAATTTCTCTCTTCGCCACTTCGGAAACGCTAGGTTGCACCATATTACCAAGGATATGGTGCAGTCTAGCGTTTCCCCCTGCGATGGCGATAAGTTTTACAACTTAACGCCAGCACAGGCAGGGAAGGTTCATTTATGTACAGGAAGGTGCTCCTTCCTGCACATAAACAAAGCTTAAATGCCATTTTGTAACTTACATGTGTGCTGCTTCATGCAGCACACATGTAAGTTACAAATTGGCATTTTTAAAAAAAGGTTTGTTTATGTACAGGGCGGGACACCTTCCTGTACATAAAGAAACCTTGGCATTTTGCTTTTTCCATGTGTGCTGCACAAGGCAGCACACCTGGAAAACGCAAAAACGAGGAGAAATGAGGCATTTCTCCTCGTTTCGCCACCTTAAGAACAGGTCTTTCCTGTTATTAAATTCGGCGCTGTCACCTATTATAGCCTCTCTTGATAATAGGTGGCAGCGTCAAAGTGAATGGGTGTTGCTGTGGAACGCCCATCGCAACACCCACTGCACGCCCCCTTTCACGATGAGTTTATCGTGAAAGGGGCCCTATTACCAAGGCAACGTTAAGTCAATTAACGTGTCTTTAAGCCACGTTAACTGACTTAACGCTGCCTTGATAATAGGGCGATGCAAATATCGCTGCGTTATCGGCAGAAAAGTGCCGATAACGCGGCGATAAGGGGCTTGATAATATGCCCCCTAATTTCGTGATTGCGAGCAGAATCCCTGGTTAAGGAATTGCTGTTGGAATTACATGTGTGACTATTGCAATTTCTTCCTTTCTGTTATGATTTGACGAGCAATACTTTTTTATGAGTTCTATGGCACATTTACGACGCAATGATGGGGTAGGTGAGGAGGAGGCAGCACCCATACTAAGATCCCGGTTTTGCGGGTGAATCCATTGCCTGGCGCCAACGGCTCGTTCCCCTCAATATAACGAGGTACTGACCAGGAGCGGTTACAAACATGCAGCTGTAGCCAGATGTTGGGCATACAGGTTACTGCCCGCCCTGATCGATTATGAGGGTATTTTTAATCCATTTATCACGTGCACTTTACAACTTTTAATTCTGGTCCTGACGAAGCGCCAACGACCCTTAAGGCGACGCAGGCGCAAAACATGTTGACCTATGTCTCTATACCCAGGCATAGTATGCCACTGGGGCTAGATTTTATTTAGCAGTTAAGTCTGCTCAGGGTACATGACTAGAACAATTGCTGCATTGTTACCCATTATAAATTTCACTTCACACTAGCACGCATTTTATTACCCTATTGACCCACCACACACAACCCTCCCCGCACACCCGCATGCACCATCCGGCAGTCCTACAAAAGATCTCCGATAAAGAGACCCTTCGGGGGGACCCGTAGGGGATTGCAGCGCCGGCCCTACGAGGAGCAACTGCCCGATGATGAAGCATGACACCTTTCGAGGTGTGTGAGGGCAACAGAGGACACAAAATGTTTTCCCTGTTTTCTGTGGGTCCCCTTACCTAGGGATTCTGTTTCTTCTCCCCTTTTCTTTCCTTTTTTTCATATATGGGTGACATTAGCACCCTTATGCAATGGTGACTTTTTGCACCCTGCATTAGGAACAGTGTCCCCTTTTTTGGTAATCAGTTTAAAATAGGAGCATGGACACTGGACCTTATAATAGCTCCTTGGTCCCCCACCTCTCCCTTTTGTATAGTACATTTACTATTGCCACAGGACTGATCCATGGCTTTATTCCAGATTTGTAATTCCACATAAAATTGAAGTGACAAAGGGACTCCTTTTGTTTCATCCCAGGTCCAGGCAACTAGTCCAAGCTCTAGGCATTCTCCAGCATTTTCAGTGCACCTTTCACCAAGAGTCCTCCAGCAGCGGGAACACTTTAATGGAAAACCGAAAATTAAAATATCAAATACTATGTGTAGATGTCTGATGCTTTACCATTATGGCGATGAGAGCTATTTCTAATAAAAAAAACTAACTTCAGCCTGCGCAATATTTTAGTAGGTAAACCCATGATTCATTAGTCTTCATCATTAATGTCTCCAGCTTTGCAAGATGTATACCTGTCAGAGGGTGTCACTTTAATTTACTGCAAATAACTGATTTAATTTTTCAACAGATTCTCTTCTCAGGTAGATGAAACGTTGCCTCCATTGCTTGGCAGAAGCAGCAGAATGGTAGCTGGTTCCAAGTGAAAATCCAGCAGACAAAGACATTGCTTCAAGCCAGAATTTCAGGTCTCCATCAAGTTCTGCTCATCATTAACAATGCTTAAAGTACTGAGGACTGCCAGTCTGGATTCACACGTCAAAATACAAGTGGATAACAAAACCAGAAGCCAAGCTCTCAACAAAGGAGCTACTGCATCCCTGGATGCACAAGGTATTATCAGCAGATATGCAGACCCACCTCCTGCCCACAGCTGAGGACTGCATCCCTGGTAGAAGAAAGCATCCCAACTTTCTTATCACTCTACGGGTCTGCCTGGCCTTCTTTGCTGTAAGCACACTTGGTTGTTTCATGGTGGGGCTACATAAGCAGGAGAGGGAAGAAAAAGGACAGACAAAAGTCAACATAATGGTGTTTGGCTATTCTCTCCAGAGGTAAACAACTGATCTACAAAGGCAACACTTTCCTGCAAGTCTTGGATCAACACAAACAAGACATGAACCTTTCTTAATGCTGTATGTGGTCCCATGTGACTGGTTTTGAAGATGGGAATTGCAGGCTATGACTGAGGCACAGCAAATATCCTGCACACAGTACAGACCTTTACCAATTTGTTTTGCCAAGTCAACGTGTCAAGAACTATTTTTTCTGGAGTGCTGTTCATCGCGAGTAGAGTTTCTGGACAAAGTGAGAATTATTATATTCCTGCAACACAGCTTACATGTTTTTACCAGAGCTGGACTGGCTGTAGCGGGCACCGGACCTATTCCCGGGGGGTGGGAAGTGAGGGGGCTAGTTTTAGACCAGTGGGGGCCATTTTTGTTACTGGCGGCTGGTTGTGCACTGCAATATCGGCCCCCTGTAACAAAAGCAGCAGCTGTCCCACCCCCCCACCCCACCCTGGCCGATCTGACTTAATTGCCATGGCTTGTTTGTGTTCGCAGTCCGGCCCTGGTTGTTTCCCAGGGACTGGTCTGGTTGCTGCTTTCCTAGCCTGTGGTACGAGCTATAAGCGCTCAAATATACCACCTTCTACTTTGCACTGGAGAATGAAAACGACAATTTCAGAGACTGCATATATCTTTGTCATAATGTTTCCGAACTGTGGGATGTGACTGTAAATGAAAGAGATCCAATGAGTTGGTAAAGTGTTTCAGGATCTAGCCAATTCTACTGTGAGTGCTCTTGAACGTGTAACTGGATCTGGACTTACTACTGGCAGCAAAGGGGAATGTTGGTGCCAGAATGTGACAGAGTGGTCTGTTTTTATCCATAACAGTTCAATTAAGTTCACAGGCAGATCATACTGTGCTCGCTGTGCCACTGGAGTCAAGCTAATTTGGCTGATGAGGGGTGATACTTCGAAACTAGTCCCTGAATGCTTGTTTCTGGTCCAGGGAGGACCTGGCCTGGCAGTTCGGTCTGAACTGTTCCCATGGGAAGCAGAATCAAGACTGATTTTCATATAGCTGGGTCCAAACTGGGGTGGCGAGGTGAGCAAAAAACAATGGATTAAACCCATATCTGTGACTGGGGGTGAATGTTTGATTTGTTCAGCTTTCCGTCCATCATCGGTTCCAGTATAATGAGCAATTAACCTGCATTTTGGAGGACCTTGTCCCTTAACGCTGTAGGAAAAGCAAAAATTTGGTTAAAGTAGGAGTTGCTCTTCGTCCTTTAGAGCGTATCTGGCAATGCAACTATTCACCATCAGCGAAGGTGGATTGCAGTTAGTAACATTTACAAAAAGGCAATACAAAAAGCAAAAACATCTAATTTAGCGCACAAAATTATTTAAGCTCCAAATATGTCAAAGTCTATATTTAATGTAATTAAATAGCTAAAGGTGACAACTGCTCTTTCTCCAGGCTCAGTTGCATAGCCAAATGTAATCAATTTGCGGATCATTTTGATTAAAAAATAAACGGAATAAAGTCTCATTTGGACTCCCACAAAGGCTGGATTACCTCTTTTTTTTTAGCAATCTTTTGTTTTTACCAGAAGCTACAAAGTTGTTCATGCAACTGTAATTATTTGGGGATTAAGACCTGCTTTATTAATAAAAGATAATAATTCAAATAGTTCAGGAATCTATTTTATTCCATCCAAACGAATATAGAATTACTATTCCAAACCATTTCTTTAACAGGCAATTGTCAATGCATCCGAGGCATTTCTAAGGATTTAAAAACATGCATTCTTCCACTATTGAAACAAACATTGTTAGATCAAGAATGTGTTGATAAATATAGGCCATTCTCTCGGTTGCCATATCTGGCCAATCTGCTTGCCAGTAATGGACTTAATCAGCTGTCACAGTTTATAAAGTCTCAACATATATTACACCCTGTGCAACCTGGATTCCACGTAGGATGCAGCACAGGGACTTTGGTGACAGGCGTTTTGGACAAGCTTTGCTCTTGTGCCAAACAGGATATGCACGCAGGTCTGATCCTATTTGTTCTCTCCTCAGCCTTTGATACTGTGGATCATCTGTTATTGCTAGATCGATTGAAATAGTATAAAATCAAAGGTGTAGCTATTTCATGGTTGTATCGTTTTCTGGCTAATCGGACAGTGCAGATCACACTGTACATATCTCTATCTGAAACTAAAACCCTGGCCTGTGACTTGCTAAAAGATTCTATGCTGTCCACATTATTGCTTCATTTATACGTGGTCTATTTGGCCACTTTAATTCATCCTTGTTGACGCTCATTATTCATACATGATTATGACACCTATTTTGTCTTTGCGACTGATGATGACCTTAGGCTGAAGGCAGAAAATATGCATAACTGTTTATTAAGTGTAGAGTCTTGAATGCCTGGAAGCCAACTTAAATTTAAAGGACTATGACCGAAATTGTATCTTTTTTCAGAGACCCACACCCCGTTTGGAATTTCTCCTTGTAGCTTCTGTGCCTCAATGAAAAGTCTATTCCTGTACAAAAACGTCAAGAAGAGTCAAATTTGACATGCACTGGGCAATGTCTGAACGAATACATTTGTGGTGAATGCTTGTCTGTTTCAATTTTGTACACTGATGTGGAATATACATCTTTTATCTCTTCGTCAAAATATCCACATTTTGAATGGATGTATGAGAAAATTTATAAAGCACAAAAGTTATTGTTAAAAGTGAGTTGTAGAGTTAAAACCAACATTGAGCTCATTGGAAGAGGAGTTAGCCTAACGGCTAGGGCGGTTGACCTCGAAGCTGGGGAAAGGGGGGCATATTACCAACAACTAGCGATATTTATCGCTAAATGCGCTTAGCGACTTTTTTTTATCGCTGGATATTTTAGCGGAGAAAACATGCTATTAGCAACGTTTTACTAAATTGAGCTAAAATATCCAGCGATAGCGGCGAAATGCGAGAATATCGCTGAGAATACAGCGATATTCTCGCATTAGCGACGAAATGCTCTAAGCCATATTATCCACCTCCCATTGAATAACATGGCTAAGAACTGGTCTGAGCAGGCGTTGGTTTTTGGCGATAGCGGGAATATTTCCATCGCTACGCCTGCCTTGTTAATAGGCGATAGCGACGTTATCGACTGCTTTCAGTCGCTAACGGGTTAGGTACACCCACTTTGCATGTCATTAGCGATAAATATCGCTGACATGCAAAGCGGGCCCCAAACCGCTCGCTATTGCCTTCAAGCTGTCGCTAACTGCTGTTAGCGACAGCTTGCTAATAGGGCGATAGAATTTTCGCCCGCTAAACCGGCGAACATTGCCTATCGCCCCCCTTGATAACATGCCCCTGGCTTCGAGTCTCAGCAATGACACTAAGCATCCTGTGATTCTGGGCAAATCACTTGATCTCCCCGGGCCTCACGAAAAAATGAGTGTATGTAAATCACTCTGATACTTGATTCGGGTCAAGTTCAAGCTACATAAAAATCTGTAACGAAAAAAAAAATTTGAAAAATAGTTTATCAACATTAATCACATGGACAATAGATAAGATGGTTTGTTTATTACTGAAGATTAGATGAAAGGTAACCTGTTAGAGGTTTCCTGGAGGCTAATTCCAGGACTAGAATGTGAGACTATTGAAGGATGTTCCTCTGATTTTTGAGGATAGGAGTAGGAAAGAGTAAGGAAATTTGTGAGGCTGAGAGAAGAGCACAAGAAAGCAAATAGCACTTGAAGCATTCTTGAAGGTAGCTGGGTCATGAAACTGCCATAGCCCGATGACAAAAGTAAAGTGCTTTAAAAAGACATCTGCTCTAAATACTAAGCCAATCAAGGTTTTTGAGGTGATGCAAGATATGACAGAATTTCCTGATGCCTAGTAATAGGCAAGCTGTCATGTTTTTATGTCTGTTTTTGGGGAAGACCAAGGAGGATTGCATTGCGATAATCTAATCTTGCCATGTTTGTGGCTTGGATGAGTTTTCCTGTGGACTATAGGAAATGCATTAGAGAACCTTCTTCAGGATTTGGAGGAAAAATAGAAAGGTAGTCTGTGGAGTAGGTTTTGGAACCCCCATCTTCAAAATGTTTCATGTCAAAGAAAGCACCCAGATTCCCTACTGATGGGAGAGAAGGTGAGGTAGAGGCAAGTTGTTTAAGCCACTGTGTGAGATTCCTCAGTACTTCAAGCATTGTTAATGATGAGCAGAACTTGATAGAGACCTGAAATTCTGGGTTGAAGCAATGTCTTTGTCCGCTGGATTTTCACTTGGAACCAGCTGCCATTCTGCTGGTTGTGCTAAGCAATGGAGGCAACGTTTCATCTACCTGAGAAGAGAATATGTTGACAAATTAAATCAGTTATTTGCAGTAAATGAAAGTGACACCCTCTGACAGAATCCTGCCTTAGACACATTGAGCCTATGTGAATTGGAATCCATCCAAGATAGAAGACATACATTTTTTCAGTTTTGCCCGAATTTAGGCCAGGTCGCCATCTAATCTCAGAATAGGTTGAGTGTTGTTGGCGTAAGAAAATAAAATAAAGCTAAATGAGCGACATATTACAAGAGATCTATCTATGAATTGAATCAATGGTGGCATAAATACTTCTTGAGAGCCTCTGATGCCTTTGCCAATGAGGCGGGAGAGGAAAGTCTTGTGCAGACTGCATCGAAGGCTGAAGATAGATCGGGCGGAATTAAAATGGTCAAGGCACCTGCAAAGTCATTTAACCCCTTGAGTGCTCATGACGAGGTCAGCTCGTCATGGGCTACGGTGCTCCGGTGCTCATGACGAGCTGAGCTCGTCATGACCGCGCCCATTCCGTGGAACGCTTGCATGCTGGGCTGATTCCCCTGCTGCGCTGAGCGTTCCATGGGAACGGGTGTGGCCACGACAAGCTCAGCTCGTCATGAGCACCGGAGTGCCGTAGCTCATGAGGAGCTGACCTCTTCATGAGCACCGGGGCACTGTACGCGCCCCCCGCCCCCAGCACAGTGGGGGAAACAGCCCCGCACGGAAGGGGTTAAGACACCAAGAAATATGGGTGCTATGCTATATCCTGTATGAAGCAGGATTGATGTGGGTCAAAATTCTCTTGGAAAGATAGAAGAGTGTTATGAAATGTGTTTATTGCATTCAGATTAGGTTACAGTCATGCAATTTATCTGGTCTTTTCGCCTGAAGCACTAAACAAGCCACAGCCTGTTCAAATTTTTGCAGCCAGACTGGCATTGAGATGGCATTCTGCATTACCTAACTTACATTGGCTTCAGGAAAAGCAGAGAGTTATTTTTAAATCCCTCTCCTTGGTGAACAAAGTCCTTTTCGGGCCATGACCAAATCCCTCTGTGAGTTTTTCCTTCTCCAAACCAAGATGCATTTTAAGAGATTAGAAAAGGCTTTTTAGTCGCAGTTATCCTGGGACGATCTTTCTCTGTGACGTTTTCTTGGTCACAGTGGCGAGGATGTGGACATCACATCACCATTATTTTTGCATCCTCCCTAGAGAAATTCCCCTGGGGAAATTCAGAAAAATATTAAAAACCTGTTTATTCTGGGTTTCGTGGGTCGGTCAGAAGTTGTTGTATGTGATGACTTTAATTATCCAGATAGGCTATATGAATAACAAGTTAGCTTCAGTAAACACTGCTCTTTCTAAATATTTAAATTAACAATAATAAGTATTAATAAATAACACTTGTGAAACCTATAACAGCCATGTTTTCCTGCTCATGCTAACACTCTTGCTCAGAAGTGCCCATTTCCAAGATATGACAAAAAATAGGCTCGGGCAATGGCCGAGGGGACGATATTGAAGTTCCAGCTTTGGGCTGCTTTTTTGGCAGCCTGGAGGGCCGATTTTGGCTGTGTCTGGTTTATTCAGATGCCGCCAGCGGCCCAGTGGGGCCCTGAGTTGCCTTTCTGGAGGCAGATGGGCAACCATTACCTCCATTTTATCAACGGGCAGAGGTGTCACTCCCTTTCTCTCGCTGGGCCAGCCCATTAATGTATGCATAGCGAGTGGGGGCAGGGGGCCTGAGCAGAAGTGGCCTCACTTGTTTTCAGGTGTTTATAAAACTTTGCTGATGCAGTGTTTTGCAGAAAGGCAATATTCAAATGTGGGCCACTTTTTTTTAGCGTGACAATCCAATCCCAATCCAACCCTGACATGGATCCTAATTGGATCCCAATCCAACCCTTACATGGATCCCAATTGGATCCCAATCCAACCCTGACATGGATCCCAATTGGATCCCAATCCAACACTGACATAAACCACAGCGACACAATGTTGCTGGTTCTGTGTGTCCTATTCATATGTTCAAAGATAATCCGCTTTCATCCTCATGAGCTCAGCCCTGCACCTGCCTGCTGTTGTTGTCTGGCCCTGCTGATTCCCTGTCTTTGCTGAGTCTGAATACCGACACTCATAGATCTCGTCTCATTGGCTGATCCCAGCCAATCCCCTGCTCCAATTTATCTATGATCCACAGTCTTTTGATCTAATAAATACATTTTCAGACTCAGCGCAAACCTGAAGATGGAACTTTCTTGCAATTCCTTGTTCTTCCCCTGCTTACCAGGCACTTACCCTGTCTTGTGTATGGCAACGGCTGCCCTGAGTGACTGGCAACAGAGGAAAAATACTTTTCAGCTACAGAAGGGAAGGTAGAATTGCCTTTGCGTTGTTTTCTGGCCTGTTTGCAGAAGGCATTGCAAGAATTAAAGTTATGTCTTAGCCAACTATTGTCAATGACTCCTCATAACTCAGCCATATTTTACTCCACAACTTACACTTCCCCCTTAAAATCTCCCTCTTCCACCCAGTTGGAGGGTTTTGAGATAAACCTTTTCTACTTGCAGTTGTGTCTGTCGGCTTGCCCTGCAAAGCTTGATCAGTTGGGGTGGAGGTTTGCTTTGTGTGTGTCCATCACCATGGTGTCTTATTGTAATGGGCAAGAAAGTTTTTCTTTAATTACGACCTGTTATTTTATGGAATTATTAAAATATTTACTCATTAGACATATAATGAGTACATAAGCACTTGCGGTAAACGTCGTTTACAACGCGGTGTTTACACCTCACAACCTTTACCACGCTGCCATTACAACGCAAGTCGTTACTACTACTTGCGCTGGATGGCGCTGTTGGTTAAGGAATATTGTAATTTTATATTCCAACACCTTCCCTACTATTACGTGGACTGGTGTTGGAATATAAAATTATAATATTCCTAAATCCGCTCCCTCCAACGCAAGTCGTTGTAATGACGTGCGTTGTAATAACCGCGTTGTTAAGTACCGTGAACTAAAAGATCGCGTTGTACTGACACATATCCGCACTTGCACGACTATCTCCATTTTCCCTTCTTGACTCATCAACTTTTAATTGTCGCAAAAACAGACAGAAGATCACAAACGTTAACAGTTTGTATTTGACATGAGCAAGCTGGCATCTTGAAACCAATGCCATATGTGAGAACAGACACAGTGCATAGCTTGACAGTAGGCATGTCAGCGAAGTTATTGTACATAGAGGCTGATTAGTGGAACAAAAAAACAAATGCAAAGATTACCTGGTCCATCCCTAAGATGGACTTGTAGATCTGAATGTGATGTGTGTTATTATGTATTCTTTCTCTCCAATCAAGTCAGATGGCTCCTTGTACTAGTTTGAACGTTGTTAAGTGTGAGACAGGCAGAAATGTCAGGAGGCAGGGTGCTCTGGTGACAGGGGCCTAGTATATGAAAAAAACAGAAACTAGAGACATCACGCAGGGGTTTAGGTGTGACCAGTAAGTTTTGGTGTGAGGAATACAGATTTCCGGAAAGAGCATAGCAGGCCATGCTGTTAGTGAGGTAGCAGGGGATGGAGGAGTGGGGGTGTGGACCACTATACAACTGTCAGCAGGTGTTAGAGGATCCTGTGTTTAACTCACAGATGAAGAAGATCCATCTTTCTGACATCAAGGAGTGGTGAGTGAGTGTGTGTGGGCACTTTGAATAAGTCCTGGTAGAGAAATTAACAATCTTATTTAGTGGGGTACAGAATGCCAAGGGAGGCCCACTAGCAGATGGTTGCAATAGGCCAGTTTGCTAAGTACAAGACATTTAAGTAGTGGCACAGTGATATGGAATGGAGATGGATATATCTTTCATATCTGTATGATCTAGAGTCTACGTGCTGTGGCAATGGTGGCAATGAATCACTGAAAGGTTCAAAGGTAGACCTATAATGCTAACTCAGGAGGCAAAGGACAAGCTGTCAGGAGGGAAGGGGCAGAGGCTGTAGACGTTCTAGGAGTAGAGGAAGAAAGTAGAGGGCTTCCATCTTGAAAGAGCTGAGTGTTGAGCTGCATTAAGATAGACATATGTGAAGGGACAGTGGGCAGTGATGGGGTAACAAGACATAATATCGAAGTAAAAATATAGAATGGACATAATTTCGAATTAAAAATATAGAATGGACAAAATATTGAATGGACACAATATAGTGGTTAAAAATATCGAATTGAAGGTAAGGAATATCGATTGTCAAAATATCGAAGTCAAAATATCGAAGTATATAATATAGGCAGTAAAAGATATCGAATTTTTAATAATATCGAATTTTTTTAAGTGTTTTGTATGTTAGTGTATGTGTGAAAAGTGTATATTATTTTTGTAATGTATGTTTAATTTTTTTTTTTAAGTAATGAATTTTGTGTTATTTAATTTTAGCGTAATTTAATTCTGTAGCGGGTTGTGGGTTTATAGGGGAATAGGGTGGGAAGTAATTTAATTATCTTAAATTAAATATAAATTTTTAGCAATTATTAATTATTTTTAATTTAATTTTGCTTTTTAGTTCTGTAGCCGGTTGTGGGTTTATAGGGGAATAGGGTGGGAAGTAATTTAATTGTAATTAATTAAATATTTTTATTTATTTATTGGTATTCATTTTGAATTATTGTTAAATAATTTTTAAATGGTAATTAATTTTTATTAATTGGTCATTCATTTTTCTTAATTGATTAATTGATAATTATGTTAATTGTATTAATTTATTTTCTGTAGCGGGTTGTGGGTTTATAGGGGAATAGGGTGGGAAGTAATTTAATTGTAATTAAGTAAATATTTTTTAATTATTTATTGGTATTGATTTTTAATTTATTGTTAATACTTTTTTATTTGGTCATTAATTTTTATTAATTGGTCATTTATTTTTATTAATTAATTATTTGATAATTATGATAATTTTATTAATTTATTTTCCGTAGCAGGTTGTGGGTTTATAGGGGAATAGGCTGGGAAGTAATGTAATTGTAATTAATTACATATTACAAATACTTTTTGTGTATTGATAATTAATTTACTGTTAATTAAGTATTAATTGGTATTAATTAGTAATGTGTTTTTGTTATTGAAAATTAATTAGTTGTTAATTAATTATGAATAGGTAATTGATTTTTAATAACTAATAGTTATTTGTATTTCTAATTAACTAATTATTACATATTATTAAATTGGTAATTAATTATAAATAATTTTTTATTAGTATTGATATTTTAATTTATTTTTAATAATATTTTAAATCATTACTTACCCTACTGTTTAACTCACTGGAGTGGGAATAGTAATTTTTACCCCTACGCTATCCAACGCTTTCCCTACTTTTGCACTCACTGGAGTGGGAATAGTAATTTTTACCCCTACGCTATCCAATGATTTCCCTACTGTTGAACTCACTGGAGTGGGAATAGTAATTTTTACTCCTTTGCTATCTAACGCTTTCCCTACTGTTGCACTCACTGGAGTGGGAATAGTAATTTTTATCCCTACGCTATCCAACGTTTTCCCTACTGTTGCACTCACTGGAGTGGGAATAGTAATTTTTACCCTCCCGCTATCCAACGCTTTCCCTACTGTTGCACTCACTGGAAAGGGAATAGTAATTTTTACCCCTACGCTATCCAACGTTTTTCCTACTGTTGTACTCCTTGGAGTGGGAATAGTAACTCTTTCCCTACTGTTGCACTCTCTGTAGTGGGAATAGTAATTTTTACCCTCCCGCTATCCAACGCTTTCCCCACTGTTGCACTCACTGGAGTGGGAATAGTAATTTTTACCCCTACGCTATCCAATGCTTTCCCTACTGTTGCACTCACTGGAGTGGGAATAGTAATTTTTACCCCTACGCTATCCAACGCTTTCCCTACTGTTGCACTCTCTGGAGTGGGAATAGTAATGTTTACCCCTACGCTATCCAACGCTTTCTCTACTGTTGCACTCTCTGGAGTGGGAATAATAATTTTTACCCCTATGCTATCTAACGCTTTCCCTACTGTTGCACTCTCTGAAGTGGGAATAGTAATTTTTACTCTCCCGCTATCCAACACTTTCCCTACTGTTGCACTCTCTGGAGTGGGAATAATAATTTTTACCCCTATGCTATCCAACGCTTTCCCTACTGTTGCACTCTCTGAAGTGGGAATAGTAATTTTTACTCTCCCGCTATCCAACACTTTCCCTACTGTTGCACTCACTGGAGTAGGAATAGTAATTTTACCCCTACGCTATCCAACGCTTTCTCTACTGTTGCACTCACTGGAGTGGTAATAGTAAATTTTACCCTCCTGCTATTCTACGGTAAAAATATTGTATATTTTTTATTAATATTACGTTTATATATATATATATATGTATTAAAAAATCAAATTGTATGTTTATTTTTTTAACTTACCTTAATTATTTATTAATTTTAAGGTTATTTAAGTATTTTAAGTATGTTTAAGTTAATTATATGTATTATTTCATTAATTTTCAATTACTTTTAAGACATTAAAAAAAAATTGATATTTTGACTAACTATATTTTTTACAATATTTTTGATTCGATATTTTTGTACTTACCTGATTGGAGATAGGAATTCGATATTTTTGCATTCTATATTTTTTCCTCGATATTTTGGTAGTTCTATATTTGTGTAATCGATATTATGTCAGTGATCCCAGTGATGGAGGTGGGAAGATAAGATTTGTGTGTTCTCGACATAGAGATGATATGAGTAACCAAAAGAGAAAAGGATGTCAACAAGAGTGTGTATAGAGAGAATAGAAGAAGGATTGTTGCTCTCCTGAGGCAGGCGGATGCATAAACTCGGAGCTCGGCGCCCGCGTGACATTTATTAGTGTATTCCTGCACAGCTGGAGAGCGGGGGATGTCCCAAATCTGGCAGGTTGGAGCCGAGACCCCGGGAAGCTGGTCCCGGTGACCGAGTCACCGCCTGAGTGGCTGTGAGGAGCCCGGAACCCCGGCTGCTGCTAGCGCAAAAAAAATGGCGGCCTGGAGGCATGAGCCTCCCCTGGGTCATCCCGCTCTGGTCTGGAGCCCCCCGCAGTGCCTGTGGTGGAGGGCTCTTCTGGTGAGCGGCCGGCGACCTGCGACTGGCAATTGAGGGACCGTGTTTGCAGCGCCCGGTCCGGGCAAAGAACGAGGCCGCCATCTTGTGATTGGCACCAGCGGCGCCCACGGCTACCACCGCGAGGCCCTAGTGGCAGCGACACTTGCTGGCAGTTCTCCGCGGCCAGCTCTACATGCTGCTGGGACCCTGAGGGGCCTCGCTGCATGACGCTGCGGGCCCACGGGGGTGTCCTGTGTCCGTTGATGATATTACGAAGCTAGGATCCCTGCTCGTGACGCAGCGACCTCGGAGGCCCCGGGCTGTGGTTCGTCTGGCAGCCTGGTGAGTGAGGTCCCGACCTGTTGCTTTGGGCCCTTGTTACATTTGCGGAGTGGCTGCACTGTGCACACCTGGGATGTGGGACTCTGCTGCAGCCTCTTGTGGGGGTGTGTAGGAGGGCTGGACTCATCCCCCCTCGATCTTCGTCATTGCCTAGAGCACACAACTTAGACTGCTACTCAGATGTGGCCCCTATGAGCGGTCTTGCCATGCATTGATCTGGCCCCTTGTTCTTGCGGATTGAGGTCAGTGATGTTCTAGGGCTGCTAAAAGTTGATTAGGCCCTGAGAAGCGACGGGCCCTTTGCCTGCTCTCGCCCATATCTTTGCTACAGGTTCTGCAACCATCGCTTAGTAGGGTAGTAGCCTCGCCCCTCACGCCTACACAGCCACTACTCCTATTTGGAGGCGTCTTCTTCTCATCCTGGTGGTGTTATTTATCATTCTTGTGAGTGGCTTGCTTTTGTGCTCTGGGGCACGCAGGGTCTTGGTTGGATCCCTCTACCATAACTTATCTCTGGGAGCGCTGCTGCCTGGAGGGCCATGCCACGTAACAAGGCAGGCAAAGAGGCTACACTGTCCCTAAAAGAGGATCCTGTCACCTCGTTGTGGAGCAAAGCTGGGCATACTGCCTCTGCATCTATGGCGTCCTCATCGGAAAGCCCCGACGATCCTCTCACCCGGCCTATTATGACACAATTTCTGCAGGAAATTAAAACTGAAATTGGATCTCTTAAATCTAACGGCCAGACTTTTATTAAGAAAATCAGAAAGGAGGTAACAGACATTGGGGAAAGGGCAGATGACCTTGACAAAACAGTGGACACCCATACCGAAGACCGGGAACAGCTCTGGCAGTGCCCAGCCCGGATCCCCAGCCTGACAGCGGAGTCCGAGCACTGTGTCTGACGCCCGGTGGAGCTGCTCTGTTCAGCTATAGAGGAGATCAGCCTTGCTTCATCCCCTGACCGCCACCTACCCAGCCGGACTTTTGGCACAGTTTTTTCTTCCCACCTCCCTGTTTTGCCCACCCCCCCATCGTATTTCTGTGACCCTAGTTTTTCCTTGTCTCCTATCTATCTGTTCCTATTCAGCATTCTTTCATTCTTTGTCTACTTCCTTGCTCCTATCCCCTCTTACCTGAATCTTTCCCCTTGCCCACTTCACCGCTTACCCCTCTGTCCTTTTGTGCCCTTTGACTAAGCACTCCTTCTCCCCTTTTTGGGGAAAGATCCAAGATATATACGCTGGAGTCTCAGAATACCCGCTGAGAGAGTCCACAGCACCAAGGGAGCCACTCACAATTGAGGTATGGTATGGCACCCTTTGTCAAAGCACTCCCTCTCCCCTTTTTGGGGAAGGATCCAGTATTTAGGCCTTGGAGTCTCAGAGACCCCTCTGAGAGAGTCCACTGCGCTTAGGGAGCCTAAGAGAGAGTCCTCTGCTCTTAGGGAGCCTCTTGCAACTGAGATGGGGAAATTATACCACTCCCCCTGGGTTCACAGCTTCTGGACGTTGGGCGCAGCTTTGACTCGCCTACCGATTTGTGTCTCTGTCACCCTCCCCCTCCTCTTGCCATGCCATGTCTCTAACCCTCCCCTCCTCTTTCCCTCCTCCACTCTCTGTCTACTTCCCCTGCTCTTACCCCCCCCACGCCCCGGAATATCTCCCCTTGCCAGCTTTCCCCCCTACCTACATATTCCTTTTTTGTTTGTCTCAACCTTACTTGTAACTAAAATTGCCATGCTCTAATAACTGTGTAACCTTTGTAAAGCTGTAACCTGCAATTTATTGTCTGATACCCATGTAAAGCGCTCTGATACCTCCGGGTCTAGCCAGCGCTACATAAAACCTTTTAAATAAAATCAATAAAATAAAATAAAGAACCACTAGAACTGGTCAGTGAGGTCAACACATCAGAAGAGTTGTCAGTGGTGATCTATTTGAGTCCCGCTACACTGAGAATGAGTGGTCCGGTAGATAGGAGGAAAACTACTGAAGAGTTGTGCCAATCATACTAATGGCATGAATGGAATAGAATAGTGTTGGGTGATCAAAAGTTTCAAACTGAGATGAAGTTGGCGTTAAGAGTGTTGTTTAATTTGAATGAGTGACACCAAAGCCAGATTCGAAGAAAGTTGGGTGGATGAGAGGGCCTTAGTGAGTCACTTGAAGACTATGCGCTCCATTTTCTTAGAGAAGAAAGGGAGGAGTGGTACTAGACTATAGTTGGAGGAAGTGGCATCATTGTATTTCTTTCGGAGAGGTAAAACCACAGATAATTGGAAGCAATGTGTATAAATGACAGTTGAGAGCAAGTGATTAAAAGTGATGTTAAGCAGAGGGTTCTAGCACTCTGAACTAGCAAAGAATTAAATAGCTTGAGAGCTGACTGGGCTGGAAGGTGTGCAAGATGTGTTAGCAGATTTCAGAATGGGATGGTTCCTTCGGCGAAGTAGGTTGGAAGTGTGATAAAGTGATGGAGTAAAGCTGGTGGAAAGTGGTGGAGTGAAGAATGGAGGTGAAGGAGGAGAAAGAAAAGTAGCAACGATGTCACTGGCTAGAATGATCTTGGCACAAAGTGTGTGGTTGAGAGTGTGCTGTGTTTGATGGAAGGACGTGTTAAATCCAGTAATCCGTTTTATATAAGAAGTTTATTCTTGACAGCTCAGCATAACATCCTAAGGCTAGGACAACTCCAGTTCAACTCCAAGCCGTGCATCCAGGGATTCCAGGATCAACATTCACCTGGAACCTAGAATGCACTACAAATCATACCATGGGATGTGCATGGAAAGTATGTAAATATGCTCCGCAATACATCACAATGTAACACCGTGGTGAGGAGATTTCTTTGCTGATCATGTGTGAGAGACATTGGGAAGTGGGCATAGAGATGAGATTGATTTTTAAATGGAGTGCATACTAAATATCAAAGTCATAATATCGAGGATATGAAATATTGAGGACAAAATATCGAAACATATTTTGAGAGTTAAAGTCAAGATTTTCTATAGCTGACTCCACATATATGTACGTAGTACATATATCTTCAAAGTAGGTAGATGTGGAGTTAGGAATAGTAAATCTATATTTCCCTAAATGAGCTTACTTTCCAAGATTTAATCCCCAAATATTCTGTCCTGTATGTTTTTGTCTTGTATGTTGATATTCCTTGTGTCGGTATTCAGTAGTGCAACATTTAGAAATTGTGCAGATTTGGCATTGTCTAGAGTTAAAGACAAGGTAATCAAGCTAAGTCATGCTTTTCTGAGGTCTTATGCTTTTAGCATTTGCACAGGAGTGTGTCATCTGGATTTGTTCTGTGAAAATGTCATCTGTGATCTAGAGTTATGGACAAGGAGTTGTTTCAGAGAATGTAGGGGATAGCCTGAATTGTAAAGGCTGTTTACTTCTCTTGTCAATGGCATCAAATGATGTGGTGTGCTGGGGTGGTAAAAGGTCATTGTGAATTTGGTGTCAGAAGGCAGGTACACAATGTGAGGCATTCTTCTTTGAGGTAGAAGAGGGATCCACCATCTTGCGTGTGCATTCTCCCACAATTTCCTCCCTAGAAAGCTGTGAAAATGTTGAGGATGACAAAAAAGACACTAGGAATGAATAAGATGAACATTAAAAAGAATATGCAATTAAGTAAGGATTAAAGGAAAGCAGCCATGTGATGTTGTTGTACGGTTCCTCCAAATTTAGTAGGGCTGTGTATAAGTTCAACAAATCTCTACAATGTAGAGAACGAGTGTACTAATATCATCAGTAAATGTTGGTTTTGGCTATCTCACAGCACAACATCTAAACCCCTAACCTTTCAGAGTTATAGATATTACTGGTAACTTCAAACAAGACCAATGTGATTTCCAAGGAATTTGTGGAAACAGATCTAAAGTTTTTGTTTGTGGCTTTTGCATGTCCAATGTGCTACAAAGAAAATAAATAATATTGCAATTTCAAATGTTTATTGAAAAGCTCTAATACAGGTAAATAAAACATAAGTTGTGATTTTTAGGCAGATGAGACACATCATTGTTATGGGCATTATTAGAATGATAAAAAACACAAACAAGTCAACCATGTTAATTATGCCTAATGTTACTCCTATCTATCACTGATATATTTATACTAGAGAGCATAGTAGGAGTAACCTTCTCCCAGACCTGTTGAAATAATCAAACCCCATACCTTGGTATTATGTGTCAGGAAACCAGCCTCAGTGCATTAACAAATGCACAGTCTAAGTCTGTCTAAGTGTACAGACCTGCACACTTCTCTCGCACGCCTATCTTCCTACTCAGGATGAAGATCGGTGCCAGCAGTGGTGCCTTTCAGTCACAGCTGACAGTATTTTCCATAATAACATAGGTGTGGAGTGCCTTTCCCCGAACTCAGCATGGATGCTGTTTAAACAATGAATCCATCCTTATCTGACTGTGCCACAGAATACGTAGTCTGGGGAGCAAGAGTTGTCTCCCACGAGCACAAAAATGTAACAAAGACATTGCATTTTAATTGTGTGACCCTGGAACTAATTGTGCAAACTACAGGGCGACAATGCCTACCAGGAATAAATGTGTATGTTGCACATTCTCATTTCCGGGGGAAATATGCACAAACCACCATTAGAAAAAATTGCTAAGTTAAAATGGAAAGCTAAAATTGAGGATAAATGTAAGCCCTACAACAGTGTAAATGTTAGATGGTGAAATACAGAGTGAAGGGTAGACTATAAAATTAGTGAATGAAAAGAAGGAGATAAAGGGAGACAGAGGGTTTTTCAAAGAAAGCTGTCAGAAAGGGAAAACAGAAATTTGTCATCAATAAATAGAAGGTGAAGTGAAGGAATCAACATGAATCAAAGTAGGACTTATAAAAGATAGATGAAGTAGGAGAGAATAAAGGCAAGAACAGAGAAATGCAGAGAAAGAAGAGATAAAAGAATAAAAAAGGCAGGTTGTAGTCACAAAGAAAAATGAGTAAAAAGTGAAAGGATAGAGAAAGTTATCTGGCATGTGTGGAAGAAAGTGTAGATTGTGCTGCAGGTTGCCTGTTTTGAATTGTATGCCTGCAAGGCCCCCTCACATAAATGAGGTCACATGGGTGCCTGCAGGTGCTTTGTGATGTTTCTGTGGTAAGAGTCACTCAGACTCTACTAGCAATGCCTGTTATCTGAGACTGCAAGAACAATTCTTGGGGTGCCTTCATCTGCTCCAAAATGCAACCGCTCTTCCCCTAACAGGATACAGACTCCATCACCATATCTCCTGATCATCTGACAATAGCTCTGGCTGTCCCTCAAGAAGAGAACACTCTTTAAGGCCAGGGTTATTTTGCATCTAATTCTGCATATCTCAGCCCCGTAATTTCTCAAGGTTAAATTGTTCTTGTATTCACCAGACAGATGCTTAAGAAGAAGATCCAGAGGCCCATCCATACTCGGCACCCCAAAACTGCACCCAACAACCTCCAGAGGCAGAGCCTTCTCCATATCAGTGGGCAGAGACTCAAACAAAGCCCCCAGTGACATTCATTCAACTTCTCCACTGCTCCTCTTTTTAATCTGTAATCCTTGTCTCTTTTGTGCTGCCTCTTTAGCGCCAGGAGGCTTCAGTGCACATGTGCTTGACAAATAATAAATACAATACAATGCAATCAGAGTTTGTCACTTCACTCGGTTTGTCAGCTCATATTTTATATTTAATTTCACAATCTTATGGCCAGATGTATCAAAGGATTTTACCCATTATATGTTTATGGAAAAATGTGTTCGTACATATGGCCCTTTAGTCTCTAGTGTTTGGCAATCTCAACTTTGGGATCTCAGAAGGGCACTTTTTGAAAGCAACCTTGGTTATGGACTGCATAAGAATGAAACTAGCAATGTGATGTTATTACAACTGATGTTGAAGGTTGAGAAATTCTAGGACCAATGTTTGAAATACCTCTGTATTCCCAAGAAAATATAGTATCCGTCAAGTCCTTAAGACTGCTACCTCCACAATTTTTATTTTCATTTTTTTCTCATGCAACAGACACATCTTTTTTGTATTGTATTGTATTGTGTTGGGCTTTCACTGCTCACTTAGGTGCCATCCATCTTGGAGAAATCCACAGTTATATTTAGAGCATGGTATAATGCGATTCTTATATTTGTCAACAATATAGGCAGCCGGCCGCTAACTGTTGCCCGGCAGGTTTACAAGCAGAAAGCTGTTGCAGAAGTTCTCTATGGTGCAGAGGTTTGGGGCTACAATAGAGCCAGGGACCTGCAAATAGTCGAAAACAATGTGTTGGGTACCCCACTGCTTCCTTTGTACGCAGAACTGGGTATTCAGCCCTTATCAGGGGCAGCTCTACCGCTAAGGCAGGAGGAGCGTCGCCCCACTGCTCTCAAAGCAGGGAAAAGGACAAATAAAATGATAATAACATTGTTGCTATCATTTTATTTTTCTGGGCTAAAGGGCACTTATGTGCACATGACAGTTTGGCAGGCGGTCTTGGGCCTGCCAAACAGTCCTGCACACATAGCATGTTCTCCACTGGGCTGTAATACACAGTCTGTGTGGCGAACATGCCCAGGCTCCCAGTCCCCATTGAGGTTCTGTGATTCTCGAACCAGACTCCATTTTGTTTGAGTTGTTCGTGACGCCATTTGGTGTTGCCCTCACGTAGGCCGTGGAGGTAACCGAACGAACAAAGTTGCATGGGCTTCGTTGTTCATGTACGCATTAACTAGGCCTTTTCTGACTTATGAGTGAATTGCGAAGACGCTGACCCCGTCACCTGAAACTGACCCTTTTGCGAGGCCAATACTCCTGGCTGATCGTTGTCTGAGATTGCCAATCAATGTTCAGGAGATCGTTAACTTTAGTTCCCTTGCACATATCTTATCCTATTCAGCATTTGAACTGTTCCTTTTCTTACGACTTTTCATTACATGGGTAGTGCTTTCAATTATGGGTTTGTCCGGCTTGTGGAAATCGAATTTGGGACATTCCTAATAATTAACTTGTGGGTTGGTATGATGTAAATTGAGCTTTTTGGAATGTGATAATGTGTGGGAAAATGTATTTCATTCGTCAGTATTTGTCGCAGCGGGTGTGCATTTATAATGGGTAAAATGTGGATAAAAAGTGATGTCTTGCTCTACGAAAATTGAGCAATTTCCTGAGTTGTACACCATGTTGTGTTGCTGGGATTACTGTTACTAGCTGCAGCTAATAAATTTGATCTCTGACGCCACCCAGAAGTATTCCGTGTCTCTGTATACCAAGACAGGTGAATCCAAAGACTTTGGGCGTGCCCCTGGCGCCGCTGGGTTCTAAAAACCCGGTTCTTCAGTTGGCGCCCAAGATGGGCGACTTCAGCGGTACCGGTCCAAGCCCGAGGATCGTGAGGAGCCACGTGAGGAAATTCTGGAGGAAGGCCGCCACCCCATCGACCCCTGCATGTCGACGTGGACTGAAAGTTTTTTCTGCGAGGCTTTCCGCTTTTCCGACGGCTACGAAGGACTGCTGCCCTGACTGTCGCCCTGTCTTGGACCCTTGATTGATGCTTTGTAGAGCGAGACGATAGACGGTCTTCTGGTGGCGTGACAGATATTTTGGTTAAGTATAAGTGGGTCGCTCCCACGACTTTGTTTTGTTTCTTGGTTTCGATTTGGTTGTTGCAATATTCGAAGCCGAGGGGCTCGTATATTTACGAGTGTATCGATAGTTGATAACCCCTTGAAGTTTGAAGCTAGATTAGTGAGCTATAAGATGCCTGGTCTTAGAAAAATTAGGAAATGACTTAGTTGTGGTTGTAATAGGGATTCCCGATTGGAGGATTCGTGTCCGATACCTCCGGCTGGAACTCCGACTTATGAGCTCTATTCAAAACACGGAGTGGGTCCTATTACTTATAACGAAGTATGGGTTCACTATACAAAGAAAGATGGTGTTTTACGATGGCCCCAACATGGTAGTTTCGAATTAAATATTTTAGATAATCTGGAAGTTGCGCTCTTTAGGAAGAAAGCCCGGCCGGCGATGTTTGATTCTTTCCGCCTTTGGCGTAAGGAAGCAAAACAGCGAGAAATTAAGCAAGCAAAGAGAGATAGGAAAGATAAGAATATGTCAGTACTACAAGCTGCTAGGCAGTTTAAGTAAGATGGAGAAGAGCGTGCGAGTGAAGTCTCAGATAGACAACGTTGCATGGCCATCGATAAATGTTACCCGGCCTTGCCGCCTTCTCCTCCAAAGGTGACTGAAGACCCTGAAAAAGATCCTTTGATGTCTCATTTACTGAGATTGCCACCCCCTTATGTGCAGGGTGCTACTGCACCTCCATTATCCCCGGTTGTTGCACCCTTTGTTGTTCAGCCCCCTGCTGTTGTTCAGCCACCCGTTGCTTCACAGATGGTTCTCCCTCCTATGGTGCAGCCCCCTCTAGGGCCGCCAGCTTTGTTATCAGCTTTGCCTCAAACTCCTTTGCCTTCCATTCCTGTATCTCCGACTCCTGCTACTTTTGTCCCTACACCTCTTTTGCCTCAAAATATTAATTCTCCTGTCATTATGTCCACTTCTTCTCCTTCTGCTCGAAAACGAATGACTGAGACTGTTGCTAGTCTTTTGTCTGCACTTTTTGGGTCACTGAATATGAACCCTGTTTCGGAACGAAAGCAGAGTCGTAGTCAGTTTCCTAGTCCGAGGAGCGGACAGTGTTGGATCTATTGGTTCTTAGATGGGTTTTAAATACTTCTAGGTATGATTTGCAAGCGGTTATGGATGTTTTCTTTCAGTGGGATCCGCCTAAGCAAAGGTATGTTTTTGACGTAATGTGTACTTTTCTTCGTCAGGAATGGGAAGATAATGAGTTGGGTCCGATTCCGCAGGAAGTGCTTGATGTCCAGTCAGAGTTTGCTAAAGGGACGATAGTGGAGTCTAATGTTGCAGACGCCGTAGAGACGATACTTGTTTTCAGGTCTAGGCTTCTGCCTCAGACATTGTACGAACCTGATTCCTCTGTTAGGAGGAAAGTGAAGCAGTATCCTATGAGAGAGGTTCCCCCTGTATGGAGAGAGGCAGTTGTTGCTAATGTTAATCAGGGTATTCAGGCCGAACCGGCTCATTTTCAGCGAGTATGGATACATGTTCCTTGGAAGAGAGCAGAGGTCTTGGCTCTTAAGCAGACCTTACCTGACCCCCGTAAAAATCCCGCTGGTTATTACAAGGAGTTGTCTCAGACAGTTGATGCGTGTATTATGAACTTAACTGACATAGATATGCTGATGGGTAATGTAGTTCCTCAACCTTTGTGGGCGAAGATCCGTCATGAGGATCATACGCCAGAGTTAGGAGATACGTGGGTTAATATTGCTGCTGCAGATGGTCAGCAGGTAGGAGGTGCCAAACCTGAAACCTTAGTTGCAGAATTACCTGGTAGGATTATTAATTTAATGAAAACTATGATGCCTCCTTTACGAGTGAATTGGGATAAGCTAGCAGCATGTAAACAAAAGAAAGACGAGAGTGTGTCTGATTTCTTTACTAGGTTTGAGGAGACATTCATCGATCATAGTGGTCAGGACATAAGCACTGAAGGTGGTCAAAGGTTGTTCGTGGACAAATTTGTCTTTAATTTGCTTCCCGAACTTTCTAATAAGTTAAAGGACTCTGAGAGTTCATGGGCTGTTTCTTCGTCGGCCCAGATATTGGCTACTGCCCAATATTATGAGAATAGGGATAAAGATGAGAAGGATAAAGTAGAGAAGAAGACTAGAGACTTAAAGACGAAAGTTCTTTTGCAGCAAGCTTATCCGCCTCGTCCGTATCAGCCTCAGTTTCAGCAACCCCCACAGTTTCAGAGATTCTTACAGAAACCCGAGTTTTTCGCTCCGCGATTTCTGCCAGGACCTAATCAGTTTGCTTACTGCAGAGAGGAAGGTCATTTTAAGAATAGTCGTCCGGTTTTGCTACAGCGTGCGAATGGTGTATCTGGTCAAAGAGGTTGTGATGGTTTCCAACAAACTCCTAGGGGTAGGGGACGTGCTGTGTTTCCCCAGAATGAGCGTTCCTTTCCCCCTCAGAATTCTACGAATTATTTTGACAGACAGAATGTTCCGACTGTTCAGTCTGCCCAGTACTACGCTGATGATTATTGTGTCGAGAGTGAGAGTGCTGGTTATAATGACAGTTAGGACAGCCATGGGCAAAGTAAGGGAGTAGTGTCAGTTCCAGTAGACCAGAGTGGACCTTATATTGAAGTGATTACATCAGGTGTGGTAGAACCTTTTTTTTTGGATACTGGTGCGACAAAGAGTTCTATTATGCACTCTAAACTTCCTGGCCCACCTTTGTCTGGCTTGACCAATGTTTCAGTAGGATTTTCTGGCGCCCCAGTTCGTAATCCGGTTTCTAGTCCTTTGCCCCTTTCTATTGGTCCTTGTGAATTGGAAGCTCCCCTTATTCTAACGACTGGTTGTGGTGAGAATCTATTGGGTTTGGACTTGCTGAAAAGATTGTATGCGACATTACATTGTTCTCCTTCTGGAGTACATCTTACAGTAGGTAAGAAAGTGATTGTCCCGATGTATTTGTCTAAAGATTGCCTTCCCATGGAATTACGAGCGCTACCTGATACGCTTTGGGCTACAGGTCCCAATGATGTTGGTCTCTTGCAGATTCCACCCTATGTTGTTACCCTCAAGTCAAATGCTAGGCTACCTCGTATTCCGCAATATAAAATATCTAGTGATGGCAAGAGAGCTCTTTTGGGGATTATTTATGATTTGGTTGAGAAGGGTGTGATTGAAGAAACAACAGGTAATGTGTGTAACAGTCCAGTTCTGCCTGTCCTTAAGCGTACTGATGCTTCTCAGCCACCTGTGTACCGGTTTGTAATCGATCTTCGAGAAGTGAATAAGATTGTCGTGCCACAGTATCCTGTTGTCCCGGACATCACTGCTTTGTTGACTCTAATCCCTGCTTCAGCTGCTTGGTTTTCAGTTATCGACTTAAAGAATGCTTTCTTTAGTATTCCAGTTGCTGAGGAAAGTAGAGATATTTTTGGCTTCTCTTTAGGAGGTCGAAGCTTCCGGTTTAAACAAACGCGCACCTCAAGGTTATTGTGAAAGTCCCTCTATCTATAGTCAGGCGTTGAAAACTCAGCTTGATGATTTTGTATTGCCTTCTGGTGCTACTCTTATTCAGTATGTTGATGATCTGCTGAGGATTTCTTACTTCCCATGGTACGAAAATTCAGCATGGACAATTAGTGAATGAACTTCTTGAATCACTTACTTTGCCAAAACAGATTGCAATTGTGAAGTGTAGTGCGCATAAGAAAGTTGTGGATGATGTGGGCCGAGGAAATGCGTTTGCGGATGAAGTTGCGAAAGAAACGGCAGAAGATATGATGAGTCGAATGTATGTTGAGGGCCCTGCTAACTGGGTTATGGCTGGTGGAATGTGTGAAGACACAATAGAAAGTGTGAAGTTGATTCAGGCTGAAGCTACGGAAAAAGAAGTGAGTGTGTGGAGAGAAACTATGGGTATGTTGGATTCAACAGGTTGCTGGGTTGAATTGTCGGAGCACCAGCGATGGTTGTTGCCTGATGCGTATGTGCTCCCAGTGGTTACTATGGCTCATGGAATGGCTCACATTAGTTCGCAAGGGATATGCAAGTTGTTGGCTCCAGAATGCTGGAATTCCTAAATGTGCTGAGAATGTGGTGAAGCATTGTATGATTTGTCTGATGTATAATCCTGGAAAGGGAACGCCAACTCCAGCTGGTCATTTTGCTCCTCCGACTTATCCGTTTGAAGTAATACAGCTAGATTACATTCACATGGAGAGATGCAATAATTTAAAGTAAGTCCTTGTGGTTGTCTGTGCCTTTTCCAGATGGATAGAGGCCTACCCCCTAAAGGATAATACTGCCTTGTCTACAGCCAAGGTTTTGCTCAAAGAGTACTTCCCTAGGTATGGTTTGCGGAGAATTGTATGGAGTGACAATGGAAGTGAATTTGTGGGTCAGATCATGAAGAAAGTGTGTGCAGGTTTGGGTATTAATCAGAAATTCCATGCTGCGAATCACCCCCAGTCTGCTGGACTTGTCGAATGCTATAATGGCACTCTGAAATTAAAGTTGGCTAAAATACAAGCGAGCTCTGGTCTTACATGGCCAGATGCCTTGCCATTGGCTCTTTTGTCAACAAGGACGACAGTACATTCTCGCGTGGGACTTAGCCCATATGAAATCGTTTTTGGTCGTCCGGTCAATGTTTGGGGTGTCCCAAGGCCTAAAAAGTACAGTGATATCGAGTACCCTATGTTGGTGGATTACTTACATGACTTGACTGCTAAATTACGTGTTCTCCACCAACAGGTCTATGACAGCTTGCCGACAGAGACTGCGGATCCAGGCCACACGATTCAACCTGGTGATTATGTCCTCACCAGAAACTTTCAACGAACTAAGAACTTGGAGCCGAGGTGGACTGGACCGCACTTAGTGTTGTTGTCAACTCGAACTGCAGTTAGAGTAGCTGGTAAAAAGAATTGGGTACATGGTACCCATTGTAAGAAGGTTCCATTGCCCTTACCGTATGACAAGTGGGTGAGGGAAGGTATAGCTGTTTTTGAATGTGAGATAATTCCTAGATTCGTACCTTTTAGTGACGCACATTTGGTATGGACTCAGTCAGAACGTGCGGACGATGAAATTCTGCAAGCTGCTGTGCCGCCGCATCTAAGACTTGATACAACGAGTCAGGAAACACTTTTTCAAGAGCAAACTGTGCCTGGCAAAGAGCGCTACAATCTAAGACCGAAAAAGGACAAATAAATGGACAAATAAAACTTGCATTTTTTTGTTGTGAGTTACACCTTTTTCAAACAAGAGACTATTTTTCTTTTTCTTTTTCGAGTCACCATCCGGACTCCGCTGCAGGGTCGCGGTACAGTCTTAAGGGGTGAGCCGCGAATTGACGAAAGGTCTGTGGTTCTTGGTCGTTAGTACGATCTTGACGCACACTTAAGTGAAGAAGGTAATAGCCGTGAGCAGCACGTTAGAGGATGGAGTCTTTTGAATCTGATAAGGGTGTTGAGAGAACTGATTTTAAAATGAAAATGTGTACATTGGTCCGTAGCAAATGTTTTTTGATATTGTGTTTTTTTAATGCTTTTGAATATTATATTGGCTTGTGTAGGTTGGATTGTCTATATTACACAACAGATGCTTGCACCTACATCCCAACCTACTCTTTCTTTTTCTACTATTTCTCCGCATGAACTTCACATGTTGCCTGAACATGAGCAGACACGAAGATCAGAATTTGTTAACAATTCATTTATACAAATGTTGCATCAGCATCAGCTAGTAGTAAATACCACGCATTGCTGGGTATGTGGTCTTATGCCGCATACGACAGATAAGGGAATGCCATATTTGGTTTTGCCTTTTTCGCCTAATGGGTCAGTGTGGGCACTCCAAGCAATGTTTATTTATGCGAATGAAGCATCTCCTTTCCGTCAAAGATAATGCGAGTAATAATGCCTTGATACAGGGAATAGTAGATATGATCAGAGATATCGATGCGTATAATGCTATCCCTAAGGATGAGGTACGAGCATATATTGGTTGGAACAAGACTGGATTTAGCATTAGTCTGACAGAGAAGGAGAGACGGAAAAGGTCTTTCCCTATTTGGATTGTACCCCACCAAGGTCATTTTTGTCTGCAAGGTAATGGTCAGAATCCGAGAGCTCAGCTTGGTAAGAGTGTGTGTGTTCACACCTATGTCTATACATCCCAGAAATCTACACCGTTCGTGCCAGCCAAAGGCACGTATTTTGTTTGTCACGACAGAGCATATACATGGTTGCCACCTGATTTCTCAGGTACATGTTATGTGGCATTTTTGCTTCCCCCTACATACACTGCTGCTTTCAATTACCATAAGACAAGATATGGTAGAGGTGTTATCGACGCGGAAGATACTGTTGCACAAGAAGCTGGAAACTTCTTTAAGGGTTTCGTGCCCTTTTGGGGTCCTATGGCTAATAGTAAGAGTATTCGTCAGCTTACGAGAGTGGTTGAGGCCACTATAAACGAAACTGCTGGTGCCCTTAGCAACATTACAGCTGAGCTTCAAGCGGATCGTCTTATGATGTTACAAAACCGTGTAGTTTTAGATATTATACTTGCAGATAGAGGTGGGGTATGTAAATTGATCGGGTCTAGTTGCTGTGTTTTCATTCCAGATACCGCCCCGACAGTGTACCAAGCCATCTTTAGGTTACATAAGTCTGCTGAGTCTATACATGTAGACGAAGGGAACTGGTCATTGATAGGATGGTTTTGGGGACTGTTGTCCAGATGGGGATGGAAGATTCTGATGTTCCTTGGTATGGCTTTAGCTATTCCTTTCTCGTGTTGTTTGTGCATCCAGTGTGGTCCCGCCATTTGTAGTCTTTGTACTACGATGTGTGTGAGAAGACCCGTCCCGAGAGAAGTGAAGGATAATAATATGATGCTACAGCAACACCTTGATGACCTGATGAGAATAGACATAGACATGGATTCAGATTGACATGAGTTTAGGTTATTGCCTACGTAATGGCAGAAGGAGGGTCTGAGGTTCTGTGATTCTTGAACCAGACTCCATTTTGTTTGAGTTGTTCGTGACGCCATTTTGTGATGCCCTCACGTAGGCCGTGGAGGTAACCGAACGAACAAAGTTGCATGGGCTTCGTTGTTCATGTACGCATTAACTAGGCCTTTTCTGACTAATGAGTGAATTGCGAAGACGCTGACCCCGTCACCTGAAACTGACCCTTTTGCGAGGTCAATTTCCCTGGCTGATCGTTGTCTGAGATTGCCAATCAATGTTCAGGAGATCGTTAACTTTAGTTCCCTTGCACATATCTTATCCTATTCAGCATTTGAACTGTTCCTTTTCTTACGACTTTTCATTACATGGGTAGTCATTTCAATTATGGGTTTGTCCAGCTTGTGGAAATCGAAATTGGGACATTCCTAATAATTAACTTGTGGGTTGGTATGATGTAAATTGAGCTTTTTGGAATGTGATAATGTGTGGGAAAATGTATTTCATTCGTCAGTATTTGTCGCAGTGGGTGTGCATTTATAATGAGTAAAATGTGGATAAAAAGTGATGTCTTGCTCTACGAAAATTGAGCAGTTTCCTGAGTTGTACACCGTGTTGTATGGCTGGGATTACTGTTACTAGCTGCAGCTAATAAATTTGATCTCTGACGCCACCCAGAAGTATTCCGTGTCTCTGTATACCAAGACAGGTGAATCCGAAGACTTTGGGCGTGCCCCTGGCGCCGCTGGGTTCTAAAAACCCGGTTCTTCACCATCTGAGCGCTGAACCACGGCACGCAGACTCATCAAAACACTGCAATGCAGCTTTGTGATTGGCTTAGGGGAGTCTGTGTGCTTCCAGGACTCATCAATGAACCACTTAATGACGAAGGAGAGATGGAGGCGGCTGTGAGGAGGTAAGTGGTTATAAAAAATATATATTTTATTCCCCCACCACCCCTGTTCCCTGCCAGCCACCACGGGCCCATATCAGATATAGCTGCCTTAAGACGTCCTATACTAGATTCGACTAAACAGAAACCATTTGGCAAGCATGTACCCGCAATCTGCCATGGAAGTACTAGCCACAGGATACACAAAGAGGTATAGTTCGGGGGAGCATTTAGGCAAAGGACTTGGGGCTAGATGTAGGTAATTCGTATTTACCGATTCATAAATACCGAATTTTACCGATTCGGTATTTATGAATCGGTAAATATGAAGGGGGGAGATGTAGGTATTTTCAGAATTTGAAATACCGATTCGTAAATATTCGGTATTTACCGATTCAGTAAATACCGAATCGGTATTTCCTATTGATTAGAATCAATGGGAAATACCGATTCGGTAATTACCGAATCGGTAAATACCGATTCCAGCAAGGGTGCAGGGGGTGTCACTTTGACACCCTCTAGCACCCCAAAAACAGGCATGTGCGCCATGTGGCACACAGACATGCCCAAAAACAGGCATGTGCGCCATGTGGCACACAGACATGCCCTAAGGGGTATGTCTGTCTGTCACATGGCATAGGTGTGCATGCACAGATGTGCATGCACACCTGAATTCGGTATTTTACCACACAATCGGATTGTGTGGTAAAATACCGAATTCTGAAGGCCTGTAGCACTGTACACAGTGCTACCTACATCTTTGTTTTACCGAATCTGTAAAATTACCGATTCGGTATTTTACAGATTCGGTAAATTTACCGAATCTGTAATATGATGCCCCTACATCCCAAATACCCATTTACCGGTCGGTAACGGCCGAAATCGGCCGTTACCGGTCGGTAAATGGCCTCCTACATCTGGCCCTTAGTGAGTTAGGCCTGGGTTAATTCTGGTGGGGCCCTCGCCGAATAAATAGGAAGAACCTGGCACACTGGCAACCCCCCATTGCTAGCTATTTTTGAGCGGTACACACCTAGCCGAACCACATACCTGGATTTTTTACATCCGGAATGGAAACATACATTATATATCAAGTTTAGGCTAGGATTATTGACAACTAGAGTGTACCGCTTCAAATGGGTGGTGTCTGCCCCAAGACTGTAAACACACTTTAGATGGTAAGGAAACAAAATTACACTATTCTTTTTTGGACAAAAACTACATGTCCAAGGCGTAATTGGTTCTGCC
The DNA here is from genome assembly GCF_964261635.1 of Lissotriton helveticus. Taxonomy (NCBI): domain Eukaryota; kingdom Metazoa; phylum Chordata; class Amphibia; order Caudata; family Salamandridae; genus Lissotriton; species Lissotriton helveticus. The sequence continues at coordinate 274,409,999 of NC_136058.1, read as the reverse complement.
CTTTGTTTAATAGGTTCGGAACAAGGTTTTATCAGGATGCCCCATCAATGTGCTATAGGACTGATGATACTGCTATAGTTTGGCCTGTCACCTCTTATCTATGGCCTGCTTGGTATATTTTGAGCAAAGAAGAAATTGATGAATGATACATAGTACCTGTCCGGTAGGCTGGTATTATACATCTAACTGTTCATGAAAAGTTTGTTATGCATTATTAACATAATGAAGTTGTTGGATGTCTTTACTGTTCTTACTACGACTTTAATATTGATGCTCCAGGCCGCTATTCTCTTTTTTATTTGCAGGCTGTGAATAGTTGTATCTTCTTATGCTTGTCCGTAATGTTGTCTTGTTATGATATGGCTCTTACTTGAAATAATTGGTTATAAACATTTTAGGTTCCAAAACAGCATGAACGAGGGCGGGCTGAGGCTTGGTGCTCAGGGATCTTCACAAAGATTAAAACATTGACTTGGATGACGTGACTGACGGCTGAGTTGCCACTGAAGGAAGAAGGGCAGAATTTGTATTTTGTTTGTGCCCTCTGATGATGCAAGGTACAGTATGTCTAATATTTGATGTCTGGGAGGCACAATGCAGCAATTAGTTGTACACTGAATGTAAATACATACCGACTCTTGAATTAGCTCCAAGACCATATCATGTCTCAATTTAAGTGAACCTATCTTTCTATTGCTAAGCGCTACTTTTATCAATAATCAGTGTTACTTACATTGACAATTTTTTTTGTAATATTTTATGTTATATTTCTATTTTCATTGCTATAAAGGGCATGCAGAGCCTTTGACACGTCATTTGTTCACATAAACTCAACACAAATGGGCTTTGCAGAGCTGAAAGGTCTGGCCTTGGCAGGCAAGCTGGGGTGATGATAAATGTGTTGTTTTATTTTTGAGTCAAGAATATGCGACAAAAGTAAAACGAATGGAAAGACAATGTGCATCACCTTAACATGGCTGCCTTGTGCTTGCAATAACGAATTTACATTTAAAGAACAGTCACTGAAGCAGCTGTTTTGCTAGTGATGTAGTGAAGATGTAGGATTTATCATAGCTTCCCCTAGAGAAAATATAATTCATCAACGATGCATACATGCCCCTATGATGAACTTTCCGCACAGACATTAAAGCACATTGGGGCATATTATCAAGGGGGTTTAACTCCGCTTTTTTGGCTTTAAATTGTCTTTTTCTGCAGGTTTTATAAGCCTCTTTTATATGTCTGTATTTTCTACCATTCTTTAAAAATATGGATTTTTTAATGTAAACCAGCAATTTTATTTTTTTAATGCTATCTAATCCTACAGTCAGTAAATCTGCTGGATGTCTTTTAAAGTTTGCTGCACATATTCAGAAATCACTGCTTTTTAATCTTGATTAGAGAGAAACCGTTTAAAATGATCTTTTAAATTGTGGTTTTATGAAAATGATTTTATTAATTGTGCTTGTTATGATTAGCTATGATTAATCGAATACAGTTATGTTAATTAGTAAAATTTCAGGCAGCTAAAGTATTGCAAAGCCAGTTAAACACTTTATAACAAACTTTAAAAAGTAGAGCAGGCAAAATAAATATCCATAATTTACAGGTCATATAATATATACATACAATTAAAAAAGCAAACTTTGAACCAGCTTTGCAACTGAAGAGAAAGAAACCTTTGCTAGGTGAATGTGAAAAACGTGTTTGGACTTTGTGTAGTCATTCAAAGTGAAGGGAGCCAATGGGTAAAGAGGGCTGACCCATTGCTCCATAGAGAATACTGTTGTGGCCAAAAGCAAATAGTACCAATGGATACATCCTGCTGACCAAAAGCCCAACTATGTACATAGGGCATTATTTATGAAGGCCTTGCGCCGCCGGTGCGCAACTTTTAAAATGGGAAAAAGTGACGCACCGGTGGCGCTGTTGAAACTAAGGTCGGGGACAATCGATATTTGCCCGGCGGTATCGCCTCTGTAACCCACGAATTATTAATCAATGAAGAGGCAGGCGCTGGAGACTGGAAGGCAGGAAACAAGGTTTTATTCTCTCCGGAGGAGAACACGACAAATCAGACAGCAGGTATCGTCATGAGGTGCTCTACCCGCATCTCTGAGGCCTGGCCTCTTATATCCAGGTTTATTACTTTATTACATATTACAGATTCATGGCGAGGCTTTGATGTACGGAAAGACATTCTCGGAATCCCCGCTCCAAGCCCGTTCCCACACTCATTTACAGTTGAAGTCCCACCCCGGTCACAACAGGTGATGATTATCGCGCAGCTGGATATTCCGCCGATTCACGGAATGTGGGGGGTTCGATCGGATCTCGTAGGGTGGGGGCTTTGATCAACTCGAGGGTCCTTTGATGAGGGGAGCTTCCTACTGTACGGGGAGGGGCAATAAACAGTATCGGCAGAGCTAGGTGTCGGCCTGGGAGCGAGGAAGACAAACGGGCACACGGGGAAAAAGGGGTCTGCATCAAAGGGCCTGGGACCATGAAAGGAATGAAGGGAGGTGTCGCGCTGGGAACAGGATGGGGTTCTGAGGCAGAGCTGCGTTGGAGAGGGGTTTATGACCCAAAGCATGTGCGAGCGGGGGTTTTTGTCAGAGCGCAGGCTTTGTGAGGGAGGAGGGCTATGCCGGGGGCCAGTGGCATGCAAAAGGGCTGTTCTGATCGAGGCACCTAAAATGGCGGGCGCGCACGACAAAAGTGTGGCATCCGGGGAAAAGGCAAGATGGCGCAGATAAGGTTTACTAAAGCATATTAATTTTCCACAGTCCTCCCTTTAACATATCTAGCCAACTTGTCTATTCAACGTCAATCTTCATCAAATTCTTAACCTCGGCGTCATATAAAGCTCCCATGCGTTCGTTTCCAAAGTCCACAGTCTTAGGGCAAATACAGTTTGCGCATAATGAACACAGGGGTGGCAGACATTGGATTCCTAAGCATATACCACATATTATAACTACAGGAATCAGGATAATGGTGAACAGTCTCCAGCCCCAGGTCTTAACAGTGTTCCAGAACCAACCACCAAGCGACCATTCTTCCTGCTCCTGGTGGACTTCTGAAGAGAGTCTGTGAAGATGTTCGATGGCCTTGTACACTGAGGGCGAGTTGTCCGGAATGTATGTACAGCAGCTGGACCCAATAATGCGGCATGCTCCACCACGGTCCGCAAGAACCACATCCAGGACAAGGCGGTTCTGAAGGGCCACCAAGCGGACCGCTTGGAGTTCAGCGGTGTTGTTAGCAAAGATACCAGCCGTGATGTTCATTGTTGTCTCAACTGCCTGGGCTAGATGTCGGATGGCACGGCTGTTCGCCATCGGGCCCCAGAGAGGAACAAGTCCCTTCATAGCATCGAGGAACTGCGCCCCAGTTGAGTCGGCTTGCTCAATGTCCTTGGCACGTCTTTGTCTATGGTGATTCGCTGGAGCCACATAAGTCGGAGGAAGGATGAAAGAGATGAAACAAGTGCCCCCCCAGCCTTTGGGGAGCCAGGTGTAGGCTTTTGTGCCACAGACGAAATACATGTTCGGGGACGATACAAAGGAAGGTGGATCCATGGAGTCCAAAGTTCTGGTAAAACGGCAAGCACTGTGGCCCACCAGCTGTGTCCCAAGTCCTTCTATGCACAGGTGGCCTGTGACGTTGATGACTGACAGGGCTACAGTCAAGGTGGCGGCCGTTCGTTTCCGTAGGTAGGAGAAGGTGGGCCTGGTTGGATTGTTGAACACCTGCATTTCGACTCGCTCTTTAGCAGGGATGTTCATTTGGGTTGAGTCGTTGGAGGTCTGCGGGCAGAAATGTGTCTTTGTTTTGTTTCGCCTGACTCTGTGGGAGAAATGCGTTGCGGTTTTGCTGGAGGTGGTATTGTCCTTATAGCTTTCTTGCAGGAGGATCAGCCAAGCAAGGCAGGAGCCATGGACTGAGAAGGGCGAAGGGATGAATGGTATCGAGTGTCCAGTGGCGTGGGGTAGCAACCCACAGATCCAACAGTTGGTAGCATTGGTGGCGAGATTGTGTTGGTGAAGTAGTTGTACGAAAGAGTTATTCCAAAACTCCTTTCGTCTCTCTCGGAGTTGAGGAGAGAGCGAAATCAGATAATGTTCCTTTATGGTGGTAGGCTGAGCGGTGGTCAAGAATGTTTCGTGAGCGGGTGCATTCTCTTCCACAATCCAGAATGTGGTCATGAGGAGAAAGCAAAAAAGGATGGTGATGAAGAGTGCAATCGTCTTTGAGCTGTGGAGTCTGTCTGTTCTTGGGTTTCTGTGGTGGGTATTTCCTGTTGTCCCCATCATCTTCTTATTTGGCGCTTCCATCATCTTCTTATCTGGCGCTTCCATCATCTTCATTTTCAAGGTGCTCGGTAGTGGGCAGAACCACAGACTTAGTTTCGCTTCTCTCCAGGTAACCCTTGGTAGTTTTGGGGTCACCGTTCTGAGACCTTTTAACCTAGTCAGTGGCCTACTTAGCCGAAGCTCCCTCCTTTCGACGCAGGAAATACCCTTCTCGAGATGGCACAGTGGGATCAGAATGTTTTGAAAGTTCAAGTGTCTCTGTGTCGGGATAGCAGCTCAATGCTGGTCGGTCTTTGTTCAGGAGCTCTTCTTGGGTACTGACGTTGTCTGTCGTGGCCAGGGCTGAGGAGACCTTTTTGCAGTGATGGGCGTGCAGCCAGTGCTTCTTCCCCTCCACTCGAAGAGCTGTCCGAGTGGTGATCAACACTTGCCAGGGGCCCGTCCACCGGGGTTCCAAACTCTTTGACCGCTGAAAATTCCGGATCAGCACGAAATCCCCAGGTTGAATGCCGTGACCCGGACCCCTGGAAGCATCGGGGATGGCCTGCTGCACCTGCTGATGAATGACAGACAGAGTTTCAGTCAATTTATACAGATAATCAGACATTAGGACGTCCGGGACGTCATGAATGGAAGTTGGTTTCGGTGCAGACCAGATACTCATGGGTCGGCCGAAAACAACCTCATAAGGGGTTAAGTGGTGTCTGGTGGGGGTGGAACGCATCGATAGCAATGCCAGTGGGAGGGTGTCTGGCCATTTCAAACCCGTGGTAGCTACTATCTTGGCCAGTTTAAGCTTTAGTGTGGCATTGTGTCGTTCAACAAGTCCAGCGGACTGGGGGTGAAAGACTGCGTGGAATTTCTGTTTAATGCCCAACCCCCGTAAGATGAATTGGATGACTTCGGCTATGAAGTGGGGGCCGTTATCGCTCCATAAAATACGACAAAGGCCGTAACGGGGAAAAAACTCCTTTAATAGTACTTTTGCGGTGGCCATAGCAGTGTTGTCACGGGTTGGGTATGCTTCCACCCATTTGCTAAAGGCGCACACCACGACAAGTACATACTTCAGGCCTTGGCACCTGTCTAGCTGGATGTAGTCCATTTGCAGGACCTCAAATGGGTGGTTTGGGACCCCAAATCCTCCCCGGGGCACTACAGTTCCTTTCCCGGGGTTGTGTTGCAGGCATTTCAAGCATTGTTGGACCAGACGTTTGGCGGAATCTGTGATTTTATCATTGTGCCAAACTCGGGAGACGAGTTCAATCATGGGGGCTGATCCTATGTGGGCAGGGGAGTGTGCCATAGCCAGTATGGGAATCAGGTATGACTCAGGTAGCAACCATTTGTTCGTGTCTTTTGTCCGCCAGCAGCCTTCATCGTCTTTTAATCCCACCCGTGTCCATTCAGTCAACTCGTGTTGTGTGCTAGCCGTTTGAATGTCCCTGATAGTGTCTCTAGCGTCAGTCCATTTTTCTGCTTGTGACCTGGTCACGTACATATGTGTTGTCGTCCTATTTTCAGCTGTCGTTCGGGCAGTGATGTCGGCTAGTGCATTTCCCTGTCCAATAATGTCTGTCACCTTTTTGTGTGCCTGGCATTTGATGACGGCGAGCTTCTTGGGGAGGAGGACGGCTTCGATCAAGGCGGAGACTAGATCCCCGTGCAAAATGGGGGTGCCGTGTGAGGTCAAGAATCCCCTTTCCCTCCAAAGGAGCCCAAAATGGTGAACCACCCCGAAGGCATACTGGCTGTCGGTGTAAATGTTCGCTGTGGTTCCTGCTGCCAGGATGCAGGCTCGTGTTAAAGCAATCAGTTCCGCTGCCTGGGCAGATCGCTGTGTGATGCGGGCTGTTTCTACTACGGTTCGAGCCGTGGTGACTGCATAGGCTGCGGAAGTGGTACCATCGGAGAGTTTGATGCAAGAACCGTCCACCCACAGCTCCCCGTCGGGGTCAGGGAAAGCCGTGTCTCTGAGATCAACCCTACTTTTTGTCTGTTCGTCCGTAAGAGTCACGCAGTCATGCACAGGGTGCACATTGGGATCGTTCTCTGGCAAGGGTAACAGAGTTGCCGGGTTCAGTGTGGTGCATCTTTTCAGGGTGATATGGGGCGCAAGCAAAGTCAGTTCGTATCCAGTCAGTCGTGCACTCGTTAGATGTTGCGTCTTGGTTTGGTTCAGGAGGGTGTCGACTGCATGGGGTACCAGTACCGTGAGGGAATTCGAGAGTACAATCCCCTCACTCTGTCGGATAGAGATTGCAGCAGCAGCTACAGCTCGAAGGCAGGCAGGCAAGGCTCTGGCGACAGGGTCAAGAGTGGCAGAGAAGTAAGCGCACGGTCGTTGCCTAGGGCCGATGGCCTGGGTCAGGACAGATAAAGCGCACCCCTCCCTTTCGTGAGTGTAAAGGGAGAAGGGCTTTTTGTAATCAGGGGTACCTAGGACGGGGGCTGAACAAAGGGCATCTCGTAGTTCCATGAAGGAAGTTTGACACTCAGGGGTCCAAGGGAGTGGGAAAGGGACGTCTTTACTTAGCAGAGAAAGCAGTGGTTTCACAACGAGGCTAAAGTTTGGTAACCACTGTCGGCAGAAGGAGGTGAGGCCTAATAGGGAGCGAACCTGCTTCTGGGTCTTAGGGACAGGAGTATCTAGAATGGTTTGGATTCGATCAGGAGTGAGTTTTCTTCCTTCCTTGGACAAAAGGTGGCCTAGGTAAGTGACCTGGGGTTGGCAGAATTGCAACTTCTTCTTGGAGACCTTGTGGCCATTTTCCGCAAGGAAGTGCAGGAGTTGAACGGTGGCTGTGACTGCTAATGGAGTGGTGTCGGCTGCTAAGAGGATGTCATCGACATATTGCACTAACACCACTCCATCGGGTAACTGGACTTGATCTAGTTGTCTTTTGAGGGCCTGGCTGTAGATGCTAGGGCTTTCTGTGTAGCCCTGGGGTGCTCGGCAGAATCTATATGAGCGGTTTCTTAGGGTGAAGCCGAAGAGGTATCGGCTGTCTGGGTGGATGGGGATGGAAAAGAATGCATTTTTGAGGTCGATGACAGTGAAGGTGGTGGCGGTGGAAGGAATCAAAGTCAGGATGGTGGTGATGTCCGAGACCACAGGGTACTGGGGTACTACCACTTTGTTGATCTCTCGAAGGTCAATGATAAAACGGTATGCTTTCTCATCTCCCTCTCCCTGTTTCTTGATGATGGGCAAGATAGGGCTGTTGCAAATGTTACTAATCACTTCCTCTACCAGTCCTGCGTCCATCAGTGACTGAATAATCTTTACCAATGCCTTCTCGCCCTCGGGCGATATCCGATATTGTGGGAGTTTTGGGAGTGTGGCGTCTGATCGGACAGTAATGTGCACTGGGTCAATCAACATGCGCCCTACGTCTGAGTCCGTCTTAGCCCACAGATACGGGGGCAGAGTGTCGAGCAGGGATGTGTCAGCGTCGGTGATGGAAAACATGTGTCGGGGAGGGCAATGTCTAAGCAGGACGGGATTGTCGTAAAGGAAAACTCGAACTCCATCTTGGGAGCATCTGATCGTTGCTCGGAAGTGTTTCAATAAGTCAAGTCCCATAATGGCGTCAGGGCTATTAGAGGAAAGCAAAAACGTGGTGTCAGTGGTGTTATTCTCTACGTCAAAGAGGATCGGGGCGGACAAAGGGTTAGTGGAGGGCGTTCCATCGAAACCTGTCGATGTTATAAGTGAGCCAGACAAGGGTGCCCCCGGAATCAGTCGTTTAGATAACGCACTACGTGTTGCGCCAGTGTCTACCAGAAATGGAGACTTGGTGCCCAGGACCTTAGCAGTGACATAAGGGCCTTGCTGGTCAACATAGAGCTCGACTGGATCCCTCCCTTGTCCCTGGCAGTCCTATGCAAAGTCGTGGGCGTCATCGTAGTCAGATTGCTGGTATTGGTTCTGTCGGGGTCGATCAAATGTATTGGGTCTGCCTGATCTGTCGTTAGTCGTGTCGTTTGGAAGCCCTCGCTGTTGTCCCTTATTTCTTGGTCCATTTACTATGTCTTTGGGGTCTTTGTTTCTGATTATTTCCAGAAGAACTGGGCACTGGGATTTCCAATGGCCAATTCCTTTGCAAAAGGCGCACTGGTCCTGTCTAAGGTCTGTACGTCCGGGGTGGGGAGTCGAAGTGCGGTCCTGGGGAAATGTAGCCTTAGGGGCGTTCGTCTGGTAGTTTCCCCGGTATTGGTCTCGCCCTATAGTCACCCCTTGCAGTTGGGCCATCATCACCCTCTCTTTCAAGTCCTTCTTCTTTTTCTCTGTTGCCCTATCGTTTTCATTTTTCTGATGTTCATAATATTGGGCCATCTGGAGGATAGCCGTAGGTTTGGAGGCTGCCCAACTACTCTCGCTAGCCTGCAGTTTCTGGGAGACCTCCGACAACAGACCCTTGACATAATTCTGGACAAACAGATGGTGTCCGGTTGCAGTGGTCATGTCCTGGCCGCTGTAATCGGAGAACACCGTTTCAAACCGGGAGAAGTATTCTGATACATCCTCCTGGGGTTTCTGGCGACAGGCCGTTACTATCGACCAGTCCACTTTCTTTTCTGGGATCAGGGTTTTTAATTTCTGTACAATTTTATCTGGAAGGTCTAGAATGGGTTTTAAAGGCTTTTGTCCAGGTCCTCGTTGTTTATCGAAGGTATCGAGTTGTGACCAGGTATGTCCGAACAGCTCAAGGTGGTCGACTTTCCGGATTTGCTTCCACACATCAGCTGGTAGACATAACCCGAAAAACAAGTCGATGTCAGCCAAGGTCATGATTGTTGAACCTAGGGCTGTACCTAATTCAGTATAGAAGGCAGTGGGGTTTTTACGCAGGTCAGGCAGAGATTTCCGGAATGTCAGAATCTCTTGCCGGTCCCATGGCTGGTAGACCCAGTTGTACACTACCCTTCCCTTTGCATCTTGGTTGTTTGCATCATCGTGAGTCCCTGTTCCTCGGGGAGGAACCCAGTAAGGGGCAGCCTCTCGTATCGGCATCATGGTGTTAGATTGCTCAGTTTGTGGTCCGGTCGCCACGGATGTCGGGGATTTAGTTCCTGATTCTCGTTCAGTGAGGTGGCGGAGAACCTCAAGCGTACGCGTAAGGAGGTCCGTCACATCATTCTCGCCCTCATCCCCGATATCGACCTTCCGGTACAGAGTCGTTAGGCTCTCGGGACCGTTGTCTTGGTATCGGTCCTCGTATGCATTCAAGACATGGTAACACAGTCGTGCAGTAAAGTGTCGTCTGTAACTCCCTGTATACGATTTAAACATATCCGTGATGTACTCTTCACCTTCCTTCCTTTCTACCAGTGTCCTTGCTATCTTGTCGATCCCTGTTAGCTCATCTTTGCTTAGTCTGTTCGTTCTCGCGGAACCGGTCCTTCGGGTCTCAGGGTCACCTAACGTTGTCGTTTGTGGAGTATTTGGTGCAAGAGGTTCGGCCGGCACAGAGACCATGGGGGCCGAAGCTGTGACACTACCTTCGTTTGTACCGGGGGGTGGTGAGTGTTGTGCTAAGGGTTGGGAGGGGGCATATGGAGGGGGCATGTAGATGATCGGAGGACCTAACAGCAGATCATCGTTGGTTCGTTGTTTCGAGGGTAGATCAGGGTAAAGCGTGGAGGACGTTCTAACCGGGCACTGGCTTGAGGTTTCCCTTTCTAGTTTCTGTTTGGCTTTCTCCCTTTCCTTTATCTCTTTCTCTAATTTCTGAGCAGCTAGGTGGGCTGCTTTTCGCAGCTCTTTTTCCAACCTACTCTCAATTTTCCTTTTACGTTGTTCAGTTTCTTTGCGCCACATGCCGAGACTATCAAGCATAGTGGGCGTTGTCTTGTTTTTACCAAGGGCTGTTTCTAGCGCATTTATTTTGTCATTATCGAAGGATCCTATCAGTGGCCACTGACTTTCTCGATCCTTTTTCGTATATTTATGCCATAGTTTGCTATAGGCTATAGCGGTCAATCCATGCTTCATGAACATGTCCTTATTAGGGGTGCCTTCCAGTGGAGCCGGATGGTTCACCTCTAAGAAGCGGTCCGGGCTAAACAGGCTACTAATCAGTGGGGAGAAGACAGACATGACGGAGCACAATGGGGACAAAAAGTCAGCACTGCCTATCTTATCACTGTGTGCAAAGACTAGACAGAATATTCCTATTCTACGTTGTTTGCAGGCAGTGAATACCTCATGAACCAATATCAAATAGTTAACGTTCGGTAAAAATAAATAATTCGGTGGGGAGAATAAGTAGGCCCGCAAAGGTCTGCGTTACCTACCCTTTCGCTATCTGTAAAAAGGGGAGGGGGGGCCCTTTCCTGTTTGCAGACAGAGAATCTCCAGAAAACGGTCTGCGAACAATAGTTCAGTTTCAAGTAATTAATCAGTGGGGGAGGAAGATGGGCGCGGCGGTTGCATTACTTATCCTTCACTGCTTGCAAAGAGAGAGCCTGTTGTTTCTCCGTTTGCAGACAGTGGATCTCCAAATAATTTAACAATGAGTAATACTAGTATTTTCTAAACAATTCAAATAATCATTTCGCCATTCGTCGTGTTTACACGACCTTACCCGGACCGCATGGACAGTTTCTTGTCTTCCGAATCCAGCGCCCGATCGTCCTCTTTTCTTCGTATTCTTCGCGGCACTCCTGATGGTTCCCAGTCAGGACCGTAGATCACTCGAGAGAGAGGTCTGTTCGGAACCAGTGAAGTTCGGATGATCGGCTGTCAGACGAGGGTCTATCGGACAGGCGCGCTCCCGATCGTTGCAGTCGTTCACTCTGACGTCAGGACCTCTCCCACTGGATCCACGAGTCGCTGATGGGCCCCACGCTTGGGACGCCAATTGTTGAAACTAAGGTCGGGGACAATCGATATTTGCCCGGCGGTATCGCCTCTGTAACCCACGAATTATTAATCAATGAAGAGGCAGGCGCTGGAGACTGGAAGGCAGGAAACAAGGTTTTATTCTCTCCGGAGGAGAACACGACAAATCAGACAGCAGGTATCGTCATGAGGTGCTCTACCCGCATCTCTGAGGCCTGGCCTCTTATTTCCAGGTTCATTACTTTATTACATATTACAGATTCATGGCGAGGCTTTGATGTACGGAAAGACATTCTCGGAATCCCCGCTCCAAGCCCGTTCCCACACTCATTTACAGTTGAAGTCCCACCCCAGTCACAACAGGTGATGATTATCGCGCAGCTGGATATTCCGCCGATTCACGGAATGTGGGGGGTTCGATCGGATCTCGTAGGGTGGGGGCTTTGATCAACTCGAGGGTCCTTTGATGAGGGGAGCTTCCTACTGTACGGGGAGGGGCAATAAACAGTATCGGCAGAGCTAGGTGTCGGCCTGGGAGCGAGGAAGACAAACGGGCACACGGGGAAAAAGGGGTCTGCATCAAAGGGCCTGGGACCATGAAAGGAATGAAGGGAGGTGTCGCGCTGGGAACAGGATGGGGTTCTGAGGCAGAGCTGCGTTGGAGAGGGGTTTATGACCCAAAGCATGTGCGAGCGGGGGTTTTTGTCAGAGCGCAGGCTTTGTGAGGGAGGAGGGAGGAGGGCTATGCCGGGGGCCAGTGGCATGCAAAAGGGCTGTTCTGATCGAGGCACCTAAAATGGCGGGCGCGCACGACAAAAGTGTGGCATCCGGGGAAAAGGCAAGATGGCGCAGATAAGGTTTACTAAAGCATATTAATTTTCCACAGCGCAAGGCCTTCATAAATAAGGCCCATATATTTTTAATGTCCTTTTGGGGAGAAAACAATAGTCTGGTGAGAAATCCAAAGCCGTCCCAAAGGCCAGACTTAACACCATTTAAGTAGACCAAGGTGAAATTTGCATTTTACTGGTGCAACTAGAGTAAATTCAGTAATTTTGTTTTAAATTTGTTATGCAAAATTCCCAATATTATGCTATTACATTACATCTCGAAAATGTGTGCTGCTTGTGGTAAAAATGTACAGTGAATGAATGAGCTATTTGTGGTAAAAATGTACACTGAATGCAATGAATAACGCAAACAAAAGAGCACAAGTAGCTGTTCTTTTGGTTTTTACACTATTCTAATGTGGATGCAAGGTCACAGTTCATGCTTAAAATACAGCACCAGTTTTGCATTTAATGTAATTACGTGTAATTATGCATAATTTTGCACACCCGACATTTAAGTAATCTGGGACTTCTATTCGGTTAAACAAATTTAGGGACATACTTGCACAGGCACCACTTTCACATTAGGGGATGGATTTAACTTTCCTTGCATTAGCATATTTGCATCAAATATATCACACTCACTTTTTTAACCAATGTAGTGTTTTTTTTCCATTACAAGTCAGTATATTTTCATAACTGTATAACAACAGGACCTGAATCTTATTTGCACATATTGGGGTCACTTCTCAAACTCACTTTATAGTGCTACACTTGTACTACAAGCACACTACAAAATGCTATTCACTAACCTGTGAGACCACCACTACTGAAACCTCTGCACACATAGGTCTACATGTTAGTAGTACATGTAGGAGGGACAAGGGGAGTGGCTACAAAATGGGTACCACTTACACCTAAATAGGAGGGGTTTTGAGAGGGTTCAGGAGGGGGCTTAAGAAGGGACATGAAAATACAAAATGCCCACCCAAGAAAGAGTAGGTCATTGCTGTTCCCAAACTACACTTCCAAGGTTGAGGGGTGAGAGGTGTGGCGCAGCGGCCAGAGCATCTGACTCCAGAGCACAGGGTTCACGTTCGATCCCTGGCACCAGCAGCAGCTCAGCTCAGCCTCATGTGACACTTAATCTCCTAGATGGCCCCCAGCGCCTTGAATCCTTAAGGGTTGATATGTTTGTGCTTTACAAACATGAATTGGTGTTTTTTTGTATATATATTTTTATTATTTGAAGAAAAACAAGAGAGTGAGTACATACATCGGGTACCGTACAACAGAGCACATTGCGTTTGTGAACAGGCAAATAGACTAAAGGGGTACATATCAATTAAACGATGACTGAGACGTCAACACTAGCAAATACGTAGCAGGAGTAAGGACATAACAATCCACAACCCGGCTAGGCTGAAACCTTCAGGGCCCGTCCACCTGCAAAATCAGGATGATTATAGCCAGAACACCAGACACACGAATATGAGAAACAGAGCAGCTCAGGATAATCCAGCCACATCTCGTAGAAGAAAGAAAGAAAAGAAAAGAAGGCCATAGAAACAAAATAAAGACAAAACAAAAAAAAAAACATCCCCCCACCCTGCACCCCTGCGGATGGCTACAGCCCAACCCACTAGCAGCGTGCCTATCGCCCCAGCTAACTAAGCCCTAAAAGAAGGAAGAAATGGAGGAGGGCATCGTCTATCATATCCCGGGCCCCCCCTCCCCTGCCCGAACCAAGAATCCCCTGAAGTAAATCAAAAACGTAGTAAGCTGGAAATTCGTGGCGTAACAGGGGAAACTTCAAATACCACCCTGCCTTCCATAGATAGTACCAACGCAAACCCTGTGACCAGCGAGACTCGATGTGAAACTCAGTCTCTCAATCTCAACCGTGTCCCCTTCGAGCAGACACCCGAACCCCTTCCGGACGAATAGCCGCTTCAACAGGATAGTCAAAACATAAAAAGATCGGAACAGAGTCAAAACCAGGATGTAGCACCGGGTGGAGAGTGCCGATAACTCCACCAGGGTCCGAGACTCCCCTAACCCTCACGGATGCATAGCGTTGTTGCGGCCGCCATCTTAGCGGCCTAGACACACAGGGGAGTAATGCAGGCCCAGGCCGACAACAGTTCCCAGCATTGGGTTCCGGAAGGGGAACAGCAGGTAGTCCATCCATACTCAGCAGTAGTCTTAGGCCACACGATCCAGTCACCACTTCGTGTTCTCTCCGTTCACACACAACACCGTTCAAAGGCTCCGACACCTCCCACAGCACAGCGTCTGGATCCCCCGTCGAAGTGGCCATCAAGGGCATCTCGAGTAGTTCCGCTTCCCGCAGTGGAACAGGGTCCGGTCCGGTCCGCTCGATCCCAATCAAGCAAGTTATCATTGTGCGTAGGTGTGCATCAATACACTCATGGAATGACCCTATGGCCGCCAACACAGTTAGTAGTGACGGGACACTACCCGTTCCTTCCACAACACTGCACTCGGTCTCAATCATAGTGTCGGCTCCGGAGAGCCCGGTCCCTCGGAGGGGAAAACAAGTGGATGCGGAACGGAAGACTGCAGAGGGGGACACTCCGTTGGCGACAATCATAGTCCGGACGCAGCTACCGCAGGCGAAGAAACCCACCCGGCGAGCACCGGCCACTCCCAAAACCGGGCCACCGGGCCAGGAACCCCAGTCCCCTGCTGTAATTATGTGTCGTAACCCCTCTCTCAATGTATACCAAGCACACCAATCGCCGTCCGTAGCGGGTCAAAAGAAAACTTGCCACCTCAGCTGACCGGACCCTGTCACACAACCACGGCCGATGTTGTGCAACTTCAGCCCGGCTGGGCCAGTACTCGAGACCCCGGCTTTCAAGCTGGTGTAGGTCGCAAAGTGCCACACGACGTATCTTCTTCCACCGGAATGGCAGAAATCTCAGGAATGCACCATTTCGATCCAGACCAGTTCAGCCACAAGAAGGCAGGGCGCAAATTCAGGATATATGACAGGATCTACTGGCAGGAGACGGAGGTCGGCGGAGCCGGGAACTCACGCAGCCATCTTGGTTGCTATCGTAGCTCCCCCCCAAACATGAATTGTTATTTATTATTATAAAGTAACTACAGCCAAAATGGTTCCAAAATACTAGTAAAAGTCCACCAGCTCAGCCTCGGAGTAGGTCCAGCACCTCACAGGTAGTGCAGTTCTCTTCCATAGAAAATAATGAAAGCAGGTACTTAAAATAAAATCCTAAATTAAATACTGTTAATAATGTTAACTGAATATAACTATTTCGACTTTTATAATAAAGTAGTCCCAGTTTATGTCCCCTTTTTTCCAAGTACGCGCCGGGACACTCTTTTGAGTATCCGCGCGCGATATAAATTCATTTAACATACCATTACAAATATATACTGTTTAATTACTTTTTAATGTTAAAACATATATATATATATACACATGATGTAGACATTTTTTGGAATACAAAGGCAGGCAATGCAAGCCGGATACAAAGGCAACAAGGGTAGAGATACAAAGCGTATAGATGATTTAAGGCATTTGTGCCTTGTAAATATGTACAACGATAGTAAAAACACACTTTCGAAACAGAATGTATAATGATGCATTAATGTCGACATGCTGGTAAGCGTATACATGATTTATGGCATTTGTGCCTTGTAAATATGTACAATGATAGTAGAAATACACTTTCCAAACAGAATGTATAATGATGTATTAATGTCGACATGTTGGTAATATGACATCATTTGATTCGTCTATTTGTTATTATCACTACAAAATGGCGCTCAAAAATGTATGTGTGTAGAGACTCATGAATCACGTTAGTCCTATTTTTATGTTTAGTAAGTTTGAGTATTGGCGCCAAACTGCCTAATTTAAATGATTGTTTTTTGCTCTGTGATTTATCAGTGAGCAAGGGCACGGACGTGCCCGAAACGCGTCTGATGATTTTTACCCACCTTATGAATTAAAAAGAAGCTAATTCTACATCTTTGCCTCGAGTGCTGATTTGGGTTGTCCGCGAACTTTTCCGTGCAGGAGGCACATAGTGGAAAGTTGGAGGTTTTTATATATATATATATATATATATATATATATATATATATATATATATATATATATCCGGTATGTATCTCCCTCCACAGAAAGAGCAGGAGCCCAGGGGGACAGTTCAGAGAGGCTTTATTGAGCAGGCAATTGCTACGGTGGAGGCGAATGCATTTCGGCGTTAGCCTTCTTCAGCGCCCAGCACCGTCTCCATGCACCATCAAGGTAGTCCTTTCTTGCTGCCTGTGATATATATATATATATAACTTAATTATAGTATACTTGTTTTTATTGAAACTTCTGCCCTTTTGTTATTTTGAATTAACTCTATATTTACCTTCAGTATATTTTAATATATAATAAATTAAAATAAACATTTGGCTGATCAGGAAGAGCCATCGGTGGAGGGGAGCTTCAAAGGCCTTGCTGCCTTTGTAATGGGACCCCCAGCCTCTCCTGTAAGAGGGAGTAGGTTCCCTTCCTGTCCTCACCCCCTTTTTTATGGGAGGACAGGTGGGAAAGCATAGAAAGAATGGGAAGTGCGCCCACCACTGCCAACTCCAACCCTCAGGTGTTAGAGCGGAAGTGAAGTACTCTTTTCAGTGCTCACCATCTTGCAGATTGCGGGAATCCTCCAATCAGAACCAGGGAAATGCCCGCATCCCACATGGGGTGAGCATTTAGGGGGTGCAGACACCCTTAAGGTAAGTAGCCCATTAGCTACTACCAGGCACTCCCTTTAAATGCCCCTAAATGTAGTATTTAGGTGGCCCTCCTAAGTACTGATCCTCAGTTACTGATGACCTAAGAAGAGCCGGACATTACAGTGTTGCACCAGCAGAGAAGACTGCAGAAACCAACTGACAAGGCCCCAGCCCTACCGGCCTGTTTGCAGCCCTCAATGATCCTGCGCCAAAAGACGACCCACCCTTAAGCCCAGTGACCTCCAAAGCCTTGGAAGGACTGCCTGTATTTGAAAACGATCAAGATCTCTCAAGATCAGCTTACCTGTTCAAGAAGTAACCATCTTAAAAGTAAAAACTATGTGACCTGAAGAAATGTGATGCCTGCCCACGGCTCCACCTCTGCACCCGATGCCTCCCGCCTAAGTCCAAGTGGCCCAAAGGCTCAGTAAGGTTCCCCAGTGCCTGAGCCCACTGTGAGCTGACCTCTCCTGGATTTCTAACCATCGCCTCTGCTCAGAGACCCCCAACCGCAACCTTCTCTGATAAGTCGTTTCCGACACCTAAAGACACCCCTGCACCCATCCGCCCTGGGCCTTGGTGAAAAGGACAAAAAGTGTCCATACGTCCCGAGCATCTGTAGATTTCCTCCGACCGGCCTCCTGGCCTGAGCTTGCAGCCCTTATTCGATTTGGCCATTCTGCTTTGCCTTGCACCAGATGCTGTGTTGGCACTCTACACCCAGCTGCCCTTGTGACGCTGATGGTGTAATGTTGGTGCTGCCTTGGGCCCAGTCCAGTGTAAGCAGCCTCAGTCCGATTGCCCCAATCCCCATTGAGTTGCATTGGGCGCCCAACCTCGAACTTGCACCCTGCACCCGGCTGCAGCTCTGCCACTGGTTGTGAACTGTTGCTGCTTAACTGAACTTTGCCCAATACTTACCTTAATTTATGATGACTTGTCCTGTAAATCGATGTTATCCCTATGTGTGCTGATTGTTTTCTTGCTCCCATAGGTTAACATTGCAAAGTCTGAACATTGTACTGTGTCCATTTTTTAAACTTAAAAGTATTTTTTTCCAAAAACGTATTTACCTATGATACAGTCTGTGGTTCTGCAAATTAAATATATAACCAAGTACTATTTTTATTAAATTTGGCTCGGATTTATTCATTGAGTGTGTGTGTGTCATTTATTGCCACTGTATGTACAACAATCGTTTGATATCTAAAGACATCTAATACTCCTAGAGCCATACGCATAGGGCGATTTTTCAGTGGGACGGCCTATAGTGGACCTTCATACCCCAGAACGATGCATGAGTATCCCTGGATCTTGAAGTTGCAGAGTGGTAGGGCTTGTCACCTGTAGAACCAAGAGAGATGGCAACCATGAGAGAAAACTGGCAACAGGAATCATGCCAACAAAGGGAATGGCACCCAATACAGAAGAAGTCACACCCAGCAAAGAGAGAGTTATCCAGCACCTCTGCAGGGTCAACAAAGACACTGAAAAAAGCAACCAGTCCAAATGAGTGAGAAGAGATATCAAACAATTCATACCTGGTTTGAAATGTTTTTTGCTTTGTGAGTGTGGTTGGAAGTGTGGGAGGAGGGTTCTGAAAAAATGGTATCTGCATCGGAAAAGTGAGTGCCCTAAGGTTGTCTTGTTTGACCTGCTTCAAACTAACCAAATCACTGAGAACAACTGTATACCGACAGATAGCAAACTGTGCCCTGAATGTACTGAGTGATTTGTGAAGATCAGAAAGACCCATATGTGAATTGAATGATAAATGTTCTTGTGTTATAACTAAATACTAGTGCCAGCCCCTCTGCTTTTAAAACCTGTGAGTTCCCTTCATTACCGCTGTCAGGCTTCTCCATAGACATACTTGGTATTTCAAAACGTGTGTGTTCCCCGTCATATTCCAGACCCAGTTTCCATCACTTTTAACCCCATTACTGATAAGCAAGCTTACTTGTTTTGTCTCACATCACCAGTCAATCTGTTGGATAGGGATACACTGTGCAAACATTAAAAGAAAACACAACACTGCCAGATAATCAACAAAGTCTAACATGTGTTTAATGCAAAAAAGGCAGAAAGATATAAAAATAAGGTAAGACAACTGCCATTTCAATGCACCAGAGACTCACCCTTGATTGTGGTAACAAATATACATCTCCATTTCTCCACATAGGGCAGTCAGCTACTAAACTGCATCAACTAATTCTGTGATGAAGCAACTTTCCATGCTAAATAGCATATAACCAACTCACAAACGTGAACTTTAAAAATGAAAAATATTAGGCAATGAGAGAGGTGATGATTTTAGGGTCCCCCCTAACCTAGGGGGAGGACCAAGCAGATGCATTGAACTCAAAGAGCATATCATGCTGAATGATTTAGTGGTGGTCCCATCCTCTTAGGACCACCCCAAGCACAGTTATGGGCAAAAATACAATTCCAACCAAAGGCCCTGCAAACCATTATGAGACGAGATTAGCAGTGGGCAGTGAATATTATAGTATTCAATATCAAAATAATTCTATTAAGATCTGCAGTTCAACTACTCGTTATTAGGTATCCCTCACGAGTCAAATGCAAAAGCATTGAAATTATTACATCAAGCTTTTGCATTTGACTCATGAGGGACATCTAGTAACGACTAGTGGAGCTGCAGCTTCATGAAAGGGTTTTAATGCTTTTGCATTTGACTCGTGAGGGACACCTAGTAACGACTAGTGGAACTACAGCTTGATGTAATAATAATTTCAATGCTTTTGCATTTGACTCATGAGGGACACATAGTAACAACTAGTGGAACTGCAGCTCTTTGTAGAATTATTTTGATTTTGGATACTATGATGTTCACTGACCACTGCTAATCTTGTCCCATAATGCTTTGCGGGGCCTTTGGTTCGGATTGTATTTTTGCCCTTAACTGTGCTTGGGGTGGTTCTAAGATGATGGGACCACCAACGAATCGTTCAGCAGGATGTGCTCTTTGTTTTCAAGGCAACTGCTTGGTTCTTCCCCTAGCTTAGGGAGGATCCCAAAATCATCACATCTCTCACTGCTTGCTAAACACCATATGCATTTTAGCATGTAAAGACAGAGGTACTTGTTATTTTACCAAAAGTATATGAGGTTTCTGTTTTACTTTCGAAGTCTGATGGACCAAGTTGTCTCCACTACTTTCTAAATCCTTCAAAATCCTTCACTTTATCCAGCTAATGTCAGAACATGGCTATGCCTCTTTAGCACATCTCAGTAAAATGTGCATTGTACAACATAGAGGTATATAGCCACAGTTGCATTTAAAATGGGTGTAGTGTCCTTGCCATATTCAGGAGGTACTCAGGCTTTGCCATCAACTGGATGAAGTCAGTCCTCTTCGTGCTTAGTGGTGACCCGACTGACATCCCGAACTACTGTCCCCTGCGGATAGAACCGACGGGCTTTCGTATCTGGGTATTTTCATCACCATGGACCCGAAGCTACGATACAACAATAATCTGGGGCCTCCGTTGGCTCGGTTCCGACGTGATGTGGAGAGATGGAGGGAGCTGCCACTTTCCCTATTGGGGCGCGCCACACTGTTTAAAATGATGGCGCTGCCCAGGTTTCTGTATGCGCTTCAAAACGCTATGGATCCGTTGCCTCCCTCCTATTTCAAGGATATAGAGTTTCTCAAGGGACGGCTCCGCTGGGAAGGTAGACCACGTATTGCGTTTACTAAACTCACATTGCCCTGGTATGACGGGGGTATTATTGGGCCTCTCAACTGGCGGCGATTAATCATGCGATCTATGGATCACCTCTGGACCCTGGATATGCTATGGACCGGGCCAGATGCCGGGAAGCGACTATATGAGAGCCCTCTACGCTAAACCGGGTAGGATCCCCCTTGTTGGACCGGCTGCGCACGCGGTTCGGGTGTGGCACATGGCTAGTCGACATCTCAAGTGGGATGGAAGGATCACACAGGCCACTCCGTTGTGGAGCTCTGAGGGCTTAGGTAATTTATGGAAAACTAAGGGATTTGACTGCTGGGACCTTATTGGGATTTCATGGGTCAAAGATGTTTGGGGAAAAGATGGGATCCTTACATTTGAGGCCCTACAAAACAGCTCTCAGCTAAGCGAGAGCGAGAGATATAGATATCTCCAGATAAGAAATGCCCTGCTGACAAATATTCCTCGGGCGCAGTGCCTCCCGAGGCCTCCCCGCTGGAAGATCGAGTGCTGGACGGGCATTTCCCCACTAAAACCATCTCGCTGATCTACAGAAAACTGATTAATCACATGGAGGACCCGCTAGCAACACTTAGAGAGCAATGGAGTGCGGACGGGTTAGTCATAGATGATGAGGATTGGAGAGAAGCGGTGTCCTCTCCTAAAACAGTGGCCATCCAGATGAGATTACGACTAGTGCAACTGAAAATCCTGCATCGGTCCTACATGACGGGGCCCCACTTGGTACGGATGGGTTTGGCTGTGGAGGGAGGGTGTAAGAGAGGGTGTGGAGAGACTGGCACGTTTATGCACATATTGTGGCACTGTTCGGAGATACAGCACTATTGAGCTCAGATTCATGAGAGGTTCCGGGAGGTACTGGGGGTGGAAATACAAATGGAGACCCGACGCTGTAAGTTGAATGTTTGGGAGCCCTCAGATCTCACAGTACATGGGAAGCGATGGTTGACGCTCGCATGTATGATTGCAAAGCGTAGCATCGCACAGCTATGGAGTGCTAACCAGGCGCCTCAAATAGGGAAATGGATGGAGGACCTTGATTGGAGTATGTTCAGAGAAAGGTCGGTATGTGTGGCGAGGGGTCGACCTGGAGGGTGGGGGAAAATCTGGGGCACGTGGAACAGTTATAGAGAAAATATCTGTTCCCCTCCCATTGTGCAAAATTATGCTGTAAAGATGGAATCCCCATGACCCACGATGAAGCTCGTCGTTTACATTATGATGGTTGGTAATGTACAAGTGATTGTCGCATTTATTGATGGTCGCCTGATGCTTATTATTTAGTTTAGTTTGTTAATAATAAAAAGATGTTTAAAAAAAAAAAAATGGGTGTAGTGTCCCACAATACCAAAGAATATAGTGATCTTCAAGCGGGTACAAAAAACACTGCAATTTTTAAATAAAATACAACAGCTGCTGGATTGGAATCTCTATCTGTGTAAATTGTGAAATAAAACACAACAATGGTGGTAGCCAAAAAGTCTAACATGTGTTTAATGCAAAATAGCTAGCAAACAATCAGAAATAATTAGCGTTAGCACAAGCATTCGTTTTCACAATAAATATATATGTGTTAAGACACATATATGGGTAAATTCACTTTCTCAAACCTTAACTTCACACATTTCTGTACCCCTGATGTAGTCTACCTCAACATACCGCAACACCGCGAGAATGAGATGCTGTCTGTCTATCTATTGTGGAAATACTAACTGTCAACCTGTTGTAAATAGTGTTGAACTGACACCCAACTTAACTGATTTACTTTCCCAGGTGTCTTCCACCTTGTAGTCCACGGAGGTCAATGGTGTGGGGTTCAATACTTGAGTGGTGCCCGTGAAAATCAAGATCACACCACGAAAGAAAACTACCTCAAATTGCTCAGTACCCCTTAAACGTGATGTAGGGGCTGGAATTCGTCCCGTCATTGCAGACCAGGGGCCTCATTTATGAGGCCTTGCGTCAGTTTTGCGCTTCTGATGCGTCACTTGTTGTGACGCATCGGCGGCGTAAAACATGCCTCCTGGGGGCGCACTATTTACAAAGTGACGCATCTAAATAGATGTGTCACTTTGTAAACCCATGCGCTACATTATACCTGCGTCAGGTATAATGTATGCAGAGGGGGCGTTCCCCCGCAAAAAGCCTTGTAGAAGTGACGCAGTGAAATCTATGAGATTTCACTGCGTCACTTCTAAGATGCCGTTGCGTCTAAATCTTGCACCTGCCTCACAGCAGGCGTAAGACTGACGCAGGCCCTTTCACATGGGGCTTGCCCCATGTGAAAGGAAGCATTGCTGGAGTTGCATCACTTTTGTGACACACTCCAGCAAAGCGTCACTTTTGCGCTTACAGATACGTCAGAAATACTGACGTATCTGTAACACCTTGCGACATGATGCGTCATACATTAAATATGACATATCAGGTATGTCGCAAGGAGTGCACACTAAGAAGTGACGCATCGCTGCTTTCACGCAGCGATGCGTCATTTCTTATAAATGAGGCCCCAGGGGTTTTAGTACCAGTTGTTAGCAGGTGTAATACAAATACAGACTTGTCCAAGATCTCTAGTTTCCCTGGTTGGTCTCATTGTTACCACATTATTATGTTGCTGCAAATGGTGAAGTAATTTCGTGATCTGACATTATGGCATAATTTCTGGAATTTTGTGGAAGAAGCTTAATGCACAATTCCCAAAATTATGTGAATTACGCCAATGTACTTTACATTTTGCCTAGGACTAATTTAATGAAAAAATAGCCAGCAAGCATCAAATCAAGCAAAGGGAAAACACAAAAACAGATCAGAGCTTTAGCCCCTGGTCAGCTTGAGCATTCATTTTGGTGCTACTTTGACACCTTTTCTCAAAGTAAGCAAACAAAAGTAGGAATAGACGAAGGACGTAAACCTACAGCTAGGTGCAAATAAGGAGGTGCCAGGCTCTTTGCATGGGACGAATGTTAGGAGACCGGAAGACCATTAACAGGTTCCTCAAGGAAAAGACCGACTGCATTCATCTCTGCAATCCTCACTTCTTCATGCCATCTTCAGAATGAGGTCATTCTTACTAGGATGGTTCGGCTAATATGACCAATGTGCAACTCAGGATAGCAAAAAGGTAGTGCATTTAAAAGATGTGTAAATGTGCAGTAAAGCTAAGGCTTTATTTAGATGGCTTCAAGGTGGTAGAAAACAAAATTGCACTTGTCAATACAAACATTGTGATATGTGTGCACTTGTTATTACACAGAGAGTGACATATATAAATTCTGAGGGCCTCATTTATGAGAAGTGACGCATCGCTGCGTGAAAGCAGCGATGCGTCACTTCTCAGTGCGCAAGGAGTTACAGATACGTCAGTATTTCTGAAGTATCTGTATTGCGCAAAAGCGACGCATTGCTGGAGTGTGTCACAAAAGTGACACAACTCCAGCATTGTGTCATTTCGCATGGGAAAAGCCCCATGTGAAAGGGCCTGCGTCAGTCTTACGCCTGCTGTGAGGCAGGAGTAAGATATTGACGGATTGGCACCCTAGAAGTGGTGCAGTAAAATCTCGTAGATTTCACTGCGTCACTTCTACGAGGCTGACTTGCGTGGGAACGCCCACCCTGCATACATTATACCTGAAGCAGGTATATTGTAGCGCAGGGGTTTACAAAGTGACACATCTGCTTAGATGCGTCACTTTGTAAATCTTTTGACTGAGTGTGAGTGTTTGATTGGTTCAGATGCTCCGTCCATCACCACCCCCTTTTGTACCGCTTTGTCCACCATAAGTGTGGCAGGGTATGCTCAGACGTGAGTCCCTTGCTCATTTTGCCACTGGATTCAAGCAAGCCGGGCTGAAGACGGCTGGAATACCAGAAACCGGTCCTCCGAAGCTTGTTTCCGGTCCAGGGAAGGCATGGCTTGGCAGTTCGGGCTGGACTGTTCCCATGAGGCACAGGGTCAGACTGATTTGCATATAGCCATGTCTGAACTGGGGTGGCAGAGTGGGCTAAAGAACGGTGATGGATCAAACCCAGATCTTTTGACTGGGTGTGAGTGTTTGATTGGTTCAGATGCTCCGCCCATCACCACCCCCTTTTGTACCACTTTGTAAATAGGGCTCAACAGGAGTCATGTTTTACGCCGCTGATGCGTCACAAAAAGAGATGCAACGGAAGCGCAAAACTGTCGCAAGGCCTCATAAATAAGGCTCAAGGGGCATATTATCAAGACAGGCTATAAAATTATTGCCGCTTTAGCAGCAGAAAGCTGCCGCTAAAACGGCGATAATGGGCTTGATAATATGCTCTATGGTATTCCAATTGAAGCTCAGGTTAGATGTCCTTCACATTTAACATGGGCTTCAATTGGAATTCCATAGAGCATATTATCAAGCCTATTATAGCCGTTTTAGCAGCAGTTTTCTGTCGCTAAAGCGGAGATAATTTGATCGCCTGTCTTGATAATTGCCCCTAAGTTCTCACATCTTTGACCTTGTTTGCAATACTCAACTTGCTCTTACAGGTTTGTCTCCAGCTCTTTCAATATGTACCTTAGGCTAATGATATACTTCTGAGCCTCCTTCAAGTTCTGTTGTAGGTCGGTTTTCACTGCCTTAACTTCTCCTTAATTGTCTGGAAGGCTGTTAGCAGAAAAGTCTTGGTGATTATGAGGTCTGTTCCGCTCTAGATGCCAAGCTCCTCTCTGCTTAGGGTATGTTCAGCCCTGTTGTACAAAATCTATATGTCAGTCCTTATTTCCTCTAGCCTCCAGTCAGGTTTCCAACTTTCCTTTGGACGAGGGGGGCACCTCTGCCATATAGCAGGTCCCCCTCTCTTCCATACTAGCTCCGCTCTACTGGGGCCAGTATATTAACCCGGAGTTTTGGATTTCAATGTAGTTGCTCTCATTTGGCCTACACAGCACCTTCTGCGATCTATCTTGCAAGAAAGAGGTAAGCCAACCTAGTGCAGGCCCCCCGATGCCCAGGTCTCTCACACGCGACAACAATTGACGATGACACACAGTGTTAAAAGCCGCGGAGAGATCGAGTAGCACCAGGGCCCCAGGGATCTTCTTATTAGCTCTACACCTCAGTTTGTCTAAAATAGACACCATCACCAGCTCCGTGCTGTGATGTACCCGGAATCCAGCCTGATTTTGCTCTAACAGATCATTGGTCTCCAGATACTTTGAGAGGTATGTCAGCACATGCTGTTCCAAAACCTTTGCTAAAAAGGGTAATTGGGAGATGGGCCTGAAATTCTTAAAAATTTTAATATCCGCCCCTGGCTTCTTAATCAGCGGAATCAATCGGGCCTCCTTAAGCATAGCCGGAACTTGTCCAGTTTCCAAAGACTTATTTAGAAGATAAAGAACATCCTCTTCCATCCCTGGCATAGCTAGCTTAAAAACCCTCGGGGGGCAGGGATCCACCTGGGAGCCTGACTTTACCCTCCCTACCAGGCTGGCTAGCATCTCCTTCGTAATCAAGGGAAAGGTATTCAGGGGGTTATCAACTTTATGACTAAGGGGCATAACTTGTAGCGAGCATTCTAAAACAGGAGAACAAGAGATTTCTAGCAGGAGATCTTCAATTTTGTTGATGAAAAAATCCTGCAATCGTTGGCAGTCCTCCTGCGAAAAGTCAGGCCTCTGCTCCTTATTTTTCCTCAATTCAGAGAGCACCTTAAAGACTTCTTTCTGCGGGTTTCGGGCTGCTGCAATCCTAGTCTCAAAAAACTCGGATTTTCGTGCTAGGATAGCCTTTTTATACGTGGCCAGTTCTTGCTGATATAGGCTCTGTGCCTTCGTATTATAATCTCTCCTCCAGGCTCTCTCAGCCTTCCGGAGGGCCTGTTTCCTTAACCTCAGCGAGTCATTAAACCAGGGCGCTCCTGCTCCTTTATCCACCATTTTCACCTTTCTAGCCGGTGCCACTACTTCAATGGTAGATTTTAATTTGTCCACTACCTTCTGACAAGTGACCTCTATATTGTCGTCACATGTGGTTAGTGCGGCGGGGTTTAATACGTTTCTCACCAACTCTTCCTCACTAATGGAATTCCATCGCCTCACCATTTTCCATGCTGGCCTTGGTTTTCCTCCATATTTTGGTGCCACCTTCTGTCCCCTGATCAGATAATGGTCAGACCATACACATGGACTACTAACTACCGGCCTGGCCCCGGGGTCAGTCGACCACACCAGATCCAACGTGTGGCCCTTATCATGGGTAGGATCTACTACATGTTGTATTAATCCAAGCGCTGTTAATGCTTCCTCTAGATGGCTTGCCTGCCCCTCTTTGGGAGATATCTCCCAGTGGAAATTAAAATCTCCCATGACCAACAAGTCCTTATAGCGAGACCTAAGGTCATAGACCAGCTCTACAAAACCATCCGCAAAGTCGGGAGCAGCCCGAGGAGAACGGTACACCAGTAGGATGACCAAACAGTCCATACCCACCTCAAATTTGACCCCTAAAATATCTGCCCTGCCAAAGCTTTCAGCGCAGACTTTTTCTGCCTTCCAGCAGCTCTTGTAGAGTAAAGCGACTCCCCCTCCTCTCTTGGCATTTGCTCGGTTCTGACAAATAGCCATATACTTGGGGGAAGGGAGGCCGCCACATCTGGCGTGGATGAATCTTCCAGCCACGTCTCTGTGACCCCTAAGATGTCTAACTCCCCATCTTGTAATAGTGTGAAGATTTCTAAATGCTGTTTCTGAAGCAATCTGGTGTTTAAAAGACCATACGTCAAAATCTTGTCAGCTTTCCTAATCTTCGTACTTTTCTGCTCAAACACTGGTTTGAGTAGTCCTTCCTTCCGTAACAGTGTTAGACAGTCCCCACTGAGCTCTGGGTTCCCCAGATGTAGATTCACCAACTCCGATCTACTATACCTGACAAATAAGCCAGGGTTTATGGCCCTTGGTCCCGTTAGGTCGCGGATGGGCGCAGATGGGCTCGCCCACGGCGCGCGCGCTGCGCGCAAACGCTGCGCGCAAACGCTGCGCGCTAGCATGTGGCAGGTTTAAATAGGCATCTTAGATGACCGCCTGACAACTCGAATGTTGTACCAAAATGGCGCCCGCCAGGCGTCCAAACTCTCCCCAAGCCAAAATGGCGTCCAAGAAAGTTTGTGATGGTGCCGAGGACCCGCTAAGCAGCGGTGCAAAAACAATTATCGTGCAGGTATATGGGGCATTCACTATTTAAAACTATAATCAGCGACTAAAAGACAGAGTCCCTACATTAAAATTAAATGCCACAAAATCGCACAAATTCACAGCGCAAGCCGCGTGAAGCGCGTTATAGTCACAGCCTTGTTCGTAGAATCAGCTACCTTGTACCTTGTTATCGCCGCGCATCGCCGAATTTTATCGCAGAGATAACGTGCTATTAGCAACATTTATCTCCAAAGCGATAAAATATCCGGCGATAGCGGCGAAATGCATGAATATCGCTGGAAATTGCGATTCTCCTATTAACATGACCAGAGAATCTGGATTTCATTAAAGACACGGAGGCTAACATTATGCATTATTCCTTTTATTGCAACTCACAAGCAACCGCTTACATCATAGAAAGAAAGAACTAGAATGTGGTGACAACATAACAATTTAAGGCATGAGCAACAACAGAGCTGCCTCTTTTAAATGCAATGAAGCAAGGAGAAAGTCGGAAAAATCAAGATGAAACTTGGACCAGAGAGCAATGAAGAAAGGGAAATTCCAAGGAAGGAAATGAAGAGAAGTCCATGAAGATCCGTTAGGACGAGCTATCTGAAAAGAAAAGTGAAAAAATTAAAAGGTCGGAAGAACCTTGGCAAAGATAAAATGCATATTGTAAACATGAACAAGGCCAAAAATCAACATCATATGAATAGCAAATAGTCAACAACATAGGAATAAGGGAGGGACGGGTGGGATAATGTTAGTTTCCGTGTCTTTAATGAAATCCAGATTCTCTGGTCATGTTAATAGGAGAATCGCAATTTCATTACAAGACAGGAGGCTACATTATGCATGTTGGTAGCCTTGAAGAACAACGTTGGACATGTGTTCAATAGGTTTAGAGTAATGACGAGCAAAAGTTGAGGCATTGGACCAGTCAGCAACTTTAAGGATAACATATAGCTTACCACCAGAACAAAAGGACTTGCTAGCCATAGCACCTCTGAGAGAATGGGCTTGGAATTTAGAGAGGTCAATGCCAGCGAAGCTCATAGCCAACTTAACCCATCTGGCGATAGAGCAGGAAGCGATAGGTTTAAAAGGTTTGACAAAGGAAATGAGGAGTTGATTAGCATCCTGAGGGCGAAGGTCTTTCATCCTGGAATTGTATTCTTTCATACAATCAACAACACAGAGTTTTTTGCAGTAGTCAAAACAAGGGTAATAGATAGACTCAGACATCGTTTTAGTTCTCCTAAGGATTTCAAACTTAACACCAAAAATATCATAAGATCAATGCGAAATATTCAGAGATTTAACATCAGATACCCTACGACAAGAAATCAGACACAAGAGAGTAGCAAGTTCAAATGGAAAGACATTTCCTGTTAAGAATAGAATTATCAGGCCATGAGCAAAAAAGGTCTAGGATAACTTTAACATCCCATAAGGACTGGTATTTGGGTCTAGGAGGTCTTCTTAGTCTAATACTCTTTAAAACTCTACAAATAATAACATTCTTGCCTACCGTATTACCATTGACGAGAGAATGTCCAGCAGAGATAGTTGATCTGTAACAATTAATGGATCTATAGGAGAGGCCATTGTCGAATAATTCAAAAAGGAAATTTACTATATTGACGATAGAAGCCTCCACGGGATCCAAGTTCCTCTCCATGCATCAACAAAACCATTTTCTCCAGATGTTATTGTATCTGTAGTGGGCCCCTGGAGCCCAGGACTCTCTGAGGAGAGTGAGAGCTGATGATGAAAGTCCAGACAACTCGTTAGATTGCCTGACACTTTCCAAGCAAGAAGGTTCAAATTCCTTGACAGTATTAGGTGGTGATCTTCTCCGTTTGCATTTGACACCAGACCTCTGGTTGCCGGAATTAGAAAGGGGATGTCGCACGACAGTTCCAAAGTTGTGGGAAACTATGCTTGAGAAGGCCAGAAGGGAGTTACCAGGACCAGGGAGCACTGGTCCTGTCTCACCTTCTGGAGAACCCTCTGAATCATGGAAAAGGGAGGAAAGGCATAAGGCTGAAGATTATTTATTTATTTATTTATTTAAAACACTTGTAAAGCGCAACTGTCACCTGACAGGTATCCTGGCGCTGAGAGCTTACTCCTAAGATGAAAAGAGACGGGAGGCTAAAGGGAATTAGAAGTGAACGGACTTGGGGAAGAGCCAAGTTTTAATTCGCTTTCTGAATGGCAGGAGTTGTGGAATTTGGCGAATGTCGACCGGCAGACTGTTCCATAGTTTGGCGGCGGCCACTCTGAAAGATCTTCCCCCGGTCCTTACCTTGTTAAATCTGGGTACCAACACAAGGCAGGCTGAGGTGGATCGAAGAGTTCTGGTGGGGGTATACCAGGAAAACATTTTTTGTAGGGATCTGGGGCCCGTTCCGTGTAGTGCCTTGAAGACAAGGCAGAGTGCTTTAAAAGCTATTCGCTGCTTCAAAGGGAGCCAATGTAGTTCGGCTAAGGCTGCTGTGGCTGAGGATCTCCTGGTCCAACCAAGGGCCAGTTTGGCTGCAGCCGACTGGACTCTTTGGAGTCTGTCCAGTAGAGCAGCTGGGGACTCGAGCAAAAGAGCATTACAATAGTCAAGGCGACTGAGGATAGTGCACCTGACTATTAGTGCTCGGGCCTGGGTGGGGAGTAGTGGCATGATTTTACGTAAAGAACGCAGTAGGGCCGAGCAGGTAGAGACTGTTTTGGTTACCTGCGTTTGCATGCTGAGGTTGTTGTTTAGCATAACACCCAGATTGCGGACACTAGTGACCGGCTGTGGTTTTTCTGGATTTTCCAGGGGCCAGATTTGGAGACCAGGTTTGGAGAAAGGCGTTCACCGCAACGTTCACCGCAACGGCGCCTGGATCCGGCATCCAGCTGAAGTATTGGGGCAGTTGGAAGGTCAATCTGCTCGCAAAAGGGTCCACATCGAAGGGGCCCCAAAAATGAAATAGAGAATTGAAAAAGTTCACGTTGAGTTTCCAATCGCTGAAATCTAGAAGGAATCTCAAATTCCAATCTGCGGAAAGCTTCGATTTTCCCGGGAGATATTCTGCCTTCAGGGAGATTTTGTGTTCTAAACAAAACATCCAAAGTTTCTTGGCCAAGTCAGAGAGGTCTGCTGACCTCGTCCCGCCAAGTCAGTTGATATAAGAGACTGCGGAGAGGTTGTCCATCTTCAAGACAACAGATCTGCCCTGAAGTGAGTGTTTGAAACTCATTAGGGCGTAAAGACCGGCAGTCAGTTCTAAAAAATGTATATGGTGAGAGGACTCCGCCTGAGACCAAACACCACCTGTGTCTTGATCGAGGAGGCGGGCACCCCAACCATGAAGACTGGCGTCTGACTCCAAGATAAAATCCGGAGTCGACCCGAAGATAGATCTTCCATTCCATGCATCCAAATTGTCCAGCCACCAAGAGAGTTCCGACCTGGCTTGCTGATCTAAGGTTACAAGGTCTCCGTACCAAAGACCAGATCTGAGGGCTTTGGCTTTCACTCTCTGAAGGGCACGGTAACTGAGGGGTCCGGGAAAGATGGCCTGAATGGAGGAAGAGAGTAGACCCAGAAGTCTGGCCAACTCTTGAAGAGTAAGAGATTACTGTTTTAGAACAAACCTGATCTCTTTCCGAATCTTGGCGCTTTTCTTGCTGGGCAGAAGAAGAAGGCATTTTGAAGTGTCTATGGTGAAACCGAGGAATTCTATAGATTTTGAGGGGGTAAGGATGGATTTTTCTCGATTTACAATGAAACCGAGACTCTCTATAAGATTCATGGTGGCCTTGAGATCTTAATACAAAGTGTTCCTTTGGTCTTCTATTGTTATGCTCTATTTTTTGATCTCACATACTATTTTCCTCCTAGTGAGACTATCCACTATATTTTATCACTCAAAACACAATCTACTTGTTCTCCTCACACCCTATAAGTAGAACCACAAAGGCATTTAGATTAAGAAAAATCACTGTATTTTATTTATATTAAAACAATGTTCTTTAAAATTTGCTGTACTCATTGGGGGTTACAAGCGTAGATTCTCTTTTATATCTCATTCCCCACGAATTTCAAGTTATTAATACAATGCCTAATGCTCATATACATTTCTTCATAAAAACATTAATCATCATCACACTTTTATCACATCATATATCACACAGTTTAATAAAACCACGGAGGTTTGTTTGTCGCCGCGTTTCGGTGGACGGGCAAATAGCCCCTCCTTCCTCAGGACAATTTAAAATACAACAATCCGTAAATAAAAACAAATATCAAAACATAAGTACAGACTTCATCATAATATTTGGTACATTATATACATTTCTAAAGGCCCCATTCCATTTATTCTAATTTATGCTGTTTGTAGTCCCACCTATTAGTTTATGCTGTAGGGTTCTGCATCTTGCATCCTTTATTTTAAAAAACATTCTCACAACTGCACTTGCGCACATTCTTTAGGCCTTGCATATTATTCACAGCCTGAAGTGGATTTTCTTAGATTATCCAGACGCCTAGGGATTTATTTACCTCCCCCCATGTAAAAACCGTCATTCACGTTTTTGTATTTCATACCTTCAAAGACCTCTGGCGGATCTACCGCTGCATGGGTCTGTCTGGCACAATTATATGTTTGTATCAATCGATCTTTAAAAAGGACAAACTATTGTTACTTAATATTGTCCTGATACATACTTCAATACTTGTATCGATTATTTGAGGTCTCGAACTCACCCTTATTATTTTGGAGTAGTTCTTATATTCAATTCTGCAGTTACTGCCTAGTCGTCTTTATGTTAAGTTGCAGGTCACTGTTTGTTGTTAGGTATTATTCCTTCAGACGTTATGATTACTGTGAAGTAATGCAAGATTATGCAAAGTTATATGCACAATTATAAGCACACTCACCCTTAACCTGGTTATTATGCCAACGTATACTGGTTTGGGGGCGCTTACCTTTCAGTTGTCCTTTCGTTGCTTAATTATTTATGCCACTTTCTCTTAATCCCGCGTTTTTTCATTTATCCGCGTGGTATAATCTGTGGGGACATATCACATTTATACTAAGCATTCCTTTTCGTATGTTTATTCAACATTATTAGCGTTTCTACTAGTGGTCCCCCTTCTAGTGTGTGGAAAATGGATAATTTTCGTTAATTATGTCCCATTATACACCGTCTCTTTCACGTCCCGAGCTCATCATGATGGTAACTAGAAAACCCGGGCACATAAACGAAAGGTTGCACACAACACATTTCTTCCTCTAACTGTAACCACACACTCTTATGGTCAGGCCGATTTCGAGAAATAAGCCCCTGTTTGCCAAGACACGACAACCAATTCCGAGAAACCAGCTCCTGTTTGCTAAGACATGACACCAGACATCCTGTCACAACCATTTTTCTCTCTTATCTAAGGAACCAGCCTAGGGTTATTTCTCAAACACTCTGCCTCTGCCGTGACTTCCTCACGATTATGACACAGTTACGTCGCTTCTGCCATGACTTCTGTATGATTACAACACAAGTAACTGAAATTTGCTCAAAGGAAGCTCCTCCCTCTTTCCTATGTCCAGAAATGTATAAATGCAATGTTTTCATTGATTAAAGTAGAGACTATTCCCGAGCCTCCTTAGGTGACGGGGCTCTCCCTTAACTCGAGTTACTGAATAAAGACCCTGAATTCTGCTCTTCATGCTTGACCTTATTGATATTATAGAAATTCCGATCGAGGTAAATTACTAAAATATTTACCACAGTAAATTGGCGCCCGAACAGGCACTTCCCTTTCTCCCCACACGCCGGTGATGCGAACCCGAGCCTGTCTCTCCAGACACCGACGGACTTCAAAGTGCACACTGCAGGGTGTTCCTGCATGAACTCCTTCGTGTCGAAGAGTGACCGTGCCGCGGCCTGACCATCCACACGAGGCGGTGAGGACGACAGCGGAAGTCTCGACCCAGAGCCCGAACCTTGTGAAGTTGCCGAGTCCGAGGTCTTCAGAACCCCGACAAGTCCCTGATCAAGAGGGCAGAGTAACTAGTCCAGTGACCAGATCTTCAAGTTTTCTGCACCTCGGTGAGTACTGCTGGGTGTGTATCAAGACGGGTTCTGATTTTCAGAACACGGTCAAGACGGGTTCTAGGTTTCTAGAAAACGGTATGTTTGTATTCTGATACTCAGGGTATATCAAGTTATCAAGTGTGAATTTTTTATATATTGACGCAATGCCTTAGTTTTCTAAATTGTGTAAACTGGGTACCCGGAAGGGGCTACTGGAACAACCTGTACCAGTCCCCCCGAAGGATACTCCTGGTTACTTCATGTACACGAAATATGGAATTGGGTGCCATCTTGTATTTGGATCTTTGGGAAGGTTACACTAAAGATTTAGAAATTGCGATCCTATGGCCAAAGAGTGGCACATGGGATTTAAATTGTATCATGGCAGTTGAAAATAAATGTTGGGAAAAGAAAGCAAGACCCTCGATGTTAGAGAGTGTCGAAATATGGCGAAAGGAAGCACATCGAAGGGAACAGAAAGAGCAAGGGAAAGTGGAGAAAGCAAAGAGAATGTCAGAAGAAAGTAAGATGAGAAAGTTATAGGATCAGAATGATGATATTAATTTTGAACAAAAGAAAAGGGAGGTCTCGGCCTCCGTGACGGGTATATATCCCGTCCTCTCGCAAAAGACAGGGTCCGATGGTAGTTCAGACCCTAACATCCCCACAGCACCTCCACGTCCTAAGGTTCCTTCCGTGCCCGAAGACTTCATTACCACCTATTTAATGGAACCACCTCCTGCTTATACTAATCAAATAGTGGCCAGACGAGTAGTTACCCAGACGGAACCTATCCCTGACACTTCGGGTGGTGTCCTACCTATGTTAGAATGTGGGTATGACCCGACTCCAGGGGAAGGTCCACAAGCAGATGTCTCCTATCGCTTACGGGAAGCTCTGGAAAGCATACGGGAGGTACCAAATATCACAAGTTGTCTGAATAAAATTTACGAGGCTCTCCGAACAGGAGAAAATTTAGAAGTCCTACAAGAGGCTATTAAAAATAGACCTATCGCTCATAGAAAATAACTCTCACGATTTATGATTACCTGTTTCATCCGTATGATCTCAGGTACTGGGAAAAAGGTTCCAGATGACCTACTTCAGCTAGATCAAGCAGTGGTAGCGGGAAATTATAATAACATAAAAGAAATAGATCTCTTCATCCCTCTATTTACCAGTAAGGTTTCCGACTCACACCAGAAAAATGCCCCTACCCAGGAGACCGAGAATGAGGGTACAGATGAAGACAGGGAAGAAGGAACTGCTTTTCAAGGAGCAGTACGGTTCCGCATCCCTCGTTCCCAAGGTAGCGGACAACTCAGGAATAAAAGACTAAAAAAATGTCAGCTTCTTCAGATAGATCGTTCCAACAAACACAAGAAGCCCTGGATGATTGGATGGATGACGAACCTCCACTCACCACACAAGAAAAAGAACTCGCTCGATCAAGCACCCATTGGGTGTCCCAATACTCTATATATGACCCTGACATAGTCGCTCAAATGTTTTTATCGCTCCCTATGACATCTCAAAGACTAGCCAGCATATATATGGTTCAACACCTCATTACATTGTACGAAGACACTGGCTACCCGCCCAAAATGTTACACCCTCTCTTACGAGATTGTCTAGAAGGGAGGTGGGTGGCAAGGGGACAAGAATTCCTCAACATTTTCCTGGATCAGCGACAACGCTATGTCCAATACCTTTCTGATGTTTATGACTCAAATCCCCCTCAGTACGGCCAAGGTCAATTTCCCCTCCGAGAAGTACACCCCGTTGTAGATTCTGCAGGAAAGCTACAACAAACATTTGTCTACACTCCCTTGATAAAACTAGAGATATTAGAAATGAAGAAAATGGTGCCTTCTCGTGAAAAAGATCCTACGGGATTTCCATAGGGAACTCAAGGATATCCTTCAATGGGGCTCCTTTACTTATAAGGATCTCAATATTCTCCTCAAAGTCCTGCTGCCTCAAGGAACATACGACAAACTAAAGGGAAAAGATTGGGAGGTTGAAGGGAAAAAGGTAGCATGGGCAGCTTTGGAGACAGAAGAAACTACTCGTGATCCTGGACAAGGCCTGGGACGACTGGTTCTGGAACTCCCTCGCCTTCTCCCAAAAATACTCTCCGAGTTGTTGGCCACTAAAAAGGAAGATTGGGATGCTATCTCTGCATGCAAACAAAAACCAGATGAGGATATAGGGGACTATTATACAAGATTAGAGAAATGTTTTCTTATCAATAGCGGTCTCTCCTCAGGTGGAGATGCCTATAGTCGATTGTTTGTCTCAAAATTACCTATGATCAAAAATAGAGTATTAAAAGTTGAAAGCACTTGGCAAGCTAGTTCCCCTTCACAAGCACTTCAGATGCCAGTACCATCAAAACAGAATTAGGGACGAACAGGAACAGGAGAAAAGAAGGACAAAAGATACTAAAATGAAGGTATTGGTAGCACAGACCAATACAATTCCTCAGACCCATAAGCAACCTCCAGTATCACAAGAAAGGGTTACCTGTAATTATTGCAAAAAGCCTGGCCACTCTGTCCAGTCTTACAACACAATATTGCTATTGGAAAGACACAACCTCGCACCTATACCACTCGTCCCTCTGCTCCAACCTCAACTTCCCCAGCTGATACTAAATTAGCCACACAACTCTATCAGTATCCAGTGTCATCCTATCCTGAATTCCCCACGATTTCATGAGACAGCTGGGAGGAACACGATATTCGTCCACTGATCCCGGTCCCGGTCGACCAAAAGGGTCCCTATGTACATGCTAAGCTCCTAGGTAAAGAAACAAAATTTCTGATTGACACCGGGGCCAGTAGGACGACAGTACAACACAACGAAGTTCCCAATGTACACCTCTCTGGCTCAAATAGTATTTCCTTGGGTTTTTCAGGTACACCAGTCATCAACAAAGTTTCTGAACCAGTGTCACTTCAGGTTGGCCCTCTTACAACTTCCACCGATTTGGTACTTACTAAGTCCTGTCCCGAAAATCTACTTGGCATCCAGACATTAAAGGAACTGGGTGCTGTGATATGCTGTTCCCCGGAAGGGATCCGACTATTCCTCCGAGACTTCAAAGGTCATTTCACCACACGAGAGTTAGATGTCAGATTAAGGGACATTCCTGCTACATTATGGGCTACTGATCCAACTGACGTAGGATTCATGGATATTACACCACACATAGTCACGTTAAAGGAAGGTGTTGTCCTACCTCGTGTCCGCCAATACAAGTTACCTCCAGATGCGGAACAAGCCCTTATTCAGATTATCGATGACTTGATTCAAAAAGGAATAGTCAGCGAGGTACCTTCCAACATATGTAATTCGCCAGTTCTGCCAGTGCGAAAGAAAACAGATGACGGTGCACCACCAGTTTACAGACTTGTGGTTGACTTACGTGAGCTTAATAAATGTGTGGTACCACAATACCCTGTGGTCGCAGACATCAGTACTCTGCTAACAGCTATAGATCCTGATGCCACACATTTTACCGTAATTGACCTTAAAAATGTTTTTTTCAGTATACCCATTCATCCAGACAGTCAAGACCTATTCGGATTCTCACTACAAGGTCGTAGTTTCTGCTTCACAAGAGCTCTTCAAGGGTATACAGAAAGTCCCAGTATCTACAGTCAAGCACTTAAAAGACAGTTGGATGACATTGTTCTGCCCTCCAATACGACATTGTTACAATATGTCGACAACTTACTGATCACCGCACGTTCCGAACGGGAATGCGAACAAGCCTCACGAATTGTCCTAATGTTTCTTGCACAACATGGCCACAAAGTATCACCCTCTAAACTGCAATTGTGTTTACAGCAGGTGGCATACTTAGGACACCTGCTGTCAAAGGAGGGTAGGGCACTCACACCTGAAAGAATCCAACTCATTTTTAACATTCCTGTCCCTAAGTCACAGATAGAAGTCCGTGCCTTTATTGGCCTCACTTCCTATTGTAGGCAGTGGATTCCCCAGTTCGCCTATTTGGCCAAACCCCTGATACAATTAACGACCTCCGATTTTGCCACCTCTTCTCCATTGCCATGGACACCTGACCATACCTTTGCTTTTGACACCCTTAAACAAGCATTATGCTCTGCACCTGTCCTAGCTACACCAGATTATGCCAAACCTTTTGTCCTCTTCATCACGGAACGGGAAGGTACAGCCCTATCAGTGCTCACACAAACACAGGCCAATAAACATCGTCCCTGTGCTTATTTCTCCAGTACTCTCGACCCTGTTGCACAAGGCTTGCCTGCCTGTTTAAAATCCGTTGCAGCTATGGCTCTGGCAATTCGACAAAGTGACTCCATTGTGCTAGGACATCCTCTTGAAGTGCAAGTCCCACATGCAGTAGAATTACTTTTGAATAGGACACAGACACAACACTTGACCATAGTTCGTCTCACTGGTTATGAAGTTACATTATTCCAACCCCACATTATCATCAAACGATACAATATCCTCAACCCAGCTACGCTGCTGCCCACTGCTCCAGTAGACAACCAAACCCACGACTGCCTAGAGATAGTCGAACTAGTCACAAAGCTCCGGTGTGATCTTGTAGATGTACCTTTAAGTGCACCAGAACACACACTGTTCGTAGATGGTTCCTGTATGCGCCTCCAAACAGGCGAACTTTCAGCAGCTTATGCTGTCACTACAGAAAATACAGTCCTCCTGGCAGCTAGAATACCCGTACATTCAGCCCAAGCAGCAGAACTCATAGCTCTTACACAAGCATGCGAGTGGTCAAAAGGAAAACGGGTTAACATCTACACCGATTCGCAATATGCGTTCGGGGTAGTCCACAACTTTGGAATTTTGTGGCAAGAGAGAGGTTTTCTGACCTCTCATGGAACTAAGATACAGCATGGGGATCTTATTCTTCAGCTACTAGAATCAATACACAGGCCCGCAGAAGTAGCTATACTGAAATGCAAAGCACACACAAAAGTCATGGACTCTGTCACCAGAGGTAATGCTCTGGAGGATGCCACAGCTAAACACGCTGCTCAGACAGGAACACTGACCACTGAAATTTCCATCAAGACTGTTTATCCAGTTATCGATCCTACCAAAGATGTAGTAGACATCCAAAACCAAGCTACAGAGACCGAAAAGAGAAAATGGGAAGAAGAGGGAGGTTCTCACACAGATCAGGATTGGGTAACAAAGGATAGGTCCAAATGGTTTCTCCCTGACATAATGGTTCCTGTAATCATAGAAACTGCCCACGGTCCCGCACATCTAGGAGAAAAAGGGATGTTGGACAGTCTAAATTTGGTATGGCATAACAAGCATCTGCGCTCAGCGGCCAAACAAAAAGTACAAACCTGTATGATTTGCTGTCAGTTCAATCCAGAGAAAAGTGTCTCGGTTGAACAAGGAGGGTTCCAGCCTCCAAATTACCCCTTTGAAGTCCTCCAAATGGACTACATACACATGGAACGATGTCGGGGACATAAGTATATCCTCGTAGTAGTCTGTACCGTAACCCGATGGACTGAAGCATACCCCGTCCCAGACTATGGAGCCCAGATGACAGCTAAACAATTGGTGAGGGAAATTTTCCCTCGATATGGGTTGCCAAGAGTCATATACTCTGACAACGGACAACCATTCTCCTCCAAACTAATGGAGGCTGTCTCCTTACTGTTAGGATACACCTGGAAATTCCACTGTGTTCGACACCCCCAAGCAGCAGGCCCAGTCGAACGACATAATCAGACTCTAAAGACCAAACTAGCTAAAATATGTGCTGACAAACAAATAGACTGGGTTACAGCCCTTACCTAGCTTCCTTGATGTCTGCTCTACGTTCTTGTCGTTCACAGGTGGCTGCAGCCTTTCCAGACAAAACAACGCCAGAGGAACACGCCATCCAACCAGAGGACTGGATCCTGATACGAAATTTTGACCGCGCCAGTCCCCTGGAAGGAAGGTGGACGTCTCCCAAGCTGGTGCTACTCACGACGAGAACTGCAGTCAAAGTGGAAGGAAGAAAAGAGTGGCTCCATGCCAGCCATTGTAAGAAATTCTTCGGACCAACTCCTACTGACATTGTTGCTGACCCCGAGAATATAGACACTGAAACGACAGACTTTATTTCACCCCTTCCTGAACTTTCCCCTCAAGAGGAGTACAGATCACGGCTGCGATCCCATCAGAAACAAGCTAGAGACATTGCATCTGACCTCGACCTACCGGTGGCTAATTAGGTCCAAGACGTAGTTTTGGTGAAGCGGTTGCTGGGAAGTGTCCGGTCACGTATGCATAATTGACTCAGACTAGCAGCCAAACATGGAAAATATGTTTAAATGCGTAAAATTATTGCATAACAAAGTTTCGATCTTTCTATCCCTAATGATTTTTATTTTTTGTATTACGGCTTGCCTAGGTTGGTTCCTTCATCTAGCTTTCCCACCTTCTTCCCCCACGCTTTTGAACAACACAGCTATGCATTCACATGTAGATCTCCCTCCACATCTCGAAAATAGAAGAAAAGAATTGTTCAATAACACATTCATCTCCACACTCCACCAACACCAAATGGTTATTAACAAAACCAACTGTTGGGTCTGTGGTTTAATGCCACATTCCGTACACGGAGAAATGCCTTTTATCCCTCTCCCTTTTGGCTATGCTGGATCTACCTATGCACTCTCTATGATATTCTCCGCTTCTGTTAGAAACATTCCTGAGATCAAGGCCAAGGACACTAGTACCTGGAACGAGATAAATACAAAGACAGTACGAGCTGTTGAAAAGATGGTAAACTTCACCGCGACATGGGGACGAGCAGATAATGTCAGGGTCCGACGTGTGCCTACCCAATAATAAACTAGGAACTACATCTCCCAGAGTTCCTGCGGGTTGAAGGTGTGGGAGAGGCCATATAGCACGTTGAGACGCCAGGTGCGGTGCACGTGATTTTTGTCTTTGCTGGATTTCTGTGGCGACGGACGTCTTGGTTCTCCGTGCCTTTTCCGGAGGAGAATACTTTAGCAGTTTCTGAACGTAATCAACGCGGCTGTGGATTACGCTGTGGTGGGAGAACCGGCCCAACTGCAGAGTGTGTGACTGGTAGGCGGGACTTGGGTGCATTAGTTGGAAGAGAGACGCTGGTTTCTTTCCTCCCAAACTTACCGTTTGGAGTTTTGGTTGTTGTGGGTTACCGTCGCGAGAGACGCAGGATTGCCCCCTCTCGTGGTGCCTTACCGATACGAGAGACGCCGGATTGCCCCCTCTCGTGTCGGAGGGCGCAGTGCCAGTACGAGAGATGCCGGATTTGCCCCTTCTCGGCCGGTGCGTAGTCCTGAGGAGAAGAGGCGCTTTGGGTCATCGTGAGAGACGCAGGATTGCCCCCTCTCGCGACCAGAGCCTCTCGCTGGTATCCGGAGGTGTTCAGCGAGTACTGGGGTAAGGTGTGGGAGACGCAGGATTGCCCCCTCCCACAGCCGGAGTAGAGATTCCATCAACCATCCGGTAAGAAAGTCTCGTTCCTATAGATTCCGTTTGGCCCGTGCTGCGGTCCCTGCTTGAAGACATTGGAACTTACATGTAAATAACTCGAATTGGTACTGAAACTATTTTGGCCTATTGTAGTCACCTTGGAATGTTTGAACTGGGTTTTTGCACTTGAACTGTTTTTCTTTTACTTCCTTTTCTTTTTTGTCAATTTGTGGCTTAGTATCAGAAACATTATTCCCAAGTACTAGATTCTTCTATATCTCTGGGGCGAGAACGCATGGTATGTATGTGTGGAAGTTAGGAGTTATCTAAGTAAGGGATAAGGAAGATTCTGATTAACGAAGGTTCTTGATCTTTCAGGAATACATTTCCATGTTATGAGAGAAGTCATCTCATCCTCTTATTTCGAAAGGAAGGGAGATAACGTCTGAGACTAATCAGGTAGGGTTTAGTCTGATTGAGAGAGAGACAGGAGAAATAGGGAGGAACGCAATTAATGTATGGTCTTTTGTTTCCTGCAGGTATCTCTTCCACTGAGGTTCCCGCCCCGGCGTTTTTTCCCTCACCTGCTTACTACCGTACTCTGTTAACAGTTACCGTCAGAGTGCGGGGAAAGCTGGAGGTGGATCCCATTATAGCATCACCCTGATTCTGAGGAGCCGTTGGACCGTGACAGAATCACGTGCCCACTAAATCATCTCCTCCTGATCAGGGTTTAAGGCATGGCTTCATTGGATGATGTATTGGCGGCCCTGGTGTTAGTGCAGCAAGAGCTGGTCACTTCACGGGCAGAAACCACAGCCTTAAAAGAACAGGTTGATAGGCAGGCTAGGAACCCTTTCAATGCCTCGGCAGGTGCCCAACAGATCCAGGTCACGGTTCCACCACCCATTCCATTAGCAAGCCCTGAAAGGTACTCAGAAGACCCATACACCATACAGGCGTTTTTGACTCAGGTTTCTTTGCATTTTTCCTGCCGTCCTGCATCTTTCCCAACGAATTTGTCAAGGGTGGCGTTTGCCGTTTCTTATTTAACAGGCAATGTAGCGAATTGGGCAGGACCTTTGGTTAGGAATGACGATCCTCTTTTGTCGGATTGGACTGCTTTTAGGAGGGAGTTTGAGCGAGTATTTGATAGAAGAGCCACCACACTTAGGGGCCGATTATGATGGCGGACGGACTTGAGTCCGTCCGCCACCATAGAGTAGGAGGGACCATCCGCAGGGGCAGCGGCGGTCCCTCCATACAGATTAGGATGTGACCGCCAGGGTGGCGGTCACATCCTCTATTTTTAACATTGCGGCGGGTGGAGCTTCAAGCTGCACCCGCCACAATGTTAAAAATACATGCACAGCATTTGCACAGCATTTGCGTGCACAAAGCGGCAGGCACCGCGCGGTGCTTGCCGCTTTGTGCACGCAAATGCAGGGTTGTAAGTCAACCGCGGCGGAAAAGCGGCAGACTGAAACCAGGACCCACCAGCCATCCTAATGTGGCGGTGGGTCTTTGGTGGGTCCGCAGAGGATTTTCCGCATCCTCCGGGCCGGCGGTGGCTTCCGCCGGCCCGGAGGATGCGGAAAATCCTCCATCATAATGAGCCCCTTAGTGCGGATCGAGACCTTCTGGAATTAAAACAGGGTAGGAAAGAACTGGTGTCGTATATGACCTCTTTCAACAGGTTGGTTGCCGAGACTGCTTGGCCTGAAGAGAAGAAAATGACGCTGTATTATCAGGGCCTTTCTGACGAGTTGAAAGATGTGCTAGCACAAATTGACCCACAGCCCACCACCTGTACGGCTCTGATTAACTTAACGTTGAGACTAGATCATCGTCTTTCGGAACGTTCAGGAGATAGGAGAAGAGGTAATCACAATCCTGGGGGGTTGGGTAGGGTCGAGCCTGCTATCCCTGTTGATAAGAGTGGTTTATCAGAACCCATGGAAGTAGGTGCCGTAAGGGCACCATTGTCTAGAGCTGAGCGAGAAAGCCGCCGCTCCCAAGGCCTCTGTATGTATTGTGGCAAGAAGGGGCATTATGTAAAGGACTGCACTGTGAAACCGAAGAGATCGCGTCCTTTTGTCGCTGGAAAGAATTTTTCCCTTCCCGCGGTACAGAGTAGCACAGATGAGGACTCCTCAAAGCCCATTACGAACCTAGAAGTAGTAGGATGGCAGCTACTGTCTCTAGCCGGGGCGTATTCGGCTCACACTGAGTCGCATATAGTCCTCTCTATGATTCTGCAGGTGAGGGGAGAACACCCGGTTCATAGTATGCTTGATTCCGGGGCCACCGGAAATTTCATTGATGTAGGGTTGGTACATCGTCTGGGTTTGGAGAGGGTCTCTATTCTGAAACCAGAAAGAGTGTTGGCAGTGGACGGCACCCCGTTGAAGTCCGGTCCGATTACAGAACAGATGGAAATAGTAGAGTTACAGATCACGGGGGAGCCTTTGGACCATGTGGAAAACATCGTCTTGAACATTATTGAAGCCCCTCAGTATGAGGTCATCTTGGGGATGCCCTGGCTAGGGCTCCACAATCCCACAATGGATTGGAGACTTAAGACCATTAGTTTCCTTTCGGAAGAGTGTCAGATGTCCTGTTTGAGGGAGGCGGATAAACATCTGGTAGCCTTGGCTCAGGTATTTCAGGTGGCCACGGCCGCAGAAAAAGAAGAGGTATTGCCAGCGGCTTATGAGGAGTATAGCGAGGTGTTCAGTGAGGTCAAGGCGGCAACGTTGCCTCCCCACGAGAATACGATTGTCGCATTGATCTCATCGACGGTGCGGTGATACCCTCGTGCAGAGTATACGCACTATCAGAGCCTGAGACTAAGCACCTGCAGGAGTATTTGAAACAATTCTGTGACATGGGGTTCATACGCCCATCTAGGTCCCCTGCAGCTTCTCCTCTGTTTTCCACGGCAAAAGCCAATGGTGAGCTACGAACTGCATAGACTACCGTCTGCTGAATAGACAGACTGTGAGAAACCGATACCCACTTCCACTCATCCCCGTTCTACTGGATCAAGTATGAGACGCTAACATTTACACCCGGTTAGATCTCCGAGGATCATACCATCTGGTGAGGATCCGTAGCGGTGATGAGTGGAAAACGGCCTTCAAAACAAGGTACGGACTTTTCGAATACTTGGTTATGCCGTTCGGGCTGTGTAATGCCCCGGCGGCTTTCCAGTATTTTCTAAATGATGTTTTGAAGGACTATATAGACCAGTTTGTCATAGTGTACATCGATGACATTCTGGTCTATTCAGTGTCTATACCACAGCATGCCAGTCATGTCATCTTGGTCCTGAAAAGATTGCTGGAAAACTGCCTTTACTGTAAACTCAGTAAGTGTGAGTTTGGGGTGTCGGAGGTGGAGTTCCTGTGGGTTATATTGAGTCCCCGGGGGTTTCGGATGGCAGACAGGAAGGTAGAGGTAGTACAGCAGTGGCCAGTTCCCAAAAGTGTGAAAGAGGTGCAGTGCTTCCTAGGCTTTGCGAACTATTATAGGAGGTTCATAGCCCAATTCTCCTTGGTAGCAT
Organism: Lissotriton helveticus; assembly: GCF_964261635.1. Lineage (NCBI taxonomy): Eukaryota > Metazoa > Chordata > Amphibia > Caudata > Salamandridae > Lissotriton > Lissotriton helveticus. The sequence continues at coordinate 274,365,179 of NC_136058.1, read as the reverse complement.
CCCCGATCACTCGTTTGTTGAGAAAAGGTGCACCGTTCGAGTGGACCCTCGAGGCAACGGAGGCTTTTGAACTGTTGAAGACATCGTTTAGTACAGCTCCCATTCTGCGACATCCACAGATGGACGTACCGTTTGTGGTGGAGGCAGATGCCTCGGATACAGCGGTAGGGGCGATATTGTCCCAGAGAGACAGAGGAACCGGACAGTTACATCCAGTGGCGTTCTTGCCGAAAAAGTTGTCCTCTGCCGAATTGAACTATACGGTGGCAGAGAAGGAGCTGTTCGCTATAAAGAAAGCCTTCATGGAGTGGAGACACTACTTGTGGGGAGCGCGGCACACTGTCACGGTGTATTCAGACCACCGGAACTTGGTTTTCATGAAAACTGCCCGCCATCTTTCTCAACGCCAGATGAGATGGATGCTATTTTTTGCTGGGTATGACTTCGTTATTACGTTCCATCCAGGGTCTGATAACCGGAAGGCTGATTCTCTATCTAGACAGGAGGAAGGCGTTGCATCCCCTCAGGAGAAACCACAAGCCATCATATCCCCAGAGAAAGTGCTCTGTGCGGTCACAGCAGACCAATTCTTGGATCAGGTTGCTAGACAACGTAGTCCGATCCAGTGGCAAACATGGGCCGGTCAGGACTCACATCGGACATTGAAGCATGGGGTACCGTTGTACAAGGGAAAACTATATCTACCTACGCATTCCCTTAGGCTGCAGGCCTTTAACTGGTGTCACAACGCGGTGGTGGCGGGTCATCCTGGCAATAAGAAAACGCTACTCCTGGTACAGCGCCAGTTCTGGTGGGAGGGGATGTCTAAGGATGTGGAAGGTTGGGTACAACAATGTGACACTTGTGCACGGGCTAAAGGTGAACAGAGTAAGGTGAGGGGAAAGCTTATGATGCTACCGACTCCTGCTCATCCATGGCATACCATCAGCATAGACTTCATCTTGGGGTTACCGAACGATCAAGGTTGTAATGCTATACTGGTGGTGGTTGATAGCCTCACAAAGATGGGGCATTTCATTCCATGCCGTAACCTTCCCACAGCCAGCCAGAATGCTCAGTTATTGCTAACGCATGTGGTACGGCTGCATGGGATTCCACGTGTTATCATCTCGGACCGAGGGCCCCAGTTTGTAGCTCGTTTCTGGCATATGTGGTGCAAGGCCATGCATACGGAAGATGCCTTGTCCACCAGTTTCCATCCGCAATCGGATGGACAAACGGAGAGGATGAACCAGACTCTTAAGAAATATCTGCGATGCTATGCCAAGGAGGCAGAACAGTCTTGGGTTTCCATGTTGTGGTTGGCCGAATTGTCATACAACAATCTGTGGCATAGCTCGATCAAGGAAACACCCTTTAGAGCCAATACCGGATTCCATGCCAATACTCTGCCTGTGGTGATCCCAAGTGAGGTCAAGAATCATCCAACGGTAGTTGCTCACATGACGGCTCTTCATAGAATTCATAACACCATACGGAAGTCACTGAATCAGTCTAAGATCTTCTACAAGAAATGGGCTGACAAGCATCGCCAAGAGGGACCGGAGTATAGGGTAGGCGATAAAGTCTGGCTTTCCACTCGGAACATCCGTTTCCGCTACCACAGGATTTTTCACCCTCGTTTCATTGGTCCCTATGCCATCGTTCGTAGGATCAATGCGGTGGCGTACAAACTCAAATTGCCTGCTACATTGCGGATCCATCCAGTGTTTCACTGTAGCCTGTTGAAACCTGCGGTGAGGGCCCGTGTCATGGCGGCCCCTCCTGTACTGAGAGACGGCCAGTTGGAATACGAGGTCCGTAGGATCCTGGATTCTAGGTACCGCCAGGGGAGGTTGTGGTTCCTTATCTCCTGGAAGGGGTACCAATCGGAGGATGATTCGTGGGAGCCTAGTGCTGCGATTCATGCTCCTGTGGAGGTCCGGAGGTTCTTTTAGCGGAATCCGGGGAAGCCTGGCGCTAGGAGGCACCTGGGAGGAGGGCGTACTGTCAGGGTCCGACGTGTGCCTACCCAATAATAAACTAGGAACTACATCTCCCAGAGTTCCTGCGGGTTGAAGGTGTGGGAGAGGCCATATAGCACGGTGAGACGCCAGGTGAGGTGCACGTGATTTTTGTCTTTGCTGGATTTCTGTGGCGACGGACGTCTTGGTTCTCCGTGCCTTTTCCGGAGGAGAATACTTTAGCAGTTTCTGAACGTAATCAACGCGGCTGCGGATTACGCTGTGGTGGGAGAACCGGCCCAACTGCAGAGTGTGTGACTGGTAGGCGGGACTTGGGTGCATTAGTTGGAAGAGAGACGCTGGTTTCTTTCCTCCCAAACTTACCGTTTGGAGTTTTGGTTGTTGTGGGTTACCGTCGCGAGAGATGCAGGATTGCCCCCTCTCGCCTCGTGGTGCCTTACCGATACGAGAGACGCGGGATTGCCCCCTCTCGTGTCAGAGGGCGCAGTGCCAGTACGAGAGACACCGGATTTGCCCCCTCTCGGCCGGTGCGTAGTCCTGAGGAGAAGAGGCGCTTTGGGTCATCGTGAGAGACGCAGGATTGCCCCCTCTCGCAACCAGAGCCTCTCGCTGGTATCCGGAGGTGTTCAACGAGTACTGGGGTAAGGTGTGGGAGACGCAGGATTGCCCCCTCCCACAGCCGGAGTAGAGATTCCATCAACCATCCGGTAAGAAAGTCTCGTTCCTATAGATTCCGTTTGGCCCGTGCTGCGGTCCCTGCTTGAAGACATTGGAACTTACATGTAAATAACTTGAATTGGTACTGAAACTATTTTGGCCTATTGTAGTCACCTTGGAATGTTTGAACTGGGTTTTTGCACTTGAACTCTTTTTCTTTTACTTCCTTTTCTTTTTTGTCACTTTGTGGCTTAGTATCAGGAACATTATTCCCAAGTACTAGATTCTTCTATATCTCTGGGGCGAGAACGCATGGTATGTATGTGTGGAAGTTAGGAGTTATCTAAGTAAGGGATAAGGAAGATTCTGGTTAACGAAGGTTCTTGTTCTTTCAGGTATACATTTCCATGTTATGAGAGAAGTCATCTCATCCTCTTATTTCGAAAGGAAGGGAGATAACGTCTGAGACTAATCAGGTAGGGTTTAGTCTGATTGAGAGAGAGACAGGAGAAATAGGGAGGAACGCAATTAATGTATGGTCTTTTGTTTCCTACAGGCATCCCTTCCACTGAGGTTCCCGCCCCGGCGTTTTTTCCCTCACCTGCTTACTACCGTACTCTGTTAACAGTTACCGTCAGAGTGCGGGGAAAGCTGGAGGTGGATCCCATTATAGCATCACCCTGATTCTGAAGAGCCGTTGGACCGTGGCAGATAATAATGAAAATACCAGTTATTCCCTTTTTAACCACACTACCTCCTTTAGGGAAACGTTTTCAGTCCAAAAGAGACAGACAGAACAGGGAGGATGGGCTGTGCCCCATAAGGGCCTATTCTGTGTAAGAGGAAAGGGCAAGGGTCAGAAAATGGGAGACAGTGAGTGTAATAAGACATACACCCTACCTGACCTAAATTTCCCAACAATGGCCACTGCCCCCAACACCTATTTTATCAGTGGACCTCACGCACGTACTTGGCTACCCCAAGGCTGGTCTGGGAAGTGCTACATTGCATTTCTCCTCCCCCCTACCTACACCGCCCGGCAGATTACCATCTAAGTGACCCTCCGACCGTAATTAATAGACGGCGAAGGGGGGCCATAGATGCTGAAGATACAGCGGACCAAGAGGCTGGCGATTTCTTTAAAGGAACCATCCCTTTCTGGGGGCCCATGATCAACAGCCGCTACATAAGGCAACTGACTCATGTAGTCCAGGGAGCCATAAACGAAACAGCTGGTGCATTAAGCAACATCACCGCTGAGATGGCTGCTGACAAACTCATGACGCTGCAGAACTGCATGGTTCTAGATATTATATTGGCCGACCGTGGTGGCGTATGTGAACTGATCGGGTCCAGCTGTTGTATATATATTCCAGATAATGCACCCTCGGTGTATTCCGCTATTTCCCGCCTTCATGTACTTTCCAGAAAATTAGATACAGACACTGCTGCCTGGTCCCTGACGGGATGGCTCTGGTGCCTCCTGTCCTCATGGGGATGGAAGGCACTTACAATCATAGATCTTGCTCTAGCCATTCTCTTCACCTGTTGCCTCTGTATTCAGTGTGGCCCAGCACTCTGTAGTTTCTGTATCACTACCTGCATTCCCAGACCCCAAACTGGAAAGAAAGAGAAGGAAAAGATCATGTTACAGGAACAAGTGGACAACCTAATGAACATAGAGGTAGATTAAGGAAGACAATCTTAAAAGTGTATATTATGGGACAAGGAGGGAATGTGGAAAATGGATAATTTTCGTTATTTATGTCCCATTATACACCCTCTCTTTCACGTCCCGAGCTCATCATGATGGTAACTAGAAAACCCGGGCACATAAATGAAAGGTTGCACACAACACATTTCTTCCTCTAACTGTAACCACACACTCTTATGGTCAGGCTGATTCCGAGAAATAAGCCCCTGTTTGCCAAGACACGACAACCAATTCCGAGAAACCAGCTCCTGTTTGCTAAGACATGACACCAGACATCCTGTCACAACCATGTTTCTCTCTTATCTAAGGAACCAGCCAAGGGTTATTTCTCAAACACTTCTGCCTCTGCCGTGACTTCCTCACGATTATGACACAGTTACGTCGCTTCTGCCATGACTTCTGTATGATTACAACACAAGTAACTGAAATTTGCTCAAGGGAAGCTCCTCCCTCTTTTCTATGTCCAGAAATGTATAAATGCGATGTTTTCATTGATTAAAGTAGAGACTATTCCCGAGCCTCCTTAGGTGACGGAGCTCTCCCTTAACTCGAGTTACTGAATAAAGACCCTGAATTCTAACCACCACGGACTCTGCTCTTCATGCTTGACCTTATTGATATTATAGAAATTCCGATCAAGGTAAATTACTAAAATAGTTACCACAAGTGTCATCGCCTATTATTAATAGATCACTATTGTTATACCTTATGTTACTCTTAGTCTATTTTAAAAAAACTCTTATTTGAGTGTTACTTTTTTGGAATCCCTTTCTTTATCCAACACCCTCAGCAGGTATTAAAATCAATCCGTAGCACTCCCTACCATGGGCAGTACCTCCCGTTGGTTATGCTTCCCCTCACTGTTTAGCAATAATCCTCTGTATCCCCCGGGGCCGCTTACCTGAATTGCTTTGTGGCTCTCTCGAAAGGCAACCGCTCTCTTTGGATCAAACAATCCAAGACGCTCGGTGTGGCGTTTTTACGTTATGCGCCCGTGTAACCACGTATCTGTCACGTGTTAGTGTAACTGCGTTTCTAGCCTACTCTCGGCTTTCTAGGCTCCGCCATCTTGTAATGGGTTGATTAACGCGTATGTAGGGAAACCTTCCATTATATAATGTTTTTTAATGTACACAATGGTAGCTTTTTAATTTTTATTTATTATGAATAGTTTTAAGTAATTGCGTGCCGAGTCGGTATTTGTTATTAATTACCGATTTTCTCGGGTTGCCATCTACAGTTGGTGTCAGTATTGTCTACATTTTCTCCCTGCGTTTCTAGCCTGATCTCGACTTTCTAGGCTCCGCCATCTTGTAATGGATTGATTAATAATCGCGTGTGTAGGGAAACCTTTCATTATATAATATTTTTTAATGTACACAAGGGTAGCTTTTTAATTTTTATTTATTATGAATAGTTTTAAGTAATTGTGTGGCCAGTCAGTATTTGTTATTAATTACCGATTTTCTCGGGTTGCCATCTACAGATGTTTTCAGTATTGTCTACATTTTCTCCCTTTATTTCTTTATAGCTTATCGTTACTAATTCCAGATCTTCAATTTAGATTTTCTTTTTTTCTTTTTTTTTATCTGTGTTTTGCTTATTATAGACTCATATACAAGATCTATTACAGAACTGGAATGTTCCAATTTATCACTGGATGGGTACAATTCTCCCTATTGATCGTTCATCTGGTCTTTATCTGTATAATCGCTCCCATTCTTCACGGCTGTTCAGGCCATATGTATATGTTTTAAACTTGCACATGAAGAATTGCTCTCTTGTCTTCCTTTTCTTTTCTAAATCACCCCCTCTTTTGGATAGGGTGATTCTCTCTAGGATGCACCATCTAAGGTCCTCCACTTGATGTTTATGTTGCAACCAATGTTCGGTAAGCGGTGCATTGATCTTATTGGTCCTTATGGCTGATCTGTGTTCATTTAGACGGACCCTTATTTCTCTCATTGTCTCTCCTATATATCCTTTGCCACAAGGGCAAAGAATCAAATAAATCACATTCTTTGATTTACAATTGAACATTCCTTGTACCATGTGCTTTCCTTCATTGAGTTCAATTTTTTAGCCTGATATAATTGATTTTCAGTTGGTACATGAACTACAGGGATATGTTCCTAATACTCTTCTATTGTTATCTATGCTCATCTGATGTGTTTCTCCCTTTTCTCTGTATGTTTTTACCAGCCTATTCCGGATGGTTTTATTTCTCCTATAGGAGAATAGAGGTTTTTCTAATGTGGCCTTATTCCCCACGAATTTCAAGTTATTAATACAATGCCTAATGCTCATATACATTTCTTCATAAAAACATTAATCATCATCACACTTTTATCACATCATATATCACACAGTTTAATAAAACCACATATTAAACATAGGCATTGTATTAATAACTTGAAATTCGTGGGGAAAGAGATATAAAAGAGAATCTACGCTTGTAACCCCCAATGAGTACAGCAAATTTTAAAAGAACATTGTTTTAATATAAATAAAATACAGTGATTTTTCTTAATCTAAATGCCTTTGTGGTTCTACTTATAGTGTGTGAGGAGAACAAGTAGATTGTGTTTTGAGTGATAAAATCTAGTGGATAGTCACACTAGGAGGAAAATAGTATGTGAGATCAAAAAATAGAGCATAACAATAGAAGACCAAAGGAACACTTTGTATTAAGCTGTTTGCTACCCAGTTCCTTTTGGTACAAGGGTGTCTCTCATTTATTCTGAATGGTCTTGAGATCTTGCAAGAGTTGAGAGTGAAGTTGGGACATGATGAGGACATCGTCTAGATAGATAATCAGGCGAATCCCTTTTCCTCTCAAGAGAGAGACGATTGTTCTCATAATCTTGGTGAAACACCAAGGGGCGGATGATAGCCCGAAAGGGAGGGCTTGAAACTGAAAGAGGTGATTGTCCCAAATGAATTGAGGGAAGGGTTGAAGTTCTTCTGCCGTAGCGATAGTAAAATAGGCGTCCTTTACATCTAATTTGACCAGCCAGTCCCCTTGAAGAAGAAGGTCTCTGAGGAGGTGAAATGTCTGTACACTAGGTATTTGTTTACTTCTCGTAGGTTTATAACTGGTCTCCACCCTTTTTCCTTCTTTTGGACCAAGAAGAGTGTGCTGACAAATCTCTTTTGAGAGAAAGGAACTTCGATAATAGCGCCTTTTTGGAGCATAGAAGAAATTTCTTCCTTGACAATTTCCAGATGTTCTATTGGAAGAACCAAAGGATTGAGTATATGTTTTTGAAATGGAAGTTCTACAAAGTCTATTTTGAAGCCTTGAACTGTGTCGAGAACCCACGAGTCTTGAGTCAAACATTTCCTAGCATGGTAGAAGTATTTGAGTCTTCCCCCGACCCTGGGAAAGGGAAGAGGAGAGAGAAGGACTTACTTGGAGGGCTGTTGTTGGGAGTTCCTCGGGAGGAGAAACTTCTGCTGTGAGAACCCCTTCCTCTCTGGGGGTAAAATTGCCGGTTGGTAGGGTAGAAACCTTTGCCCACAGCTCCACTGCCTCTTGTGGGTGAGTAGGGCCGGTAATTTCCGCGGCCACAAGAACGGCCCTTTCTTCCGGCCTGTCCAAAAAAGTTACTATTGAAGACACTCCTCATGTTATTCTGTGCCTTGTCTAGGGCGGTGAAGGTGGGGACGTACTTCCCTATAGTCTTAATCATATCCTCACCGAAGAGGAGCCCTCTGAGTTTCTTGTAAGGCTCCTTTTCGGCCAGGTCACCCAGTTTGTGATTAATTTTATTGAGGATGGTCTTCCTCCTTTCAGTGTTGAGGCCTGAATTAGCATTTCCAAGCAAGACGATTGCCCTTTGGCTCAGTCTCTAATCAGGTTAGTGTCAAGGGGTGAATTGGAGATATAAGATTCCTCGGCCAAGTCAAGAATCTTAGTAAGGGGGCCGAGAACATCAAGAAGACGATCTTGACAACTTTTGAGAGCTCTCTCAAGGCCTTTTATGGGGTCCTTGCTCAATTTAAACAAGAATTTAATACGGTCAGGATCGAGATTGGGGGTCTGACAGACCTTGTCTTCGATGCATGGTCTCGGTCATTCAGACCTGAGGGTATTACGTGTCTCCCTCTCGAGAGAGTTTCTCAGCCATCTGGTAATGAATTTAGAGACATGGTCCTGTGGGAACCATTTAGAACTATTGGGGTGGGAAATGTTGAGGGGGAGAACATTTCGCCACCCAAGGGGTCAAAAATGGCGTCTTTATCAGAGGGGGAAGAGTCAACCTCAGACTGAAAATTAAAGTACAGATCATTGAGATCTTGATCGTTTAAGCCGAGGATAAACTTATCATAGGGGTTGTCGAAAACTTCATCTTCATCCGAATTGGTACCTGCATCATCACGTGCACTATTAAAATTTGTGTCGCTAGGGACACCTGCCAAGTTCGTGCCACTAGGGACACCCAACCTATTCGTGTCGCGAGGGACACCTGTGTCTTTTGAGGTGCGGGGGCCTCCGAACAAGCGTGAGGTGCTAGGACCTCCCAGGTCAAGTGAGGTACCACGACCTCTAATAGTGCCTTCACAATGTTTCAATTTTTTACTGCTCTTGGAATATACAGTTTGAGGATCATGAGGAGGGTCGTCATCATGTTCTTGTAGGAGGGGTCTTTTGGATGACATCACCTCCTTGAGCGTGTCCATCATGCAGGAACTCATCTCCTTTTGTAAGAAAATTTTAAAGGAGTCATTTGTATGATTAGGGGAAGTGGCGATAGCTTCGTCTGATTCCATGTCAGACATGACAGGTAAGTATAACTAGGAAAGCTTAGTGCTTCTTCTTTCTTTTATTTATATATATATATATATATATATATATTTTATTTTTTTTATTTATATTTTATATGTATTTAATTTCTTATATTTATAAATAATATGCAGGGATTATTTTAAGAAGGGGGGAAGAAAGGGGGTTGTTCCCTTCTTGGTTTGCTGTTAGAGCTAAGTCTTTTTTTTTATTTTTATTTTTTATTTTACAACACAAAGGTAGCAGACTAAAACAAGGAATTGATTTGGGGGCAGAGGGCCAAAAGGGTTAAAAATGCGGAAGGAAGGCAACGAAGGCAAGAGGCAACAGCTGATCGAGTCTCCGGCAGCGGCTGGCAGGCACGATGTAACCGACGCGCTTGAGCCAGCCGCCGCCGGGGAATTAGAGGAATGACCCTCAGTGGGCGGTGCACGCTGCGCGACCGCTGCCGAGGTCCATTCCTCGCCGAAGGATGCGCTCGCGAGGATGGCTGAAGCGAGCGCGTCTCAAGGGGACAATTTAGATGAGAAAGGGGCGTTTGGGCAGCGAAGTCGACGAATGACAGGAAGACGATCCGAAATTAATGTTAAGTCCCTGTAATGAGTTGAAGGAGTGTCCGTCCTGAACTAACGCCCGGGTAAGAGGGGGGCGGGATCGACAACCATAAATTGGAAGTCGGAGGGAGGGAGGGAAGGAAGGATCGGGAGAACCGACCAAGGAATCCAGTAAAGTAAGCAGTAAGGGAAACTATAAGAGCGATAATACGGATACAATTGAGTGGCAAAAGGGCAATCAATAGAAATATCAAAACACTGAAAACAATCAGAAATATCAAAATGATGAAAAACAATCAAAATAGATACAAAGGAAGTATTCAAGGCAATAAATATAGAGAGCAAGTAAGAGCAACGTACCTGCTTGCGAGCCGCATTTAAAAGAGGCAGCTCAGTTGTTGCTCATGCCTTATATTGTTGTTATGTTGTCACCGCATTCTAGTTCTTTCTTTCTATGATGTAAGCGGTTGTTTGTGAGTTGCATTAAAAGGATTAATGCATAATGTAGCCTCCTGTCTTGTAATGAAATTCAGCTATATTCAGACATTATCGCTAATAGGGACTTAACCTGAATATCCACCTCCCATTGGATATACAGGCTAAGAAGTGGTCTAAGCAGGCGTTAGGATTTGGCGATATTCGCGCTTAGCGCAAATATTTTAATCGCTACGCCTGCGTTGATAATAGGCAATAGCGATGTTAGCCACTGCTTTCAGTCGCTAACAGGTTGGGTACGCCCACTTTGCATGTCATTAGCGATAAATATCGCTGACATGCAAAGCGGGCCCCAAACCGCTCGCTATCACCTAAAAGCTGTCGCTAACTGATGTTAGCGACAGCTTGCTAATAGGGCGATGAAATTAGACGCTGCAAAAGTGGCGATAATTTAATTTCGCCTGCCTTGGTATTATGCCCCAAAGTTCTTAGATGTGCTCTTGGGTAATTGTTTCCAGGTGGCCCCACCACATAGTTTCTTCACAATTCACAGATCAGACAGGGGGCAGAGAGGTATGCTTCCACATACTGTGTCCTATTTTTGTCAGTGTGCTGACCAAACTCCTCTTTCTCATAAGGCTGGTCTCCAAGTTGTTCCTGGCCTCTGTTCTCTGTTCTACAGATGAAGCCTCTCCGTGGGCTGAAGGCGTGCTTCTTCTGGGGACATAGATGCTATGTTTGAGATGATGATGTTTGTCATCTGGGTGCCACTATTCCCAAGGTCGTTGTGAGTCAGAGTGCAGCCACCCTGCTGTGAGTGGCATCTTGCACCTCCATCTCTGTGAGGCCGTGCTGTGTCTCCTCCGCAACTGCGCTAATCCGGGGTAAAAAAAAAAAAATGTGTTTAAATTTGATTCTGATACAAATAACCGTTAAAGAGCAGGATAATTAAATATATCTTGTTGTAAAAATAAATGTTGAATTGATTCCTCAGTACCTTTCTTCTCTACTTCCTCATCCTTGTGATGCTCCTTGCCCAGGTATGGGAGGGTAATTTGGGCAGAACCCCATTATAATTTTCTAGTAATCCGAGGTCAGAGGGCATGGCTCATCTTGCTCCTCAGGGGCACTCCACCAACTCTCTTAATAGGGCCTGCTTTCTCGTTTCCAGGAGCTGCATCGCCTCCATGTCATTTACACTCTTTAGGAGGCCACAAACTAAAATCTTTCCACATGGTCTCTTCTCTGCTTCACTGACTCCTCTGCCTTTGACTGCTTTATTTATTTCCAGGGGCACAGTCCCCCCCACCTTCGCGATCTCCCAGCCATATCGGCACTCCGCATACCTGAGCTGCCAAATATGCCGGTTCGGGTGACTGTGGTGATGGATGGGTGGAGATTTCTGGTAGGATCCCAGGAATTATTCAAATGCCATCTTGTTTGTTTAGCCACGCCCCCCTTGAACTGATTGAGACAGCGCCATCTGACACGCAAGCTGGAAACGTGTCACTTTGAAGCCGATGTCATTGAGTATCTTAGATTTCACCTACCAACCAGGAGTATTTGCACAGATCTGAAGAAATGTTTGGACATTTTGTACAGGATACCCTCCCCCCCACACACACACATTTATTAAGGAGAACAAATGTTATCTTTGTCTGGCAAACTTTTAATGCCTATTCATTTTAGGATTTGCTCTGAGAACATATCAAATTTCCAAGGTACTACAAAGCAAAACCCAAGACAAGGTTGGTACTGCTGAATGTGATTTCTATATTCTAAAGCAGGCATCTACTCAGTGTTGAAATTGGGTCCCGCCTATTCAGTACGCCCGTATTTTGAGCTTTTTGGATCACTCAGTTGTGGACTTTTTTTCTGTGGGTGAGTCTCACAATATGTGTCTCACCCACGGTAATCACATGGCTTATGGTTTGTGTCTGTTTACCGCCAATATCTGCCTTTTAAGATAAGGCTGCCACGATGCAGCTAGGGTAAGGGGCACTTACCCTAAGGAACACATGAACACGTGTGCACACTTATGAGTGCTGTGGGATTAGATATCCACCCAGAGTAGGCCATACAATGTGATTGTACACTAATCGGGAATGTCAGTGTGATTTACAGTTTTGTCTGTAGTGACACTCTATTATAAACACATGTAGACATCGGTGAAAAGTGCCTAAGAGTGCAGTTTGGCTTCCCTTTGGCCTACAAAGCCGAGTGACATATCAAAATGGGGTGGATCTTCTGCAAGAATATCAAATCTGCGAGTTCCAAGAGGATATCTGTATAACTTGTGGTTCATTCAGAATTGTTATATTTCTCTGACTCAGCTCAGGAACAGAACGCAGGCCTCTTGTCCCCCCACTGAGCCAAGTTAAGTACATTTCTCTCCAACAGCAGGAACAAAGGCCGCCCCATAAAAAAAAGGAATGAACAGTGCTTCTCTCAGCTCCTGAAAAGGGAAGGGTAGGGATAAAAGAATCTGGATCTGTTAATTACCTGTCACACTGCCCCAAGGTTGGGAACAGCCCAGCCCCACTGAACAAAAGAGGAAGCAGAGACAATTGGAGGCAACACAGGAGGGGTGTCCTCTTTGAACTTTTGGTGGGAAAGGCCCAGGTATGCATATGCCCACAAAATGACAAAAGCGCTTTTTTTATTATTTTTAGTTATCAATTTGAGTTGGATCAGTACCTAAAAAGAAAAAACATGCACAGTGTTTTTCTTTTTTTAGTGAGTGAGGGGAGCGAAAGCAACATGGGGGGTGTGTGAAGAAATACAGGGGAGGGTTGGAGGGAACGCTAAGCAAGTAAAAGCAGCTATGCCAGCAAAACAAAGAGATTGTACAGAGTCAATGCTCTGTGGGAGAGACAAACAAAAGATTAACATGCAGGTACGCGAATAAGACACAGGCAAATGAGAGTGACAAGAAAAGACAACCAATGGTCAGCAATGGATGGGCTCTAAGCCCCCCTGTGTTCTTAGTAAGGCATAATATGCCTTGCAACTAACAGCGCATGCACTAGCTTGTAGGTGCGACCTAAAAATTACCTGGAAAAAGATACAAATAATGTAAACTTTCAGATGCTGAGTTAGTTATTTTACAGATCCTGACTTGAAATGCCAAACAAGAGAATAAGTCTGAATATGTCTGAAACAAGAATGCTGAGCAGGTCTGTGTAGTATATGGGCACAACAGGAAAAACTAAGGCAGTTTATAAATGTTTGGTTTTAATGTAGTCTCCTGTAAATACTCTATCTCGCCAATCCTCAATTTAGTGGGCATTTAACATTTAGATTTATTGCATGTACATGTGGCTTAACGGGCAAAGCTGCCAACTATGAAACTGGGGAACCGGGTTCGAGCCCTGTCAGCATCCCAACATCCTGTGATTCTCTACAAATCACTCAAACTCCCTGTGCCTGAAAAAAGAGTGGTCAGACATTCTGTATTGTAATCTGATGCTCATGTAAAGCGCTCTGATGCCATGTTTGCACTATATTAAAAAGAAAATCTGGCATAGATTGCGTCCCTTCTAGACCCACATTGAACACCGCTCGTGTAGAACAGTCTCTTGCGTCATACAGAGACCTCATGGTTTCCACATCTGGAGTGAGTGGTTTTTGCAGTCTGCTTTTTTCTTTGCTTTTTGACACTTGTAATTTGATTTCCACAGTATACAAGTACCATAAGGTTGAGAACCATCAGGACTGGGTGAACTGTATAAACTACTCCCCTCTGCACCTCTGAGACCACTGCAAGTACCTCTTCCTGAATTCTGCAGGGACTTACACTCTTTCCTCATCAGGGCTGGTGCCAGGAAGTTTGATTACCCGGTCATCGCTAGCTCACAAATCCTTTTTTTACCACGTAATGCAAACCATTCATGTAATGGGATTTATTATGGAAATGCAATGGGAAGGACAGATTGTGGATTGCTCCCAACAAAGATTTATCACAAAAAAATATATACAGCATTATAAGGTTACCAGATGACTTCATAGCACCAAAGGCTAGTGCACCCCGAATCATTTTTTCCCAGAATGCATTAGGTTAATTTAAAAAAAGCAACACTGTGTCATAACATGCATTCACCTGGTAACCGTGAAATCTAGCTGGTTTAACAGGGTGAATTCTGCTTGCCTCAGAGTTGTCCCCTGATGCTTAGAATGTACCAGGCCCCTGTTGCTCCTCTGCTGCTGGCAGATTGCTCCCAGCCATCACTGGAGGCAGTGGTCCGTCCCCTGGACCCTCCCCCAGCCAGGCAGCATCTAAAGCCCGCCAGAGGAGAGGCAGCGGCTGGGATTAAGGCTCGGTGGATGTGAGCTTAATCTGCCCTGGGCGGTGCTTTGTTCTGCGCATTGTTAGGGAACAAACTATTGATACAGAAATAGCCAACCTCAGACCTCCGCAATTCCCGCCACTTTTTCAACAATAATGTGTGATTTTTCGAAGAATCCAACACAAGTTAAGTAGTTCACTATATTATCTTCAACAACACTTTGAGGCAGCAGAAAATATCCCATCCCTGCACAAGTGTGTACACACCTGCAGACATATAAGGACGGATTCTTTCCAAGAAACACAGCACAGACACGAGTGGATGGAGGTTTCCACAAACGAGTCCCTTTTTCTGATTTCTAAGGGCCTGATTATGAGTGGGTCAGTTAATCATGACCCGTGCATAAACCTTGTTCAGAATTAAGATTTTGGTTGTATTCAACAAATCCAATAATTATCTGTCGCATTAATCATCAGCTGTCTTAAATACCTCAGCCTTCATTAAATTTTCGCAAGTCAAACTTGCCGAAATTTGACAGGGGAAAGCATACAGAATTTAATGTACCATGCGGACTTTGGTGCATTAACCACTAAAATCCACATGTTGGGCCCGATTCACAGAAATAACTTAAGACAAAATCCTAAATTTACTACCATTTTCGTATTCACAGAAGACACTTACTCATTTTGGTATTCACAGAAGTTAGGACTCCTAACTTTAAGACTCCTAAATGCCTTCTGTGAATACCGAAAGTCTTAAAATTAGGATTTTTCTCAATTTAGTAGTAGTAAAGTTAGGACTCCTAACTTTAGGACTCCTAAATGCCTTCTGTGAATACCACGGGGCAGATTTATGAGGCCCTTGCGCCACGTTTACGCCGCTGTTGCGTCACGCAAGGCGGCGTAAACGTGGCGCATCCCTACGAACGATTTACAACGTGACGCATCTAGGCAGATGCGTCACGTTGTAAAGCCCTGCGCCGCTTGTGGGCGTTCCTGCGCAGGGTGGGCGTTCCGGGGCAGGTGCGCCTCGCAAAAGTGGCTGAGTGAAATCTATAAGATTTCACTCAGTCACTTTCAGGCCAATGCTGCGTCAAAAGCCTGCGCCTGCTTGAAGCAGGCGTAGGTCTTGATGCAGCATTGGTCAGATAGGGCACCCCCGAGCCTTGCTGGAGCTGCGTCGCGCTTGCGACACAACTCCAGCAATGCGCCACCTTTACGGCACAGATGCGTGACGCATCTGTGCCGTTTTTGCCCCATGGTGCGCCGCATTGTAAATGCGGCGCACCATGGGTGGCGGAGCTGTGGCGCACTGTGGCGCACATTAACTGGCGCATCCCTGGGGATGCGCCAGTTAACATAAATCTGCCCCCGAATGTCTTAAAATTAGTATTTTTCTCAGTTTAGAAGTAGTAAAGTTAGGACTCCTAAACTGAGAAAAATCCTTATTTTAAGACTATCAGACACCGCCAGCCATATTAGGATGTCTGCAGAAAGATGCCTTTACACGGCGGCATTTCCGCCGTGTAAAGGCATACGGATTTGTGTTTGGGGGCCCGTTGCGGGCCCCCATGGGTGAAGGGGGGGTGGGGGGTGCACATGGGGGGTACCTATGGTACCCCCCCTGCATTTGCCTGCACAAAGCGGCAGGCACCGCGAGGTGCCTGCCGCTTTGTGCATGCAAATGCACAACTTACATTTTTATCATTGCGGCGGGTGCTGCTTCAAGCAGCACCCGCCGCAATGATAAAAATACAGGATGTGACCGCCAGGGTGGCGGTCACATCCTAATTTGCACGGAGGGACCGCCGCTGCCCCTGCGGACGGTCCCTCCTACTCTATGGTGGCGGACGGACTCAGGTCCGTCCGCCATCATAATCGGCCCCATAATGTATGTCAACAAACTCTTTTTTCTCTTTTTTGTTAGTATATTAAATGTTTATGGATTACATTCATGGTGGTGATAAGCTCATGTATGTCTCTCTAACATATTTGTGGTCATGATGACTTTGATAGATTGACAATATCAATTGAACTTACATCTTATCCTTTCGGCTGCTGGATCTGGACATACTTTGGGAATACCATCGACCACAACCCAGATTCAGCCGCCTGCCTCACGGGGATCTCCAAACAACCATCTCTGTGGCTGGAGCAGCTGAGTTTACATTATTGATATATACTAAGCTCATCATGATCAACTCTAAAGGGAATAGAATACATTGTCCTAATTCTTTATTTGCAGAGCAATGTTTTTAAAGTAATGCATTGAGATTTTTTTTTACTAAAACAATCAATGTAATGTTGTTTATCTGTTGAAATCTTCTTTCAGGTACTGTGGACATTAAGCCAGACAATGATGCTGAACCATCTACAAGTGGAAGATGGAGGGAGGGCAATCTGTTGAGAGACTCTAATCCTCCTCCAAGCAACAATCTCTGCGGCCAGAGCTGCTTACCAAGAAGAGGAGGAGCAGGAGCTGGTCCAGGAGTTGGAGGACTTGGAAGAAGAGGAGAGCATTGTTGCCCTACATAAAAGCAGTCACAGTCGGACAGCAGTGTTCTTCCTAAATATAATATGTTATGTGATATGTATTGTTACATTATGTTATATTGTGTGATGATATGCTGTTATGTTATGTTATCTAATATGATATGCTATATGATGTTATATTATGTTATGTTATATATTATGTTATATGATGTTGTTATGTAATAGGTTATAGGCTATGTTATATGTTAAGGTATATGTTATGTGTTATATGGAATGTTATATGTTATAGGTTAAGGTATACGTTTATGTTATATGGAATGTTATATGTAATAGGTTATGATGTATGTTTTATGTTATATGAAATGTTATATGATGTTAGGTTATGCTCTGTTTTAAGTTATGTTATGGTATATGTTAAAATGTTATGTTCTGTTATGTTACATTGTTAGAATCTTTATAGCGCGCTAATCACTTCTATAATGTGCAAACTGAGAGAAGCCTAATTGAAATGTGAGGGTTCGTTTTTCAGTTTTCTTCTGAATTTAGGGAGGTAGCTGGCTTCTATGATGGGGAGGGAAGGAACGTTCCAGTTCTTGAGGGCAATGTTCCTCAGATCAATAAGTTCAGGACAGGGGGGAAAGCCTTCTCGTAACTTGCCCCTTGGATATGTAACTCGCTCCCCATCAAGGCAGTGCCCGGATCATTTGCACTTTAGAAAATCCATGAAAACATTCTTGATTTAGACGCCTCACATACCACCAGCACTTTTACGCCTGTCCACAAGCGCAGAGATACCCCTTCGGGGGTGATTCAGGCGCTATATAAGTAAATAAATCAAATCAAAATCAATGGGCGAGAAGGTGCATCCTCCTCCAGTGCACCAGACGTGGGGGTTGTGAGCAAGGAATAGGAATAGGTCTACTGACCTGAGGTTTCTGGAGGGGATATGGAAGCAGATGCAGTCATTGAGGTAAGCTGGGCCAAGGTTGGGTAGTGCTTTGTATGTGAGGGTGAGGATTTTGAAGGTAGCGCATTCCTAGATGGAGAGCCAGTGGTGGTCCTTCAGGTGCTTGGGTTATGCGCTTGTGATGGAAGGTTGAGTATGAATCTTGCACCAGTGTTTTACAAAACTTGAAATCTGTGGTGAGCTTGATGGAGAAGCCAATACAGAGTACACTGCGTAGTCAAGTCCGCTGATGATGAGGGCTTGAGTCTCCATTCTGCTGGTGTCTAGTGGGAGCCATTGTGTATTTTCCTGAGAAGCTTCAGGGTCAGGAAGCATGTTGGTTCTACTGTGTTGAATTGGCTGGACATGAAGATCTGACTGTTTATTATTGCTGGTGTTGTTGATAGGGACGGTGCAGGTCCTATTTCTGTAGGCTACCAGGTTGGGAACCTTAGAGTGGTGTGTTTGCAGAAAAGTATCAATTTGGTTTTGTCGCCATTGAGCTTGAGGCAGTTCATGCTCATCCAGTCTGCTATGTTAGACATGCACATAGTGAAGTTAGATTGTGAGGCAGATGTGTCTTCTGAGAGGACCAGTTGTGTGTCATCTGCATAGGAGATGGTTCGGAAACTGTGGTATCATACAATGATGCGAGAGGGGTCATGTATTTGTTGAACAGAGTGGGTCTCAGGGAGGAGCCCTGTGGGATGCATCAGAACAGTTTGGTGGCATCTGAAAGGAAGGGGCCAGGTTGACCATTTGGAACCATCCAGTTAGGAAGGAGCAGATTCATTGTGCGGTGGGCCTAGGATTACAGCCTTGTAGAGTCTCTGGATAAGAATGGGATGGAGATGGCATTAAAGGCTGCCAAGAGGTCCAGTATGATGAGGGCTGCTGTATCTCCTTTATACATGATGAAATGAATGTTGTCTGTGGCGGAGGTGCTATGGTTGTTTCTGAAGCCCAATTGAGAAGGGTCGAGTTGGAGGTTGATCTTGCGGCGAGTGGTTGGTGAGATAGCCATTGGCCAGTTTTTCCATGACTTAGGCTAGGTAAGGTATAATAGAGATGGGCCTGTAGTTAGATATGATCTGAGGATCGGCTGAAGGTTCCCAGTCATTAGCCAAGTAGACATGGATGCTAAGTCCACCTACTCAGCACTCACCTCCGCACAGCCCTCACATTACAGTTCTCTCCATACAAAAGGTGCATCTTCAATCTTCTCTCAATCATCTGTGGAAGAGCATGCCTCTGGTGAGGAGCAGGTATCGTCCATTCATGAATCTCCTTCCCACATCTTACTAGGTGCCGCTGGTCAACCTGCTGGCCATAAGGGATGGCAGTGGATGTGGAGGGTGGTTCCATGTGCTAACGCAGGCCATTGGGAGAATCAGTTTTTCCAGCAACAAAGTGATGTGTTGTAGGATATTTGTGAGAAGGGGCATACCCTGCATGGGATTGCAGACTCACTTCAGGAAATTTCTCAGGTGATTGACAAGCAGACTTCTGCCTTGGATAATGTTGCTAAATATTACTGAGACATGGTAAAAATGCACCAAGGCCACCTACAAACTTTAAAGAAGAGAGGGCAAGGCACCATGCCTTGGCCATGAAGATGAGGGAGGCAGTCAGCCAAAATTGCCAGTGTCAATCTTTGCGCCCAATGCAAGCAGGAGTTAATATATAGACAGCAGCACCACCAGCACCACCTCCGCCAACTGCACCACCAACACCGGAAACAGCCAGAAAACGAGCACAGTTTCAAAGACTCTCACTACCAGTATTGCGTAGGCAGAATAGTAAGAGAAAGCCACAGTAATACGTTTGTTCACTTATTATTCTCTCCATTTTTGTAGAATAAAACTATATGCAGTTTGCACACCACAAACCTTTGTCAGCCTTTCATCTGTGGTCAATGTTTTCTATTGCCTTTACCACATAGGTTAGTGCTTTCTATGCTATCTTTTTTGCTCTTTTTCTAAGTGAAAACCATTTTCAAATTTCACTTCGATATAGAAAGTATCTTTTAAATCAAGAAACAATTCCTTTGGCTGACATATAATGCATCATACAGAATGATTTGTAAATGCAAGACAGATTTTTTGTTGAGCTCAATGACAACTTTTTTAACAAAATCATATATTGTTGCTGTAAAAAAACTATCTTTGGGAAAGGGACTCAAGAAAAGAAAATGTAATCTTAACTCAGAGGAGAAAGGAAAACTTGGGGGGGGGGGGGGGGTCCTGGACAAATAGCAAAAACACTTCAAGAAGCATCCAGGAAACCAGTCTATATACAAAGGGGGGCTAAGAAAAATTCCAGAGTCCACTGACAAAAAATAAAGTCAGACCCACAAGGCAGATTATGTGTAGGGCTGGGCATGAAATTCCGCTCATGGAGTTTGTAGTTTTTCCTACTCCGCGCTCCATGTAGCACACAGAGTTCCAGAAAAACTCAGCTTCGCATAGCAACAACATGCCATTACATCGCAAACTTTTACCACAAGTATGCCTTTACCACGCATGCCATTACAACGCAAAGGCATGGTGGTAAAGCTATACTTGTGGTTAAAGTTTGCAAGGTAAGTGACAACCTTACCCCTACACAACCCTCCCCCGACCCCCAGTCCTCTCCCTACAATAACACTACACTACCATGCATGACCCCCCGACACTACCCTAAAACACTATACTACAACACTACCCTAAACCCTAAAACACTACACTACACAAACACTACAACACTACCCGAAACTCAAAAACACAACACTACACAAACACTACAACACTTCCCGAATTCCTCAAACACTACACACTACCCTAAACCCTAATGCACTACACCACTCAAACACTACAACACTACCCTAAACCCTACAACACTACACTATAACACTACCCTAAACCACTTCACTAACACTTCAACACTACCCTTAACCCTAAAACACTACACTACACAAACACTACAACACTACCCGAAACTCAAAAACACAACACTACACAAACACTACAACACTACCCGAATTCCTCAAACACTACACACTACCCTAAACCCTAATGCACTACACCACTCAAACACTACAACACTACCCTAAACCCTACAACACTACACTATAACACTACCCTAAACCACTTCACTAACACTTCAACACTACCCTTAACCCTAAAACAGTACACTACACAAACACTACAACACTACCCTACCCTAAAACACTACTCAATCACTACAATACTAACCTAAACCGTAAAACACTACACTACACAAACACTGCAACACTGCCCTAAACCCTAATGCACTACACTACTACACTACCCTAAAGCCTAAAACACTACACTATACAAACACTACAACACTACACTAAACCCTAAACCACTACACTACACAAACACTACTACACTACCATAAACCACTACCCACACTACTCCCACCCCTACACAACCCTAAACCCTAAAACACTAAACTACACAAACACTACAACACTACCCTAAAACACTAAACTACACAAACAATACAACACTACCCTAAAACACTTAACTACACAAACACTACACTACCCTAAACCCTAAAACACTACACTAAAACACTAGCCTGAACCCTAAAACACTACAACACTACACTACCCTAAATCCTAAAACACTACACTATACAAACACTACAACATTACCCTAAACCCTAAACCACTACACTACACAAACACTACTACACTATCGTAAACCACTACCGACACTACTCCCACCCCTACCCTAAACCCTAAAACACTAAGCTACACAAACACTACAACACTACCCTAAAACACTAAACTACACAAACACTAAAACACTACCCTAAACTCTAAAACACTACACTACTACACTACCCTAAACCCTAAAACACTACACTACCCTACATCCTAAAACACTACACTATACAAACACTACAACACTACACTACTCCCACCCCTACACTACCCGAAACCTATGACACTACAACACTACCCTAAACCACTACCCACACCACTCCCACCCCTACACTACCTTAAACCCTAAAACACTACCCCTAGCACGACCCCCCTACACTACCCAAACACCACTACACTACCCTAAATCCTAAAACACACTGACACTACAACACTACCCTAAACCACTACCCACACAACTTCCACTCCAAGCACAATCAGCCTTATTTCTTTCCTCGTGGTTCCAGCGTTGCCGTCTTTGCTCCCGGTTCCTGCTTCACGGCGAGGCACGTCGTTGTGAGGAAACAACCTCAGTTTCCTCACAACAAAGTGGATAGCCATTACATTGCATGTGTTGTAAAAGCGCATGCAATGTAATGGTATGCGTAGTTTTTACTACGTGTTGTAACATCGCATTTAATGCAAGGCGTAGTTAAAGTTGCGTTGTGATGGTTGTTCCCCTTCTGTGCCATACCTTGGCCTGGTCGCCCCAACGCTTCTCCTGCTTCCTGCTCATCGCCGCCCGCTTCTGATTTCGCCGCTGCCTCTGCTTCCCTGCAGGCGACCCAGCCGCCGCTGAGCCGCCCGCCCGCCCGCACCTGATTTCCCGCCGCTGCCTCCCTGCAGCCCGCCCCCCGCCAGCCGATTGTCTCACCCGCGCCCGCCACCCAGCGGACCCTCCCTCCCGGCTCCCTTCTTAAGGGGACCCTGCCTCCAACTCGGGAGCGACCACTGTGCCATACCTTGGCCTGGTCGCCCCCACGCTCCTCCTGCTTCCTGCTCATCGCCGCCCGCTCCTGATTTCGCCGCTGCCTCTGCTTCCCTGCAGGCGACCCAGCCGCCGCTGAGCCGCCCGCCCGCCCGCACCTGATTTCCCGCCGCTGCCTCCCTGCGGCCCCGCCCCCCGCCAGCCGATTGGCTCACCCGCTCCCGCCACCCTGCGGACCCTCCCTCCCGGCTCCCTTCTTATGACGTCCCCACGCACGTGCAGTGTTGACACGCAGCGGGCGCGCCGATTGTGCGCCAAAGGCAAGCCCGTCTGCGCCCATCCGCGCCTGGCCCGCGCCCTGTGCCAGGACCCCTGGCCCCCGCCGATGCAAGACGACCCGACAGACCTACGACGCTGCCGCCCTCAACGCACTCAATGCCGCCCGGAACCCCGCCTGCTGCCGAGCCACCCCGAGACGCATCCGCGGACCCTTCACCTGCAAGGCCTGCAAGTTCACCTCCCTCCGAACCTGCACCGCACCTGCCAAGCCAAGCACCAGCAGCAACCACCTCAAGTGCATCCTGCTCAACACCCGCTCCGTCCACATACACGCCGTGTAACTCTGGAACCTCCTCGACGCAACATCACCAGACGTCGCCTTCCTCACGGAAACCTGGATGAACGTCTCCTCAGCCCCCGACATCGCCATCGCGGACGTGTACAAGATCATCAGGAGGGATCGCGTCAACCAGACCGGAGGAGGCATCGCCATCGTCCACAGGAACACCATCCGCATCACGACCCACTCCAACGACACCTTCGCCGCCGCCGAGCACCTCCACTTCCAGACACACACCGACCCAATGACGACCCTCAGAGGCACCCTCGTCTACAGACCACCGGGACCACGTACACAATTCAGCGAAGACATCACGGACATCATCAGCCCGCACGCCCTCCGCTCCTCTGACTACATCCTCCTAGGGGACCTCAACTTCCACCTGGAGAACAACAAGGACCGCAACACCGCCGCCCTGCTGGACAACCTCGCCAACCTCGGACTCAAGCAACTGGTCAACACCCCCACCCACTACGCCGGCCACACGCTTGATCCCGTCTTCTCATCCAGCAAGCACATCACCGTCAGCCACTCCACCGGACTCCACTGGACCGACCACAGCTGCGTCCACTTCAGCTTCAGAAGAGCCACGACCCACCACCACCCGCCACAGGTTCCCCACAGAAGCTGGAGCAAGATCACCGCCGACCAGCTCACCACCTCCCTCAGCCAGAACCCACCCGCCAGCACAACGGACCCCAACGAAGCAGCCCGCAACTTCACGCAGTGGCTGACCGCCTGCGCCGACGTCCTTGCACCACTGAAGAACCCTCCCAGCAGACCCAGGAGCAAGAAGGCATCCTGGTTCACCGACGAACTCAAGGACTCCAAGAAGACCTGCCGCACCCTCGAGAAAGCCTGGCTCCTCGACCAGACCACTGACAACATGACCGCCCTCAAACACGTCACCCGCAAGCACCACCAGCTTATCCGCACCACCAAGAAGAAATCACTGAAGGAACGACTGGACAACAACGCCCACGACAGCAAGGAACTCTTCATCATCGTCAAGGAGTTCTCCAACCCCAGCACCGGCAACAACGACATCACTCCGTCACAAGATCTCTGCGACTCCCTCGCCTCGTTCTTCCACCGCAAGATCGCCGACATCCACAACAGCTTCAGTGCACCATCCACGCACCCAACCATCGAACCAACGCCCCCCACCACCACCCTCCGCACCTGGACCACGGTGACCACCGAACACACAGCCCGCACGATGAACACCATCCACTCCGGATCTCCGACCGACCCCTGCCTCCACCACGTCTTCAACAAGGCCGACTCCACCATCGCACCCCAACACCGGAACATCATCAACACCTCCTTCAACACCGCCACCTTCCCGGAGAGCTGGAAGCATGCCGAGCTCAGCGCCCTACTGAAGAAACCAACTGCGGACCCCAACGACCTCAAAAACTTCCGCCCCATCTCGCTCCTCCCTTTTCCTGCTAAAGTCATCGAGAAGATCGTCAACAGACAGCTTGCCGCCTTCCTCGAGACGAACGGATCCCTCGACCGATTGCAGTCCGGTTTCAGAGCCAACCACAGCACCGAGACCGCCCTCATCGCAGCCACCGACGACATCCGAGCCCTGCTCGACAATGGGGAACCAGCGGCACTCATCCTCCTGGACCTCTCTGCAGCGTTCGACACTGTGTGCCACCGCACCCTAGTTTAACGCCTCAGCGACATCGGCATCCAAGAGAAGGCACTGGAGTGGATCATCTCGTTCCTCGCCGGAAGAACACAGAGAGTCCGCCTCCCCCCGTTTCGATCCAAGGCTACCGAAGTCATCTGCGGCGTACCGCAAGGATCATCACTCAGCCCCACCCTCTTCAACGTCTACATGAGACCTCTTGCAGCCATCGCACACCAACACAACCTCAACATCATCTCCTACGCCGACGACACCCAGCTGATCCTCTCCCTCACCAGAGACCCCGACACCGACAGAACCAGCCTACACGAAGGGATGAAAGACGTCGCCGAGTGGATGAGGAACAGCCGCCTGAAGCTGAACTCAGACAAGACGGAAGTCCTCATCCTGGGACCATCGCCCTCCACCTGGGACGACTCCTGGTGGCCCCCCGCCTTGGGCACCGCACCCAAGCCAACAGACCACGCACGCAACCTGGGCTTCATCCTGGACTCCTCTCTCTCGATGACCAGACAAGTCAACGCAGTCTCCTCATCGTGCTTTCACACCCTGCGCATGCTTCGCAAGATCTTCCGATGGATCCCGACCGAGACCAGGAAGACGGTCACCCAGGCACTCGTCACCAGCCGACTGGACTACGGAAACGCCCTCTACGCCGGAACCACAGCCAAGCTACAGAAAAGACTCCAGCGCATCCAGAACGCCTCCGCCCGACTCATCCTGGACGTCCCCCGACGCAGCCACATCTCCGGCCACCTGAGAGACCTGCACTGGCTCCCCGTCAACAAGAGGATCACGTTCCGGCTCCTCACACACGCACACAAGTCTCTCCACGACCTGGGCCCCAAGTACCTCAACGACCGCCTGACCTTCTACACGCCCACCCGACAGGTACGGTCTACCAGCCTCGCCCTCGCCGCCGTACCACGCATCCGAAGAGCCACCGCCGGAGGAAGATCCTTCTCCTACCTGGCAGCCAAGACATGGAACTCCCTCCCCATCCACCTTCGTCTGACCCAGGACCATCTCGCCTTCAGGAGACAACTCAAGACCTGGCTGTTCGAGCAGTAGCGGACCCCTTCCCCCAAGCACCTTGAGACCCCTCCGGGTGAGTAGTGCGCTATACAAATGTTATGATTGATTGATTGATTGATTAAAGTGTAAGGGAAAAATAGCACTCTAAGTGCTTGAATTGAATATCATGTGTGTGAAGAACTACAATATTCTGTAACCAGAGGAGGCTGCAACGAAAGGGAAGGTCCTTCTGTATCAGATGCTGTATGTTCAGTATGTAGTTTAAAGGAATACAGGAGCAAGGGAAAAATTAGACCATTAAAGCATTGTGTATGAAATCAATAAAATAGGTTTTGAGCGGAGGTCAAAAATACAACAATGTAATAAAACAAAAGTTAGAGGCCCAGGTTTCTTGGGCGAAAGCAGAACAAGTGATGGCTTTAATGCCCAAGTATTTTAACCACAACTTCCCCTGCTAACCATCGTGAGAGAGGGCCAGATTCACAGAATGAACTTAAGACTCAATCCTAAACTTACTACTATTTTGGTATTCACAGAATGAACTTACTACTTTTGGTATTCACAAAAGTTAGGATTTTGTCTTAAGTTTGTCTTAAGACAAACTTAAGACAGACTTAAGACAGACTTAAGACAAAATCCTAACTTCTGTGAATACCAAAAGTAGTAAGTGCATTCTGTGAATACCAAAATAGTAGTAAGTTTAGGATTGAGTCTTAAGTTCATTCTGTGAATCGGGCCCATTGCCTCCAAGGCAAAAGTGGCCCATTGCTTTACAATTAGTGTTTCTACTGGTCTAGTGAGATCAGCAGTTAGAAAGCTACTAGTAATGGTGTTTTAGTTGTATAAGCAGCAGGTAAAGTTAGAATATAAGCGTTGGTCTCTGTGAAGAAAAAAACTTGGAAGGCCGAGTTACTTGTTCAGCAGAGGTGGTGATGGTGTTAGTAATGCCATGGGCACAAGAGGCATGCCTATGAGTGAAATGGTGAGCTAGAAAAAGGACTCAAATAAAAACAGCCGCCATATTGGGCATCAGGGGACTGCAGCAAATACTAATTGCCTTAAAACTAAAACGGGCGTGATATGAAGAAGAAATGGAAATGGGTAGGGCTAAAAAAAAGAAATCTGCGAATAGAGCAAAGAAGCTTCTAAAAAATTGAGCAGCATAGTGGGGAAGAGGCACTTCTTAACGGTGGCTTCATCTAAGAAAACCACACTGGGAAGACAAATTGATGTGATCTGTTGGTAAGGAGGGAAAACCACACCATATAGGAATGCAGTGCTCGTGGCAAACTCAAGGAGATGACGGGCGAAACTTTTCAGACACTCACCCCAGTCACAGATCTGGGTTGAATCCATCATCGTTCTTTAGCTCACTTTGCCACCCCAGTTCAGACATAGCTATATGCAAATTAGTCTTGACCTGTGCCTCATGGGAACAGTCCAGCCCGAACTGCCAAGCCATATCTTCCCTGGACAGGAAACAATCATCCTGGGACCGGTTTCTGGGTAACACCCGTCATCAGCCAGGCTAGCTTAAATCCAGTGGCAAAGTGAGCAAGGGACCTACGCCTGGGCATACCCTACCAACTTAGGGAGAACAAAGCAAACACAAGGAGCTTGTTTCCAGTCCAGGGAAGACCTGGCCTGGCAGTTCGGCTGGATTGTTCCCATTGGGCGCATGGTCAAGACTGATTTGTATATGGCTGGGTCCAAACTGGAATGGCATGGTGAGAAACAAAATGATGAATTTAGGCCCAGATCTCTGTACTGGGGTGAATATATGACATTGTTCTGCATTCTGTCCATCAATTTGTCTTTTTGCATTTGTCACCCCGAGTGGGACGGGTATGCCCAGATGTGGGTCCCGTGCTCCCCATGCCATTAGAGTCAAGCTATCCTGGCTGAGGAGGGCTGAAAGCACGAACCCGGTCCTAGGATGCTTGTTTCTAGTCCAAGGAGGACCTGGCCTGGCAGTTCGGGCTGTACTGTTCCCATTGGGCGCAGGGTCAAAACTGATTTGCATATGGCTGGGTCCAAACTAGAATGGCATGGTGAGCAAAAAAACGATGGATTTAGGCCCAGATCTCTGTACTGGGGTGAATGTATGACATTGTTCTGCATTCTGTCCATCAATTGTTCTTTTGGCATTTGTCACCGCGAGTGGGACGGGTATGCCTAGACGTGGGCCCCGTGCTCCCCATGCCACTGGAGTCAAGCTATCCTGGCTGGTGAGGACTGAAAGTCCAAAACCGGTCCTAGGATGTTTGTTTCCAGTCCAGGGAGGACCTGGCCTGGCAGTTCGGGCTGGATTGTTCCCATTGGGCGCAGGGTCAAGACTGATTTGCATATGGCTGGGTCCAAACTGGAATGGCATGGTGAGCAAAAAAATGATGGATTTAGGCCCAGATCTCTGTACTGGGGTACATGTATGATATTGTTCTGCATTCTGTCCATCAATTGTTCTTTTTGCATGCAGTGATTGGGACCTAATGGGTAAAGAAAAATACATGAAAATAAATAAATAACAGCGTACAGTATATAACAAAAGAAAGAGCAATGCGTGTTACTCAATCAAAGCAGGTAGTCATGTTGTGTCAAGAAATACCGCAGTGTATAACATCACATAGAATTTATCAGAATTCATTGTTTGGTCCAGATGTAGGCTAAGAATAAACTGTATTTCGTGTTATGATGATGATAGACGATTAGAAATATATGATATAGTTGGAACGGCCTCCCATGCTAGCTATGGAGACACTTGGCATAAAGGTGCAATTAAACGGCAGGCAGTCAGCCTGCATTTGGTGAAGTGAGGTAATGAGTTAGTGTCAAAATGCAGCGAATTAGAAATGTAAATATGCTTCAAGTTGAGCAGCTGGTAAAGTTGAGGTGTTGCTAATTCAACTAATGAACAACTTATTCCAACTGAAATAGGTTAATGCAGAGGTGGGTGTGGCAGCAACATGGTCTATGATGGTTTATAGTCCTAGCAAACCTAATGAATTTGTATTCTTTTCTCGGTTTACCACTACTTATATTTACAGCTATTAAAGACATGTCGCTTTATTTGTTGTTCTTCGAAATCTACTGAGATTCTTCGCAACTTACTCTATTACACAATATCTGGAGACACATCAGCCTGCCACATTTGTCTTTCTTGTGTATACTGTGAATTTTTTTAACTCCAGGTACACTGTATGTTGTTATTGGAAACCCTGCTGAATCCAGAATATCCATTGATATTATATAGAATAAATTACTATAGAATTGCCTCTTCGCGACCTGTACTCCAGACATGCATTGTTATGTCTTGTTGGTGATGCTCTTGCAATTAACCTTACTACACTTTCATGTAGCAAAAGTGTATAGTCTGTTGTTATACCTGCTCAATCCTTTTTGTACTCTCAGTTACCTGGTACAATCTATAAATCGGCTTCTGATATTTAGGGATGTACGGTTTATAGAACCATTGCTACCCTTGTAACAGCTCCCGTACCTATGTGTGCCCTAATGTACTTCTGTTGAGATACTGTGGTTTAACATCTGCAGGGATTGAGGAGGTAGAGGGATAGAGAATACCCGACAAGACTTGTAATAACAAAATGGGATGTTTTAATAAAGGGGCATATTTTGTACTTGTAATACCTCATGCCTACCTACATGCAGTGTGTGACAGGGTCTTATTTGGGGATTGTGATGTAGTGATGGATGATTATGTTTGATATGCCACCCCCAGATACAAATGTAGGCCTTGTGTACCGACAAGCTACATTTCACCAAAATACCCAGCAACCAAATCATGTACAAGAGGCGACTGTCGGGGGAAAAAAATGTTGTGTGAATTTCTGTGGAAGGCAGCATACACAACACTGAAGCAGACCCTGGCATCGCAGACATTGATGGTGTACCAGTTGTGTCTGTTGCAGAAAGGTGTGCTCTGTGTTGAGGTGGTTGCTAAAGTGCCATGTGGGTGCAGTCAATGTCACCCAGTACATGAGTGAAGAGAGCAAAGGCATAG